>NC_085069.1:2238544-2854377 GCF_963662255.1 Cinclus cinclus | reverse complement strand
GGCTGGGGGTGATGGCAGAGCTGTCCCAGGGAGAGACAGAGAGAGATGGAGAGAGCTCTCCGCTCACGGTGTGGGTCCTGGGGCTCAGCAGAGTGCTGGAAGGTGGCAGGTTCCAGCGAGAAGGCAGCAGGGCAGGGTCCCACAGCAGTGAGGATGGCTCCCGGCGATGGCATGGCAGGAATGCAACACAGGCGGCGATCGTCCTTCTCGTCCCAACTCCAAGGGGGAAATGGGACCCAGGCCCAGCCTTCCGCTTCCTCTTCTGGATGTTTCAATCTTGCGGGGTGTCCCTCTTCTCTCTCTCCTCCCCCTTGTCACCAGGGCCCAGTCAACAGGTATCTTAGCATGACAATGGGGAAAATTCCACAGAGGGAAAAGGGAAAGAAACAACCCCCAACAGTACAGTGTTCTTAATTGGATGTCATATGAATTTTTATCTTGAGAGTTTGTAAATCCACAAAAAAATTATAAGGTATAATATTCTTTGCAGAAGCTTGACATCTTTGTTTTTAATCACATCTTATTTTGGACCAAAAAAGTTATTATAACAAAAAATGCTGTCTCATACTTTTAATTTTTTAAATTTCAAATGCATTACAAAAAGAATGCATTGTTTTTTGTCATATTGCTTTATTGGCATTAAAGTTTCTCCCCTAGTCATATATGCTAGACTCCTTACAGCAGCATTCCTAGAGAATTGCACAACTGTGTGTATTATGAAAGAAGTGATGAAGAGGGGAAACCCAAGTAAAAAAAGCAGTGGGGATAAGAAAAGTGTAATTCATAAAACAAAAAACAAACAAAAAGCCCGCAACCAAAAAAAAAAATGGTAAAATATAGTTCAGTAAAATGAAAGTAAGCATTAAAAACCTGGGAAGTTTCAGTCTGGTAAACCACCAGGTCCAATTCTTTCTTGATTGATTATGCAAAATTTGTGAGTTCTCAAGTTTGTGGACAACACTAAATCAGAGGGAGTAGACAATGTGCCAAAGGGCCCCCATGTTTTAATGAATCCAGAGGAAGGCTGGATGAGTTCCTTGAACAGAGAGCCCAGCTCTAGGTGTCCAAACCAGGTGGGATTCAGCTGCCTCTTCATGGCTTGATTTTGGGGGAGCTGCATCCATGGATTCACACTTGCCCATATTAAGTGTCTGGAATCTGAGCCTGAAGGATGGTTTCTATCAAAATGGAAATTAGCACTTCTAGGGCAGGGATCTTGTGCTTCAGAAGGACTCTTTGCAGATGAGTGCTGTCCTCATGGCCTGGAATAGCAGGCATGCAGAAGAAATTACAGGACTGAGTCCCCTCCAGGGGAAGCTGCGTGTTCCTGGTCTCTGCTGGGGAAGAAAGGGCGGTGGTACCTTGGACAGGATGAGAAAGCAGAGAGTCAATGATGAAAACAAAAATCAACCTCTCCTTCACTTCCTTTCTGACTGAAACTGTAAAACAAAGCTCAGAGAACTCACATTTGTGGGATCAGTATGGTGACGAGGATTTGCAGATCTCAGCTGTTTCAAGAGAGGTGTTTAGCCCTCAAGTTACCTGAAGATCTGTGAACCCTGAGGCTCTGTGAATGATTTCATTTGCCCAAGACTACTTGCACCGAACAAAATGAGTCTGCTCTACAGCAGAGCTTGGTCTCAGCTGATGCTAGAAATCTGACTGTGCAGTTGCCTCTTGAAGCAAGGCGCTCACTTTGAGAGAAAGTGTACAGGTGAAAAACTTGTCTTAATTCCTCCAGTTGGAACAGATCTTCAGTATTGTTCCAGAAAACTCTGAATTAACCCCACCTGATCTGATTTCAGGCTCCAGAGCACTGAACGGGAAAGCCTTACTGTGACAGACAGGAGAGCCAGGGGAGAATCAAACCAACCATGGTGCAGAATAAACACAACTAAATCCAGTGCAGAGTTCCAGCTCTGTGCCAGGATCCTTGTGCTGGTCTGGAGCACAGAGGTGCGGGACGGAAACATGAAAACACACGCTTGGGCTCACAGGAATATCCAGAGACAATTAATCATCCTTTCAGAATTTCACAGAAGAGGTTAAAAGTGTCCACACCTTGCTTATTTTCATCTTTTGAATGGAAAAGGGGATTTTAAATTTAGCCTTCTGGAAATGCTTTCATTGTATCTGCTTAAGTATAGCTGGAAGAAACCTGACTCCGTCTGGCAATAGAAGTATATGCTACTTGGGAATAATTGTCATAGGTTAAACACCCAGCAGATTGCACCAGTGATTCCTGCTGTCACTAGAATAGCCAGCCCGTGGAATTTTGTGACTCTCATGCCCTTGGTGCTCCAGAAAACATTGTAAACTCTACATTGGCAGTAAAAACAAAATAAAATAAAACACAAATACAAAAAGGCAGAAAAGACTGTAGTTCTTAAATCTGAGTAAGTCTTTTGTTTTGCACGGAAGGTCTAGACATAATACGGTGAAAAATTAGTTTTTCTAGATAGAAAGTTTTACATCTAGGTATTTCTAATGCGTACTACATCTTTACAAGGGATATGCTAGACACTGAGCTCTCATTTTAAAATAGTACAGTAAACCATGCTAAATTCTCCAAACCAATAATTGCCATTTCAGATTTTGTCTGAATCAGGTTTTATTCTTTGCCCAGCCAGTGCCCTCTCTGCTCTTTGTCTTTCTTTCCATCTTCCTCTGTCCTTTCTCTCTGTCTGTCTAACTAGCTCTTTTTTGACATCACTTCCTTGCATTCCTTGGGCTTTCTCCTCTGTCTCCCACTGCTGCAGCTCTCCTTTCTCAGCGGAAGGTCCCAATGCTTTTGTCTGCCTCAGGCTCTGCAGCCACCCAGCCCGGGGCTGTTCACACCCTGCTTTGTGCCAGCCTTCTCAAGCCCCTCGGTACGGTTCTGTTTGCCAGCACTGCCGTGCCCTGCTCCTCAGCACCTCCCAGCCGGGCCCCTGTGTCCGCCTGAGCCCGGCACTCAGCTGCGCTTCTCCAGCCCTCGGCAGCTCCCGCCTCCCTGCTCCCCCTCTCTGCTGTGCTCACACCCGGCAGAGCAGCACAGATCCGCCCCGTGCCCCAGCCCTGGCTCGGGGCCCGCCAGGAGCCTCCACCCTGCTCCTCACCTGCACCAGGTGTGCTGTCACCTGAGCAATGGCCAAACAACCGGGAGCCTGCAGCAGCCACTCATTCCCTGACACTGCAGCTGATGCCTCCATGGGCTTCCTAAAAGCAGAGGCCACACAAAGCCAAGGGAATCAAAAGCGGATATATCTACTGAATAAATAAATTCCATACATCAATATCAGTATCAATATCAATATCAATATCAATATCAATATCAATATCAATATCAATATTTATTGAAGGGCCTTCAGGAACATTTCAGGCAGACAAAGCCTCCCAGGGGCTACACTCCAAAATGGACCGTGGGTCACGGCTTCTCATCCTTTTCTCAGTTTGGTCCATTTGCCTATTGGACGTTTATTTCCAATGACAGCTTCAGGTAATGAAGTCATTTACCTTCAGTTTGTTCACCCCCAACTCACTTTTGTTTCCATTTCCTGGGGCCTGAGGCAGTGAGGGGTCCTTGATTGCCAGGCCTGGGCAGGAATTGCTGTGTCTGAGCAGAATGGGGAAGCAGCAGCTCACACTGTGCATGGAGTTTGGAGTCACACGCATAAGAATGGCAGGATTGCAAATCTATGAAAAATACAAAAGCTACAATCCTGAGGCATCAGGGGTGAATAGCAACCAGCTGCCTCTTTGGAGCCCGAGGAACAGCAACTGCCTGCCGCAAGGCCCAAAAGCTTGTTGGTCAAATGCAGCAGGAACAAAAGTGCCTCCAGCCATCCTGAGTGGGAATGTGGCTAAAGCTGTGTCGGATCCAAGGCAGCCTGGAGGAAGGAGTGAATGTGAAGCTGCTGAAGAGCTGCCCAGGAGAGGCTGGGGCCCTGGCAGCCAAGGCTCACCCAGTGCAGCCTCTGGGGGTCCCTTTGGTGGGGCCAGCCCAGGGTCAGCCTGTGGGTGCACCTTGGGGGCACACCAAACTCACTGGAAAGGACCCTCTGAGAGCTTGGGTGCCTTGCACAGGAGTCTCACAGGCACAGGCCAGTGGAAGAACAGAGTGGAGTGGAACAGAAATGCCCGGCAGCCTGAGGGCCAGACACAAGTGTGACCTGGCTTGTGACAGCTCTGGGCAGGGCTCTGCTCACTGGGCTCTGTGCTCTGGGGAAGGAGTTCACTGATCCTTCACTCAGGGGAGGCCCTGCCAGCCAGTGAACCCCTGTGCATCAGAGGACAGGGGGAGTCCCAGTGACTGCCACCTGGGAGAGGAGCCATGTGGTTCCACGGCCCAGGAGCCATGTGCTTCTGTGACCTCAAGGGGATCCATCCCTGTGTGCCCCCATGTCACTGAGGGGCAGCGATGTGGCACCTCTCCAGTGATTGTGACTCACCTGCCCAGGGCTCAGTATCCTGAGAGCAGGCTAACGTGTCAGCAGGTCTTCAGGATAGCTCAGCTTAGTCCTGTGCTACGCACCTCTCTGCCTTTCAAGCAGATTTATTGTTTACTGTCCCCTTCAGCTTTTGTCCTCTCACAGGTAATTATGACTTGACTCTTGGGATAGATCATAGAGGAAGGAGAGAAAAGTCTAGGCTGCTTATACCTTCCTAGCTGAAGGCTGAGCTGTTGCCCCTTCGTAGGCTGTCCACATACAGGCTAGGCTAGAGTTCTTCTTTGCTGATTCTCTTTCCTTTACTATAGCCTAGGATAGGTAAGTAAGGGGTGAGTGCAGTCTGAGGGGCTGGGCTCAGCCCAGAGTGGCAAAAAGCCCACCTTGGAAACTGCAGGAAGGAGTGGGACAGAAGGAGAGCAGCAAAGGCTGTAGTTAAGTTAGTGGCTGAAAGCTGGTCACTCCTGCAGAGGAGGGAAAAGCCAGAGAGCTCTGCTGTTGATGCTGTGACAGCAGCAGGGCCTCCTCAGAGAAGGTAACATGCACTGGAGCACTTCAGAAGGACCTTTGAAGCTCCTGGGGCTCTGTCACTGATCACAAAGGGGTGAGCCTGCACTTCAGCAGTTGGCTCAAGCACCACTGAAACTCTTAATGGCAAATGCTGTTCTTCCATAGGTTGTATTTCTTTAGAGTTTTTATTCCTTTGGTGAGATGTAGTCATTTCTTTGCAATCAGGTGAGGGGATTGATGCTGATCCCTTCCTGGAGCACGTCCTTGGTCATCCAGAGCTTTGCCCGCTGCTCCTGAGAGGGACGATGGCCACAACAGGGAACAATTCCTGTGAGTACCAGCTTCACTGGCAGCTTTGGACTTTGTGACTCCCCACAGACAGCTGACATGACTGGTGCTCAGATCCCAGAAGGATGTGCTCACAAGCTAGAGTGAAGTCTGGGATGTTTGCTGAGAATAGCCAGACTGCCCCAGGTTGTTTAGTCCCAGGAAAACACCTTTTGTCACTATGAAGAAGACTTTGAAACATCATTGCTCATAGGGAGGTCTGACAGGTCCTTGAGTTGCCTTTTGTGCTCAGTACTTGCTTGTTTTCAAGAAGTTCCAGTCAGTTAGAATCAGGGAAAGCTTGACCTGATAATCCAGTCTAGAGCTCTGGTGAGAAGGGAAGGTACCCTGAGGCCCAGAAATCAGAGCTGGGGCTTGTTGGACTCTTGGCAAAGTAAGCAGGGGAACAGACTTTTCCAAATCAGGAAATTTCAATGGCAGTGCTAGGCTTCCCCTGATAGTGAGTTGAAGGTTTGAGCTGGTTGTCCTGACAGCTTGTGTAGAAAACGCAAAGTTTAAATATGCTTTCTTTCCTCGCCTCATCTCTTTCCAAATGGAATTTCTCTGCAGTCATCGCCGAGGGAATAGCTCCTCCAAAAAGGATCCTCTTCCCACCAGAGAAGATTTGCATGGTCTGGCAGCAGAGACAGAGTGCTGGAGCAGGGCTCTTCAATGTGGGCAACACGTGCTTCCTCAACGCTGTCCTGCAGTGCCTGACCTACACCCCCCCACTGGCCAACTACCTGCTGTCCCAAGAGCACAGCCAGGCCTGTGAGTGCTTTTAGGAGCATCTCCTGAAAATCTCTTCATCAAGTCCCAGATTCCCAGAATGTAAAATTTGTTTTCAGACAACAGCAGCCCTTTGTCAGCCCCATGAGTCTGTACTCTTTGAACACTGGAGCCTAGAACCCACTTGTCCTAGCCTGCTGCCTTACCCTTAATGAAAACACCTCTTTCTCCCTGGCAGTCTTTATTCCTGCAAGTTCAACCCTCTGTGCTTATTGCACAGAAAGCTCTTGGTTTACCATCCCTCTCTGAACATTTTCTGCACACTAAAATGCCCTGGGACCATTGGGACATTGGGAGGAGTGGAGTATTGGAGTGGAGTGGCAGTGCAAGAGGAGGAGTATCCCACTGCTGTGGATGTTTTGCTAACCTAAGGACCTTCCCTGTGTCCCTCTTCAGGTCACCAGCAGGGTTTCTGCATGATGTGCATCATGGAAGCACACGTGAACAAGGTCCTGCGTTCCCCTGTCAGTGCCATCCTGCCTTTGGCTGTCCTCAAGGTTTTCAAACGTAAGTCGTACCAGGTGCTTGAACAGGTTTCCTTCCCTCCTTCTATGAGAGAACTGAAACCTTCTTTCTTAGGCATAGGAGAACATTTGGAGCCCGGCAGGGAGGAAGATGCCCATGACTTCTTGTGCTGTACTGTCAATGCCATGCAGACAGCTTGTCTGAGTGAAAGCAGCGAGTAAGCACAAGCAAATCACCCTCACAAAGTTCTGAGCCCTTTGCACTGCTTGGTGTGCTCCCATCAAGGGAAACCTAAACCCTGGGCTTTCAGGCCAAGCAAAACTCTTGCAGGAGATAATGCTCTGTCTTCCCACTTGTTTCCAGCTTGGACCTCTCATCTCAATCCACTACCATTGTCTCTCAAATCTTTGGAGGCTTTCTGAGATCCAGAGGTATGTTTCCTCAACTCTTACTCTCTTTGATATTGCCTGTGTCCTTCTGTCTGCCTGTGCCTGACAGTTGGTCTGGTGGGACAGGTACAATGTGTAAATGGGCAGTGTCAGTCAGCTTCCCATTGCTGAGCATTTGGATTTTTCCTTCCAGTCACCTGCGTCAGCTGCAAAGCCGTTTCTGACTCCTACGAGGCCTTCCTGGATATCCCTTTGGATATCAGAGTAAGAAGCTTTTGCAGTTGTGCTTCAAGACATGCCAAGGCCCTTGCAGCTTTCCAGAGTCAGCACATTTGTCTTCAAAATGTGTGCTGTGAGCACAAGAGATCTTGGTGGTGGGTGGGAAGGGGAATGGATGGTGTCCTCCTGCAGAGGCCATGGCACTGGTCTCTCTGTAGGTGCTGTCTTTAAGCTGGTCGAGCAGCATTATCCTCTCTGCACCCTCACTATATCCTCATCCCCCTTTGCTTTGCCCTCCCCTAACACTTGTCTGGCTCCCAGGCCGATGGGTTGGGTTGTTTGCACCACTGATGCCCCTGCATAGTGTCATGAGTTGATGTGAGTGGTGTGGTGGTACGGGGAGGGAGCTCTTGATGGCTCCGGGAGCCTCTGGGACACAGGGAGATGTTCAGCATCCCACTCTCTTTCTGTCTCCTTCTGGACAGCTTCATGGTGGGTCTCTTCAGCATCAGCTGCAGGGGTTTGCTTGTCAGCTCGTGGGAGTTGTTTGGGTGAGGCAATTTCCTGCAGCTCAGTGTGCTCATTTCTCACTCTTGCAGACAGCCTCTACCCTCACTGCAGCTCTGGAGGACTTTGTGAGACCCGAGCACCTGGATGGTGAAAACTGCTACAAATGTAACACGTAAGATGATTACTAAGCACATATTACCAGCAGATCCTGTGTGAGGGAGTTGCATGTCATTGAGCAGAAGTCATCTTCTCATGGAGCTTTGCTGCACACAGAGGAGATGCAGCTTCTTTAAAATAGAGCAGGGAATAGCCTTAGAATAGCAAAAGCTGTGTGAGACAGGACAGGTTGCCTGGCCACCCTGGGGGAGGATTGGGTGCGTTTCAGCACTGGGTTCTGTGCTTGGTTTCAAGGTGTAAGAAGAATGTTGCTGCCTTCAAGAAGTTCACAGTCCATTGCGCACCCAAGGTTCTCACGGTGTGTCTAAAAAGGTTTGACTGTTTCACCGGTAGGAAGATCAGCAAGGTTTGTACACAGCCGGTGTGCAGCTTTCTCTTCCTGGAGCAGATTTCCCTGAGCTTGTGCCAAGGCACTGGTCTTGGGTTCGTCATGTTCCCTTCTGGGGAGAGAATTCCCTTGGGAAGACAGGCAAGCGCTCTTCTCCAGCAGAGCTGCTTTGGCCAAGAACAGTTTCCTGCCACTCAAAGCATTACACCTTTGTGATGGTGTGCTTTATGGAAAACCAGCTGCTTGTGAGCCCCAAAGATGTATTTACACACCTCTGGCCCCTGGATGTGGCAGGCTATTCTGTGTCATAGGTCAGGGTCACTTCTGAGCCCTGCTGGTGTCTGTGCAGGTTGTGAAGTACCCCGAGTACCTGGATCTTCGCCCGTACATGTCCCAGGCAGAGGGAGAACCCCTCCGTTACTCCTTGTATGCTGTCCTGGTGCACAGTGGGGTCAGCTGTCATACAGGACACTATTTCTGCTACACAAAGGTAGTCAGCAATGTCCTTCCTTCCTTTTTTCTTTCCTTGCCAATGGGGAAAATGTGTGTGAGGAAGAGAAACTTTGCTGTCGGTGTTACTGACAGCCAAGGTTTTGGGGCAGGAGATGTCTTTAGGGGCTGGACTGGATTTGTTTTGACATACTCTTTGTTAGGTAGTTTTCTGCCTGTGTTTTTGGTGAGAAACCATGCAGAGATCCTCGTCCTTTCTTTTTCACAGGCCAGCAATGGGCTGTGGTACCTGATGGATGATGAGTCTGTGGAGCTTCGTTGCCTTGACACAGCTCTCAGGCAGCAAGCCTACCTGCTGTTTTATGCCAGGTAATAAGCAGCATTCAGATACGTTCAGAAGATGTGTCCTTTTCCCTGTCTATTGGTTTGCTTCTCATAGTGCAGAGAATGCAGAGATTTCTCACCAAAGGCAATTACTACCAGCTTCATTCAGTGCTGTGGAACCTGTGCTGCCCCATGTCTGTGCTTCAGGCTGCTGCCCTGATGTAGCCTGCTACTTGCCTGCTCTGTGATGCTAGACTTTTGTAGAAAAGAGTGAGGGAACTTAAAGGGACCTGCCAGGAAAGATGGGGAGGGAGCCTTTATCAGGAAGGGTTGGACAGGATGAAGGGTATCAGTTTTCAGCTGACCCATTATGGCAGGTTTCCATGAGATATTAGGAAGAAATGCTTGAGTGGAAGGCTGGTGAGAGCATGGAACAGGCTGCCCAAAGAAGCTGTGGGTGCCCCATCCTTGGAGGTTTTCAAGGCCAGGGTGGACAGGGCTTGGAGGGGCCTTGTCTATTGTGAGGTATTCCTGTCCATGACAGCGGGGTGGCACAAAATGAGCATTAAGATCCCTTCCAACCCAAGCAAGCGTGTGAATTTTCACATGAGGGTCTAGAAGGTATAAAGATGAGGTTTATCTGAGATAGGAGTAGACTTGGTGAGAAGACTCTAGCTAAAATTTCCATTAGTGGCCTTGGTTAAATCTTCTCTCTGTCATACAAACCTCTCCAAGGAAATGAGCGAATCCCAGAGAGGGCTGCAAAAACAGCCCAAAACTGAGATCTTTCTTTTCTTTTCTCCAGGTGTTCGGATCTGAAAATTGGAGAAAGGGCTTCTTCCTCACTGGCACCACCGTATGCCCCTTCCTTCCTTCCTCAGTGGGCAGCCAGCAGCGAGCAGGTGGCTCCTGTTGGCCCACAGGGCTTGCCTGGCAGCACGAAGGTAACTATGGGGAGGAGGGTCAGTGCACTAGAGGAGCAGTGGATCTCCTTCTAGCATCTCAGCATTTCTCCTTTTCCCCCTCTCAACATGCAGCACTCTTCACAGCCACAGTGCTGCCTCTTCTCCAAGCACCCCGGCTGCCTCCATCCCATTTGTGCCCCTTTGGCCCTTTGGCCTTGGCAGCCCTCCAGAAGAGCCTTTGGGAGGCTCAGAAATGTCCCCCCCCAGAACTCCTGGGAGATCCCCACTGACTCTGGTCCTTTCAGGAGAGAAGGGCAGGAACTCTCCACAGCTCTCTTTGCAGGACATGGCCCTGGGCATGGAAGGCGCTGGCAGGGAGCAGGACCGGAGCAGATCCCCGCTGTCGGGCAGGGATGGCCACAGCTGCTCTGGGGTCAGCACGGACTGGGACCACACAGCAGGGAGGAGAACGGGCCCTCCGAGTTTTGGCGCCACTGCCAGGGATGGTGAAGCTTCAGGACCTTCCAACAGGAGCTTGCAGTGTGCTCCTGGCCCCGGGGTTGCTCAGGAGCAGGTCCTGCTGAGGCGGAGGGACATGAGCAGATCCGTGCAGGGCAGCTACAACCTCTGCAGCCCCTCTGTGCAGCACAAAGACTACGAGCCCTCAGCGAGGAAGAGGAGGAGGCTGACATCACATTCCCCGTGTTGTGATCAAACCCCTGTGGATAGAGCAGTTCCAGGGCCCCCCAGCTCCCGCTTGAAGCAGGCTCCCAAGCTCAGGGCTGCTCGGAGGCAAACCCGAGCGAGGTTCAGAGAGCAGAGGAGATCCCCACGGCGGGGCTCTGACCTGCACGGCCGCTTTGTGCAGTGCACAGACGACCAGCACCCCTCTCTGAGCAAGAGGAAGAGGAGGAGAACAAGTTCTTCCCGTTGTGACAGAGCCCCAGGGGATAACGCAGCTTCAGGGCCCTCCAACACCAGCTTCAAGCAGGCTCCTGTGCTCAGGGCTGCTCAGGAGCAATCCCGAGCGAGGCTGAGGGAGCGGAGGAGATCCC
Source organism: Cinclus cinclus (assembly GCF_963662255.1). Taxonomy (NCBI): domain Eukaryota; kingdom Metazoa; phylum Chordata; class Aves; order Passeriformes; family Cinclidae; genus Cinclus; species Cinclus cinclus. The sequence goes on along the minus strand of NC_085069.1, from coordinate 2,843,502 downwards.
CAGAGCTGGGCTATGATCTCCACAGCCGGTTTGTGCAGCACGCAGCCCAGCGCCCTTCGGCGAGGAAGAGGAGGGTGCCCATGGCCTAGAGGGGCAGGTCTGAGAAGAGCTCGGGGCACTCTGGGAGTGCTGCAGTCAGATTTTGGCCCTGGCTGAAGCAGAAGGGAAGATGAGCACTGAGTTTTTTATCACAGGTGTCCTTGTTTTCTTCTCAAAGATGAAGAAACTGTTGGCTTATATGGGCAATGATGCTTCTGAATAGAGTAATAGGCTTTAATTAGAATTCTTCATTCCACAGTGTAGATAGTTTTTGCTGCTAATATAGGTCAGTAGTTGAAATCAATATTGAAGCAATTTTTTAATTAAAGCTAGAAAAATAAATGTTAAGTACAGACTGATATTACCCTTGCCAATGTCTCTTTTTCTCAGTCTCAAGGTGAAATCTTGCTGGGTGTCCCCACTCAAAGGAGGAATCTCCAGCCACATTCTGAGAAGGGGAGGGGGGGTTAGACGTCTGTCCTGTTGAAGAGTGGGGCTTTTCCAGAGTGAAGTGATGGACTGTGAGTGTCACAGTGCTCAGGGAGCTGTGCCAGCTGGGGCAGGATGCTCTGCCTGAGCAGGGATACAGCAGCTCCAGCTGTGTCCTGTCTACACCTTAGCAGGAATGGCTTGAGCAAGGAGGGCCTCCTGTTTGTAGTGTTAAAGAATGCTGAGACCAGCTTGACCAAACTATCATGTCACCACTGTCACTGAAAACATCAGGATAAATTAAGCTCTCTAATGCTACTTTTAGTGTCAGGAAGCACACATTCCTTTCTTAGAGTGCCCTTCTGGGCAACTCCTCCCACTTTATATTCCAGGCATGATGCTGTGTGGTGTGGATGTCCCTCTGGGCAGTTCAGGTCACCTGTCCCAGCTGTGCTCTCTGCCAGTTTCTTTTCTGAGCCTCCTCACAGGCAGAGCAGAAGATGAGAAAACAAAATGTCCCTGACTCAGGATAAAGGTGACTGAGCAAAACCTCAAACTTCAGCGTATTATCAATACCATTCTCATTGCAAATCCAGAACACAGCACTGTAAGAGCTACCGAAATAAAGAAATTAACTCTACCCTGTCTGAAATGAGAACAGTGGCATTCCAGCACAATTGCTGAATTACCTTTGTTAGTTCCCTCTTTATCTCTGGGTTCTGCACAGTGTCCATGTGGTTCAGAAATTCTACATTCCTTGCATCCAGCTTCAGCCATAAAATGCCTCTTCCAGGTCTGAGACCATTGATGCATATCAAGGTTAATTACAGTTGTTTTAGCAAAACGTAAAGCTTCAGGGCTTTTCCCAAGCTGTGTTCCCACTAGAGCAGCTTATGGCAAACCTTGCTAAATGTTGGCTACAGTGGCATATGACAGAGTGGAAAATTACACGGCTCATGATTAATTAAAAGAAGTAATTAGAAAACTGAATTAAAAGAATGAATTAGAAAAGGTATTTGTAAAGTTCTATCATTTCCAACACCATGAGGACATGCAAACAGAGAATCCCTGATCTGAGGGCAGGAGCAGCAAGGATGTCCAGGCGTTCACATGGAAGTGAGAGTCAGACGGGTCACATGGGAGAAACCAAAGTGGTGCTAGGACCTTCTTCAGCAGCAAAGCCTATTTTGTTGAATAGACCTGCCAAAACCTAATGTAAAAATGTATCAGAGGCAGCCAGTCAGGTTATGCTATAGAAGGGCAGTCCCACTTTTGCATGACAAGGATTTCTAGCATACCTCCCTAAGGTGTGTGAATATCCCTCCCTTGAGCAGGGAAAGCCCTGAAGGTCACTTCTCATGGCTGAGCAAAATAGGTTTGCTCATGGTTGTTGGATGAGTGACATCAATCTCTACGTAATTGTTTTGCCTGATTTCATAGAATTGCTTCTCTGTTGCTTCCAAGATAGTGCACTATACTGTAACACTAGTAGTTAGTTAGGGTGTGTTACTATGCTAGTTCCACTATGTTAGTTATGTTAGTAAGGCTGCCGATGCAATGTGACAAATACTTGTGATCAAGTTATTTTGCTTAATGATTGCAATCAATTTAAATGAATTTCTAATTTTATTTATATCAATAGATTTGGTTTGCCGTCTTTAATCCCACGGGGCACAGTTGTATACAGGCTCAATTACACCTCTGTAACCCTTTGCATAGAAACTGTTGAAGAGTCTGGGGCTGGGCTAGGATCCAGCTGCATGCAGACTTCTCTCTGAGGAGTTTAGAAAACAAAAGTGTCCTTCCTGTACCTGCTGACTTGACAGGAGGGCTTCTGTAACAAACTTTGTGTGGAGTGGGTCTGTTCTCCACTCACTGATAACTTTTGCAAGGAGCAGGGAGTTGGACTGGATGAGCATTATGGGTCCCTTCCCACGTGAGATATTCGATGATCTGATGATTCTATTACATGGTGGAAGGGGAAAGGGATTTTCTTTTTGCCACCATGGAAGCTGGGAGAAGTATTAGTAAAAACACTGGTAAAGGGAGGGCTGCAGGGAGCAGTATCACCTTCCATCACTAAATTGGACTAGGATTTCATAAAATTAAATGAAGACCAACAGCCATGCCTGGCCTTGCTTATTGAGCCTTCTCCCAAGCACAATGGGAATATCTGCTGGTAGTGGATAACATTGAGTGAGTTGGTCTGTGCTGTGAAAGATGGTCTGACTGCTTGGTGGGCACATCTGTCAAATAAATCTTAGCCAAAGAAATAATTGGAATGCTAAATCCTTGTTTGCTGCAGCAGATGTGGCAAAGAAAGTGGGTGATTTTTGGTTGGTTGATTAGTTTTTTGGATGGGGATTATTGTTGTTGCTGGTGTTCTTTTAATCTTTCTGATTAATGACAAACCTTCGGAAGAAGGAGTAGGAGAACCTAGATGTTAATTTGTGGGCAAGAATGATCTTTTTGGTGCAACTTTCTCCCAAAGTATATGTGAGGACTGGATCAATACACACTCCTTTGTCTTGGGTTCCTCTACGGCAGAGTCACTGATGGTGTGACCCAGAAATGAAATATGGGTACAGACACCCAAATGGTTTAAAGTGGGCATGTTTCAGCAGGCTGTAGTACACAGTAGCAGAAGCAGGGGAAGTATCTGGCAGCAGAGGATCATAAAGCCAAGGAGGATTAGCAGTGCCTTAGCAAAACCTATAGCCTGCATACTTCTTCATGATACCCTAAAAAGGGTCCTTCAAATCTGCGAGCGATGAGGTATGCCAGGAAATAGATCAAGGTAAACTAATTTTTAGTTGTAATGATCTGGACATCAACAGGGAAATAAAAATCAAGATTGGCAATGAGTGAATCTTTTGTCCCTTATCCCCAAGTGAATGTGGGCTGCATCTTTGTTTCACCTTCAAATTTTGCTGAGAAAGCATAAGTATGGTAAGCCTGTGTGGCAACTCTGTCATTAATCTGGCTGCATTATGAAGTAATAGTAATTACTGCAAAGTAAAACCAGATCTTGATAGTTCTGTAGGATATCTGGGTTTATATAGAAATCATTTGCAAGTTCTGTAAAACTAGAGGTGGCTGTGAATCAGCTCATACGCGTGCATCATATTTATCCAACCTCTTAACAACTATTCCTTATTGCTCCAATCAGCACTAGCCAGTCTCAGTGGACTTTATATAGATGTAGTATAAAGAGCTGTGGACAAACCTCTCTTCTGCTTCACTGCACAGTGCTCAGAGTTGAAAGCTTTCCTGGAGACCTCAACATTTAGGGGTTTTTTCCTATCCTCTCTCTTCTTCTACCACACTCCACAACAGGAGAAACTACCTTTGTTATATTCAAATGGTGCAACTGATGATTTTTGAGACTTGAACTGATTAGTCCATGAAAAGATCTCTGCCACAACAAGTTTTCTTTTTCTACAGAGTAAAAGTGGTAGCTGAGCGTTTGAAGAGAGTGGTGAATATACAGCCTTTGAAGGCAATGCTATGAAAGAAGAATCAGTCAAAAATAGACAGAAACAAAACGCATAAGACTGCCTCATTTTCTTTCGAAGCTTTTATAATCTTTTCAGAAGATCTTCTCAAAATCTGAGTAGTATCTAAATTCCAGTCCTCTTTCTGTCTGTTCAAGCAGGCAGTTGTATTCTGACTGCAGATTTGCCCGGCTGTTTGCAGCTTCATCGGCTGCTGGACACTAAAACGAGGAGAGCTCTGCAAGGCACCAGACAAGGATGATCCTTGGGAACCTCAGTGGATTGAGTGAATTCAGACTCCTGGGTTTTTCTGGAACCTCTCCATATTACCCTTTGCTCTTTGTAGTTTTATTATCTCTTCATTTTCTCACCTGGATGGCGAACACAGTGATAGCTTTGGTAACAAACAGCGATAATCGCCTTCACACCCCGATGTATTTCTTCCTCACTCAGCTGTCCTGTTGGGATATCTGCTATTTGTCAGTCATTATCCCAAGTATTCTCGAGAACCTGATGGTGGGAACAGTGAGTATTTCCAAGACAAGATGTGCAATGCAAATGTTTTCCTTCCTTTTCTTTGGAGTTGCTGAGTGTTTTCTCTTGGCCGCCATGTCCCTTGATGGTTATTTTGCAGTTTGCTCCCCCTTGCATTACACAATGATCATGAGCAGCAGGGTCTGCAGAAGCCTGGTTGTTGGAGCTTACATCTGTGGAACTGCTGTGGGCTTAGTTCACACCCTCATCACCTTCAGCTCACCCTTGTGTGGTTGTGCCATTGACCACTTCTTCTGTGAGATTCAGCCTCTCCTGGACCTGCTCTGTGGCAACACTCTCCCAAGTGAAATCCAGGTCATTGTGGTGGCTGTCTTTGCTATTCTGAGTCCTTTCTCACTGGTCATTTATTCCTATATTGGTATCGTTTCCACAATTCTTCACATGGCATCAGCTGAGAGCCAGGAGAAGGCATTTTCCACTTGCTCCTCACAGCTCCTGGTTGTGACTGTTTTTTATGGCACTGCAGGCTCCATGTACCTGCGGCCAAAATACAGCTACTGTGCATCTGTGGATAAATTCCTCTCCCTTTCTTATTCTCTGGTGACTCCTTTATTGAATCCCATCATTTGCAGTTTGAGGAATAAGGAGGTGAAAGGAGCCCTGAAGGAAAAAATGGAGCAAACCTAAGTTAGTGTGGAAATGAAATTGAAGATTTGGGTTGTTCCAGGTGTTTGTGGTGGAATTTTTCACTCTAAATTCTTGTTCAGGAAAATCAATTTCCAGATCTACTTCAGCTATTGGGGAGGAAGGAGGGAGAAGAGTGGAGATTTTTAGCTCTAAGAGGGAGTGTTAGAAGCTATGTTAACATTTTGGAAGGGAATTTCTTCCACATACTTAAGAAATTCTTCAATAAACTTATTTTTTTCCTTTTCTTTTCCTTGCTATTTTTCAAAAGCTTGAAAATTGCGCTTTACATACTTCTGAATTTTTGAACCAAAGAGTAATATTCAAGAGCCTGACTTTACTGAAAGAACTGAAAAGAATGAGTTTTCACCTGTTTGCATTTATTTCCTGAAACTGTTTAGTAAATCTGTTTGGGGAAAGGAGAGGACATAGTTCAGGCAATAATGTGGAGCCCAAGAAATTACTGAGGACTGATTTTTAATTCTGAGATTGTTACTGGGGCAAAAAAAAAAAAAAAAAAAAAAAAAAAAAAGAGGTGTGCAAAATTGCATTCCTGCCCCACTGCCTCAAAGATATTTCTTCAATTTTAGAGTCATTGTTTTAAACATGTTAGACCAAGTGTAGGCCTTTGAAGTACTTAACCAATGTAATCTTCTGTAACTATTAATACAACTCTTTATATTAAATGCTCAAAGCTTAAATGATATTGGAAAGATAAGGACATGCATTACTCCTTAAATTAATCCTTCATTCCTGGAAATAAATGAAAATATAAATATCATAAAAGTACATGTCCTGGTTTAAAAGACAGCTGTTTGCTAAGGAAAGCAGAAGCTTCCCTTTGGACTGAAAAATGTGATCCTTCCTTCCTTCTTTCCTTCCGATTATTAGGATTTTGAAATTAAGGGAGCTCTCAGGCAAAGATATGGGGGTAGGAATAACAGTTCTTTACTAGTATATCTACCAAGACAAACAAGAACAACAGTAGCTATGAAATTAGCCACAAACAGACCAGTAACTCAGTCCCAGTGTTTTTTGGCTGCAGGCACCTTTTCCCTGAGCTGCAGTTCCCGGTGCTGGGGGCGGGCAGGTCCCGCAGAGCTGCAGGAGGGCTGGGGGTGATGGCAGAGCTGTCCCAGGGAGAGACAGAGAGAGATGGAGAGAGCTCTCCGCTCACGGTGTGGGTCCTGGGGCTCAGCAGAGTGCTGGAAGGTGGCAGGTTCCAGCGAGAAGGCAGCAGGGCAGGGTCCCACAGCAGTGAGGATGGCTCCCGGCGATGGCATGGCAGGAATGCAACACAGGCGGCGATCGTCCTTCTCGTCCCAACTCCAAGGGGGAAATGGGACCCAGGCCCAGCCTTCCGCTTCCTCTTCTGGATGTTTCAACCTCGCGCGGTGTCCTTCTTCTCTCTCTCCTCCCCCTTGTCACCAGGGCCCAGTCAACAGGTATCTTAGCATGACAATGGGGAAAATTCCACAGAGGGAAAAGGGAAAGAAACAACCCCCAACAGTACAGGGTTCTTAATTGGATGTCATATGAATTTTTATCTTGAGAGTTTGTAAATCCACAAAAAAATTATAAGGTATAATATTCTTTGCAGAAGCTTGACATCTTTGATTTTAATCACATCTTATTTTGGACCAAAAAAATTATTATAACAGAAAATGCTGTCTCATACTTTTAATTTTTTAAATTTCAAATGCATTACAAAAAGAATGCATTGTTTTTTGTCATATTGCTTTATTGGCATTAAAGTTTCTCCCCTAGTCATATATGCTAGACTCCTTACAGCAGCATTCCTAGAGAATTGCACAACTGTGTATATTATGAAAGAAGTGATGAAGAGGGGAAACCCAAGTAAAAAAGCAGTGGGGATAAGAAAAGTGTAATTCATAAAACAAAAAAACAAACAAAAAGCCCGCAACCAAACAAAAAAAATGGTAAAATATAGTTCAGTAAAATGAAAGTAAGCATTAAAAACCTGGGAAGTTTCAGTCTGGTAAACCACCAGGCCCAATACATTCTTGATTGATTATGCAAAATTTGTGAGTTCTCAAGTTTGTGGACAACACTAAATCAGAGGGAGTAGACTATGTGCCAAAGGGCCCCCATGTTTTAATGAATCCAGAGGAAGGCTGGATGAGTTCCTTGAACAGAGAGCCCAGCTCTAGGTGTCCAAACCAGGTGGGATTCAGCTGCCTCTTCATGGCTTGATTTTGGGGGAGCTGCATCCATGGATTCACACTTGCCCATCTTAAGTGTCTGGAATCTGAGCCTGAAGGATGGTTTCTATCAAAATGGAAATTAGCACTTCTAGGGCAGGGATCTTGTGCTTCAGAAGGAGTCTTTGCAGATGAGTGCTGTCCTCATGGCCTGGAATAGCAGGCATGCAGAAGAACTTACAGGACTGAGTCCCCTCCAGGGGAAGCTGCGTGTTCCTGGTCTCTGCTGGGGAAGAAAGGCTGGTGGTACCTTGGACAGGATGAGAAAGCAGAGAGTCAATGATAAAAACAAAAATCAACCTCTCCTTCACTTCCTTTCTGACTGAAACTGTAAAACAAAGCTCAGAGAACTCACATTTGTGGGATCAGTATGGTGACGAGGATTTGCAAATCTCAGCTGTTTCAAGAGAGGTGTTTAGCCCTCAAGTTACCTGAAGATCTATGAACCCGGAGGCTCTGTGAATGATTTCATTTGCCCGTGACTACTTGCACCGAACAAAATGAGTCTGCTTTACAACAGAGCTTGGTCTCAGCTGATGCTAGAAATCTGACTGTGCAGTTGCCTCTTGAAGCAAGGTGCTCACTTTGAGAGAAAGTGTACAGGTGAAAAACTTGTCCTAATTCCTCCAGTTGGAACAGATCTTCAGTATTGTTCCAGAAAACTCTGAATTAACCCCACCTGATCTGATTTCAGGCTCCAGAGCACTGAATGGGAAAGCCTTACTGTGACAGACAGGAGAGCCAGGGAAGAATCAAACCAACCATGGTGCAGAATAAACACAACTAAATCCAGTGCAGAGTTCCAGCTCTGTGCCAGGATCCTTGTGCTGGTCTGGAGCACAGAGGTGCGGGACGGAAACATGAAAACACACGCTTGGGCTCACAGGAATATCCAGAGACAATTAATCATCCTTTCAGAATTTCACAGAAGAGGTTAAAAGTGTCCACACCTTGCTTATTTTCATCTTTTGAATGGAAAAGGGGATTTTGAATTTAGCTTTCTGTAAATGCTTTCATTGTATCTGCTTAAGTATAGCTGGAAGAAACCTGACTCCGTCTGGCAATAGAAGTATATGCTACTTGGGAATAATTGTCATAGGTTAAACACCCAGCAGATTGCACCAGTGATTCCTGCTGTCACTAGAATAGCCAGCCCGTGGAATTTTGTGACTCTCATGCCCTTGGTGCTCCAGAAAACATTGTAAACTCTAGATTGGCAGTAAATTGGCAGTAAAAACAAAATAAAATAAAACACAAAAACAAAAAGGCAGAAAAGACTGTAGTTCTTAAATCTGAGTAAGTCTTTTGTTTTGCACTGCACGTCTAGACATAAAGCGGTGAAAAATTAGTTTTTCTAGATAGAAAGTTTTACATCTAGGTATTTCTAATACGTACTACATCTTTACAAGGGATATGCTAGACACTGAGCTCTCATTTTAAAATAGTGCAGTAAAGCATGCTAAATTCTCCAAACCAATAATTGCCATTTCAGATTTTGTCTGAATCAGGTTTTATTCTTTCCCCAGCCAGTGCCCTCTCTGCTCTTTGTCTTTCTTTCCATCTTCCTCTGTCCTTTCTCTCTGTCTGTCTAACTAGCTCTTTTTTGACATCACTTCCTTGCATTCCTTGGGCTTTCTCCTCTGTCTCCCACTGCTGCAGCTCTCCTTTCTCAGCGGAAGGTCCCAATGCTTTTGTCTGCCTCAGGCTCTGCAGCCACCCAGCCCGGGGCTGTTCACACCCTGCTTTGTGCCAGCCTTCTCAAGCCCCTCGGTACGGTTCTGTTTGCCAGCACTGCCGTGCCCTGCTCCTCAGCACCTCCCAGCCGGGCCCCTGTGTCCGCCTGAGCCCGGCACTCAGCTGCGCTTCTCCAGCCCTCGGCAGCTCCCGCCTCCCTGCTCCCCCTCTCTGCTGTGCTCACACCCGGCAGAGCAGCACAGATCCGCCCCGTGCCCCAGCCCTGGCTCGGGGCCCGCCAGGAGCCTCCACCCTGCTCCTCACCTGCACCAGGTGTGCTGTCACCTGAGCAATGGCCAAACAACCGGGAGCCTGCAGCAGCCACTCATTCCCTGACACTGCAGCTGATGCCTCCATGGGCTTCCTAAAAGCACAGGCCACACAAAGCCAAGGGAATCAAAAGCAGATATATCTACTGAATAAATAAATTCCATACATCAATATCAATATCAATATCAATATCAATATCAATATCAATATCAATATCAATATCAATATTTATTGAAGGGCCTTCAGGAACATTTCAGGCAGACAAAGCCTCCCAGGGGCTACACTCCAAAATGGACCGTGGGTCACGGGTTCTCATCCTTTTCTAAGTTTGGTCCATTTGCCTATTGGAGGTTTATTTCCAATGACAGCTTCGGGTAATGAAGTCATTTACCTTCAGTTTGTTCACCCCCAACTCACTTTTGTTTCCATTTCCTGGGGCCTGAGGCAGTGAGGGGTCCTTGATTGCCAGGCCTGGGCAGGAATTGCTGTGTCTGAGCAGAATGGGGAAGCAGCAGCTCACACTGTGCATGGAGTTTGGAGTCACACGCATAAGAATGGCAGGATTGCAAATCTATGAAAAATACAAAAGCTACAATCCTGAGGCATCAGGGGTGAATAGCAACCAGCTGCCTCTTTGGAGCCCGAGGAACAGCAACTGCCTGCCGCAAGGCCCAAAAGCTTGTTGGTCAAATGCAGCAGGAACAAAAGTGCCTCCAGCCATCCTGAGTGGGAATGTGGCTAAAGCTGTGTCTGATCCAAGGCAGCCTGGAGGAAGGAGTGAATGTGAAGCTGCTGAAGAGCTGCCCAGGAGAGGCTGGGGCCCTGGCAGCCAAGGCTCACCCAGTGCAGCCTCTGGGGGTCCCTTTGGTGGGGCCAGCCCAGGGTCAGCCTGTGGGTGCACCTTGGGGGCACACCAAACTCACTGGAAAGGACCCTCTGAGAGCTTGGGTGCCTTGCACAGGAGTCTCACAGGCACAGGCCAGTGGAAGAACAGAGTGGAGTGGAACAGAAATGCCCGGCAGCCTGAGGGCCAGACACAAGTGTGACCTGGCTTGTGACAGCTCTGGGCAGGGCTCTGCTCACTGGGCTCTGTGCTCTGGGGAAGGAGTTCACTGATCCTTCACTCAGGGGAGGCCCTGCCAGCCAGTGAACCCCTGTGCATCAGAGGACAGGGGGAGTCCCAGTGACTGCCACCTGGGAGAGGAGCCATGTGGTTCCAGGGCCCAGGAGCCATGTGCTTCTGTGACCTCAAGGGGATCCATCCCTGTGTGCCCCCATGTCACTGAGGGGCAGCGATGTGGCACCTCTCCAGTGATTGTGACTCACCTGCCCAGGGCTCAGTATCCTGAGAGCAGGCTAACGTGTCAGCAGGTCTTCAGGATAGCTCAGCTTAGTCCTGTGCTACGCACCTCTCTGCCTTTCAAGCAGATTTATTCTTTACTGTCCCCTTCAGCTTTTGTCCTCTCACAGGTAATTATGACTTGACTCTTGGGATAGATCATAGAGGAAGGAGAGAAAAGTCTAGGCTGCTTATACCTTCCTAGCTGAAGGCTGAGCTGTTGCCCCTTCGTAGGCTGTCCACATACAGGCTAGGCTGGAGTTCTTCTTTGCTGATTCTCTTTTCTTTACTATAGCCTAGGATAGGTAAGTAAGGGGTGAGTGCAGTCTGAGGGGCTGGGCTCAGCCCAGAGGGGCAAAAAGCCCACCTTGGATACTGCAGGAAGGAGTGGGACAGAAGGAGAGCAGCAAAGGCTGTAGTTAAGTTAGTGGCTGAAAGCTGGTCACTCCTGCAGAGGAGGGAAAAGCCACAGAGCTCTGCTGTTGATGCTGTGACAGCAGCAGGGCCTCCTCAGAGAAGGTAACATGCACTGGAGCACTTCAGAAGGACCTTTGAAGCTCCTGGGGCTCTGTCACTGAGCACAAAGGGGTGAGCCTGCAGTTCAGCAGCTGGCTCAAGCACCACTGAAACTCTTGATGGCAAATGCTGTTCTTTCCATAGGTTGTATTTCTTTGGAGTTTTTATTCCTTTGGTGAGATGTAGTCATTTCTTTGCAATCAGGTGAGGGGATTGATGCTGATCCCTTCCTGGAGCACGTCCTTGGTCATCCAGAGCTTTGCCCGCTGCTCCTGAGAGGGACGATGGCCACAACAGGGAACAATTCCTGTGAGTACCAGCTTCACTGGCAGCTTTGGACTTTGTGACTCCCCACAGACAGCTGACATGACTGGTGCTCAGATCCCAGAATGATGTGCTCACAAGCTAGAGTGAAGTCTGGGATGTTTGCTGAGAATAGCCAGACTGACCCAGGTTGTTTAGTCCCAGGAAAACACCTTTTGTCACGATGAAGAAGACTTTGAAACATCATTGCTCATAGGGAGGTCTGACAGGTCCTTGAGTTGCCTTTTGTGCTCAGTACTTGCTTGTTTTCAAGAAGTTCCAGTCAGTTAGAATCAGGGAAAGCTTGACCTGATAATCCAGTCTAGAGCTCTGGTGAGAAGGGAAGGTACCCTGAGGCCCAGAAATCAGAGCTGGGGCTTGTTGGACTCTTGGCAAAGTAAGCAGGGGAACAGACTTTTCCAAATCAGGAAATTCCAATGGCAGTGCTAGGCTTCCCCTGATAGTGAGTTGAAGGTTTGAGCTGGTTGTCCTGACATCTTGTGTAGAAAACGCAAAGTTTAAATATGCTTTCTTTCCTCGCCTCATCTCTTTCCAAATGGAATTTCTCTGCAGTCATCGCCGAGGGAATAGCTCCTCCAAAAAGGATCCTCTTCCCACCAGAGAAGATTTGCATGGTCTGGCAGCAGAGACAGAGTGCTGGAGCAGGGCTCTTCAATGTGGGCAACACGTGCTTCCTCAACGCTGTCCTGCAGTGCCTGACCTACACCCCCCCACTGGCCAACTACCTGCTGTCCCAAGAGCACAGCCAGGCCTGTGAGTGCTTTTAGGAGCATCTCCTGAAAATCTCTTCATCAAGTCCCAGATTCCCAGAATGTAAAATTTGTTTTCAGACAACAGCAGCCCTTTGTCAGCCCCATGAGTCTGTACTCTTTGAACACTGGAGCCTAGAACCCACTTGTCCTAGCCTGCTGCCTTACCCTTAATGAAAACACCTCTTTCTCCCTGGCAGTCTTTATTCCTGCAAGTTCAACCCTCTGTGCTTATTGCACAGAAAGCTCTTGGTTTGCCATCCCTCTCTGAACATTTTCTGCACACTAAAATGCCCTGGGACCATTGGGACTTTGGGAGGAGTGGAGTATTGGAGTGGAGTGGCAGTGCAAGAGGAGGAGTATCCCACTGCTGTGGATGTTTTGCTAACCTAAGGACCTTCCCTGTGTCCCTCTTCAGGTCACCAGCAGGGTTTCTGCATGATGTGCATCATGGAAGCACACGTGAACAAGGTCCTGCGTTCCCCTGTCAGTGCCATCCTGCCTTTGGCTGTCCTCAAGGTTTTCAAACGTAAGTCGTACCAGGTGCTTGAACAGGTTTCCTTCCCTCCTTCTATGAGAGAACTGAAACCTTCTTTCTTAGGCATAGGAGAACATTTGGAGCCCGGCAGGGAGGAAGATGCCCATGACTTCTTGTGCTGTACTGTCAATGCCATGCAGACAGCTTGTCTGAGTGAAAGCAGCGAGTAAGCACAAGCAAATCACCCTCACCAAGTTCTGAGCCCTTTGCACTGCTTGGTGTGCTCCCATCAAGGGAAACCTAAAGCCTGGGCTTTCAGGCCAAGCAAAACTCTTGCAGGAGATAATGCTCTGTCTTCCCACTTGTTTCCAGCTTGGACCTCTCATCTCAATCCACTACCATTGTCTCTCAAATCTTTGGAGGCTTTCTGAGATCCAGAGGTATGTTTCCTCAACTCTTACTCTCTTTGACATTGCCTGTGTCCTTCTGTCTGCCTGTGCCTGACAGTTGGTCTGCTGGGACAGGTACAATGTGTAAATGGGCAGTGTCAGTCAGCTTCCCATTGCTGAGCATTTGGATTTTTCCTTCCAGTCACCTGCGTCAGCTGCAAAGCCGTTTCTGACTCCTACGAGGCCTTCCTGGATATCCCTTTGGATATCAGAGTAAGAAGCTTTTGCAGTTGTGCTTCAAGACATGCCAAGGCCCTTGCAGCTTTCCAGAGTCAGCACATTTGTCTTAAAAATGTGTGCTGTGAGCACAAGTGATCTTGGTGGTGGGTGGGAAGGGGAATGGATGGTGTCCTCCTGCAGAGGCCATGGCACTGGTCTCTCTGTAGGTGCTGTCTTTAAGCTGGTCGAGCAGCATTATCCTCTCTGCACCCTCACTATATCCTCATCCTCCTTTGCTTTGCCCTCCCCTAACACTTGTCTGGCTCCCAGGCCGATGGGTTGGGTTGTTTGCACCACTGATGCCCCTGCATAGTGTCATGAGTTGATGTGAGTGGTGTGGTGGTACGGGGAGGGAGCTCTTGATGGCTCCGGGAGCCTCTGGGACACAGGGAGATGTTCAGCATCCCACTCTCTTTCTGTCTCCTTCTGGACAGCTTCATGGTGGGTCTCTTCAGCATCAGCTGCAGGGGTTTGCTTGTCAGCTCGTGGGAGTTGTTTGGGTGAGGCAATTTCCTGCAGCTCAGTGTGCTCATTTGTCACTCTTGCAGACAGCCTCGACCCTCACTGCAGCTCTGGAGGACTTTGTGAGACCCGAGCACCTGGATGGTGAAAACTGCTACAAATGTAGCACGTAAGATGATTACTAAGCACATATTAGCAGGAGATCCTGTGTGAGGGAGTTGCATGTCATTGAGCAGAAGTCATCTTCTCATGGAGCTTTGCTGCACACAGAGGAGATGCAGCTCCTTTAAAATAGAGCAGGGAATAGCCTTAGAATAGCAAAAGCTGTGTGAGACAGGACAGGTTGCCTGGCCACCCTGGGGGAGGATTGGGTGCATTTCAGCACTGGGTTCTGTGCTTGGTTTCAAGGTGTAAGAAGAATGTTGCTGCCTTCAAGAAGTTCACAGTCCATTGCGCACCCAAGGTTCTCACGGTGTGTCTAAAAAGGTTTGACTGCTTCACCGGTAGGAAGATCAGCAAGGTTTGTACACAGCCGGTGTGCAGCTTTCTCTTCCTGGAGCAGATTTCCCTGAGCTTGTGCCAAGGCACTGGTCTTGGGTTCGTCATGTTCCCTTCTGGGGAGAGAATTCCCTTGGGAAGACAGGCAAGCGCTCTTCTCCAGCAGAGCTGCTTTGGCCAAGAACAGTTTCCTGCCACTCAAAGCATTACACCTTTGTGATGGTGTGCTTTATGGAAAACCAGCTGCTTGTGAGCCCCAAAGATGTATTTACACACCTCTGGCCCCTGGATGTGGCAGGCTATTCTGTGTCATAGGTCAGGGTCACTTCTGAGCCCTGCTGGTGTCTGTGCAGGTTGTGAAGTACCCCGAGTACCTGGATCTTCGCCCGTACATGTCCCAGGCAGAGGGAGAACCCCTCCGTTACTCCTTGTATGCTGTCCTGGTGCACAGTGGGGTCAGCTGTCATACAGGACACTATTTCTGCTACACAAAGGTAGTCAGCAATGTCCTTCCTTCCTTTTTTCTTTCCTCGCCAATGGGAAAATGTGTGTGGGGAAGACAACTTTGCTGTCGGTGTTACTGACAGCCAAGGTTTTGGGGCTGGAGATGTCTTTAGGGGCTGGACTGGATTTGTGTTGACATACTGTTTGTTAGGTATTTTTCTGCCTGTGTTTTTGGTGAGAAACCATGCAGAGATCCTTGTCCTTTTTTTTTCACAGGCCAGCAATGGGCTGTGGTACCTGATGGATGATGAGTCTGTGGAGCTTCGTTGCCTTGACACAGCTCTCAGGCAGCAAGCCTACCTGCTGTTTTATGCCAGGTAATAAGCAGCATTCAGATGCGTTCAGAAGATGTTTCCTTTTCCCTGTCTATTGGTTTGCTTCTCATAGTGCAGAGAATGCAGAGATTTCTCACCAAAGGCAATTACTACCAGCTTCATTCAATGCTGTGGAACCTGTGCTGCCCCAAGTCTGTCCTTCAGGCTGCTGCCCTGATGTAGCCTGCTACTTGCCTGCTCTGTGATGCTAGACTTTTGTAGAAAAGAGTGAGGGAACTTAAAGGGACCTGCCAGGAAAGATGGGGAGGGAGCCTTTATCAGGAAGGGTTGGACAGGATGAAGGGTATCGGTTTTCAGCTGACCCATTATGGCAGGTTTCCATGAGATATTAGGAAGAAATGCTTGAGTGGAAGGGTGGTGAGAGCATGGAACAGGCTGCCCAAAGAAGCTGTGGGTGCCCCATCCTTGGAGGTTTTCAAGGCCAGGGTGGACAGGGCTTGGAGGGGCCTTGTCTATTGTGAGGTATTCCTGTCCATGACAGCGGGGTGGCACAAAATGAGCATTAAGATCCCTTCCAACCCAAGCAAGCGTGTGAATTTTCACATGAGGGTCTAGAAGGTATAAAGATGAGTTTTGTCTGAGATAGGAGTAGACTTGGTGGGAAGACTCTAGCTAAAATTTCCATTAGTGGCCTTGGTTAAATCTTCTCTCTGTCATAGAAACCTCTCCAAGGAAATGAGCGAATCCCAGAGAGGGCTGCAAAAACAGCCCCAAACTGAGACCATTCTTTTCTTTTCTCCAGGTGTTCGGATCTGAAAATTGGAGAAAGGGCTTCTTCCTCACTGGCACCACCGTATGCCCCTTCCTTCCTTCCTCAGTGGGCAGCCAGCAGCGAGCAGGTGGCTCCTGTTGGCCCACAGGGCTTGCCTGGCAGCACGAAGGTAACTCTGGGGAGGAGGGTCAGTGCACTAGAGGAGCAGTGGATCTCCTTCTAGCATCTCAGCATTTCTCCTTTTCCCCCTCTCAACATGCAGCACTCTTCACAGCCACAGTGCTGCCTCTTCTCCAAGCACCCCGGCTGCCTCCATCCCATTTGTGCCCCTTTGGCCCTTTGGCCTTGGCAGCCCTCCAGAAGAGCCTTTAGGAGGCTCAGAAAGGCCCCCTCCCAGAACTCCTGGGAGTTCCCCACTGACTCTGGTCCTTTCAGGAGAGAAGGGCAGGAACTCTCCACAGCTCTCTTTGCAGGACATGGCCCTGGGCATGGAAGGCACTGGCAGGGAGCAGGACCGGAGCAGATCCCCGCTGTCGGGCAGGGATGGCCACAGCTGCTCTGGGGTCAGCACGGACTGGGACCACACAGCAGGGAGGAGAACGGGCCCTCCGAGTTTTGGCGCCACTGCCAGGGATGGTGAAGCTTCAGGACCTTCCAACAGGAGCTTGCAGTGTGCTCCTGGCCCCGGGGTTGCTCAGGAGCAGGTCCTGCTGAGGCGGAGGGACATGAGCAGATCCGTGCAGGGCAGCTACAACCTCTGCAGCCCCTCTGTGCAGCACAAAGACTACGAGCCCTCAGCGAGGAAAAGGAGGAGGCTGACAACACATTCCCCATGTTTTGATGAAATCCCTGTGGATAGAGCAGCTCCAGGGCCCCCCAGCTCCCGCTTGAAGCAGGCTCCCAAGCTCGGGGCTGCTCGGAGGCAAACCCGAGCGAGGTGCAGAGAGCAGAGGAGATCCCCACGGCGGGGCTCTGACCTGCACGGCCGCTTTGTGCAGTGCACAGACGAGCAGCACCCCTCTGTGAGCAAGAGGAAGAGGAGGAGAACAAGTTCTCCCCATTGTGACAGAGCCCCAGGGGATAATGCAGCTTCAGGGCCCTCCAACACCAGCTTCAAGCAGGCTCCTGTGCTCAGGGCTGCTCAGGAGCAATCCCGAGCGAGGCTGAGGGAGCGGAGGAGATCCCCAGAGCTGGGCTATGATCTCCACAGCCGGTTTGTGCAGCACGCAGCCCAGCGCCCTTCGGCGAGGAAGAGGAGGGTGCCCATGGCCTAGAGGTGCACGTCTGAGAAGAGCTCGGGGCACTCTGGGAGTGCTGCAGTCAGATTTTGGCCCTGGCTGAAGCAGAAGGGAAGATTAGCACTGAGTTTGTTAGCACAGGTGTCCTTGTTTTCTTCTCAAAGATGAAGAAACAGTTGGTTTATATGGGCGATGATGCTTGTGACTAGAGTAATAGGCTTTAATTAGAATTCTTCATTCCACAGTGTAGATAGTTTTTGCTGCTAATATAGGTCAGTAGTTGAAATCAATATTGAAGCAATTTTTTAATTAAAGCTAGAAAAATAAATGTTAAGTACAGACTGATATTACCCTTGCCAATGTCTCTTTTTCTCAGTCTCAAGGTGAAATCTTGCTGGGTGTCCCCACTCAAAGGAGGAATCTCCAGCCACATTCTGAGAAGGGGAGGGGGGGTTAGACGTCTGTCCTGTTGAAGAGTGGGGCTTTTCCAGAGTGAAGTGATGGACTGTGAGTGTCACAGTGCTCAGGGAGCTGTGCCAGCTGGGGCAGGATGCTCTGCCTGAGCAGGGATACAGCAGCTCCAGCTGTGTCCTGTCTACACCTTAGCAGGAATGGCTTGAGCAAGGAGGGCCTCCTGTTTGTAGTGTTAAAGAATGCTGAGACCAGCTTGACCAAACTATCATGTCACCACTGTCACTGAAAACATCAGGATAAATTAAGCTCTCTAATGCTACTTTTAGTGTCAGGAAGCACACATTCCTTTCTTAGAGTGCCCTTCTGGGCAACTCCTCCCACTTTATATTCCAGGCATGATGCTGTGTGGTGTGGATGTCCCTCTGGGCAGTTCAGGTCACCTGTCCCAGCTGTGCTCTCTGCCAGTTTCTTTTGTGAGCCTCCTCACAGGCAGAGCAGAAGATGAGAAAACAAAATGTCCCTGACTCAGGACAAACGTGACTGAGCAAAACCCCAAACTTCAGCGTATTATCAACACCATTCTCATTGCAAATCCAGAACACAGCACTGTAAGAGCTACCGAAATAAAGAAATTAACTCTACCCTGTCTGAAATGAGAACAGTGGCATTCCAGCACAATTGCTGAATTACCTTTGTTAGTTCCCTCTTTATCTCTGGGTTATGCCCAGTGTCCATGTGGTTCAGAAATTCTACATTCCTTGAGTCCATATTCAGCCATAAAATGCCTCTTCCAGGTCTGAGACCATTGATGCATATCAAGGTTAATTACAGTTGTTTTAGCAAAACGTAAAGCTTCAGGGCTTTTCCCAAGCTGTGTTCCCACTAGAGCAGCTTATGGCAAACCTTGCTAAATGTTGGCTACAGTGGCATATGACAGAGTGGAAAATTACACGGCTCATGATTAATTAAAAGAAGTAATTAGAAAACTGAATTAAAAGAATGAATTAGAAAAGGTATTTGTAAAGTTCTATCATTTCCAACACCATGAGGACATGCAAACAGAGAATCCCTGATCTGAGGGCAGGAGCAGCAAGGATGTCCAGGCCTTCACATGGAAGTGAGAGTCAGACGGGTCACATGGGAGAAACCAAAGTGGTGCTAGTACCTTCTTCAGCAGCAAAGCCTATTTTGTTGAATAGACCTGCCAAAACCTAATGTAAAAATGTATCAGAGGCAGCCAGTCAGGTTATGCTATAGAAGGGCAGTCCCACTTTTGCATGACAAGGATTTCTAGCATACCTCCCTAAGGTGTGTGAATATCCCTCCCTTGAGCAGGGAAAGCCCTGAAGGTCACTTCTCATGGCTGAGCAAAATAGGTTTGCTCATGGTTGTTGGATGAGTGACATCAATCTCTACGTAATTGTTTTGCCTGATTTCATAGAATTGCTTCTCTGTTGCTTCCAAGATAGTGCACTATACTGTAACACTAGTAGTTAGTTAGGGTGTGTTACTATGCTAGTTCCACTATGTTAGTTATGTTAGTAAGGCTGCCGATGCTATGTAACAAATACTTGTGATCAAGTTATTTTGCTTAATGATTGCAATCAATTTAAATGAATTCTTAATTTTATTTATATCAATAGATTTGGTTTGCCGTCTTTAATCCCACGGGGCAACGTTGTATACAGGCTCAATTACACCTCTGTAACCCTTTGCATAGAAACTGTTGAAGAGTCTGGGGCTGGGCTAGGACCCAGCTGCATGCAGACTTCTCTCTGAGGAGTTTAGAAAACAAAAGTGTCCTTCCTGTACCTGCTGACTTGACAGGAGGGCTTCTGTAACAAACTTTGTCTGGAGTGGGTCTGTTCTCCACTCACTGATAACTTTTGCAAGGAGCAGGGAGTTGGACTGGATGAGCATTATGGGTCCCTTCCCACGTGAGATATTCGATGATCTGATGATTCTATTACATGGTGGAAGGGGAAAGGGATTTTCTTTTTGCCACCATGGAAGCTGGGAGAAGTATTAGTAAAAACACTGGTAAAGGGAGGGCTGCAGGGAGCAGTATCACCTTCCATCACTAAATTGGACTAGGATTTCATAAAATTAAATGAAGACCAACAGCCATGCCTGGCCTTGCTTATTGAGCCTTCTCCCAAGCACAATGGGAATATCTGCTGGTAGTGGATAACATTGAGTGAGTTGGTCTGTGCTGTGAAAGATGGTCTGACTGCTTGGTGGGCACATCTGTCAAATAAATCTTACCCAAAGAAATAATTGGAATGCTAAATCCTTGTTTGCTGCAGCAGATGTGGCAAAGAAAGTGGGTGATTTTTGGTTGGTTGGTTGGATGGGGATTATTGTTGTTGCTGGTGTTCTTTTAATCTTTCTGATTAATGACAAACCTTCGGAAGAAGGAGTAGGGGAACCTAGATGTTAATTTGTGGGCAAGAATGATCTTCTTGGTGCAACTTTCTCCCAAAGTAAATGTGAGGACTGGATCAATACACACTCCTTTGTCTTGGGTTCCTCTACGGCAGAGTCACTGATGGTGTGACCCAGAAATGAAATATGGGTACAGACACCCAAATGGTTTAAAGTGGGCATGTTTCAGCAGACTGTAGTACACAGTAGCAGAAGCAGGGGAAGTATCTGGCAGCAGAGGATCATAAAGCCAAGGAGGATTAGCAGTGCCTTAGCAAAACCTATAGCCTGCATACTTCTTCATGATACCCTAAAAAGGGTCCTTCAAATCTGCGAGCGATGAGGTATGCCAGGAAATAGATCAAGGTAAACTAATTTTTAGTTGTAATGATCTGGACATCAACAGGGAAATAAAAATTAAGATTGGCAATGAGTGAATCTTTTGTCCCTTATCCCCAAGTGAATGTGGGCTGCATCTTTGTTTCACCTTCAAATTTTGCTGAGAAAGCATAAGTATGGTAAGCCTGTGTGGCAACTCTGTCATTAATCTGGCTGCATTATGAAGTAATAGTAATTACTGCAAAGTAAAACCAGATCTTGATATTTGTGTGGGATATCTGGGTTTATATAGAAATCATTTGCAAGTTCTGTAAAACTAGAGGTGGCTGTGAATCAGCTCATACACGTGCATCATATTTATCCAACCTCTTAACAACTATTCCTTATTGCTCCAATCAGCACTAGCCAGTCTCAGTGGACTTTATATAGATGTAGTATAAAGAGCTGTGGACAAACCTCTCTTCTGCTTCACTGCACAGTGCTCAGAGTTGAAAGCTTTCCTGGAGACCTCAACATTTAGGGGTTTTTTCCTATCCTCTCTCTTCTTCTACCACACTCCACAACAGGAGAAACTACCTTTGTTATATTCAAATGGTGCAACTGATGATTTTTGAGACTTGAACTGATTAGTCCATGAAAAGATCTCTGCCACAACAAGTTTCCTTTTTCTACAGAGTAAAAGTGGTAGCTGAGCGTTTGAAGAGAGTAGTGAATATACAGCCTTTGAAGGCAATGCTATGAAAGAAGAATCAGTCAAAAATAGACAGAAACAAAACGCATAAGACTGCCTCATTTTCTTTCGAAGCTTTTATAATCTTTTCAGAAGATCTTCTCAAAATCTGAGTAGTATCTAAATTCCAGTCCTCTTTCTGTCTGTTCAAGCAGGCAGTTGTATTCTGACTGCAGATTTGCCCGGCTGTTTGCAGCTTCATCGGCTGCTGGACACTAAAACGAGGAGAGCTCTGCAAGGCACCAGAGAAGGATGATCCTTGGGAACCTCAGTGGATTGAGTGAATTCAGACTCCTGGGTTTTTCTGGAACCTCTCCTTTACACCCTTTGCTCTTTCTAGTTTTATTATCTCTTCATATTCTCACCTTGATGGCGAACACAGTGATAGCTTTGATAACAAACAGTGATAATCGCCTTCACACCCCGATGTATTTCTTCCTCACTCAGCTGTCCTGTTGGGATATCTGCTATTTGTCTGTCATTATCCCAAGTATTCTTGAGAACCTGATGGTGGGAACAGTGAGTATTTCCAAGACAAGATGTGCAATGCAGATGTTTTCCTTCCTTTTCTTTGGAGTTGCTGAGTGTTTTCTCTTGGCCGCCATGTCCCTTGATGGTTATTTTGCAGTTTGCTGCCCCTTGCATTTCACAATTATCATGAGCAGCAGGGTCTGCAGAAGCCTGGTTGTTGGAGCTTACATCTGTGGAACTGCTGAGGGCTTAGTTCACACCCTCATCACCTTCAGCTCACCCTTGTGTGGTTGTGCCATTGACCACTTCTTCTGTGAGATTCAGCCTCTCCTGGACCTGCTCTGTGGCAACACTCTCCCAAGTGAAATCCAGGTCATTGTGGTGGCTGTCTTTGCTATTCTGAGTCCTTTCTCACTGGTCATTTATTCCTATATTGGTATCGTTTCCACAATTCTTCACATGGCATCAGCTGAGAGCCAGGAGAAGGCGTTTTCCACTTGCTCCTCACAGCTCCTGGTTGTGACTGTTTTTTATGGCACTGCAGGCTCCATGTACCTGCGGCCAAAATACAGCTACTGTGCATCTGTGGATAAATTCCTCTCCCTTTCTTATTCTCTGGTGACTCCTTTATTGAATCCCATCATTTGCAGTTTGAGGAATAAGGAGGTGAAAGGAGCCCTGAAGGAAAAAATGGAGCAAACCTAAGTTAGTGTGGAAATGAAATAGAAGATTTGGGTTGTTCCAGGTGTTTGTGGTGGAATTTTTCACTCTAAATTCTTGTTCAGGAAAATCGATTTCCAGATCTACTTCAGTTATTGGGGAGGAAGGAGGGAGAAGAGTGGAGATTTTTAGCTCTAAGAGGGAGTGTTAGAAGCTATGTTAACATTTTGGAAGGGAATTTCTTCCACATACTTAAGAAATTCTTCAAGAAACTTATTTTTTTCCTTTTCTTTTCCTTGCTATTTTTCAAAAGCTTGAAAATTGTGCTTTACATACTTCTGAATTTTTGAACCAAAGAGTAATATTCAAGAGCCTGACTTTACTGAAAGAACTGAAAAGAATTAGTTTTCACCTGTTTGCATTTATTTCCTGAAACTGTTTAGTAAATCTGTTGGGGGAAAGGAGAGGACATAGTTCAGGCAACAATGTGGAGCCCAGGATATTATTGAGTACTAATTTTAATTCTGAGATTGTTACTGGGGAAAAAAAAAAAAAAAAAAAAAAAAGAGGTGTGCAGAATTGCATTCCTGCCCCACTGCCTCAAAGACATTTCTTCAATTTTAGAGTCATTGTTTTAAACATGTTAGACCAAGTGTAGGCCTTTGAAGTACTTAACCACTGTAATCTTCTGCAACTATTAATACAAATCTTTATATTAAATGCTCAAAGCTTAAATGATATTGGAAAGATAAGGACATGCATTACTCCTTAAATTAATCCTTCATTCCTGGAAATAACTGTAAATATAAATATCATGAAAGTACATGTCCTGGTTTGAAAGACAGCTGTTTGCTAAGGAAAGCAGAAGATTCCCTTTGGACTGAAAAATGTGATCCTTCCTTCTTTCCTTCCTTCCTTCCTTCCTTCCTTCCTTCCTTCCTTCCTTCCTTCCTTCCTTCCGATTATTAGGATTTTGAAATTAAGGGAGCTCTCAGGCAAAGATATGGGGGTAGGAATAACAGTTCTGTACTAGTGTAACTAACAAGACAAACAAGAACAACAGCAGCTATGGAATTAGCCACAAACAGAACAGTAACTCAGTCCCAGTGTTTTTTGGCTGCAGGCACCTTTTCCCTGAGCTGCAGTTCCCGGTGCTGGGGGCGGGCAGGTCCCGCAGAGCTGCAGGAGGGCTGGGGGTGATGGCAGAGCTGTCCCAGGGAGAGACAGAGAGAGATGGAGAGAGCTCTCCGCTCACGGTGTGGGTCCTGGGGCTCAGCAGAGTGCTGGAAGGTGGCAGGTTCCAGCGAGAAGGCAGCAGGGCAGGGTCCCACAGCAGTGAGGATGGCTCCCGGCGATGGCATGGCAGGAATGCAACACAGGCGGCGATCGTCCTTCTCGTCCCAACTCCAAGGGGGAAATGGGACCCAGGCCCAGCCTTCCGCTTCCTCTTCTGGATGTTTCAATCTCGCGGGGTGTCCTTCTTCTCTCTCTCCTCCCCCTTGTCACCAGGGCCCAGTCAACAGGTATCTTAGCATGACAATGGGGAAAATTCCACAGAGGGAAAAGGGAAAGAAACAACCCCCAACAGTACAGGGTTCTTAATTGGATGTCATATGAATTTTTATCTTGAGAGTTTGTAAATCCACAAAAAAATTATAAGGTATAATATCCTTTGCAGAAGCTTGACATCTTTGATTTTAATCACATCTTATTTTGGACCAAAAAAATTATTATAACAGAAAATGCTGTCTCATACTTTTAATTTTTTAAATTTCAAATGCATTACAAAAAGAATGCATTGTTTTTTGTCATATTGCTTTATTGGCATTACAGTTTCTCCCCTAGTCATATATGCTAGACTCCTTACAGCAGCATTCCTAGAGAATTGCACAACTGTGTGTATTATGAAAGAAGTGATGAAGAGGGGAAACCCAAGGAAAAAAAGCAGTGGGGATAAGAAAAGTGTAATTCATAAAACAAAAAACAAACAAAAAGCCCCCAACCAAAGAAAAAAAATGGTAAAATATAGTTCAGTAAAATGAAAGTAAGCATTAAAAACCTGGGAAGTTTCAGTCTGGTAAACCACCAGGCCCAATTCTTTCTTGATTGATTATGCAAAATTTGTGAGTTCTCAAGTTTGTGGACAACACTAAATCAGAGGGAGTAGACAATGTGCCAAAGGGCCCCCATGTTTTAATGAATCCAGAGGAAGGCTGGATGAGTTCCTTGAACAGAGAGCCCAGCTCTAGGTGTCCAAACCAGGTGGGATTCAGCTGCCTCTTCATGGCTTGATTTTGGGGGAGCTGCATCCATGGATTCACACTTGCCCATATTAAGTGTCTGGAATCTGAGCCTGAAGGATGGTTTCTATCAAAATGGAAATTAGCACTTCTAGGGCACGGATCTTGTGCTTCAGAAGGAGTCTTTGCAGATGAGTGCTGTCCTCATGGCCTGGAATAGCAGGCATGCAGAAGAACTTACAGGACTGAGTCCCCTCCAGGGGAAGCTGCGTGTTCCTGGTCTCTGCTGGGGAAGAAAGGGTGGTGGTACCTTGGACAGGATGAGAAAGCAGAGAGTCAATGATAAAAAACAAAAATCAACCTCTCCTTCACTTCCTTTCTGACTGAAACTGTAAAACAAAGCTCAGAGAACTCACATTTGTGGGATCAGTATGGTGACGAGGATTTGCAAATCTCAGCTGTTTCAAGAGAGGTGTTTAGCCCTCAAGTTACCTGAAGATCTATGAACCCTGAGGCTCTGTGAATGATTTCATTTGCCCAAGACTACTTGCACCGAACAAAATGAGTCTGCTTTACAGCAGAGCTTGGTCTCAGCTGATGCTAGAAATCTGACTGTGCAGTTGCCTCTTGAAGCAAGGTGCTCACTTTGAGAGAAAGTGTACAGGTGAAAAACTTGTCCTAATTCCTCCAGTTGGAACAGATCTTCAGTATTGTTCCAGAAAACTCTGAATTAACCCCACCTGATCTGATTTCAGGCTCCAGAGCACTGAATGGGAAAGCCTTACTGTGACAGACAGGAGAGCCAGGGGAGAATCAAACCAACCATGGTGCAGAATAAACACAACTAAATCCAGTGCAGAGTTCCAGCTCTGTGCCAGGATCCTTGTGCTGGTCTGGAGCACAGAGGTGCGGGACGGAAACATGAAAACACGCTTGGGCTCACAGGAATATCCAGAGACAATTAATCATCCTTTCAGAATTTCACAGAAGAGGTTAAAAGTGTCCACACCTTGCTTATTTTCATCTTTTGAATGGAAAAGGGGATTTTGAATTTAGCCTTCTGGAAATGCTTACATTGTATCTGCATAACTACAGCTGGAAGAAACCTGACTCAGTCTGGCAATAGAAGTATATGCTACTTGGGAATAATTGTCATAGGTTAAACACCCAGCAGATTGCACCAGTGATTCCTGCTGTCACTAGAATAGCCAGCCCGTGGAATTTTGTGACTCTCATGCCCTTGGTGCTCCAGAAAACATTGTAAACTCTAGATTGGCAGTAAATTGGCAGTAAAAACAAAATAAAATAAAACACAAATACAAAAAGGCAGAAAAGACTGTAGTTCTTAAATCTGAGTAAGTCTATTGTTTTGCACTGCACGTCTAGATATAATACGGTGAAAAATTAGTTTTTCTAGATAGAAAGTTTTACATCTAGGTATTTCTAATACGTACTACATCTTTACAAGGGATATGCTAGACACTGAGCTCTCATTTTAAAATAGTACAGTAAACCATGCTAAATTCTTCAAACCAATAATTGCCATTTCAGATTTTGTCTGAATCAGGTTTTATTCTTTCCCCAGCCAGTGCCCTCTCTGCTCTTTGTCTTTCTTTCCATCTTCCTCTGTCCTTTCTCTCTGTCTGTCTAACTAGCTCTTTTTTGACATCACTTCCTTGGATTCCTTGGGCTTTCTCCTCTGTCTCCCACTGCTGCAGCTCTCCTTTCTCAGCGGAAGGTCCCAATGCTTTTGTCTGCCTCAGGCTCTGCAGCCACCCAGCCCGGGGCTGTTCACACCCTGCTTTGTGCCAGCCTTCTCAAGCCCCTCGGTACGGTTCTGTTTGCCAGCACTGCCGTGCCCTGCTCCTCAGCACCTCCCAGCCGGGCCCCTGTGTCCGCCTGAGCCCGGCACTCAGCTGCGCTTCTCCAGCCCTCGGCAGCTCCCGCCTCCCTGCTCCCCCTCTCTGCTGTGCTCACACCCGGCAGAGCAGCACAGATCCGCCCCGTGCCCCAGCCCTGGCTCGGGGCCCGCCAGGAGCCTCCACCCTGCTCCTCACCTGCACCAGGTGTGCTGTCACCTGAGCAATGGCCAAACAACCGGGAGCCTGCAGCAGCCACTCATTCCCTGACACTGCAGCTGATGCCTCCATGGGCTTCCTAAAAGCACAGGCCACACAAAGCCAAGGGAATCAAAAGCAGATATATCTACTGAATAAATAAATTCCATACATCTATATCAATATCGATATCAATATCAATATCAATATCAATATCAATATTTATTGAAGGGCCTTCAGGAACATTTCAGGCAGACAAAGCCTCCCAGGGGCTACACTCCAAAATGGACCGTGGGTCACGGGTTCTCGTCCTTTTCTAAGTTTGGTCCATTTGCCTATTGGAGGTTTATTTCCAATGACAGCTTCAGGTAATGAAGTCATTTACCTTCAGTTTGTTCACCCCCAACTCACTTTTGTTTCCATTTCCTGGGGCCTGAGGCAGTGAGGGGTCCTTGATTGCCAGGCCTGGGCAGGAATTGCTGTGTCTGAGCAGAATGGGGAAGCAGCAGCTCACACTGTGCATGGAGTTTGGAGTCACACGCATAAGAATGGCAGGATTGCAAATCTATGAAAAATACAAAAGCTACAATCCTGAGGCATCAGGGGTGAATAGCAACCAGCTGCCTCTTTGGAGCCCGAGGAACAGCAACTGCCTGCCGCAAGGCCCAAAAGCTTGTTGGTCAAATGCAGCAGGAACAAAAGTGCCTCCAGCCATCCTGAGTGGGAATGTGGCTAAAGCTGTGTCGGATCCAAGGCAGCCTGGAGGAAGGAGTGAATGTGAAGCTGCTGAAGAGCTGCCCAGGAGAGGCTGGGGCCCTGGCAGCCAAGGCTCACCCAGTGCAGCCTCTGGGGGTCCCTTTGGTGGGGCCAGCCCAGGGTCAGCCTGTGGGTGCACCTTGGGGGCACACCAAACTCACTGGAAAGGACCCTCTGAGAGCTTGGGTGCCTTGCACAGGAGTCTCACAGGCACAGGCCAGTGGAAGAACAGAGTGGAGTGGAACAGAAATGCCCGGCAGCCTGAGGGCCAGACACAAGTGTGACCTGGCTTGTGACAGCTCTGGGCAGGGCTCTGCTCACTGGGCTCTGTGCTCTGGGGAAGGAGTTCACTGATCCTTCACTCAGGGGAGGCCCTGCCAGCCAGTGAACCCCTGTGCATCAGAGGACAGGGGGAGTCCCAGTGACTGCCACCTGGGAGAGGAGCCATGTGGTTCCAGGGCCCAGGAGCCATGTGCTTCTGTGACCTCAAGGGGATCCATCCCTGTGTGCCCCCATGTCACTGAGGGGCAGCGATGTGGCACCTCTCCAGTGATTGTGACTCACCTGCCCAGGGCTCAGTATCCTGAGAGCAGGCTAACGTGTCAGCAGGTCTTCAGGATAGCTCAGCTTAGTCCTGTGCTACGCACCTCTCTGCCTTTCAAGCAGATTTATTGTTTACTGTCCCCTTCAGCTTTTGTCCTCTCACAGGTAATTATGATTTGACTCTTGGGATAGATCATAGAGGAAGGAGAGAAAAGTCTAGGCTGCTTATACCTTCCTAGCTGAAGGCTGAGCTGTTGCCCCTTCGTAGGATGTCCACATACAGGCTAGGCTAGAGTTCTTCTTTGCTGATTCTCTTTTCTTTACTATAGCCTAGGATAGGTAAGTAAGGGGTGAGTGCAGTCTGAGGGGCTGGGCTCAGCCCAGAGTGGCAAAAAGCCCACCTTGGATACTGCAGGAAGGAGTGGGACAGAAGGAGAGCAGCAAAGGCTGTAGTTAAGTTAGTGGCTGAAAGCTGGTCACTCCTGCAGAGGAGGGAAAAGCCAGAGAGCTCTGCTGTTGATGCTGTGACAGCAGCAGGGCCTCCTCAGAGAAGGTAACATGCACTGGAGCACTTCAGAAGGACCTTTGAAGCTCCTGGGGCTCTGTCACTGATCACAAAGGGCTGAGCCTGCAGTTCAGCAGCTGGCTCAAGCACCACTGAAACTCTTGATGGCAAATGCTGTTCTTTCCATAGGTTGTATTTCTTTGGAGTTTTTATTCCTTTGGTGAGATGTAGTCATTTCTTTGCAATCAGGTGAGGGGATTGATGCTGATCCCTTCCTGGAGCACGTCCTTAGTCATCCAGAGCTTTGCCCGCTGCTCCTGAGAGGGACGATGGCCACAACAGGGAACAATTCCTGTGAGTACCAGCTTCACTGGCAGCTTTGGACTTTGTGACTCCCCACAGACAGCTGACATGACTGGTGCTCAGATCCCAGAATGATGTGCTCACAAGCTAGAGTGAAGTCTGGGATGTTTGCTGAGAATAGCCAGACTGACCCAGGTTGTTTAGTCCCAGGAAAACACCTTTTGTCACGGTGAAGAAGACTTTGAAACATCATTGCTCATAGGGAGGTCTGACAGGTCCTTGAGTTGCCTTTTGTGCTCAGTACTTGCTTGTTTTCAAGAAGTTCCAGTCAGTTAGAATCAGGGAAAGCTTGACCTGATAATCCAGTCTAGAGCTCTGGTGAGAAGGGAAGGTACCCTGAGGCCCAGAAATCAGAGCTGGGGCTTGTTGGACTCTTGGCAAAGTAAGCAGGGGAACAGACTTTTCCAAATCAGGAAATTCCAATGGCAGTGCTAGGCTTCCCCTGATAGTGAGTTGAAGGTTTGAGCTGGTTGTCCTGACATCTTGTGTAGAAAACGCAAAGTTTAAATATGCTTTCTTTCCTCGCCTCATCTCTTTCCAAATGGAATTTCTCTGCAGTCATCGCCGAGGGAATAGCTCCTCCAAAAAGGATCCTCTTCCCACCAGAGAAGATTTGCATGGTCTGGCAGCAGAGACAGAGTGCTGGAGCAGGCCTCTTCAATGTGGGCAACACGTGCTTCCTCAACGCTGTCCTGCAGTGCCTGACCTACACCCCCCCACTGGCCAACTACCTGCTGTCCCAAGAGCACAGCCAGGCCTGTGAGTGCTTTTAGGAGCATCTCCTGAAAATCTCTTCATCAAGTCCCAGATTCCCAGAATGTAAAATTTGATTTCAGACAACAGCAGCCCTTTGTCAGCCCCATGAGTCTGTACTCTTTGAACACTGGAGCCTAGAACCCACTTGTCCTAGCCTGCTGCCTTACCCTTAATGAAAACACCTCTTTCTCCCTGGCAGTCTTTATTCCTGCAAGTTAAACCATCTGTGCTTATTGCACAGAAAGCTCTTGGTTTGCCATCCCTCTCTGAACATTTTCTGCACACTAAAATGCCCTGGGACCATTGGGACTTTGGGAGGAGTGGAGTATTGGAGTGGAGTGGCAGTGCAAGAGGAGGAGTATCCCACTGCTGTGGATGTTTTGCTAACCTAAGGACCTTCCCTGTGTCCCTCTTCAGGTCACCAGCAGGGTTTCTGCATGATGTGCATCATGGAAGCACACGTGAACAAGGTCCTGCGTTCCCCTGTCAGTGCCATCCTGCCTTTGGCTGTCCTCAAGGTTTTCAAACGTAAGTCGTACCAGGTGCTTGAACAGGTTTCCTTCCCTCCTTCTATGAGAGAACTGAAACCTTCTTTCTTAGGCATAGGAGAACATTTGGAGCCCGGCAGGGAGGAAGATGCCCATGACTTCTTGTGCTGTACTGTCAATGCCATGCAGACAGCTTGTCTGAGTGAAAGCAGCGAGTAAGCACAAGCAAATCACCCTCACCAAGTTCTGAGCCCTTTGCACTGCTTGGTGTGCTCCCATCAAGGGAAACCTAAACCCTGGGCTTTCAGGCCAAGCAAAACTCTTGCAGGAGATAATGCTCTGTCTTCCCACTTGTTTCCAGCTTGGACCTCTCATCTCAATCCACTACCATTGTCTCTCAAATCTTTGGAGGCTTTCTGAGATCCAGAGGTATGTTTCCTCAACTCTTACTCTCTTTGACATTGCCTGTGTCCTTCTGTCTGCCTGTGCCTGACAGTTGGTCTGCTGGGACAGGTACAATGTGTAAATGGGCAGTGTCAGTCAGCTTCCCATTGCTGAGCATTTGGATTTTTCCTTCCAGTCACCTGCGTCAGCTGCAAAGCCGTTTCTGACTCCTACGAGGCCTTCCTGGATATCCCTTTGGATATCAGAGTAAGAAGCTTTTGCAGTTGTGCTTCAAGACATGCCAAGGCCCTTGCAGCTTTCCAGAGTCAGCACATTTGTCTTCAAAATGTGTGCTGTGAGCACAAGAGATCTTGGTGGTGGGTGGGAAGGGGAATGGATGGTGTCCTCCTGCAGAGGCCATGGCACTGGTCTC
The DNA here is from genome assembly GCF_963662255.1 of Cinclus cinclus. NCBI lineage: Eukaryota > Metazoa > Chordata > Aves > Passeriformes > Cinclidae > Cinclus > Cinclus cinclus. Next base: position 2,812,749 of record NC_085069.1, on the reverse strand, counting down.
TCTGTAGGTGCTGTCTTTAAGCTGGTCGAGCAGCATTATCCTCTCTGCACCCTCAATATATCCTCATCCTCCTTTGCTTTGCCCTCCCCTAACACTTGTCTGGCTCCCAGGCCGATGGGTTGGGTTGTTTGCACCACTGATGCCCCTGCATAGTGTCATGAGTTGATGTGAGTGGTGTGGTGGTACGGGGAGGGAGCTCTTGATGGCTCCGGGAGCCTCTGGGACACAGGGAGATGTTCAGCATCCCACTCTCTTTCTGTCTCCTTCTGGACAGCTTCATGGTGGGTCTCTTCAGCATCAGCTGCAGGGGTTTGCTTGTCAGCTCGTGGGAGTTGTTTGGGTGAGGCAATTTCCTGCAGCTCATTGTGCTCATTTGTCACTCTTGCAGACAGCCTCCACCCTCACTGCAGCTCTGGAGGACTTTGTGAGACCCGAGCACCTGGATGGTGAAAACTGCTACAAATGTAACACGTAAGATGATTACTAAGCACATATTAGCAGGAGATCCTGTGTGAGGGAGTTGCATGTCATTGAGCAGAAGTCATCTTCTCATGGAGCTTTGCTGCACACAGAGGAGATGCAGCTTCTTTAAAATAGAGCAGGGAATAGCCTTAGAATAGCAAAAGCTGTGTGAGACAGGACAGGTTGCCTGGCCACCCTGGGGGAGGATTGGGTGCATTTCAGCACTGGGTTCTGTGCTTGGTTTCAAGGTGTAAGAAGAATGTTGCTGCCTTCAAGAAGTTCACAGTCCATTGCGCACCCAAGGTTCTCACGGTGTGTCTAAAAAGGTTTGACTGTTTCACCGGTAGGAAGATCAGCAAGGTTTGTACACAGCCGGTGTGCAGCTTTCTCTTCCTGGAGCAGATTTCCCTGAGCTTGTGCCAAGGCACTGGTCTTGGGTTAGTCATGTTCCCTTCTGGGGAGAGAATTCCCTTGGGAAGACAGGCAAGCACTCTTCTCCAGCAGAGCTGCTTTGGCCAAGAACAGTTTCCTGCCACTCAAAGCATTACACCTTTGTGATGGTGTGCTTTATGGAAAACCAGCTGCTTGTGAGCCCCAAAGATGTATTTACACACCTCTGGCCCCTGGATGTGGCAGGCTATTCTGTGTCATAGGTCAGGGTCACTTCTGAGCCCTGCTGGTGTCTGTGCAGGTTGTGAAGTACCCCGAGTACCTGGATCTTCGCCCGTACATGTCCCAGGCAGAGGGAGAACCCCTTCGTTACTCCTTGTATGCTGTCCTGGTGCACAGTGGGGTCAGCTGTCATACAGGACACTATTTCTGCTACACAAAGGTAGTCAGCAATGTCCTTCATTCCTTCCTTCCTTCCTTCCTTCCTTCCTTCCTTCCTTCCTGCCTTCCTTCCTTCCTTGCCAATGGGGAAAATGTGTGTGGGGAAGACAACTTTACTGTCGGTGTTGCTGACAGCCAAGGTTTTGGGGCAGGAGATGTCTTGAGGGGCTGGACTGGATTTGTTTTGACATACTCTTTGTTAGGTAGTTTTCTGCCTGTGTTTTTGGTGAGAAACCATGCAGAGATCCTTGTCCTTTTTTTTTCCACAGGCCAGCAATGGGCTGTGGTACCTGATGGATGATGAGTCTGTGGAGCTTCGTTGCCTTGACACAGCTCTCAGGCAGCAAGCCTACCTGCTGTTTTATGCCAGGTAATAAGCAGCATTCAGATACGTTCAGAAGATGTTTCCTTTTCCCTGTCTATTGGTTTGCTTCTTATAGTGCAGAGAATGCAGAGATTTCTCACCAAAGGCAATTACTACCAGCTTCATTCAGTGCTGTGGAACCTGTGCTGCCCCATGTCTGTGCTTCAGGCTGCTGCCCTGATGTAGCCTGCTACCTGCCTGCTCTGTGATGCTAGACTTTTGTAGAAAAGAGTGAGGGAACTTAAAGGGACCTGCCAGGAAAGATGGGGAGGGAGCCTTTATCAGGAAGGGCTGGACAGGATGAAGGGTATCAGTTTTCAGCTGACCCATTATGGCAGGTTTCCATGAGATATTAGGAAGAAATGCTTGAGTGGAAGGGTGGTGAGAGCATGGAACAGGCTGCCCAAAGAAGCTGTGGGTGCCCCATCCTTGGAGGTTTTCAAGGCCAGGGTGGACAGGGCTTGGAGGGGCCTTGTCTATTGTGAGGTATTCCTGTCCATGACAGCGGGGTGGCACAAAATGAGCATTAAGATCCCTTCCAACCCAAGCAAGAGTGTGAATTTTGTGCAATTCACATGAGGGTCTAGAAGGTATAAAGATGAGGTTTATCTGAGATAGGAGTAGACTTTGTGGGAAGACTCTAGCTAAAATTTCCATTAGTGGCCTTGGTTAAATCTTCTCTCTGTCATACAAATCTCTCCAAGGAAATGAGCGAATCCCAGAGAGGGCTGCAAAACAGCCCCAAACTGAGATCATTCTTTTCTTTTCTCCAGGTGTTCTGATCTGAAAATTGGAGAAAGGGCTTCTTCCTCACTGGCACCACCGTATGCCCCTTCCTTCCTTCCTCAGTGGGAAGCTTCAGGACCTTCCAACAGGAGCTTGCAGTGTGCTCCTGGCCCCAGGGTTGCTCAGGAGCAGGTCCTGCTGAGGCGGAGGGACATGAGCAGATCCGTGCAGGGCAGCTACAACCTCTGCAGCCCCTCTGTGCAACACACAGACTACGAGCCCTCAGCGAGGAAGAGGAGGAGGCTGACAACACATTCCCCGTGTTGTGATCAAACCCCTGTGGATAGAGCAACTCCAGGGCCCCCCAGCTCCCACTTGAAGCAGGCTCCCAAGCTCAGGGCTGCTCGGAGGCAAACCCGAGTGAGGTGCAGAGAGCAGAGGAGATCCCCACGGCGGGGCTCTGACCTGCACGGCCGCTTTGTGCAGTGCACAGACGACCAGCAGCCCTCTGTGAGCAAGAGGAAGAGGAGGAGAACAAGTTCTTCCCATTGTGACAGAGCCCCAGGGGATTGCGCAGCTTCAGGGCCCTCCAACACCAGCTTCAAGCAGGCTCCTGTGCTCAGGGCTGCTCAGGAGCAATCCCGAGCGAGGCTGAGGGAGCGGAGGAGATCCCCAGAGCTGGGCTATGATCTCCACAGCCGGTTTGTGCAGCACGCAGCCCAGCGCCCTTCGGCGAGGAAGAGGAGGGTGCCCATGGCCTAGAGGGGCACATCTGAGAAGAGCTCGGGGCACTCTGGGAGTGCTGCAGTCAGATTTTGGCCCTGGCTGAAGCAGAAGGGAAGATGAGCACTGAGGTTTTTATCACAGGTGCCCTTGTTTTTTTCTCAAAGATGAAGAAACATTTGGTTTATATGGGCGATGATGCTTGTGAATAGAGTAATAGGCTTTAATTAGAATTCTTCATTCCACAGTGTAGATAGTTTTTGCTGCTAATATAGGTCAGTAGTTGAAATCAATATTGAAGCAATTTTTTAATTAAAGCTAGAAAAATAAATGTTAAGTACAGACTGATATTACCCTTGCCAATGTCTCTTTTTCTCAGTCTCAAGGTGAAATCTTGCTGGGTGTCCCCACTCAAAGGAGGAATCTCCAGGCACATTCTGAGAAGGGGAGGGGGGGTTAGACGTCTGTCCTGTTGAAGAGTGGGGCTTTTCCAGAGTGAAGTGATGGACTGGGAGTGTCACAGTGCTCAGGGAGCTGTGCCAGCTGGGGCAGGATGCTGTGCCTGAGCAGGGATACAGCAGCTCCAGCTGTGTCCTGTCTACACCTTAGCAGGAATGGCTTGAGCAAGGAGGGCCTCCTGTTTGTAGTGTTAAAGAATGCTGAGACCAGCTTGACCAAACTATCATGTCACCACTGTCACTGAAAACATCAGGATAAATTAAGCTCTCTAATGCTACTTTTAGTGTCAGGAAGCACACATTCCTTTCTTAGAGTGCCCTTCTGGGCAACTCCTCCCACTTTATATTCCAGGCATGATGCTGTGTGGTGTGGATGTCCCTCTGGGCAGTTCAGGTCACCTGTCCCAGCTGTGCTCTCTGCCAGTTTCTTTTGTGAGCCTCCTCACAGGCAGAGCAGAAGATGAGAAAACAAAATGTCCCTGACTCAGGACAAACGTGACTGAGCAAAACCCCAAACTTCAGCGTATTATCAACACCATTCTCATTGCAAATCCAGAACACAGCACTGTAAGAGCTACCGAAATAAAGAAATTAACTCTACCCTGTCTGAAATGAGAACAGTGGCATTCCAGCACAATTGCTGAATTACCTTTGTTAGTTCCCTCTTTATCTCTGGGTTATGCCCAGTGTCCATGTGGTTCAGAAATTCTACATTCCTTGAGTCCATATTCAGCCATAAAATGCCTCTTCCAGGTCTGAGACCATTGATGAATATCAAGGTTAATTACAGTTGTTTTAGCAAAACGTAAAGCTTCAGGGCTTTTCCCAAGCTGTGTTCCCACTAGAGCAGCTTATGACAAACCTTGCTAAATGTTGTCTACAGTGGCATATGACAGAGTGGAAAATTACACTGCTCATGATTAATTAAAATAAGTAATTAGAAAACTGAATTAAAAGAATGAATTAGAAAAGGTATTTGTAAAGTTCTATCATTTCCAACACCATGAGGACATGCAAACAGAGAATCCCTGATCTGAGGGCAGGAGCAGCAAGGATGTCCAGGCCTTCACATGGAAGTGAGAGTCAGACGGGTCACATGGGAGAAACCAAAGTGGTGCTAGTACCTTCTTCAGCAGCAAAGCCTATTTTGTTGAATGGACCTGCCAAAACCTAATGTAAAAATGTATCAGAGGCAGCCAGTCAGGTTATGCTATAGAAGGGCAGTCCCACTTTTGCATGACAAGGATTTCTAGCATACCTCCCTAAGGTGTGTGAATATCCCTCCCTTGAGCAGGGAAAGCCCTGAAGGTCACTTCTCATGGCTGAGCAAAATAGGTTTGCTCATGGTTGTTGGATGAGTGACATCAATCTCTACGTAATTGTTTTGCCTGATTTCATAGAATTGCTTCTCTGTTGCTTCCAAGATAGTGCACTATACTGTAACACTAGTAGTTAGTTAGGGTGTGTTACTATGCTAGTTCCACTATGTTAGTTATGTTAGTAAGGCTGCCGATGCTATGTAACAAATTGTTGTGATCAAGTTATTTTGCTTAATGATTGCAATCAATTTAAATGAATTCTTAATTTTATTTATATCAATAGATTTGGTTTGCCGTCTTTAATCCCACGGGGCAACGTTGTATACAGGCTCAATTACACCTCTGTAACCCTTTGCATAGAAACTGTTGAAGAGTCTGGGGCTGGGCTAGGACCCAGCTGCATGCAGACTTCTCTCTGAGGAGTTTAGAAAACAAAAGTGTCCTTCCTGTACCTGCTGACTTGACAGGAGGGCTTCTGTAGCAAACTTTGTGTGGAGTGGGTCTGTTCTCCACTCACTGATAACTTTTGCAAGGAGCAGGGAGTTGGACTGGATGAGCATTATGGGTCCCTTCCCACGTGAGATATTCGATGATCTGATGATTCTATTACATGGTGGAAGGGGAAAGGGATTTTCTTTTCGCCACCATGGAAGTTGGGAGAAGTATTAGTAAAAACACTGGTAAAGGGAGGGCTGCAGGGAGCAGTATCACCTTCCATCACTAAATTGGACTAGGATTTCATAAAATTAAATGAAGACCAACAGCCATGCCTGGCCTTGCTTATTGAGCCTTCTCCCAAGCACAATGGGAATATCTGCTGGTAGTGGATAACATTGAGTGAGTTGGTCTGTGCTGTGAAAGATGGTCTGACTGCTTGGTGGGCACATCTGTCAAATAAATCTTACCCAAAGAAATAATTGGAATGCTAAATCCTTGTTTGCTGCAGCAGATGTGGCAAAGAAAGTGGGTGATTTTTGGTTGGTTGATTAGTTGGTTGGATGGGGATTACTGGTGTTGTTGGTGTTCTTTTAATCTTTCTGATTAATGACAAACCTTCGGAAGAAGGAGTAGGGGAACCTAGATGTTAATTTGTGGGCAAGAATGATCTTTTTGGTGCAACTTTATCCCAAAGTATATGTGAGGACTGCATCAATACACACTCCTTTGTCTTGGGTTCCTCTACGGCAGAGTCACTGATGGTGTGACCCAGAAAGGAAATATGGGTACAGACACCCAAATGGTTTAAAGTGGGCATGTTTCAGCAGGCTGTAGTACACAGTAGCAGAAGCAGGGGAAGTATCTGGCAGCAGAGGATCATAAAGCCAAGGAGGATTAGCCGTGCCTTAGCAAAACCTATAGCCTGCATACTTCTTCATGATACCCTAAAAAGGGTCCTTCAAATCTGCGAGCGATGAGGTATGCCAGGAAATAGATCAAGGTAAACTAATTTTTAGTTGTAATGATCTGGACATCAACAGGGAAATAAAAATTAAGATTGGCAATGAGTGAATCTTTTGTCCCTTATCCCCAAGTGAATGTGGGCTGCATCTTTGTTTCACCTTCAAATTTTGCTGAGAAAGCATAAGTATGGTAAGCCTGTGTGGCAACTCTGTCATTAATCTGGCTGCATTATGAAGTAATAGTAATTACTGCAAAGTAAAACCAGATCTTGATATTTGTGTGGGATATCTGGGTTTATATAGAAATCATTTGCAAGTTCTGTAAAACTAGAGGTGGCTGTGAATCAGCTCATACACGTGCATCATATTTATCCAACCTCTTAACAACTATTCCTTATTGCTCCAATCAGCACTAGCCAGTCTCAGTGGACTTTATATAGATGTAGTATAAAGAGCTGTGGACAAACCTCTCTTCTGCTTCACTGCACAGTGCTCAGAGTTGAAAGCTTTCCTGGAGACCTCAACATTTAGGGGTTTTTTCCTATCCTCTCTCTTCTTCTACCACACTCCACAACAGGAGAAACTACCTTTGTTATATTCAAATGGTGCAACTGATGATTTTTGAGACTTGAACTGATTAGTCCATGAAAAGATCTCTGCCACAACAATTTTCCTTTTTCTACAGAGTAAAAGTGGTAGCTGAGCGTTTGAAGAGAGTGGTGAATATACAGCCTTTGAAGGCAATGCTATGAAAGAAGAATCAGTCAAAAATAGACAGAAACAAAACGCATAAGACTGCCTCATTTTCTTTCGAAGCTTTTATAATCTTTTCAGAAGATCTTCTCAAAATCTGAGTAGTATCTAAATTCCAGTCCTCTTTCTGTCTGTTCAAGCAGGCAGTTGTATTCTGACTGCAGATTTGCCCGGCTGTTTGCAGCTTCATCGGCTGCTGGACACTAAAACGAGGAGAGCTCTGCAAGGCACCAGACAAGGATGATCCTTGGGAACCTCAGTGGATTGAGTGAATTCAGACTCCTGGGTTTTTCTGGAACCTCTCCTTTATACCCTTTGCTCTTTGTAGTTTTATTATCTCTTCATTTTCTCACCTGGATGGCGAACACAGTGATAGCTTTGGTAACAAACAGTGATAATCGCCTTCACACCCCGATGTATTTCTTCCTCACTCAGCTGTCCTGTTGGGATATCTGCTATTTGTCAGTCATTATCCCAAGTATTCTCGAGAACCTGATGGTGGGAACAGTGAGTATTTCCAAGACAAGATGTGCAATGCAAATGTTTTCCTTCCTTTTCTTTGGAGTTGCTGAGTGTTTTCTCTTGGCCGCCATGTCCCTTGATGGTTATTTTGCAGTTTGCTCCCCCTTGCATTACACAATGATCATGAGCAGCAGGGTCTGCAGAAGCCTGGTTGTTGGAGCTTACATCTGTGGAACTGCTGAGGGCTTAGTTCACACCCTCATCACCTTCAGCTCACCCTTGTGTGGTTGTGCCATTGACCACTTCTTCTGTGAGATTCAGCCTCTCCTGGACCTACTCTGTGGCAACACTCTCCCAAGTGAAATCCAGGTCATTGTGGTGGCTGTCTTTGCTATTCTGAGTCCTTTCTCACTGGTCATTTATTCCTATATTGGTATCGTTTCCACAATTCTTCACATGGCATCAGCTGAGAGCCAGGAGAAGGCGTTTTCCACTTGCTCCTCACAGCTCCTGGTTGTGACTGTTTTTTATGGCACTGCAGGCTCCATGTACCTGCGGCCAAAATACAGCTACTGTGCATCTGTGGATAAATTCCTCTCCCTTTCTTATTCTCTGGTGACTCCTTTATTGAATCCCATCATTTGCAGTTTGAGGAATAAGGAGGTGAAAGGAGCCCTGAAGGAAAAAATGGAGCAAACCTAAGTTAGTGTGGAAATGAAATAGAAGATTTGGGTTGTTCCAGGTGTTTGTGGTGGAATTTTTCACTCTAAATTCTTGTTCAGGAAAATCGATTTCCTGATCTACTTCAGCTATTGGGGAGGAAGGAGGGAGAAGAGTGGAGATTTTTAGCTCTAAGAGGGAGTGTTAGAAGCTATGTTAACATTTTGGAAGGGAATTTCTTCCACATACTTAAGAAATTCTTCAAGAAACTTATTTTTTTCCTTTTCTTTTCCTTGCTATTTTTCAAAAGCTTGAAAATTGTGCTTTACATACTTCTGAATTTTTGAACCAAAAAGTAATATTCAAGAGCCTGACTTTACTGAAAGAACTGAAAAGAATGAGTTTTCACCTGTTTGCATTTATTTCCTGAAAATGTTTAGTAAATCTGTTGGGGGAAAGGAGAGGACAGAATTCAGGCAACAATGTGGAGCCCAGGATATTATTGAGTACTGATTTTAATTCTGAGATTGTTACTGGGGCAAAAAAAAAAAAAAAAAAAAAAAAAGAGGTGTGCAAAATTGCATTCCTGCCCCACTGCCTCAAAGATATTTCTTCAATTTTAGAGTCATTGTTTTAAAAATGTTAGACCAAGTGTAGGCCTTTGAAGTACTTAACCACTGTAATCTTCTGTAACTATTAATACAACTCTTTATATTAAATGCTCAAAGCTTAAATGATATTGGAAAGATAAGGACATGCATTACTCCTTAAATTAATCCTTCATTCCAGGAAATCACTGAAAATATAAATATCATAAAAGTACATGTCCTGGTTTAAAAGACAGCTGTTTGCTAAGGAAAGCAGAAGCTTCCCTTTGGACTGAAAAATGTGACCCTTCCTTCCTTCTTTCCTTCCGATTATTAGGATTTTGAAATTAAGGGAGCTCTCAGGCAAAGATATGGGGGTAGGAATAACAGTTCTTTACTAGTATATCTACCAAGACAAACAAGAACAACAGCAGCTATGAAATTAGCCACAAACAGAACAGTAACTCAGTCCCAGTGTTTTTTGGCTGCAGGCACCTTTTCCCTGAGCTGCAGTTCCCGGTGCTGGGGGCGGGCAGGTCCCGCAGAGCTGCAGGAGGGCTGGGGGTGATGGCAGAGCTGTCCCAGGCAGAGACAGAGAGAGATGGAGAGAGCTCTCCGCTCACGGTGTGGGTCCTGGGGCTCAGCAGAGTGCTGGAAGGTGGCAGGTTCCAGCGAGAAGGCAGCAGGGCAGGGTCCCACAGCAGTGAGGATGGCTCCCGGCGATGGCATGGCAGGAATGCAACACAGGCGGCGATCGTCCTTCTCGTCCCAACTCCAAGGGGGAAATGGGACCCAGGCCCAGCCTTCCGCTTCCTCTTCTGGATGTCTCAATCTCGCAGGGTTTCCCTCTTCTCTCTCTCCTCCCCCTTGTCACCAGGGCCCAGTCAACAGGTATCTTAGCATGACAATGGGGAAAATTCCACAGAGGGAAAAGGGAAAGAAACAACCCCCAACAGTACAGGGTTCTTAATTGGATGTCATATGAATTTTTATCTTGAGAGTTTGTAAATCCACAAAAAAATTATAAGGTATAATATTCTTTGCAGAAGCTTGACATCTTTGTTTTTAATCACATCTTATTTTGGACCAAAAAATTTATTATAACAGAAAATGCTGTCTCATACTTTTAATTTTTTAAATTTCAAATGCATTACAAAAAGAATGCATTGTTTTTCGTCATATTGCTTTATTGGCATTAAAGTTTCTCCCCTAGTCATATATGCTAGACTCCTTACAGCAACATTCCCAGAGAATTGCACAACTGTGTGTATTATGAAAGAAGTGATGAAGAGGGGAAACCCAAGTAAAAAAAGCAGTGGGGATAAGAAAAGTGTAATTCATAAAACAAAAAACAAACAAAAAGCCCCCAACCAAAGAAAAAAAATGGTAAAATATAGTTCAGTAAAATGAAAGAAAGCATTAAAAACCTGGGAAGTTTCAGTCTGGTAAACCACCAGGTCCAATTCTTTCTTGATTGATTATGCAAAATTTGTGAGTTCTCAAGTTTGTGGACAACACTAAATCAGAGGGAGTAGACAATGTGCCAAAGGGCCCCCATGTTTTAATGAATCCAGAGGAAGGCTGGATGAGTTCCTTGAACAGAGAGCCCAGCTCTAGGTGTCCAAACCAGGTGGGATTCAGCTGCCTCTTCATGGCTTGATTTTGGGGGAGCTGCATCCATGGATTCACACTTGCCCATCTTAAGTGTCTGGAATCTGAGCCTGAAGGATGGTTTCTATCAAAATGGAAATTAGCACTTCTAGGGCAGGGATCTTGTGCTTCAGAAGGAGTCTTTGCAGATGAGTGCTGTCCTCATGGCCTGGAATAGCAGGCATGCAGAAGAACTTACAGGACTGAGTCCCCTCCAGGGGAAGCTGCGTGTTCCTGGTCTCTGCTGGGGAAGAAAGGCTGGTGGTACCTTGGACAGGATGAGAAAGCAGAGAGTCAATGATAAAAACAAAAATCAACCTCTCCTTCACTTCCTTTCTGACTGAAACTGTAAAACAAAGCTCAGAGAACTCACATTTGTGGGATCAGTATGGTGACGAGGATTTGCAAATCTCAGCTGTTTCAAGAGAGGTGTTTAGCCCTCAAGTTACCTGAAGATCTATGAACCCTGAGGCTCTGTGAATGATTTCATTTGCCCAAGACTACTTGCACCGAACAAAATGAGTCTGCTCTACAACAGAGCTTGGTCTCAGCTGATGCTAGAAATCTGACTGTGCAGTTGCCTCTTGAAGCAAGGTGCTCACTTTGAGAGAAAGTGTACAGGTGAAAAACTTAATTCCTCCAATTGGAACAGATCTTCAGTATTGTTCCAGAAAACTCTGAATTAACTCCACCTGATCTGATTTCAGGCTCCAGAGCACTGAACGGGAAAGCCTTACTGTGACAGACAGGAGAGCCAGGGGAGAATCAAACCAACCATGGTGCAGAATAAACACAACTAAATCCAGTGCAGAGTTCCAGCTCTGTGCCAGGATCCTTGTGCTGGTCTGGAGCACAGAGGTGCGGGACGGAAACATGAAAACACACGCTTGGGCTCACAGGAATATCCAGAGACAATTAATCATCCTTTCAGAATTTCACAGAAGAGGTTAAAAGTGTCCACACCTTGCTTATTTTCATCTTTTGAATGGAAAAGGGGATTTTGAATTTAGCTTTCTGTAAATGCTTTCATTGTATCTGCTTAAGTATAGCTGGAAGAAACCTGACTCCGTCTGGCAATAGAAGTATATGCTACTTGGGAATAATTGTCATAGGTTAAACACCCAGCAGATTGCACCAGTGAATCCTGCTGTCACTAGAATAGCCAGCCCATGGAATTTTGTGACTCTCATGCCCTTGGTGCTCCAGAAAACATTGTAAACTCTAGATTGGCAGTAAATTGGCAGTAAAAACAAAATAAAATAAAACACAAATACAAAAAGGCAGAAAAGACTGTAGTTCTTAAATCTGAGTAAGTCTTTTGTTTTGCACTGCACGTCTAGACATAAAGCGGTGAAAAATTAGTTTTTCTAGATAGAAAGTTTTACATCTAGGTATTTCTAATACGTACTACATCTTTACAAGGGATATGCTAGACACTGAGCTCTCATTTTAAAATAGTGCAGTAAAGCATGCTAAATTCTCCAAACCAATAATTGCCATTTCAGATTTTGTCTGAATCAGGTTTTATTCTTTCCCCAGCCAGTGCCCTCTCTGCTCTTTGTCTTTCTTTCCATCTTCCTCTGTCCTTTCTCTCTGTCTGTCTAACTAGCTCTTTTTTGACATCACTTCCTTGCATTCCTTGGGCTTTCTCCTCTGTCTCCCACTGCTGCAGCTCTCCTTTCTCAGCGGAAGGTCCCAATGCTTTTGTCTGCCTCAGGCTCTGCAGCCACCCAGCCCGGGGCTGTTCACACCCTGCTTTGTGCCAGCCTTCTCAAGCCCCTCGGTACGGTTCTGTTTGCCAGCACTGCCGTGCCCTGCTCCTCAGCACCTCCCAGCCGGGCCCCTGTGTCCGCCTGAGCCCGGCACTCAGCTGCGCTTCTCCAGCCCTCGGCAGCTCCCGCCTCCCTGCTCCCCCTCTCTGCTGTGCTCACACCCGGCAGAGCAGCACAGATCCGCCCCGTGCCCCAGCCCTGGCTCGGGGCCCGCCAGGAGCCTCCACCCTGCTCCTCACCTGCACCAGGTGTGCTGTCACCTGAGCAATGGCCAAACAACCGGGAGCCTGCAGCAGCCACTCATTCCCTGACACTGCAGCTGATGCCTCCATGGGCTTCCTAAAAGCACAGGCCACACAAAGCCAAGGGAATCAAAAGCAGATATATCTACTGAATAAATAAATTCCATACATCAATATCAATATCAATATCAATATCAATATCAATATTTATTGAAGGGCCTTCAGGAACATTTCAGGCAGACAAAGCCTCCCAGGGGCTACACTCCAAAATGGACCGTGGGTCACGGCTTCTCATCCTTTTCTAAGTTTGGTCCATTTGCCTATTGGAGGTTTATTTCCAATGACAGCTTCAGGTAATGAAGTCATTTACCTTCAGTTTGTTCACCCCCAACTCACTTTTGTTTCCATTTCCTGGGGCCTGAGGCAGTGAGGGGTCCTTGATTGCCAGGCCTGGGCAGGAATTGCTGTGTCTGAGCAGAATGGGGAAGCAGCAGCTCACACTGTGCATGGAGTTTGGAGTCACACGCATAAGAATGGCAGGATTGCAAATCTATGAAAAATACAAAAGCTACAATCCTGAGGCATCAGGGGTGAATAGCAACCAGCTGCCTCTTTGGAGCCCGAGGAACAGCAACTGCCTGCCGCAAGGCCCAAAAGCTTGTTGGTCAAATGCAGCAGGAACAAAAGTGCCTCCAGCCATCCTGAGTGGGAATGTGGCTAAAGCTGTGTCGGATCCAAGGCAGCCTGGAGGAAGGAGTGAATGTGAAGCTGCTGAAGAGCTGCCCAGGAGAGGCTGGGGCCCTGGCAGCCAAGGCTCACCCAGTGCAGCCTCTGGGGGTCCCTTTGGTGGGGCCAGCCCAGGGTCAGCCTGTGGGTGCACCTTGGGGGCACACCAAACTCACTGGAAAGGACCCTCTGAGAGCTTGGGTGCCTTGCACAGGAGTCTCACAGGCACAGGCCAGTGGAAGAACAGAGTGGAGTGGAACAGAAATGCCCGGCAGCCTGAGGGCCAGACACAAGTGTGACCTGGCTTGTGACAGCTCTGGGCAGGGCTCTGCTCACTGGGCTCTGTGCTCTGGGGAAGGAGTTCACTGATCCTTCACTCAGGGGAGGCCCTGCCAGCCAGTGAACCCCTGTGCATCAGAGGACAGGGGGAGTCCCAGTGACTGCCACCTGGGAGAGGAGCCATGTGGTTCCAGGGCCCAGGAGCCATGTGCTTCTGTGACCTCAAGGGGATCCATCCCTGTGTGCCCCCATGTCACTGAGGGGCAGCGATGTGGCACCTCTCCAGTGATTGTGACTCACCTGCCCAGGGCTCAGTATCCTGAGAGCAGGCTAACGTGTCAGCAGGTCTTCAGGATAGCTCAGCTTAGTCCTGTGCTACGCACCTCTCTGCCTTTCAAGCAGATTTATTGTTTACTGTCCCCTTCAGCTTTTGTCCTCTCACAGGTAATTATGACTTGACTCTTGGGATAGATCATAGAGGAAGGAGAGAAAAGTCTAGGCTGCTTATACCTTCCTAGCTGAAGGCTGAGCTGTTGCCCCTTCGTAGGCTGTCCACGTACAGGCTAGGCTAGAGTTCTTCTTTGCTGATTCTCTTTTCTTTACTATAGCCTAGGATAGGTAAGTAAGGGGTGACTGCAGTCTGTGGGGCTGGGCTCAGCCCAGAGTGGCAAAAAGCCCACCTTGGATACTGCAGGAGGGAGTGGGACAGAAGGAGAGCAGCAAAGGCTGTAGTTAAGTTAGTGGCTGAAAGCTGGTCACTCCTGCAGAGGAGGGAAAAGCCAGAGAGCTCTGCTGTTGATGCTGTGACAGCAGCAGGGCCTCCTCAGAGAAGGTAACATGCACTGGAGCACTTCAGAAGGACCTTTGAAGCTCCTGGGGCTCTGTCACTGATCACAAAGGGCTGAGCCTGCAGTTCAGCAGCTGGCTCAAGCACCACTGAAACTCTTGATGGCAAATGCTGTTCTTCCATAGGTTGTATTTCTTTAGAGTTTTTATACCTTTGGTGAGATATAATCATTTCTTTGCAATCAGGTGAGGGGATTGATGCTGATCCCTTCCTGGAGCACGTCCTTGGTCATCCAGAGCTTTGCCCGCTGCTCCTGAGAGGGACGATGGCCACAACAGGGAACAATTCCTGTGAGTACCAGCTTCACTGGCAGCTTTGGACTTTGTGACTCCCCACAGACAGCTGACATGACTGGTGCTCAGATCCCAGAATGATGTGCTCACAAGCTAGAGTGAAGTCTGGGATGTTTGCTGAGAATAGCCAGACTGCCCCAGGTTGTTTAGTCCCAGGAAAACACCTTTTGTCACTGTGAAGGAGACTTTGAAACATCATTGCTCATAGGGAGGTCTGACAGGTCCTTGAGCTGCCTTTTGTGCTCAGTACTTGCTTGTTTTCAAGAAGTTCCAGTCAGTTAGAATCAGGGAAAGCTTGACCTGATAATCCAGTCTAGAGCTCTGGTGAGAAGGGAAGGTACCCTGAGGCCCAGAAATCAGAGCTGGGGCTTGTTGGACTCTTGGCAAAGTAAGCAGGGGAACAGACTTTTCCAAATCAGGAAATTTCAATGGCAGTGCTAGGCTTCCCCTGATACTGAGTTGAAGGTTTGAGCTGGTTGTCCTGACTGCTTGTGCAGAAAGCTCAAAGTTTAAATATGCATTCTTTCCTCGCCTCATCTCTGTCCAAATGGAATTTCTCTGCAGTCATCGCCGAGGGAATAGCTCCTCCAAAAAGGATCCTCTTCCCACCAGAGAAGATTTGCATGGTCTGGCAGCAGAGACAGAGTGCTGGAGCAGGGCTCTTCAATGTGGGCAACACGTGCTTCCTCAACGCTGTCCTGCAGTGCCTGACCTACACCCCCCCACTGGCCAACTACCTGCTGTCCCAAGAGCACAGCCAGGCCTGTGAGTGCTTTTAGGAGCATCTCCTGAAAATCTCTTCATCAAGTCCCAGGTTCCCAGAATGTAAAATTTGTTTTCAGACAACAGCAGCCCTTTGTCAGCCCCATGAGTCTGTACTCTTTGAACACTGGAGCCTAGAACCCACTTGTCCTAGCCTGCTGCCTTACCCTTAATGAAAACACCTCTTTCTCCCTGGCAGTCTTTATTCCTGCAAGTTAAACCCTCTGTGCTTATTGCACAGAAAGCTGTTGGTTTGCCATCCCTCTCTGAACATTTTCTGCACACTAAAATGCCCTGGGACCATTGGGACTTTGGGAGGAGTGGAGTATTGGAGTGGAGTGGCAGTGCAAGAGGAGGAGTATCCCACTGCTGTGGATGTTTTGCTAACCTAAGGACCTTCCCTGTGTCCCTCTTCAGGTCACCAGCAGGGTTTCTGCATGATGTGCATCATGGAAGCACACGTGAACAAGGTCCTGCGTTCCCCTGTCAGTGCCATCCTGCCTTTGGCTGTCCTCAAGGTTTTCAAACGTAAGTCGTACCAGGTGCTTGAACAGGTTTCCTTCCCTCCTTCTATGAGAGAACTGAAACCTTCTTTCTTAGGCATAGGAGAACATTTGGAGCCCGGCAGGGAGGAAGATGCCCATGACTTCTTGTGCTGTACTGTCAATGCCATGCAGACAGCTTGTCTGAGTGAAAGCAGCGAGTAAGCACAAGCAAATCACCCTCACCAAGTTCTGAGCCCTTTGCACTGCTTGGTGTGCTCCCATCAAGGGAAACCTAAACCCTGGGCTTTCAGGCCAAGCAAAACTCTTGCCGGAGATAATGCTCTGTCTTCCCACTTGTTTCCAGCTTGGACCTCTCATCTCAATCCACTACCATTGTCTCTCAAATCTTTGGAGGCTTTCTGAGATCCAGAGGTATGTTTCCTCAACTCTTACTCTCTTTGACATTGCCTGTGTCCTTCTGTCTGCCTGTGCCTGACAGTTGGTCTGCTGGGACAGGTACAATGTGTAAATGGGCAGTGTCAGTCAGCTTCCCATTGCTGAGCATTTGGATTTTTCCTTCCAGTCACCTGCGTCAGCTGCAAAGCCGTTTCTGACTCCTACGAGGCCTTCCTGGATATCCCTTTGGATATCAGAGTAAGAAGCTTTTGCAGTTGTGCTTCCAAGACATGCCAAGGCCCTTGCAGCTTTCCAGAGTCAGCACATTTGTCTTAAAAATGTGTGCTGTGAGCACAAGAGATCTTGGTGGTGGGTGGGAAGGGGAATGGATGGTGTCCTCCTGCAGAGGCCATGGCACTGGTCTCTCTGTAGGTGCTGTCTTTAAGCTGGTCGAGCAGCATTATCCTCTCTGCACCCTCAATATATCCTCATCCTCCTTTGCTTTGCCCTCCCCTAACACTTGTCTGGCTCCCAGGCCGATGGGTTGGGTTGTTTGCACCACTGATGCCCCTGCATAGTGTCATGAGTTGATGTGAGTGGTGTGGTGGTACGGGGAGGGAGCTCTTGATGGCTCCGGGAGCCTCTGGGACACAGGGAGATGTTCAGCATCCCACTCTCTTTCTGTCTCCTTCTGGACAGCTTCATGGTGGGTCTCTTCAGCATCAGCTGCAGGGGTTTGCTTGTCAGCTCGTGGGAGTTGTTTGGGTGAGGCAATTTCCTGCAGCTCAGTGTGCTCATTTGTCACTCTTGCAGACAGCCTCGACCCTCACTGCAGCTCTGGAGGACTTTGTGAGACCCGAGCACCTGGATGGTGAAAACTGCTACAAATGTAACACGTAAGATGATTACTAAGCACATATTACCAGGAGATCCTGTGTGAGGGAGTTGCATGTCATTGAGCAGAAGTCATCTTCTCATGGAGCTTTGCTGCACACAGAGGAGATGCAGCTTCTTTAAAATAGAGCAGGGAATAGCCTTAGAATAGCAAAAGCTGTGTGAGACAGGACAGGTTGCCTGGCCACCCTGGGGGAGGATTGGGTGCATTTCAGCACTGGGTTCTGTGCTTGGTTTCAAGGTGTAAGAAGAATGTTGCTGCCTTCAAGAAGTTCACAGTCCATTGCGCACCCAAGGTTCTCACGGTGTGTCTAAAAAGGTTTGACTGTTTCACCGGTAGGAAGATCAGCAAGGTTTGTACACAGCCGGTGTGCAGCTTTCTCTTCCTGGAGCAGATTTCCCTGAGCTTGTGCCAAGGCACTGGTCTTGGGTTCGTCATGTTCCCTTCTGGGGAGAGAATTCCCTTGGGAAGACAGGCAAGCGCTCTTCTCCAGCAGAGCTGCTTTGGCCAAGAACAGCTTCCTGCCACTCAAAGCATTACACCTTTGTGATGGTGTGCTTTATGGAAAACCAGCTGCTTGTGAGCCCCAAAGATGTATTTACACACCTCTGGCCCCTGGATGTGGCAGGCTATTCTGTGTCATAGGTCAGGGTCACTTCTGAGCCCTGCTGGTGTCTGTGCAGGTTGTGAAGTACCCCGAGTACCTGGATCTTCGCCCGTACATGTCCCAGGCAGAGGGAGAACCCCTTCGTTACTCCTTGTATGCTGTCCTGGTGCACAGTGGGGTCAGCTGTCATACAGGACACTATTTCTGCTACACAAAGGTAGTCAGCAATGTCCTTCATTCCTTCCTTCCTTCCTTCCTTCCTTCCTTCCTTCCTGCCTTCCTTCCTTCCTTGCCAATGGGGAAAATGTGTGTGGGGAAGAGAAACTTTACTGTCGGTGTTACTGACAGCCAAGGTTTTGGGGCAGGAGATGTCTTGAGGGGCTGGACTGGATTTGTTTTGACATACTCTTTGTTAGGTAGTTTTCTGCCTGTGTTTTTGGTGAGGAACCATGCAGAGATCCTTGTCCTTTTTTTTTCACAGGCCAGCAATGGGCTGTGGTACCTGATGGATGATGAGTCTGTGGAGCTTCGTTGCCTTGACACAGCTCTCAGGCAGCAAGCCTACCTGCTGTTTTATGCCAGGTAATAAGCAGCATTCAGATACGTTCAGAAGATGTGTCCTTTTCCCTGTTTATTGGTTTGCTTCTTATAGTGCAGAGAATGCAGAGATTTCTCACCAAAGGCAATTACTACCAGCTTCATTCAATGCTGTGGAACCTGTGCTGCCCCAAGTCTGTCCTTCAGGCTGCTGCCCTGATGTAGCCTGCTACCTGCCTGCTCTGTGATGCTAGACTTTTGTAGAAAAGAGTGAGGGAACTTAAAGGGACCTGCCAGGAAAGATGGGGAGGGAGCCTTTATCAGGAAGGGCTGGACAGGATGAAGGGTATCAGTTTTCAGCTGACCCATTATGGCAGGTTTCCATGAGATATTAGGAAGAAATGCTTGAGTGGAAGGGTGGTGAGAGCATGGAACAGGCTGCCCAAAGAAGCTGTGGGTGCCCCATCCTTGGAGGTTTTCAAGGCCAGGGTGGACAGGGCTTGGAGGGGCCTTGTCTATTGTGAGGTATTCCTGTCCATGACAGCGGGGTGGCACAAAATGAGCATTAAGATCCCTTCCAACACAAGCAAGCGTGTGAATTTTGTGCAATTCACATGAGGGTCTAGAAGGTATAAAGATGAGGTTTATCTGAGACAGGAGTAGACTTGGTGGGAAGACTCTAGCTAAAATTTCCATTAGTGGCCTTGGTTAAATCTTCTCTCTGTCATAGAAACCTCTCCAAGGAAATGAGCGAATCCCAGAGAGGGCTGCAAAACAGCCCCAAACTGAGATCATTCTTTTCTTTTCTCCAGGTGTTCAGATCTGAAAATTGGAGAAAGGGCTTCTTCCTCACTGGCACCACCGTATGCCCCTTCCTTCCTTCCTCAGTGGGACGCTTCAGGACCTTCCAACAGGAGCTTGCAGTGTGCTCCTGGCCCCGGGGTTGCTCAGGAGCAGGTCCTGCTGAGGCGGAGGGACATGAGCAGATCCGTGCAGGGCAGCTACAACCTCTGCAGCCCCTCTGTGCAGCACACAGACTACGAGCCCTCAGCGAGGAAGAGGAGGAGGCTGACAACACATTCCCCGTGTTGTGATCAAACCCCTGTGGATAGAGCAACTCCAGGGCCCCCCAGCTCCCACTTGAAGCAGGCTCCCAAGCTCAGGGCTGCTCGGAGGCAAACCCGAGCGAGGTGCAGAGAGCAGAGGAGATCCCCACGGCGGGGCTCTGACCTGCACGGCCGCTTTGTGCAGTGCACAGACGACCAGCAGCCCTCTGTGAGCAAGAGGAAGAGGAGGAGAACAAGTTCTTCCCGTTGTGACAGAGCCCCAGGGGATTGCGCAACTTCAGGGCCCTCCAACACCAGCTTCAAGCAGGCTCCTGTGCTCAGGGCTGCTCAGGAGCAATCCCGAGCGAGGCTGAGGGAGCAGAGGAGATCCCCAGAGCTGGGCTATGATCTCCACAGCCGGTTTGTGCAGCACGCAGCCCAGCGCCCTTCGGCGAGGAAGAGGAGGGTGCCCATGGCCTAGAGGGGCAGGTCTGAGAAGAGCTCGGGGCACTCTGGGAGTGCTGCAGTCAGATTTTGGCCCTGGCTGAAGCAGAAGGGAAGATTAGCACTGAGGTTTTTATCACAGGTGTCTTTGTTTTCTTCTCAAAGATGAAGAAACAGTTGGTTTATATGGGCGATGATGCTTGTGAATAGAGTAATAGGCTTTAATTAGAATTCTTCATTCCACAGTGTAGATAGTTTTTGCTGCTAATATAGGTCAGTAGTTGAAAGCAATATTGATGCAATTTTTTAATTAAAGCTAGAAAAATAAATGTTAAGTACAGACTGATATTACCCTTGCCAATGTCTCTTTTTCTCAGTCTCAAGGTGAAATCTTGCTGGGTGTCCCCACTCAAAGGAGGAATCTCCAGCCACATTCTGAGAAGGGGAGGGGGGGTTAGACATCTGTCCTGTTGAAGAGTGGGGCTTTTCCAGAGTGAAGTGATGGACTGTGAGTGTCACAGTGCTCAGGGAGCTGTGCCAGCTGGGGCAGGATGCTCTGCCTGAGCAGGGATACAGCAGCTCCAGCTGTGTCCTGTCTACACCTTAGCAGGAATGGCTTGAGCAAGGAGGGCCTCCTGTTTGTAGTGCTAAAGAATGCTGAGACCAGCTTGACCAAACTATCATGTCACCACTGTCACTGAAAACATCAGGATAAATTAAGCTCTCTAATGCTACTTTTAGTGTCAGGAAGCACACATTCCTTTCTTAGAGTGCCCTTCTGGGCAACTCCTCCCACTTTATATTCCAGGCATGATGCTGTGTGGTATGGATGTCCCTCTGGGCAGTTCAGGTCATCACCTGTCCCAGCTGTGCTCTCTGCCAGTTTCTTTTGTGAGCCTCCTCACAGGCAGAGCAGAAGATGAGAAAACAAAATGTCCCTGACTCAGGACAAACGTGACTGAGCAAAACCCCAAACTTCAGCGTATTATCAACACCATTCTCATTGCAAATCCAGAACACAGCACTGTAAGAGCTACCGAAATAAAGAAATTAACTCTACCCTGTCTGAAATGAGAACAGTGGCATTCCAGCACAATTGCTGAATTACCTTTGTTAGTTCCCTCTTTATCTCTGGGTTCTGCACAGTGTCCATGTGGTTCAGAAATTCTACATTCCTTGAGTCCATATTCAGCCATACAATGCCTCTTCCAGGTCTGAGACCATTGATGCATATCAAGGTTAATTACAGTTGTTTTAGCAAAACGTAAAGCTTCAGGGCTTTTCCCAAGCTGTGTTCCCACTAGAGCAGCTTATGGCAAACCTTGCTAAATGTTGGCTACAGTGGCATATGACAGAGTGGAAAATTACACGGCTCATGATTAATTAAAAGAAGTAATTAGAAAACTGAATTAAAAGAATGAATTAGAAAAGGTATTTGTAAAGTTCTATCATTTCCAACACCATGAGGACATGCAAACAGAGAATCCCTGATCTGAGGGCAGGAGCAGCAAGGATGTCCAGGCCTTCACATGGAAGTGAGAGTCAGACGGGTCACATGGGAGAAACCAAAGTGGTGCTAGTACCTTCTTCAGCAGCAAAGCCTATTTTGTTGAATAGACCTGCCAAAACCTAATGTAAAAATGTATCAGAGGCAGCCAGTCAGGTTATGCTATAGAAGGGCAGTCCCACTTTTGCATGACAAGGATTTCTAGCATACCTCCCTAAGGTGTGTGAATATCCCTCCCTTGAGCAGGGAAAGCCCTGAAGGTCACTTCTCATGGCTGAGCAAAATAGGTTTGCTCATGGTTGTTGGATGAGTGACATCAATCTCGACGTAATTGTTTTGCCTGATTTCATAGAATTGCTTCTCTGTTGCTTCCAAGATAGTGCACTATACTGGAACACTAGTAGTTAGTTAGGGTGTGTTACTATGCTAGTTCCACTATGTTAGTTATGTTAGTAAGGCTGCCGATGCTATGTGACAAATACTTGTGATCAAGTTATTTTGCTTAATGATTGCAATCAATTTAAATGAATTCTTAATTTTATTTATATCAATAGATTTGGTTTGCCGTCTTTAATCCCATGGGGCACAGTTGTATACAGGCTCAAGTACACCTCTGTAACACTTTGCATAGAAACTGTTGAAGAGTCTGGGGCTGGGCTAGGATCCAGCTGCATGCAGACTTCTCTCTGAGGAGTTTAGAAAACAAAAGTGTCTTTCCTGTACCTGCTGACTTGACTGGAGGGCTTCTGTAACAAACTTTGTCTGGAGTGGGTCTGTTCTCCACTCACTGATAACTTTTGCAAGGAGCAGGGAGTTGGACTGGATGAGCATTATGGGTCCCTTCCCACGTGAGATATTCGATGATCTGATGATTCTATTACATGGTGGAAGGGGAAAGGGATTTTCTTTTTGCCACCATGGAAGTTGGGAGAAGTATTAGTAAAAACACTGGTAAAGGGAGGGCTGCAGGGAGCAGTATCACCTTCCATCACTAAATTGGACTAGGATTTCATAAAATTAAATGAAGACCAACAGCCGTGCCTGGCCTTGCTTATTGAGCCTTCTCCCAAGCACAATGGGAATATCTGCTGGTAGTGGATAACATTGAGTGAGTTGGTCTGTGCTGTGAAAGATGGTCTGACTGCTTGGTGGGCACATCTGTCAAATAAATCTTAGCCAAAGAAATAATTGGAATGCTAAATCCTTGTTTGCTGCAGCAGATGTGGCAAAGAAAGTGGGTGATTTTTGGTTGGTTGATTGGATGGGGATTATTGTTGTTGGTGGTGTTCTTTTAAACTTTCTGATTAATGACAAAGCTTCGGAAGAAGGAGTAGGGGAACCTACATGTTAATTTGTGGGCAAGAATGATCTTTTTGGTGCAACTTTATCCCAAAGTATATGTGAGGACTGCATCAATACACACTCCTTTGTCTTGGGTTCCTCTACGGCAGAGTCACTGATGGTGTGACCCAGAAAGAAAATATGGGTACAGACACCCAAATGGTTTAAAGTGGGCATGTTTCAGCAGACTGTAGTACACAGTAGCAGAAGCAGGGGAAGTATCTGGCAGCAGAGGATCATAAAGCCAAGGAGGATTAGCAGTGCCTTAGCAAAACCTATAGCCTGCATACTTCTTCATGATACCCTAAAAAGGGTCCTTCAAATCTGCGAGCGATGAGGTATGCCAGGAAATAGATCAAGGTAAACTAATTTTTAGTTGTAATGATCTGGACATCAACAGGGAAATAAAAATCAAGATTGGCAATGAGTGAATCTTTTGTCCCTTATCCCCAAGTGAATGTGGGCTGCATCTTTGTTTCACCTTCAAATTTTGCTGAGAAAGCATAAGTATGGTAAGCCTGTGTGGCAACTCTGTCATTAATCTGGCTGCATTATGAAGTAATAGTAATTACTGCAAAGTAAAACCAGATCTTGATATTTGTGTGGGATATCTGGGTTTATATAGAAATCATTTGCAAGTTCTGTAAAACTAGAGGTGGCTGTGAATCAGCTCATACACGTGCATCATATTTATCCAACCTCTTAACAACTATTCCTTATTGCTCCAATCAGCACTAGCCAGTCTCAGTGGACTTTATATAGATGTAGTATAAAGAGCTGTGGACAAACCTCTCTTCTGCTTCACTGCACAGTGCTCAGAGTTGAAAGCTTTCCTGGAGACCTCAACATTTAGGGGTTTTTTCCTATCCTCTCTCTTCTTCTACCACACTCCACAACAGGAGAAACTACCTTTGTTATATTCAAATGGTGCAACTGATGATTTTTGAGACTTGAACTGATTAGTCCATGAAAAGATCTCTGCCACAACAAGTTTTCTTCTTCTACAGAGTAAAAGTGGTAGCTGAGCGTTTGAAGAGAGTGGTGAATATACAGCCTTTGAAGGCAATGCTTTGAAAGAAGAATCAGTCAAAAAGAGACAGAAACAAAACGCATAAGACTGCCTCATTTTCTTTCGAAGCTTTTATAATCTTTTCAGAAGATCTTCTCAAAATCTGAGTAGTATCTAAATTCCAGTCCTCTTTCTGTCTGTTCAAGCAGGCAGTTGTATTCTGACTGCAGATTTGCCCGGCTGTTTGCAGCTTCATCGGCTGCTGGACACTAAAACGAGGAGAGCTCTGCAAGGCACCAGAGAAGGATGATCCTTGGGAACCTCAGTGGATTGAGTGAATTCAGACTCCTGGGTTTTTCTGGAACCTCTCCTTTACACCCTTTGCTCTTTCTAGTTTTATTATCTCTTCCTATTCTCACCTTGATGGCGAACACAGTGATAGCTTTGATAACAAACAGTGATAATCGCCTTCACACCCCGATGTATTTCTTCCTCACTCAGCTGTCCTGTTGGGATATCTGCTATTTGTCAGTCATTATCCCAAGTATTCTCGAGAACCTGATGGTGGGAACAGTGCGTATTTCCAAGACAAGATGTGCAATGCAGATGTTTTCCTTCCTTTTCTTTGGAGTTGCTGAGTGTTTTCTCTTGGCCGCCATGTCCCTTGATGGTTATTTTGCAGTTTGCTGCCCCTTGCATTACACAATGATCATGAGCAGCAGGGTCTGCAGAAGCCTGGTTGTTGGAGCTTACATCTGTGGAACTGCTGTGGGCTTAGTTCACACCCTCATCACCTTCAGCTCACCCTTGTGTGGTTGTGCCATTGACCACTTCTTCTGTGAGATTCAGCCTCTCCTGGACGTGCTCTGTGGCAACACTCTCCCAAGTGAAATCCAGGTCATTGTGGTGGCTGTCTTTGCTATTCTGAGTCCTTTCTCACTGGTCATTTATTCCTGTATTCCTATCGTTTCCAGAGTTCTTCACATGGCATCAGCTGAGAGCCAGGAGAAGGCGTTTTCCACTTGCTCCTCACAGCTCCTGGTTGTGACTGTTTTTTATGGCACTGCAGGCTCCATGTACCTGCGGCCAAAATACAGCTACTGTGCATCTGTGGATAAATTCCTCTCCCTTGCTTATTCTCTGGTGACTCCTTTATTGAATCCCATCATTTGCAGTTTGAGGAATAAGGAGGTGAAAGGAGCCCTGAAGGAAAAAATGGAGCAAACCTAAGTTAGTGTGGAAATGAAATTGAAGATTTGGGTTGTTCCAGGTGTTTGTGGTGGAATTTTTCACTCTAAATTCTTGTTCAGGAAAATCAATTTCCAGATCTACTTCATCTGTTGGGGAGGAAGGAGGGAGAAGAGTGGAGATTTTTAGCTCTAAGAGGGAGTGTTAGAAGCTATGTTAACATTTTGGAAGGGAATTTCTTCCACATACTTAAGAAATTCTTCAATAAACTTATTTTTTTCCTTTTCTTTTCCTTGCTATTTTTCAAAAGCTTGAAAATTGTGCTTTACATACTTCTGAATTTTTGAACCAAAGAGTAATATTCAAGAGCCTGACATTACTGAAAGAACTGAAAAGAATGAGTTTTCACCTGTTTGCATTTATTTCCTGAAACTGTTTAGTAAATCTGTTGGGGGAAAGGAGAGGACATAGTTCAGGCAATAATGTGGAGCCCAAGAAATTACTGAGGACTGATTTTTAATTCTGAGATTGTTACTGGGGCAAAAAAAAAAAAAAAAAAAAAAAAGAGGTGTGCAAAATTGCATTCCTGCCCCACTGCCTCAAAGATATTTCTTCAATTTTAGAGTCATTGTTTTAAACATGTTAGACCAAGTGTAGGCATTCGAAGTACCTAACCACTGTAATGCTCTGTAACTATTAATACAACTCTTTATATTAAATGCTCAAAGCTTAAATGATATTGGAAAGATAAGGACATGCATTACTCCTTAAATTAATCCTTCATTCCTGGAAATAACTGTAAATATAAATATCATAAAAGTACATGTCCTGGTTTAAAAGACAGCTGTTTGCTAAGGAAAGCAGAAGCTTCCCTTTGGACTGAAAAATGTGACCCTTCCTTCCTTCTTTCCTTCCGATTATTAGGATTTTGAAATTAAGGGAGCTCTCAGGCAAAGATATGGGGGTAGGAATAACAGTTCTTTACTAGTATATCTACCAAGACAAACAAGAACAACAGCAGCTATGAAATTAGCCACAAACAGACCAGTAACTCAGTCCCAGTGTTTTTTGGCTGCAGGCACCTTTTCCCTGAGCTGCAGTTCCCGGTGCTGGGGGCGGGCAGGTCCCGCAGAGCTGCAGGAGGGCTGGGGGTGATGGCAGAGCTGTCCCAGGGAGAGACAGAGAGAGATGGAGAGAGCTCTCCGCTCACGGTGTGGGTCCTGCTGCTCAGCAGAGTGCTGGAAGGTGGCAGGTTCCAGCGAGAAGGCAGCAGGGCAGGGTCCCACAGCAGTGAGGATGGCTCCCGGCGATGGCATGGCAGGAATGCAACACAGGCGGCGATCGTCCTTCTCGTCCCAACTCCAAGGGGGAAATGGGACCCAGGCCCAGCCTTCCGCTTCCTCTTCTGCATGTTTCAATCTCGCGGGGTGTCCTTCTTCTCTCTCTCCTCCCCCTTGTCACCAGGGCCCAGTCAACAGGTATCTTAGCATGACAATGGGGAAAATTCCACAGAGGGAAAAGGGAAAGAAACAACCCCCAACAGTACAGGGTTCTTAATTGGATGTCATATGAATTTTTATCTTGAGCGTTTGTAAATCCACAAAAAAATTATAAGGTATAATATCCTTTGCAGAAGCTTGACATCTTTGATTTTAATCACATCTTATTTTGGACCAAAAAAATTTATTATAAAAGAAAATGCTGTCTCATACTTTTAATTTTTTAAATTTCAAATGCATTACAAAAAGAATGCATTGTTTTTTGTCATATTGCTTTATTGGCATTAAAGTTTCTCCCCTAGTCATATATGCTAGACTCCTTACAGCAGCATTCCTAGAGAATTGCACAACTGTGTGTATTATGAAAGAAGTGATGAAGAGGGGAAACCCAAGTAAAAAAAGCAGTGGGGATAAGAAAAGTGTAATTCATAAAACAAAAAACAAACAAAAAGCCCCCAACCAAAGAAAAAAAATGTTATAATATGGTTCAGTAAAATGAAAGTAAGCATTAAAAACCTGGGAAGTTTCAGTCTGGTAAACCACCAGGCCCAATTCTTTCTTGATTGATTATGCAAAATTTGTGAGTTCTCAAGTTTGTGGACAACACTAAATCAGAGGGAGTAGACAATGTGCCAAAGGGCCCCCATGTTTTAATGAATCCAGAGGAAGGCTGGATGAGTTCCTTGAACAGAGAGCCCAGCTCTAGGTGTCCAAACCAGGTGGGATTCAGCTGCCTCTTCATGGCTTGATTTTGGGGGAGCTGCATCCATGGATTCACACTTGCCCATCTTAAGTGTCTGGAATCTGAGCCTGAAGGATGGTTTCTATCAAAATGGAAATTAGCACTTCTAGGGCATGGATCTTGTGCTTCAGAAGGAGTCTTTGCAGATGAGTGCTGTCCTCATGGCCTGGAATAGCAGGCATGCAGAAGAACTTACAGGACTGAGTCCCCTCCAGGGGAAGCTGCGTGTTCCTGGTCTCTGCTGGGGAAGAAAGGGTGGTGGTACCTTGGACAGGATGAGAAAGCAGAGAGTCAATGATAAAAAACAAAAATCAACCTCTCCTTCACTTCCTTTCTGACTGAAACTGTAAAACAAAGCTCAGAGAACTCACATTTGTGGGATCAGTATGGTGACGAGGATTTGCAAATCTCAGCTGTTTCAAGAGAGGTGTTTAGCCCTCAAGTTACCTGAAGATCTATGAACCCTGAGGCTCTGTGAATGATTTCATTTGCCCAAGACTACTTGCACCGAACAAAATGAGTCTGCTTTACAGCAGAGCTTGGTCTCAGCTGATGCTAGAAATCTGACTGTGCAGTTGCCTCTTGAAGCAAGGTGCTCACTTTGAGAGAAAGTGTACAGGTGAAAAACTTGTCCTACTTCCTCCAATTGGAACAGATCTTCAGTATTGTTCCAGAAAACTCTGAATTAACCCCACCTGATCTGATTTCAGGCTCCAGAGCACTGAATGGGAAAGCCTTACTGTGACAGACAGGAGAGCCAGGGGAGAATCAAACCAACCATGGTGCAGAATAAACACAACTAAATCCAGTGCAGAGTTCCAGCTCTGTGCCAGGATCCTTGTGCTGGTCTGGAGCACAGAGGTGCGGGACGGAAACATGAAAACACACGCTTGGGCTCACAGGAATATCCAGAGACAATTAATCATCCTTTCAGAATTTCACGGAAGAGGTTAAAAGTGTCCACACCTTGCTTATTTTCATCTTTTGAATGGAAAAGGGGATTTTGAATTTAGCTTTCTGTAAATGCTTTCATTGTATCTGCTTAAGTATAGCTGGAAGAAACCTGACTCCGTCTGGCAATAGAAGTATATGCAACTTGGGAATAATTGTCATAGGTTAAACACCCAGCAGATTGCACCAGTGATTCCTGCTGTCACTAGAATAGCCAGCCCGTGTAATTTTGTGACTCTCATGCCCTTGGTGCTCCAGAAAACATTGTAAACTCTAGATTGGCAGTAAATTGGCAGTAAAAACAAAATAAAATAAAACACAAATACAAAAAGGCAGAAAAGACTGTAGTTCTTAAATCTGAGTAAGTCTTTTGTTTTGCACAGAAGGTCTAGACATAAAGCGGTGAAAAATTAGTTTTTCTAGATAGAAAGTTTTACATCTAGGTATTTCTAATACATACTACATCTTTACAAGGGATATGCTAGACACTGAGCTCTCATTTTAAAATAGTGCAGTAAACCATGCTAAATTCTCCAAACCAATAATTGCCATTTCAGATTTTGTCTGAATCAGGTTTTATTCTTTCCCCAGCCAGTGCCCTCTCTGCTCTTTGTCTTTCTTTCCATCTTCCTCTGTCCTTTCTCTCTGTCTGTCTAACTAGCTCTTTTTTGACATCACTTCCTTGCATTCCTTGGGCTTTCTCCTCTGTCTCCCACTGCTGCAGCTCTCCTTTCTCAGCGGAAGGTCCCAATGCTTTTGTCTGCCTCAGGCTCTGCAGCCACCCAGCCCGGGGCTGTTCACACCCTGCTTTGTGCCAGCCTTCTCAAGCCCCTCGGTACGGTTCTGTTTGCCAGCACTGCCGTGCCCTGCTCCTCAGCACCTCCCAGCCGGGCCCCTGTGTCCGCCTGAGCCCGGCACTCAGCTGCGCTTCTCCAGCCCTCGGCAGCTCCCGCCTCCCTGCTCCCCCTCTCTGCTGTGCTCACACCCGGCAGAGCAGCACAGATCCGCCCCGTGCCCCAGCCCTGGCTCGGGGCCCGCCAGGAGCCTCCACCCTGCTCCTCACCTGCACCAGGTGTGCTGTCACCTGAGCAATGGCCAAACAACCGGGAGCCTGCAGCAGCCACTCATTCCCTGACACTGCAGCTGATGCCTCCATGGGCTTCCTAAAAGCACAGGCCACACAAAGCCAAGGGAATCAAAAGCAGATATATCTACTGAATAAATAAATTCCATACATCAATATCAATATCGATATCAATATCAATATCAATATCAATATCAATATCAATATCAATATCAATATCAATATCAATATTTATTGAAGGGCCTTCAGGAACATTTCAGGCAGACAAAGCCTCCCAGGGGCTACACTCCAAAATGGACCGTGGGTCACGGCTTCTCGTCCTTTTCTAAGTTTGGTCCATTTGCCTATTGGAGGTTCATCTTCCAATGACAGCTTCAGGTAATGAAGTCATTTACCTTCAGTTTGTTCACCCCCAACTCACTTTTGTTTCCATTTCCTGGGGCCTGAGGCAGTGAGGGGTCCTTGATTGCCAGGCCTGGGCAGGAATTGCTGTGTCTGAGCAGAATGGGGAAGCAGCAGCTCACACTGTGCATGGAGTTTGGAGTCACACGCATAAGAATGGCAGGATTGCAAATCTATGAAAAATACAAAAGCTACAATCCTGAGGCATCAGGGGTGAATAGCAACCAGCTGCCTCTTTGGAGCCCGAGGAACAGCAACTGCCTGCCGCAAGGCCCAGAAGCTTGTTGGTCAAATGCAGCAGGAACAAAAGTGCCTCCAGCCAACCTGAGTGGGAATGTGGCTAAAGTTGTGTCGGATCCAAGGCAGCCTGGAGGAAGGAGTGAATGTGAAGCTGCTGAAGAGCTGCCCAGGAGAGGCTGGGGCCCTGGCAGCCAAGGCTCACCCAGTGCAGCCTCTGGGGGTCCCTTTGGTGGGGCCAGCCCAGGGTCAGCCTGTGGGTGCACCTTGGGGGCACACCAAACTCACTGGAAAGGACCCTCTGAGAGCTTGGGTGCCTTGCACAGGAGTCTCACAGGCACAGGCCAGTGGAAGAACAGAGTGGAGTGGAACAGAAATGCCCGGCAGCCTGAGGGCCAGACACAAGTGTGACCTGGCTTGTGACAGCTCTGGGCAGGGCTCTGCTCACTGGGCTCTGTGCTCTGGGGAAGGAGTTCACTGATCCTTCACTCAGGGGAGGCCCTGCCAGCCAGTGAACCCCTGTGCATCAGAGGACAGGGGGAGTCCCAGTGACTGCCACCTGGGAGAGGAGCCATGTGGTTCCAGGGCCCAGGAGCCATGTGCTTCTGTGACCTCAAGGGGATCCATCCCTGTGTGCCCCCATGTCACTGAGGGGCAGCGATGTGGCACCTCTCCAGTGATTGTGACTCACCTGCCCAGGGCTCAGTATCCTGAGAGCAGGCTAACGTGTCAGCAGGTCTTCAGGATAGCTCAGCTTAGTCCTGTGCTACGCACCTCTCTGCCTTTCAAGCAGATTTATTGTTTACTGTCCCCTTCAGCTTTTGTCCTCTCACAGGTAATTATGACTTGACTCTTGGGATAGATCATAGAGGAAGGAGAGAAAAGTCTAGGCTGCTTATACCTTCCTAGCTGAAGGCTGAGCTGTTGCCCCTTCGTAGGCTGTCCACATACAGGCTAGGCTAGAGTTCCTCTTTGCTGATTCTCTTTTCTTTACTATAGCCTAGGATAGGTAAGTAAGGGGTGAGTGCAGTCTGAGGGGCTGGGCTCAGCCCAGAGTGGCAAAAAGCCCACCTTGGATACTGCAGGAAGGAGTGGGACAGAAGGAGAGCAGCAAAGGCTGTAGTTAAGTTAGTGGCTGAAAGCTGGTCACTCCTGCAGAGGAGGGAAAAGCCAGAGAGCTCTGCTGTTGATGCTGTGACAGCAGCAGGGCCTCCTCAGAGAAGGTAACATGCACTGGAGCACTTCAGAAGGACCTTTGAAGCTCCTGGGGCTCTGTCACTGAGCACAAAGGGGTGAGCCTGCAGTTCAGCAGCTGGCTCAAGCACCACTGAAACTCTTGATGGCAAATGCTGTTCTTTCCATAGGTTGTATTTCTTTGGAGTTTTTATTCCTTTGGTGAGATGTAGTCATTTCTTTGCAATCAGGTGAGGGGATTGATGCTGATCCCTTCCTGGAGCACGTCCTTGGTCATCCAGAGCTTTGCCCGCTGCTCCTGAGAGGGACGATGGCCACAACAGGGAACAATTCCTGTGAGTACCAGCTTCACTGGCAGCTTTGGACTTTGTGACTCCCCACAGACAGCTGACATGACTGGTGCTCAGATCCCAGAATGATGTGCTCACAAGCTAGAGTGAAGTCTGGGATGTTTGCTGAGAATAGCCAGACTGACCCAGGTTGTTTAGTCCCAGGAAAACACCTTTTGTCACTGTGAAGAAGACTTTGAAACATCATTGCTCATAGGGAGGTCTGACAGGTCCTTGAGTTGCCTTTTGTGCTCAGTACTTGCTTGTTTTCAAGAAGTTCCAGTCAGTTAGAATCAGGGAAAGCTTGACCTGATAATCCAGTCTAGAGCTCTGGTGAGAAGGCAAGGTACCCTGAGGCCCAGAAATCAGAGCTGGGGCTTGTTGGACTCTTGGCAAAGTAAGCAGGGGAACAGACTTTTCCAAATCAGGAAATTTCAATGGCAGTGCTAGGCTTCCCCTGATACTGAGTTGAAGGTTTGAGCTGGTTGTCCTGACTGCTTGTGTAGAAAGCTCAAAGTTTAAATATGCTTTCTTTCCTCGCCTCATCTCTGTCCAAATGGAATTTCTCTGCAGTCATCGCCGAGGGAATAGCTCCTCCAAAAAGGATCCTCTTCCCACCAGAGAAGATTTGCATGGTCTGGCAGCAGAGACAGAGTGCTGGAGCAGGGCTCTTCAATGTGGGCAACACGTGCTTCCTCAACGCTGTCCTGCAGTGCCTGACCTACACCCCCCCACTGGCCAACTACCTGCTGTCCCAAGAGCACAGCCAGGCCTGTGAGTGCTTTTAGGAGCATCTCCTGAAAATCTCTTCATCAAGTCCCAGATTCCCAGAACGTAAAATTTGATTTCAGACAACAGCAGCCCTTTGTCAGCCCCATGAGTCTGTACTCTTTGAACACTGGAGCCTAGAACCCACTTGTCCTAGCCTGCTGCCTTACCCTTAATGAAACCACCTCTTTCTCCCTGGCAGTCTTTATTCCTGCAAGTTAAACCCTCTGTGCTTATTGCGCAGAAAGCTCTTGGTTTACCATCCCTCTCTGAACATTTTCTGCACACTAAAATGCCCTGGGACCATTGGGACTTTGGGAGGAGTGGAGTATTGGAGTGGAGTGGCAGTGCAAGAGGAGGAGTATCCCACTGCTGTGGATGTTTTGCTAACCTAAGGACCTTCCCTGTGTCCCTCTTCAGGTCACCAGCAGGGTTTCTGCATGATGTGCATCATGGAAGCACACGTGAACAAGGTCCTGCGTTCCCCTGTCAGTGCCATCCTGCCTTTGGCTGTCCTCAAGGTTTTCAAACGTAAGTCGTACCAGGTGCTTGAACAGGTTTCCTTCCCTCCTTCTATGAGAGAACTGAAACCTTCTTTCTTAGGCATAGGAGAACATTTGGAGCCCGGCAGGGAGGAAGATGCCCATGACTTCTTGTGCTGTACTGTCAATGCCATGCAGACAGCTTGTCTGAGTGAAAGCAGCGAGTAAGCACAAGCAAATCACCCTCACCAAGTTCTGAGCCCTTTGCACTGCTTGGTGTGCTCCCATCAAGGGAAACCTAAACCCTGGGCTTTCAGGCCAAGCAAAACTCTTGCCGGAGATAATGCTCTGTCTTCCCACTTGTTTCCAGCTTGGACCTCTCATCTCAATCCACTACCATTGTCTCTCAAATCTTTGGAGGCTTTCTGAGATCCAGAGGTATGTTTCCTCAACTCTTACTCTCTTTGACATTGCCTGTGTCCTTCTGTCTGCCTGTGCCTGACAGTTGGTCTGGTGGGACAGGTACAATGTGTAAATGGGCAGTGTCAGTCAGCTTCCCATTGCTGAGCATTTGGATTTTTCCTTCCAGTCACCTGCGTCAGCTGCAAAGCCGTTTCTGACTCCTACGAGGCCTTCCTGGATATCCCTTTGGATATCAGAGTAAGAAGCTTTTGCAGTTGTGCTTCAAGACATGCCAAGGCCCTTGCAGCTTTCCAGAGTCAGCACATTTGTCTTCAAAATGTGTGCTGTGAGCACAAGAGATCTTGGTGGTGGGTGGGAAGGGGAATGGATGGTGTCCTCCTGCAGAGGCCATGGCACTGGTCTCTCTGTAGGTGCTGTCTTTAAGCTGGTCGAGCAGCATTATCCTCTCTGCACCCTCAATATATCCTCATCCTCCTTTGCTTTGCCCTCCCCTAACACTTGTCTGGCTCCCAGGCCGATGGGTTGGGTTGTTTGCACCACTGATGCCCCTGCATAGTGTCATGAGTTGATGTGAGTGGTGTGGTGGTACGGGGAGGGAGCTCTTGATGGCTCCGGGAGCCTCTGATACACAGGGAGATGTTCAGCATCCCACTCTCTTTCTGTCTCCTTCTGGACAGCTTCATGGTGGGTCTCTTCAGCATCAGCTGCAGGGGTTTGCTTGTCAGCTCGTGGGAGTTGTTTGGGTGAGGCAATTTCCTGCAGCTCAGTGTGCTCATTTGTCACTCTTGCAGACAGCCTCGACCCTCACTGCAGCTCTGGAGGACTTTGTGAGACCCGAGCACCTGGATGGTGAAAACTGCTACAAATGTAACACGTAAGATGATTACTAAGCACATATTACCAGCAGATCCTGTGTGAGGGAGTTGCATGTCATTGAGCAGAAGTCATCGCCTCATGGAGCTTTGCTGCACACAGAGGAGATGCAGCTTCTTTAAAATAGAGCAGGGAACAGCCTTAGAATAGCAAAAGCTGTGTGAGACAGGACAGGTTGCCTGGCCACCCTGGGGGAGGATTGGGTGCATTTCAGCACTGGGTTCTGTGCTTGGTTTCAAGGTGTAAGAAGAATGTTGCTGCCTTCAAGAAGTTCACAGTCCATTGCGCACCCAAGGTTCTCACGGTGTGTCTAAAAAGGTTTGACTGTTTCACCGGTAGGAAGATCAGCAAGGTTTGTACACAGCCGGTGTGCAGCTTTCTCTTCCTGGAGCAGATTTCCCTGAGCTTGTGCCAAGGCACTGGTCTTGGGTTCGTCATGTTCCCTTCTGGGGAGAGAATTCCCTTGGGAAGACAGGCAAGCGCTCTTCTCCAGCAGAGCTGCTTTGGCCAAGAACAGTTTCCTGCCACTCAAAGCATTACACCTTTGTGATGGTGTGCTTTATGGAAAACCAGCTGCTTGTGAGCCCCAAAGATGTATTTACACACCTCTGGCCCCTGGATGTGGCAGGCTATTCTGTGTCATAGGTCAGGGTCACTTCTGAGCCCTGCTGGTGTCTGTGCAGGTTGTGAAGTACCCCGAGTACCTGGATCTTCGCCCGTACATGTCCCAGGCAGAGGGAGAACCCCTCCGTTACTCCTTGTATGCTGTCCTGGTGCACAGTGGGGTCAGCTGTCATACAGGACACTATTTCTGCTACACAAAGGTAGTCAGCAATGTCCTTCCTTCCTTCCTTCCTTCCTTCCTGCCTTCCTTCCTTCCTTCCTTGCCAATGGGGAAAATGTGTGTGGGGAAGAGAAACTTTGCTGTCGGTGTTGCTGACAGCCAAGGTTTTGGGGCAGGAGATGTCTTTAGGGACTGGACTGGATTTGTTTTGACATACTCTTTGTTAGGTAGTTTTCTGCCTGTGTTTTTGGTGAGAAACCATGCAGAGATCCTTGTCCTTTCTTTTTCACAGGCCAGCAATGGGCTGTGGTACCTGATGGATGATGAGTCTGTGGAGCTTCGTTGCCTTGACACAGCTCTCAGGCAGCAAGCCTACCTGCTGTTTTATGCCAGGTAATAAGCAGCATTCAGATACGTTCAGAATATGTTTCCTTTTCCCTGTCTATTGGTTTGCTTCGCATAGTGCAGAGAATGCAGAGATTTCTCACCAAAGGCAATTACGACCAGCTTCATTCAGTGCTGTGGAACCTGTGCTGCCCCAAGTCTGTCCTTCAGGCTGCTGCCCTGATGTAGCCTGCTACCTGCCTGCTCTGTGATGCTAGACTTTTGTAGAAAAGAGTGAGGGAACTTAAAGGGACCTGCCAGGAAAGATGGGGAGGGAGCCTTTATCAGGAAGGGTTGGACAGGATGAAGGGTATCAGTTTTCAGCTGACCCATTATGGCAGGTTTCCATGAGATATTAGGAAGAAATGCTTGAGTGGAAGGGTGGTGAGAGCATGGAACAGGCTGCCCAAAGAAGCTGTGGGTGCCCCATCCTTGGAGGTTTTCAAGGCCAGGGTGGACAGGGCTTGGAGGGGCCTTGTCTATTGTGAGGTATTCCTGTCCATGACAGCGGGGTGGCACAAAATGAGCATTAAGATCCCTTCCAACCCAAGCAAGCGTGTGAACTTTCACATGAGGGTCTAGAAGGTATAAAGATGAGGTTTATCTGAGATCGGAGTAGACTTGGTGAGAAGACTCTAGCTAAAATTTCCATTAGTGGCCTTGGTTAAATCTTCTCTCTGTCATAGAAACCTCTCCAAGGAAATGAGCGAATCCCAGAGAGGGCTGCAAAAACAGCCCCAAACTGAGATCTTTCTTTTCCTTTCTCCAGGTGTTCTGATCTGAAAATTGGAGAAAGGGCTTCTTCCTCACTGGCACCACCGTATGCCCCTTCCTTCCTTCCTCAGTGGGCAGCCAGCAGCGAGCAGGTGGCTCCTGTTGGCCCACAGCGCTTGCCTGGCAGCACGAAGTTAACTCTGGGGAGGAGGGTCAGTGCACTAGAGGAGCAGTGGATCTCCTTCTAGCATCTCAGCATTTCTCCTTTTCCCCCTCTCAACATGCAGCACTCTTCACAGCCACAGTGCTGCCTCTTCTCCAAGCACCCCGGCTGCCTTCATCCCATTTGTGCCCCTTTGGCCCTTTGGCCTTGGCAGCCCTCCAGAAGAGCCTTTGGGAGGCTCAGAAATGTCCCTTCCCAGAACTCCTGGGAGATCCCCTCTGACTCTGGTCCTTTCAGGAGAGAAGGGCAGGAACTCTCCACAGCTCTCTTTGCAGGACATGGCCCTGGGCATGGAAGGCGCTGGCAGGAAGCAGGACCGGAGCAGATCCCCGCTGTCGGGCAGGGATGGCCACAGCTGCTCTGGGGTCAGCACGGACTGGGACCACACAGCAGGGAGGAGAACGGGCCCTCTGAGTTGTAGCACCACTGCCAGGGATGGTGAAGCTTCAGGACCTTCCAACAGGAGCTTGCAGTGTGCTCCTGGCCCCGGGGTTGCTCAGGAGCAGGTCCTGCTGAGGCGGAGGGTCATGAGCAGATCCGTGCAGGGCAGCTACAACCTCTGCAGCCCCTCTGTGCAGCACACAGACTACGAGCCCTCAGCGAGGAAGAGGAGGAGGCTGACAACACATTCCCCATGTTTTGATGAAAGCCCTGTGGATAGAGCAGATCCAGGGCCCCCCAGCTCCCGCTTGAAGCAGGCTCCCAAGCTCGGGGCTGCTCGGAGGCAAACCCGAGCGAGGTGCAGAGAGCAGAGGAGATCCCCACGGCGGGGCTCTGACCTGCACGGCCGCTTTGTGCAGTGCACAGACGACCAGCACCCCTCTGGGAGCAAGAGGAAGAGAAGGAGAACAAGTTCTTCCCGTTGTGACAGAGCCCCAGGGGATAACGCAGCTTCAGGGCCCTCCAACACCAGCTTCAAGCAGGCTCCTGTGCTCAGGGCTGCTCAGGAGCAATCCCGAGCGAGGCTGAGGGAGCGGAGGAGATCCCCAGAGCTGGGCTATGATCTCCACAGCCGGTTTGTGCAGCACGCAGCCCAGCGCCCTTCGGCGAGGAAGAGGAGGGTGCCCATGGCCTAGAGGGGCAGGTCTGAGAAGAGCTCGGGGCACTCTGGGAGTGCTGCAGTCAGATTTTGGCCCTGGCTGAAGCAGAAGGGAAGATGAGCACTGAGTTTTTTATCACAGGTGTCCTTTTTTTCTTCTCAAAGATGAAGAAACAGTTGGTTTATATGGGCGATGATGCTTGTGACTAGAGTAATAGGCTTTAATTAGAATTCTTCATTCCACAGTGTAGATAGTTTTTGCTGCTAATATAGGTCAGTAGTTGAAATCAATATTGAAGCAATTTTTTAATTAAAGCTAGAAAAATAAATGTTAAGTACAGACTGATATTACCCTTGCCAATGTCTCTTTTTCTCAGTCTCAAGGTGAAATCTTGCTGGGTGTCCCCACTCAAAGGAGGAATCTCCAGCCACATTCTGAGAAGGGGAGGGGGGGTTAGACGTCTGTCCTGTTGAAGAGTGGGGCTTTTCCAGAGTGAAGTGATGGACTGTGAGTGTCACAGTGCTCAGGGAGCTGTGCCAGCTGGGGCAGGATGCTCTGCCTGAGCAGGGATACAGCAGCTCCAGCTGTGTCCTGTCTACACCTTAGCAGGAACGGCTTGAGCAAGGAGGGCCTCCTGTTTGTAGTGTTAAAGAATGCTGAGACCAGCTTGACCAAACTATCATGTCACTACTGTCACTGAAAACATCAGGATAAATTAAGCTCTCTAATGCTACTTTTAGTGTCAGGAAGCACACATTACTTTCTTAGAGTGCCCTTCTGGGCAACTCCTCCCACTTTATATTCCAGGCAGGATGCTGTGTGGTGTGGATGTCCCTCCGGGCAGTTCAGGTCACCTGTCCCAGCTGTGCTCTCTGCCAGTTTCTTTTGTGAGCCTCCTCACAGGCAGAGCAGAAGATGAGAAAACAAAATGTCCCTGACTCAGGACAAACGTGACTGAGCACAACCCCAAACTTCAGTGTATTATCAACACCATTCTCATTGCAAATCCAGAACACAGCACTGTAAGAGCTACCGAAATAAAGAAATTAACTCTACCCTGTCTGAAATGAGAACAGTGGCATTCCAGCACAATTGCTGAATTACCTTTGTTAGTTCCCTCTTTATCTCTGGGTTCTGCACAGTGTCCATGTGGTTCAGAAATTCTACATTCCTTGCATCCAGCTTCAGCCATAAAATGCCTCTTCCAGGTCTGAGACCATTGATGCATATCAAGGTTAATTACAGTTGTTTTAGCAAAACGTAAAGCTTCAGGGCTTTTCCCAAGCTGTGTTCCCACTAGAGCAGCTTATGGCAAACCTTGCTAAATGTTGGCTACAGTGGCATATGACAGAGTGGAAAATTACACGGCTCATGATTAATTAAAACAAGTAATTAGAAAACTGAATTGAAAGAATGAATTAGAAAAGGTATTTGTAAAGTTCTATCATTTCCGACGCCATGAGGACATGCAAACAGAGAATCCCTGATCTGAGGGCAGGAGCAGCAAGGATGTCCAGGCCTTCACATGGAAGTGAGAGTCAGACGGGTCACATGGGAGAAACCAAAGTGGTGCTAGTACCTTCTTCAGCAGCAAAGCCTATTTTGTTGAATAGACCTGCCAAAACCTAATGTAAAAATGTATCAGAGGCAGCCAGTCAGGTTATGCTATAGAAGGGCAGTCCCACTTTTGCATGACAAGGATTTCTAGCATACCTCCCTAAGGTGTGTGAATATCCCTCCCTTGAGCAGGGAAAGCCCTGAAGGTCACTTCTCATGGTTGAGCAAAATAGGTTTGCTCATGGTTGTTGGATGAGTGACACCAATCTCTACATAATTGTTTTGCCTGATTTCATAGAATTGCTTCTCTGTTGCTTCCAAGATAGTGCACTATACTGTAACACTAGTAGTTAGTTAGGGTGTGTTACTATGCTAGTTCCACTATGTTAGTTATGTTAGTAAGGCTGCCGATGCTATGTAACAAATAATTGTGATCAAGTTATTTTGCTTAATGATTGCAATCAATTTAAATGAATTCTTAATTTTATTTATATCAATAGATTTGGTTTGCTGTCTTTAATCCCACGGGGCACAGTTGTATACAGGCTCAAGTACACCTCTGTAACCCTTTGCATAGAAACTGTTGAAGAGTCTGGGGCTGGGCTAGGATCCAGCTGCATGCAGACTTCTCTCTGAGGAGTTTAGAAAACAAAAGTGTCCTTCCTGTACCTGCTGACTTGACAGGAGGGCTTCTGTAACAAACTTTGTCTGGAGTGGGTCTGTTCTCCACTCACTGATAACTTTTGCAAGGAGCAGGGAGTTGGACTGGAGGAGCATTATGGGTCCCTTCCCACGTGAGATATTCGATGATCTGATGATTCTATTACATGGTGGAAGGGGAAAGGGATTTTCTTTTTGCCACCATGGAAGCTGGGAGAAGTATTAGTAAAAACACTGGTAAAGGGAGGGCTGCAGGGAGCAGTATCACCTTCCATCACTAAATTGGACTAGGATTTCATAAAATTAAATGAAGACCAACAGCCATGCCTGGCCTTGCTTATTGAGCCTTCTCCCAAGCACAATGGGAATATCTGCTGGTAGTGGATAACATTGAGTGAGTTGGTCTGTGCTGTGAAAGATGGTCTGACTGCTTGGTGGGCACATCTGTCAAATAAATCTTAGCCAAAGAAATAATTGGAATGCTAAATCCTTGTTTGCTGCAGCAGATGTGGCAAAGAAAGTGGGTGATTTTTGGTTGGTTGATTAGTTGGTTGGATGGGGATTATTGTTGTTGCTGGTGTTCTTTTAATCTTTCTGATTAATGACAAACCTTCGGAGGAAGGAGTAGGAGAACCTAGATGTTAATTTGTGGGCAAGAATGATCTTTTTGGTGCAACTTTATCCCAAAGTATATGTGAGGACTGGATCAATACACACTCCTTTGTCTTGGGTTCCTCTACGGCAGAGTCACTGATGGTGTGACCCAGAAATGAAATATGGACACCCAAATGGTTTAAAGTGGGCATGTTTCAGCAGACTGTAGTACACAGTAGCAGAAGCAGGGGAAGTATCTGGCAGCAGAGGATCATAAAGCCAAGGAGGATTAGCAGTGCCTTAGCAAAAGCTATAGCCTGCATACTTCTTCATGATACCCTAAAAAGGGTCCTTCAAATCTGCGAGCGATGAGGTATGCCAGGAAATAGATCAAGGTAAACTAATTTTTAGTTGTAATGATCTGGACATCAACAGGGAAATAAAAATCAAGATTGGCAATGAGTGAATCTTTTGTCCCTTATCCCCAAGTGAATGTGGGCTGCATCTTTGTTTCACCTTCAAATTTTGCTGAGAAAGCATAAGTATGGTAAGCCTGTGTGGCAACTCTGTCATTAATCTGGCTGCATTATGAAGTAATAGTAATTACTGCAAAGTAAAACCAGATCTTGATAGTTCTGTGGGATATCTGGGTTTATATAGAAATCATTTGCAAGTTCTGTAAAACTAGAGGTGGCTGTGAATCAGCTCATACACGTGCATCATATTTATCCAACCTCTTAACAACTATTCCTTATTGCTCCAATCAGCACTAGCCAGTCTCAGTGGACTTTATATAGATGTAGTATAAAGAGCTGTGGACAAACCTCTCTTCTGCTTCACTGCACAGTGCTCAGAGTTGAAAGCTTTTCAGGAGACCTCAACATTTAGGGGTTTTTTCCTATCCTCTCTCTTCTTCTACCACACTCCACAACAGGAGAAACTACCTTTGTTATATTCAAATGTTGCAACTGATGATTTTTGAGACTTGAACTGATTAGTCCATGAAAAGATCTCTGCCACAACAATTTTTCTTTTTCTACAGAGTAAAAGTGGTAGCTGAGCGTTTGAAGAGAGTAGTGAATATACAGCCTTTGAAGGCAATGCTATGAAAGAAGAATCAGTCAACAATAGACAGAAACAAAACACATAAGACTGCCTCATTTTCTTTAGAAGCTTTTATAATCTTTTCAGAAGATCTTCTCAAAATCTGAGTAGTATCTAAATTCTAGTCCTCTTTCTGTCTGTTCAAGCAGGCAGTTGTATTCTGACTGCAGATTTGCCCGGCTGTTTGCAGCTTCATCGGCTGCTGGACACTAAAACGAGGAGAGCTCTGCAAGGCACCAGAGGAGGATGATCCTTGGGAACCTCAGTGGATTGAGTGAATTCAGACTCCTGGGTTTTTCTGGAACCTCTCCTTTACACCCTTTGCTCTTTGTAGTTTTATTATCTCTTCATATTCTCACC
Source organism: Cinclus cinclus (assembly GCF_963662255.1). Lineage (NCBI taxonomy): Eukaryota > Metazoa > Chordata > Aves > Passeriformes > Cinclidae > Cinclus > Cinclus cinclus. Next base: position 2,771,574 of record NC_085069.1, on the reverse strand, counting down.
TTGATGGCGAACACAGTGATAGCTTTGATAAAAAACAGTGATAATCGCCTTCACACCCCGATGTATTTCTTCCTCACTCAGCTGTCCTGTTGGGATATCTGCTATTTGTCAGTCATTATCCCAAGTATTCTCGAGAACCTGATGGTGGGAACAGTGAGTATTTCCAAGACAAGATGTGCAATGCAGATATTTTCCTTCCTTTTCCTTGGAGTTGCTGAGTGTTTTCTCTTGGCCGCCATGTCCCTTGATGGTTATTTTGCAGTTTGCTGCCCCTTGCATTACACAATTATCATGAGCAGCAGGGTCTGCAGAAGCCTGGTTGTTGGAGCTTACATCTGTGGAACTGCTGAGGGCTTAGTTCACACCCTCATCACCTTCAGCTCACCCTTGTGTGGTTGTGCCATTGACCACTTCTTCTGTGAGATTCAGCCTCTCCTGGACGTGCTCTGTGGCAACACTCTCCCAAGTGAAATCCAGGTCATTGTGGTGGCTGTCTTTACTATTCTGAGTCCTTTCTCACTGGTCATTTATTCCTGTATTCCTATCGTTTCCGCAATTCTTCACGTGGCATCAGCTGAGAGCCAGGAGAAGGCGTTTTCCACTTGCTCCTCACAGCTCCTGGTTGTGACTGTTTTTTATGGCACTGCAGGCTCCATGTACCTGCGGCCAAAATACAGCTACTGTGCATCTGTGGATAAATTCCTCTCCCTTTCTTATTCTCTGGTGACTCCTTTATTGAATCCCATCATTTGCAGTTTGAGGAATTAGGAGGTGAAAGGAGCCCTGAAGAAGAAATGGAGCAAACCTAAGTTAGTGTGGAAATGAAATTGAAGATTTGGGTTGTTCCAGGTGTTTGTGGTGGAATTTTTCACTCTAAATTCTTGTTCAGGAAAATCAATTTCCAGATCTACTTCAGCTATTGGGAAGGAAGGAGGGAGAAGAGTGGAGATTTTTAGCTCTAAGAGGGAGTGTTAGAAGCTATGTTAACATTTTGGAAGGGAATTTCTTCCACATACTTAAGAAATTCTTCAATAAACTTATTTTTTTCCTTTTCTTTTCCTTGCTATTTTTCAAAAGCTTGAAAATTGTGCTTTACATACTTCTGAATTTTTGAACCAAAGAGTAATATTCAAGAGCCTGACTTTACTGAAAGAACTGAAAAGAATGAGTTTTCACCTGTTTGCATTTATTTCCTGAAACTGTTTAGTAAATCTGTTGGGGGAAAGGAGAGGACATAGTTCAGGCAACAATGTGGAGCCCAGGATATTATTGAGTACTGATTTTAATTCTGAGATTGTTACTGGGGCAAAAAAAAAAAAAAAAAAAAAAAAAAAAAAAGAGGTGTGCAGAATTGCATTCCTGCCCCACTGCCTCAAAGATATTTCTTCAATTTTAGAGTCATTGTTTTAAACATGTTAGACCAAGTGTAGGCCTTTGAAGTACTTAACCACTGTAATCTTCTGCAACTATTAATACAACTCTTTATATTAAATGCTCAAAGCTTAAATGATATTGGAAAGATAAGGACATGCATTACTCCTTAAATTAATCCTTCATTCCTGGAAATAACTGTAAATATAAATATCATGAAAGTACATGTCCTGGTTTGAAAGACAGCTGTTTGCTAAGGAAAGCAGAAGATTCCCTTTGGACGGAAAAATGTGATCCTTCCTTCCTTCCTTCCTTCCTTCCTTCCTTCCTTCCTTCCTTCCTTCCTTCCTTCCTTCCTTCCTTCCATCCTTCCTTTCTTCCTTCCGATTATTAGGATTTTGAAATTAAGGGAGCTCTCAGGCAAAGATATGGGGGTAGGAATAACAGTTCTTTACTAGTGCAACTAACAAGACAAACAAGAACAACAGTAGCTATGGAATTAGCCACAAACAGACCAGTAACTCAGTCCCAGTGTTTTTTGGCTGCAGGCACCTTTTCCCTGAGCTGCAGTTCCCGGTGCTGGGGGCGGGCAGGTCCCGCAGAGCTGCAGGAGGGCTGGGGGTGATGGCAGAGCTGTCCCAGGGAGAGACAGAGAGAGATGGAGAGAGCTCTCCGCTCACGGTGTGGGTCCTGGGGCTCAGCAGAGTGCTGGAAGGTGGCAGGTTCCAGCGAGAAGGCAGCAGGGCAGGGTCCCACAGCAGTGAGGATGGCTCCCGGCGATGGCATGGCAGGAATGCAACACAGGCGGCGATCGTCCTTCTCGTCCCAACTCCAAGGGGGAAATGGGACCCAGGCCCAGCCTTCCGCTTCCTCTTCTGGATGTTTCAATCTCGCGGGGTGTCCTTCTTCTCTCTCTCCTCCCCCTTGTCACCAGGGCCCAGTCAACAGGTATCTTAGCATGACAATGGGGAAAATTCCACAGAGGGAAAAGGGAAAGAAACAACCCCCAACAGTACAGGGTTCTTAATTGGATGTCATATGAATTTTTATCTTGAGAGTTTGTAAATCCACAAAAAAATTATAAGGTATAATATCCTTTGCAGAAGCTTGACATCTTTGATTTTAATCACATCTTATTTTGGACCAAAAAAATTATTATAACAGAAAATGCTGTCTCATACTTTTAATTTTTTAAATTTCAAATGCATTACAAAAAGAATGCATTGTTTTTTGTCATATTGCTTTATTGGCATTACAGTTTCTCCCCTAGTCATATATGCTAGACTCCTTACAGCAGCATTGCTAGAGAATTGCACAACTGTGTGTATTATGAAAGAAGTGATGAAGAGGGGAAACCCAAGTAAAAAAAGCAGTGGGGATAAGAAAAGTGTAATTCATAAAACAAAAAACAAACAAAAAGCCCCCAACCAAAGAAAAAAAATGGTAAAATATAGTTCAGTAAAATGAAAGTAAGCATTAAAAACCTGGGAAGTTTCAGTCTGGTAAACCACCAGGTCCAATTCTTTCTTGATTGATTATGCAAAATTTGTGAGTTCTCAAGTTTGTGGACAACACTAAATCAGAGGGAGTAGACAATGTGCCAAAGGGCCCCCATGTTTTAATGAATCCAGAGGAAGGCTGGATGAGTTCCTTGAACAGAGAGCCCAGCTCTAGGTGTCCAAACCAGGTGGGATTCAGCTGCCTCTTCATGGCTTGATTTTGGGGGAGCTGCATCCATGGATTCACACTTGCCCATCTTAAGTGTCTGGAATCTGAGCCTGAAGGATGGTTTCTATCAAAATGGAAATTAGCACTTCTAGGGCAGGGATCTTGTGCTTCAGAAGGAGTCTTTGCAGATGAGTGCTGTCCTCATGGCCTGGAATAGCAGGCATGCAGAAGAACTTACAGGACTGAGTCCCCTCCAGGGGAAGCTGCATGTTCCTGGTCTCTGCTGGGGAAGAAAGGGTGGTGGTACCTTGGACAGGATGAGAAAGCAGAGAGTCAATGATAAAAAACAAAAATCAACCTCTCCATCACTTCCTTTCTGACTGAAACTGTAAAACAAAGCTCAGAGAACTCACATTTGTGGGATCAGTATGGTGACGAGGATTTGCAAATCTCAGCTGTTTCAAGAGAGGTGTTTAGCCCTCAAGTTACCTGAAGATCTATTAACCCTGAGGCTCTGTGAATGATTTCATTTGCCCAAGACTACTTGCACCGAACAAAATGAGTCTGCTCTACAACAGAGCTTGGTCTCAGCTGATGCTAGAAATCTGACTGTGCAGTTGCCTCTTGAAGCAAGGTGCTCACTTTGAGAGAAAGTGTACAGGTGAAAAACTTGTCTTAATTCCTCCAGTTGGAACAGATCTTCAGTATTGTTCCAGAAAACTCTGAATTAACCCCACCTGATCTGATTTCAGGCTCCAGAGCACTGAATGGGAAAGCCTTACTGTGACAGACAGGAGAGCCAGGGGAGAATCAAACCAACCATGGTGCAGAATAAACACAACTAAATCCAGTGCAGATTTCCAGCTCTGTGCCAGGATCCTTGTGCTGGTCTGGAGCACAGAGGTGCGGGACGGAAACATGAAAACACACGCTTGGGCTCACAGGAATATCCAGAGACAATTAATCATCCTTTCAGAATTTCACGGAAGAGGTTAAAAGTGTCCACACCTTGCTTATTTTCATCTTTTGAATGGAAAAGGGGATTTTGAATTTAGCCTTCTGGAAATGCTTACATTGTATCTGCATAACTACAGCTGGATGAAACCTGACTCAGTCTGGCAATAGAAGTATATGCTACTTGGGAATAATTGTCATAGGTTAAACACCCAGCAGATTGCACCAGTGATTCCTGCTGTCACTAGAATAGCCAGCCCGTGGAATTTTGTGACTCTCATGCCCTTGGTGCTCCAGAAAACATTGTAAACTCTAGATTGGCAGTAAATTGGCAGTAAAAACAAAATAAAATAAAACACAAATACAAAAAGGCAGAAAAGACTGTAGTTCTTAAATCTGAGTAAGTCTATTGTTTTGCACTGCAGGTCTAGATATAATACGGTGAAAAATTAGTTTTTCTAGATAGAAAGTTTTACATCTAGGTATTTCTAATACGTACTACATCTTTACAAGGGATATGCTAGACACTGAGCTCTCATTTTAAAATAGTGCAGTAAACCATGCGAAATTCTCCAAACCAATAATTGCCATTTCAGATTTTGTCTGAATCAGGTTTTATTCTTTCCCCAGCCAGTGCCCTCTCTGCTCTTTGTCTTTCTTTCCATCTTCCTCTGTCCTTTCTCTCTGTCTGTCTAACTAGCTCTTTTTTGACATCACTTCCTTGCATTCCTTGGGCTTTCTCCTCTGTCTCCCACTGCTGCAGCTCTCCTTTCTCAGCGGAAGGTCCCAATGCTTTTGTCTGCCTCAGGCTCTGCAGCCACCCAGCCCGGGGCTGTTCACACCCTGCTTTGTGCCAGCCTTCTCAAGCCCCTCGGTACGGTTCTGTTTGCCAGCACTGCCGTGCCCTGCTCCTCAGCACCTCCCAGCCGGGCCCCTGTGTCCGCCTGAGCCCGGCACTCAGCTGCGCTTCTCCAGCCCTCGGCAGCTCCCGCCTCCCTGCTCCCCCTCTCTGCTGTGCTCACACCCGGCAGAGCAGCACAGATCCGCCCCGTGCCCCAGCCCTGGCTCGGGGCCCGCCAGGAGCCTCCACCCTGCTCCTCACCTGCACCAGGTGTGCTGTCACCTGAGCAATGGCCAAACAACCGGGAGCCTGCAGCAGCCACTCATTCCCTGACACTGCAGCTGATGCCTCCATGGGCTTCCTAAAAGCACAGGCCACACAAAGCCAAGGGAATCAAAAGCAGATATATCTACTGAATAAATAAATTCCATACATCAATATCAGTATCAATATCAATATCAATATCAATATCAATATCAATATCAATATCAATATCAATATCAATATTTATTGAAGGGCCTTCAGGAACATTTCAGGCAGACAAAGCCTCCCAGGGGCTACACTCCAAAATGGACCGTGGGTCACGGGTTCTCGTCCTTTTCTCAGTTTGGTCCATTTGCCTATTGGAGGTTCATCTTCCAATGACAGCTTCGGGAATTGAAGTCATTTACCTTCAGTTTGTTCACCCCCAACTCACTTTTGTTTCCATTTCCTGGGGCCTGAGGCAGTGAGGGGTCCTTGATTGCCAGGCCTGGGCAGGAATTGCTGTGTCTGAGCAGAATGGGGAAGCAGCAGCTCACACTGTGCATGGAGTTTGGAGTCACACGCATAAGAAGGGCAGGATTGCAAATCTATGAAAAATACAAAAGCTACAATCCTGAGGCATCAGGGGTGAATAGCAACCAGCTGCCTCTTTGGAGCCCGAGGAACAGCAACTGCCTGCCGCAAGGCCCAGAAGCTTGTTGGTCAAATGCAGCAGGAACAAAAGTGCCTCCAGCCATCCTGAGTGGGAATGTGGCTAAAGCTGTGTCGGATCCAAGGCAGCCTGGAGGAAGGAGTGAATGTGAAGCTGCTGAAGAGCTGCCCAGGAGAGGCTGGGGCCCTGGCAGCCAAGGCTCACCCAGTGCAGCCTCTGGGGGTCCCTTTGGTGGGGCCAGCCCAGGGTCAGCCTGTGGGTGCACCTTGGGGGCACACCAAACTCACTGGAAAGGACCCTCTGAGAGCTTCGGTGCCTTGCACAGGAGTCTCACAGGCACAGGCCAGTGGAAGAACAGAGTGGAGTGGAACAGAAATGCCCGGCAGCCTGAGGGCCAGACACAAGTGTGACCTGGCTTGTGACAGCTCTGGGCAGGGCTCTGCTCACTGGGCTCTGTGCTCTGGGGAAGGAGTTCACTGATCCTTCACTCAGGGGAGGCCCTGCCAGCCAGTGAACCCCTGTGCATCAGAGGACAGGGGGAGTCCCAGTGACTGCCACCTGGGAGAGGAGCCATGTGGTTCCAGGGCCCAGGAGCCATGTGCTTCTGTGACCTCAAGGGGATCCATCCCTGTGTGCCCCCATGTCACTGAGGGGCAGCGATGTGGCACCTCTCCAGTGATTGTGACTCACCTGCCCAGGGCTCAGTATCCTGAGAGCAGGCTAACGTGTCAGCAGGTCTTCAGGATAGCTCAGCTTATTCCCGTGCTACGCACCTCTCTGCCTTTCAAGCAGATTTATTGTTTACTGTCCCCTTCAGCTTTTGTCCTCTCACAGGTAATTATGATTTGACTCTTGGGATAGATCATAGAGGAAGGAGAGAAAAGTCTAGGCTGCTTATACCTTCCTAGCTGAAGGCTGAGCTGTTGCCCCTTCGTAGGATGTCCACATACAGGCTAGGCTAGAGTTCTTCTTTGCTGATTCTCTTTTCTTTACTATAGCCTAGGATAGGTAAGTAAGGGGTGAGTGCAGTCTGAGGGGCTGGGCTGAGCCCAGAGTGGCAAAAAGCCCACCTTGGATACTGCAGGAAGGAGTGGGACAGAAGGAGAGCAGCAAAGGCTGTAGTTAAGTTAGTGGCTGAAAGCTGGTCACTCCTGCAGAGGAGGGAAAAGCCAGAGAGCTCTGCTGTTGATGCTGTGACAGCAGCAGGGCCTCCTCAGAGAAGGTAACATGCACTGGAGCACTTCAGAAGGACCTTTGAAGCTCCTGGGGCTCTGTCACTGATCACAAAGGTGTGAGCCTGCAGTTCAGCAGCTGGCTCAAGCACCACTGAAACTCTTGATGGCAAATGCTGTTCTTTCCATAGGTTGTATTTCTTTGGAGTTTTTATTCCTTTGGTGAGATATAGTCATTTCTTTGCAATCAGGTGAGGGGATTGATGCTGATCCCTTCCTGGAGCACGTCCTTGGTCATCCAGAGCTTTGCCCGCTGCTCCTGAGAGGGACGATGGCCACAACAGGGAACAATTCCTGTGAGTACCAGCTTCACTGGCAGCTTTGGACTTTGTGACTCCCCACAGACAGCTGACATGACTGGTGCTCAGATCCCAGAATGATGTGCTCACAAGCTAGAGTGAAGTCTGGGATGTTTGCTGAGAATAGCCAGACTGACCCAGGTTGTTTAGTCCCAGGAAAACACCTTTTGTCACGATGAAGAAGACTTTGAAACATCATTGCTCATAGGGAGGTCTGACAGGTCCTTGAGCTGCCTTTTGTGCTCAGTACTTGCTTGTTTTCAAGAAGTTCCAGTCAGTTAGAATCAGGGAAAGCTTGACCTGATAATCCAGTCTAGAGCTCTGGTGAGAAGGCAAGGTACCCTGAGGCCCAGAAATCAGAGCTGGGGCTTGTTGGACTCTTGGCAAAGTAAGCAGGGGAACAGACTTTTCCAAATCAGGAAATTTCAATGGCAGTGCTAGGCTTCCCCTGATACTGAGTTGAAGGTTTGAGCTGGTTGTCCTGACAGCTTGTGTAGAAAGCTCAAAGTTTAAATATGCTTTCTTTCCTCGCCTCATCTCTTTCCAAATGGAATTTCTCTGCAGTCATCGCCGAGGGAATAGCTCCTCCAAAAAGGATCCTCTTCCCACCAGAGAAGATTTGCATGGTCTGGCAGCAGAGACAGAGTGCTGGAGCAGGGCTCTTCAATGTGGGCAACACGTGCTTCCTCAACGCTGTCCTGCAGTGCCTGACCTACACCCCCCCACTGGCCAACTACCTGCTGTCCCAAGAGCACAGCCAGGCCTGTGAGTGCTTTTAGGAGCATCTCCTGAAAATCTCTTCATCAAGTCCCAGATTCCCAGAATGTAAAATTTGTTTTCAGACAACAGCAGCCCTTTGTCAGCCCCATGAGTCTGTACTCTTTGAACACTGGAGCCTAGAACCCACTTGTCCTAGCCTGCTGCCTTACCCTTAATGAAAACACCTCTTTCTCCCTGGCAGTCTTTATTCCTGCAAGTTCAACCCTCTGTGCTTATTGCACAGAAAGCTCTTGGTTTACCATCCCTCTCTGAAGATTTTCTGCACACTAAAATGCCCTGGGACCATTGGGACATTGGGAGGAGTGGAGTATTGGAGTGGAGTGGCAGTGCAAGAGGAGGAGTATCCCACTGCTGTGGATGTTTTGCTAACCTAAGGACCTTCCCTGTGTCCCTCTTCAGGTCACCAGCAGGGTTTCTGCATGATGTGCATCATGGAAGCACACGTGAACAAGGTCCTGCGTTCCCCTGTCAGTGCCATCCTGCCTTTGGCTGTCCTCAAGGTTTTCAAACGTAAGTCGTACCAGGTGCTTGAACAGGTTTCCTTCCCTCCTTCTATGAGAGAACTGAAACCTTCTTTCTTAGGCATAGGAGAACATTTTGAGCCCGGCAGGGAGGAAGATGCCCATGACTTCTTGTGCTGTACTGTCAATGCCATGCAGACAGCTTGTCTGAGTGAAAGCAGCGAGTAAGCACAAGCAAATCACCCTCACAAAGTTCTGAGCCCTTTGCACTGCTTGGTGTGCTCCCATCAAGGGAAACCTAAACCCTGGGCTTTCAGGCCAAGCAAAACTCTTGCCGGAGATAATGCTCTGTCTTCCCACTTGTTTCCAGCTTGGACCTCTCATCTCAATCCACTACCATTGTCTCTCAAATCTTTGGAGGCTTTCTGAGATCCAGAGGTATGTTTCCTCAACTCTTACTCTCTTTGACATTGCCTGTGTCCTTCTGTCTGCCTGTGCCTGACAGTTGGTCTGCTGGGACAGGTACAATGTGTAAATGGGCAGTGTCAGTCAGCTTCCCATTGCTGAGCATTTGGATTTTTCCTTCCAGTCACCTGCGTCAGCTGCAAAGCCGTTTCTGACTCCTACGAGGCCTTCCTGGATATCCCTTTGGATATCAGAGTAAGAAGCTTTTGCAGTTGTGCTTCAAGACATGCCAAGGCCCTTGCAGCTTTCCAGAGTCAGCACATTTGTCTTAAAAATGTGTGCTGTGAGCACAAGAGATCTTGGTGGTGGGTGGGAAGGGGAATGGATGGTGTCCTCCTGCAGAGGCCATGGCACTGGTCTCTCTGTAGGTGCTGTCTTTAAGCTGGTCGAGCAGCATTATCCTCTCTGCAACCACAATATATCCTCATCCTCCTTTGCTTTGCCCTCCCCTAACACTTGTCTGGCTCCCAGGCCGATGGGTTGGGTTGTTTGCACCACTGATGCCCCTGCATAGTGTCATGAGTTGATGTGAGTGGTGTGGTGGTACGGGGAGGGAGCTCTTGATGGCTCCGGGAGCCTCTGATACACAGGGAGATGTTCAGCATCCCACTCTCTTTCTGTCTCCTTCTGGACAGCTTCATGGTGGGTCTCTTCAGCATCAGCTGCAGGGGTTTGCTTGTCAGCTCGTGGGAGTTGTTTGGGTGAGGCAATTTCCTGCAGCTCAGTGTGCTCATTTGTCACTCTTGCAGACAGCCTCGACCCTCACTGCAGCTCTGGAGGACTTTGTGAGACCCGAGCACCTGGATGGTGAAAACTGCTACAAATGTAACACGTAAGATGATTACTAAGCACATATTACCAGGAGATCCTGTGTGAGGGAGTTGCATGTCATTGAGCAGAAGTCATCTTCTCATGGAGCTTTGCTGCACACAGAGGAGATGCAGCTTCTTTAAAATAGAGCAGGGAATAGCCTTAGAATAGCAAAAGCTGTGTGAGACAGGACAGGTTGCCTGGCCACCCTGGGGGAGGATTGGGTGCATTTCAGCACTGGGTTCTGTGCTTGGTTTCAAGGTGTAAGAAGAATGTTGCTGCCTTCAAGAAGTTCACAGTCCATTGCGCACCCAAGGTTCTCACGGTGTGTCTAAAAAGGTTTGACTGTTTCACCGGTAGGAAGATCAGCAAGGTTTGTACACAGCCGGTGTGCAGCTTTCTCTTCCTGGAGCAGATTTCCCTGAGCTTGTGCCAAGGCACTGGTCTTGGGTTCGTCATGTTCCCTTCTGGGGAGAGAATTCCCTTGGGAAGACAGGCAAGCGCTCTTCTCCAGCAGAGCTGCTTTGGCCAAGAACAGTTTCCTGCCACTCAAAGCATTACACCTTTGTGATGGTGTGCTTTATGGAAAACCAGCTGCTTGTGAGCCCCAAAGATGTATTTACACACCTCTGGCCCCTGGATGTGGCAGGCTATTCTGTGTCATAGGTCAGGGTCACTTCTGAGCCCTGCTGGTGTCTGTGCAGGTTGTGAAGTACCCCGAGTACCTGGATCTTCGCCCGTACATGTCCCAGGCAGAGGGAGAACCCCTCCGTTACTCCTTGTATGCTGTCCTGGTGCACAGTGGGGTCAGCTGTCATACAGGACACTATTTCTGCTACACAAAGGTAGTCAGCAATGTCCTTCCTTCCTTTTTTCTTTCCTTGCCAATGGGGAAAATGTGTGTGGGGAAGAGAAACTTTACTGTCGGTGTTACTGACAGCCAAGGTTTTGGGGCAGGAGATGTCTTGAGGGGCTGGACAGGATTTGTGTTGACATACTGTTTGTTAGGTAGTTTTCTGCCTGTGTTTTTGTTGAGAAACCATGCAGAGATCTTTGTCCTTTTTTTTTCACAGGCCAGCAATGGGCTGTGGTACCTGATGGATGATGAGTCTGTGGAGCTTCGTTGCCTTGACACAGCTCTCAGGCAGCAAGCCTACCTGCTGTTTTATGCCAGGTAATAAGCAACATTCAGATGCGTTCAGAAGATGTTTCCTTTTCCCTGTCTATTGGTTTGCTTCTCATAGTGCAGAGAATGCAGAGATTTCTCACCAAAAGCAATTACTACCAGCTTCATTCAGTGCTGTGGAACCTGTGCTGCCCCAAGTCTGTCCTTCAGGCTGCTGCCCTGATGTAGCCTGCTACTTGCCTGCTCTGTGATGCTAGACTTTTGTAGAAAAGAGTGAGGGAACTTAAAGGGACCTGCCAGGAAAGATGGGGAGGGAGCCTTTATCAGGAAGGGCTGGACAGGATGAAGGGTATCAGTTTTCAGCTGACCCATTATGGCAGGTTTCCATGAGATATTAGGAAGAAATGCTTGAGTGGAAGGGTGGTGAGAGCATGGAACAGGCTGCCCAAAGAAGCTGTGGGTGCCCCATCCTTGGAGGTTTTCAAGGCCAGGGTGGACAGGGCTTGGAGGGGCCTTGTCTATTGTGAGGTATTCCTGTCCATGACAGCGGGGTGGCACAAAATGAGCATTAAGATCCCTTCCAACCCAAGCAAGCGTGTGAATTTTCACAGGAGGGTCTAGAAGGTATAAAGATGAGTTTTGTCTGAGATAGGAGTAGACTTGGTGAGAAGACTCTAGCTAAAATTTCCATTAGTGGCCTTGGTTAAATCTTCTCTCTGTCATCGAAACCTCTCCAAGGAAATGAGCGAATCCCAGAGAGGGCTGCAAAAACAGCCCCAAACTGAGATCTTTCTTTTCTTTTCTCCAGGTGTTCGGATCTGAAAGTTGGAGAAAGGGCTTCTTCCTCACTGGCACCACCGTATGCCCCTTCCTTCCTTCCTCAGTGGGCAGCCAGCAGTGAGCAGGTGGCTCCTGTTGGCCCACAGGGCTTGCCTGGCAGCACGAAGGTAACTCTGGGGAGGAGGGTCAGTGCACTAGAGGAGCAGTGGATCTCCTTCTAGCATCTCAGCATTTCTCCTCTTCCCCCTCTCACCGTGCCGCACTCTTCACAGCCACAGTGCTGCCTCTTCTCCAAGCATCCCGGCTGCCTCCATCCCATTTGTGCCCCTTTGGCCCTTTGGCCTTGGCAGCCCTCCAGAAGAGCCTTTGGGAGGCTCAGAAATGTCCCTTCCCAGAACTCCTGGGAGATCCCCACTGACTCTGGTCCTTTCAGGAGAGAAAGGCAGGAACTCTCCACAGCTCTCTTTGCAGGACATGGCCCTGGGCATGGAAGGCGCTGGCAGGAAGCAGGACCGGAGCAGATCCCCGCTGTCGGGCAGGGATGGCCACAGCTGCTCTGGGGTCAGCACGGACTGGGACCACACAGCAGGGAGGAGAACGGGCCCTCCGAGTTGTAGCGCCACTGCCAGGGATGGTGAAGCTTCAGGACCTTCCAACAGGAGCTTGCAGTGTGCTCCTGGCCCCGGGGTTGCTCAGGAGCAGGTCCTGCTGAGGCGGAGGGACATGAGCAGATCCGTGCAGGGCAGCTACAACCTCTGCAGCCCCTCTGTGCAACACACAGACTACGAGCCCTCAGCGAGGAAGAGGAGGAGGCTGACAACACATTCCCCGTGTTGTGATCAAACCCCTGTGGATAGAGCAGCTCCAGGGCCCCCCAGCTCCCGCTTGAAGCAGGCTCCCAAGCTCAGGGCTGCTCGGAGGCAAACCCGAGTGAGGTGCAGAGAGCAGAGGAGATCCCCACGGCGGGGCTCTGACCTGCACGGCCGCTTTGTGCAGTGCACAGACGACCAGCACCCCTCTGGGAGCAAGAGGAAGAGGAGGAGAACAAGTTCTTCCCGTTGTGATAGAGCCCCAGGGTATAACGCAGCTTCAGGGCCCTCCAACACCAGCTTCAAGCAGGCTCCTGTGCTCAGGGCTGCTCAGGAGCAGTCCCGAGCGAGGCTGAGGGAGCGGAGGAGATCCCCAGAGCTGGGCTATGATCTCCACAGCCGGTTTGTGCAGCACGCAGCCCAGCGCCCTTCGGCGAGGAAGAGGAGGGTGCCCATGGCCTAGAGGGGCTGGTCTGAGTAGAGCTCCGGTCACTCTGGGAGTGCTGCAGTCAGATTTTGGCCCTGGCTGAAGCAGAAGGGAAGATTAGCACTGAGATTTTTATCACAGGTGTCCTTTTTTTCTTCTCAAAGATGAAGAAACAGTTGGTTTATATGGTGGATGATGCTTGTGAATAGAGTAATAGGCTTTAATTAGAATTCTTCATTCCACAGTGTAGATAGTTTTTGCTGCTAATATAGGTCAGTAGTTGAAATCAATATTGATGCAATTTTTTAATTAAAGCTAGAAAAATAAATGTTAAGTACAGACTGATATTACCCTTGCCAATGTCTCTTTTTCTCAGTCTCAAGGTGAAATCTTGCTGGGCGTCCCCACTCAAAGGAGGAATCTCCAGCCACATTCTGAGAAGGGGAGGGGGGGTTAGACATCTGTCCTGTTGAAGAGTGGGGCTTTTCCAGAGTGAAGTGATGGACTGTGAGTGTCACAGTGCTCAGGGAGCTGTGCCAGCTGGGGCAGGATGCTCTGCCTGAGCAGGGATACAGCAGCTCCAGCTGTGTCCTGTCTACACCTTAGCAGGAATGGCTTGAGCAAGGAGGGCCTCCTGTTTGTAGTGTTAAAGAATGCTGAGACCAGCTTGACCAGACTATCATGTCACCACTGTCACTGAAAACATCAGGATAAATTAAGCTCTCTAATGCTACTTTTAGTGTCAGGAAGCACACATTCCTTTCTTAGAGTGCCCTTCTGGGCAACTCCTCCCACTTTATATTCCAGGCATGATGCTGTGTGGTGTGGATGTCCCTCTGGGCAGTTCAGGTCACCTGTCCCAGCTGTGCTCTCTGCCAGTTTCTTTTCTGAGCCTCCTCACAGGCAGAGCAGAAGATGAGAAAACAAAATGTCCCTGACTCAGGACAAACGTGACTGAGCAAAACCCCAAACTTCAGCGTATTATCAACACCATTCTCATTGCAAATCCAGAACACAGCACTGTAAGAGCTACCGAAATAAAGAAATTAACTCTACCCTGTCTGAAATGAGAACAGTGGCATTCCAGCACAATTGCTGAATTACCTTTGTTAGTTCCCTCTTTATCTCTGGGTTCTGCCCAGTGTCCATGTGGTTCAGAAATTCTACATTCCTTGCATCCAGCTTCAGCCATAAAATGCCTCTTCCAGGTCTGAGAGCATTGATGCATATCAAGGTTAATTACAGTTGTTTTAGCAAAACGTAAAGCTTCAGGGCTTTTCCCAAGCTGTGTTCCCACTAGAGCAGCTTATGGCAAACCTTGCTAAATGTTGGCTACAGTGGCATATGACAGAGTGGAAAATTACACGGCTCATGATTAATTAAAAGAAGTAATTAGAAAACTGAATTAAAAGAATGAATTAGAAAAGGTATTTGTAAAGTTCTATCATTTCCAACACCATGAGGACATGCAAACAGAGAATCCCTGATCTGAGGGCAGGAGCAGCAAGGATGTCCAGGCCTTCACATGGAAGTGAGAGTCAGACGGGTCACATGGGAGAAACCAAAGTGGTGCTAGTACCTTCTTCAGCAGCAAAGCCTATTTTGTTGAATAGACCTGCCAAAACCTAATGTAAAAATGTATCAGAGGCAGCCAGTCAGGTTATGCTATAGAAGGGCAGTCCCACTTTTGCATGACAAGGATTTCTAGCATACCTCCCTAAGGTGTGTGAATATCCCTCCCTTGAGCAGGGAAAGCCCTGAAGGTCACTTCTCATGGCTGAGCAAAATAGGTTTGCTCATGGTTGTTGGATGAGTGACATCAATCTCTACGTAATTGTTTTGCCTGATTTCATAGAATTGCTTCTCTGTTGCTTCCAAGATAGTGCACTATACTGTAACACTAGTAGTTAGTTAGGGTGTGTTACTATGCTAGTTCCACTATGTTAGTTATGTTAGTAAGGCTGCCGATGCTATGTAACAAATACTTGTGATCAAGTTATTTTGCTTAATGATTGCAATCAATTTAAATGAATTCTTAATTTTATTTATATCAATAGATTTGGTTTGCTGTCTTTAATCCCACGGGGCAACGTTGTATACAGGCTCAAGTACACCTCTGTAACCCTTTGCATAGAAACTGTTGAAGAGTCTGGGGCTGGGCTAGGACCCAGCTGCATGCAGACTTCTCTCTGAGGAGTTTAGAAAACAAAAGTGTCCTTCCTGTACCTGCTGACTTGACAGGAGGGCTTCTGTAGCAAACTTTGTCTGGAGTGCGTCTGTTCTCCACTCACTGATAACTTTTGCAAGGAGCAGGGAGTTGGACTGCATGAGCATTATGGGTCCCTTCCCACGTGAGATATTCGATGATCTGATGATTCTATTACATGGTAGAAGGGGAAAGGGATTTTCTTTTTGCCACCATGGAAGTTGGGAGAAGTATTAGTAAAAACACTGGTAAAGGGAGGGCTGCAGGGAGCAGTATCACCTTCCATCACTAAATTGGACTAGGATTTCATAAAATTAAATGAAGACCAACAGCCATGCCTGGCCTTGCTTATTGAGCCTTCTCCCAAGCACAATGGGAATATCTGCTGGTAGTGGATAACATTGAGTGAGTTGGTCTGTGCTGTGAAAGATGGTCTGACTGCTTGGTGGGCACATCTGTCAAATAAATCTTAGCCAAAGAAATAATTGGAATGCTAAATCCTTGTTTGCTGCAGCAGATGTGGCAAAGAAAGTGGGTGATTTTTGGTTGGTTGATTAGTTGGTTGGATGGGGATTATTGTTGTTGCTGGTGTTCTTTTAAACTTTCTGATTAATGACAAAGCTTCAGAAGAAGGAGTAGGGGAACCTAGATGTTAATTTGTGGGCAAGAATGATCTTTTTGGTGCAACTTTATCCCAAAGTATATGTGAGGACTGCATCAATACACACTCCTTTGTCTTGGGTTCCTCTACGGCAGAGTCACTGATGGTGTGACCCAGAAAGGAAATATGGGTACAGACACCCAAATGGTTTAAAGTGGGCATGTTTCAGCAGACTGTAGTACACAGTAGCAGAAGCAGGGGAAGTATCTGGCAGCAGAGGATCATAAAGCCAAGGAGGATTAGCAGTGCCTTAGCAAAACCTATAGCCTGCATACTTCTTCATGATACCCTAAAAAGGGTCCTTCAAATCTGCGAGCGATGAGGTATGCCAGGAAATAGATCAAGGTAAACTAATTTTTATTTGTAATGATCTGGACATCAACAGGGAAATAAAAATTAAGATTGGCAATGAGTGAATCTTTTGTCCCTTATCCCCAAGTGAATGTGGGCTGCATCTTTGTTTCACCTTCAAATTTTGCTGAGAAAGCATAAGTATGGTAAGCCTGTGTGGCAACTCTGTCATTAATCTGGCTGCATTATGAAGTAATAGTAATTGCTGCAAAGTAAAACCAGATCTTGATAGTTCTGTAGGATATCTGGGTTTATATAGAAATCATTTGCAAGTTCTGTAAAACTAGAGGTGGCTGTGAATCAGCTCATACACGTGCATCATATTTATCCAACCTCTTAACAACTATTCCTTATTGCTCCAATCAGCACTAGCCAGTCTCAGTGGACTTTATATAGATGTAGTATAAAGAGCTGTGGACAAACCTCTCTTCTGCTTCACTGCAGAGTGCTCAGAGTTGAAAGCTTTCCTGGAGACCTCAACATTTAGGGGTTTTTTCCTATCCTCTCTCTTCTTCTACCACACTCCACAACAGGAGAAACTACCTTTGTTATATTCAAATGGTGCAACTGATGATTTTTGAGACTTGAACTGATGAGTCCATGAAAAGATCTCTGCCACAACAAGTTTTCTTTTTCTACAGAGTAAAAGTGGTAGCTGAGCATTTGAAGAGAGTGGTGAATATACAGCCTTTGAAGGCAATGCTATGAAAGAAGAATCAGTCAAAAATAGACAGAAACAAAACGCATAAGACTGCCTCATTTTCTTTCGAAGCTTTTATAATCTTTTCAGAAGATCTTCTCAAAATCTGAGTAGTATCTAACTTCTAGTCCTCTTTCTGTCTGTCCAAGCAGGCAGTTGTATTCTGACTGCAGATTTGCCCGGCTGTTTGCAGCTTCATCGGCTGCTGGACACTAAAACGAGGAGAGCTCTGCAAGGCACCAGAGAAGGATGATCCTTGGGAACCTCAGTGGATTGAGTGAATTCAGACTCCTGGGTTTTTCTGGAACCTCTCCTTTACACCCTTTGCTCTTTCTAGTTTTATTATCTCTTTATATTCTCACCTTGATGGCGAACACAGTGATAGCTTTGATAACAAACAGTGATAATCGCCTTCACACCCCGATGTATTTCTTCCTCACTCAGCTGTCCTGTTGGGATATCTGCTATTTGTCTGTCATTATCCCAAGTATTCTTGAGAACCTGATGGTGGGAACAGTGAGTATTTCCAAGACAAGATGTGCAATGCAGATGTTTTCCTTCCCTTTCTTTGGAGTTGCTGAGTGTTTTCTCTTGGCCGCCATGTCCCTTGATGGTTATTTTGCAGTTTGCTGCCCCTTGCATTACACAATTATCATGAGCAGCAGGGTCTGCAGAAGCCTGGTTGTTGGAGCTTACATCTGTGGAACTGCTGTGGGCTTAGTTCACACCCTCATCACCTTCAGCTCACCATTGTGTGGTTGTGCCATTGACCACTTCTTCTGTGAGATTCAGCCTCTCCTGGACCTGCTCTGTGGCAACACTCTCCCAAGTGAAATCCAGGTCATTGTGGTGGCTGTCTTTGCTATTCTGAGTCCTTTCTCACTGGTCATTTATTCCTATATTCATGTCGTTTCCACAGTTCTTCACGTGGTATCCGCTGAGAGCCAGGAGAAGGCGTTTTCCACTTGCTCCTCACAGCTCCTGGTTGTGACTGTTTTTTATGGCACTGCAGGCTCCATGTACCTGCGGCCAAAATACAGCTACTGTGCATCTGTGGATAAATTCCTCTCCCTTTCTTATTCTCTGGTGACTCCTTTATTGAATCCCATCATTTGCAGTTTGAGGAATAAGGAGGTGAAAGGAACCCTGCAGGAAAAATGGAGCAAACCTAAGTTAGTGTGGAAATGAAATAGAAGATTTGGGTTGTTCCAGGTGTTTGTGGTGGAATTTTTCACTCTAAATTCTTGTTCAGGAAAATCAATTTCCTGATCTACTTCAGCTATTGGGGAGGAAGGAGGGAGAAGAGTGGAGATTTTTAGCTCTAAGAGGGAGTGTTAGAAGCTATGTTAACATTTTGGAAGGGAATTTCTTCCACATACTTAAGAAATTCTTCAATAAACTTATTTTTTTCCTTTTCTTTTCCTTGCTATTTTTCAAAAGCTTGAAAATTGTGCTTTACATACTTCTGAATTTTTGAACCAAAGAGTAATATTCAAGAGCCTGACTTTACTGAAAGAACTGAAAAGAATGAGTTTTCACCTGTTTGCATTTATTTCCTGAAAATGTTTAGTAAATCTGTTGGGGGAAAGGAGAGGACATAGTTCAGGCAACAATGTGGAGCCCAGGATATTATTGAGTACTGATTTTAATTCTGAGATTGTTACTGGGGAAAAAAAAAAAAAAAAAAAAAAAAAAAGGAGGTGTGCAGAATTGCATTCCTGCCCCACTGCCTCAAAGATATTTCTTCAATTTTAGAGTCATTGTTTTAAACATGTTAGACCAAGTGTAGGCCTTTGAAGTACTTAACCACTGTAATCTTCTGCAACTATTAATACAACTCTTTATATTAAATGCTCAAAGTGTAAATGATATTGGAAAGATAAGGACATGCATTACTCCTTAAATTAATCCTTCATTCCTGGAAATAACTGTAAATATAAATATCATGAAAGTACATGTCCTGGTTTGAAAGACAGCTGTTTGCTAAGGAAAGCAGAAGCTTCCCTTTGGACTGAAAAATGTGATCCTTCCTTCCTTCCTTCCTTCCTTCCTTCCTTCCTTCCGATTATTAGGATTTTGAAATTAAGGGAGCTCTCAGGCAAAGATATGGGGGTAGGAATAACAGTTCTTTACTAGTGTAAGTGGCTAGACAAACAAGAACAACAGTAGCTATGGAATTAGCCACAAACAGACCAGTAACTCAGTCCCAGTGTTTTTTGGCTGCAGGCACCTTTTCCCTGAGCTGCAGTTCCCGGTGCTGGGGGCGGGCAGGTCCCGCAGAGCTGCAGGAGGGCTGGGGGTGATGGCAGAGCTGTCCCAGGGAGAGACAGAGAGAGATGGAGAGAGCTCTCCGCTCACGGTGTGGGTCCTGGGGCTCAGCAGAGTGCTGGAAGGTGGCAGGTTCCAGCGAGAAGGCAGCAGGGCAGGGTCCCACAGCAGTGAGGATGGCTCCCGGCGATGGCATGGCAGGAATGCAACACAGGCGGCGATCGTCCTTCTCGTCCCAACTCCAAGGGGGAAATGGGACCCAGGCCCAGCCTTCCGCTTCCTCTTCTGCATGTTTCAATCTCGCGCGGTGTCCTTCTTCTCTCTCTCCTCCCCCTTGTCACCAGGGCCCAGTCAACAGGTATCTTAGCATGACAATGGGGAAAATTCCACAGAGGGAAAAGGGAAAGAAACAACCCCCAACAGTACAGGGTTCTTAATTGGATGTCATATGAATTTTTATCTTGAGAGTTTGTAAATCCACAAAAAAATTATAAGGTATGATATTCTTTGCAGAAGCTTGACATCTTTGATTTTAATCACATCTTATTTTGTACCAAAAAATTTATTATAACAGAAAATGCTGTCTCATACTTTTAATTTTTTAAATTTCAAATGCATTACAAAAAGAATGCATTGTTTTTTGTCATATTGCTTTATTGGCATTAAAGTTTCTCCCCTAGTCATATATGCTAGACTCCTTACAGCAGCATTCCTAGAGAATTGCACAACTGTGTGTATTATGAAAGAAGTGATGAAGAGGGGAAACCCAAGTAAAAAAAGCAGTAGGGATAAGAAAAGTGTAATTCATAAAACATACAAAAAAAAAGCAAAATAAAAAACACACAACAAAACAAAAAAAAATGGTAAACTA
The DNA here is from genome assembly GCF_963662255.1 of Cinclus cinclus. NCBI lineage: Eukaryota > Metazoa > Chordata > Aves > Passeriformes > Cinclidae > Cinclus > Cinclus cinclus. Next base: position 2,751,578 of record NC_085069.1, on the reverse strand, counting down.
TGGTTCAGTTAAATGAAAGTAAGCATTAAAAACCTGGGAATTTTCAGTCTGGTAAACCACCAGGTCCAATTCTTTCCTGATTGATTATGCAAAATTTGTGAGTTCTCAAGTTTGTGGACAACACTAAATCAGAGGGAGTAGACAATGTGCCAAAGGGCCCCCATGTTTTAATGAATCCAGAGGAAGGCTGGATGAGTTCCTTGAACAGAGAGCCCAGCTCTAGGTGTCCAAACCAGGTGGGATTCAGCTGCCTCTTCATGGCTTGATTTTGGGGGAGCTGCATCCATGGATTCACACTTGCCCATCTTAAGTGTCTGGAATCTGAGCCTGAAGGATGGTTTCTATCAAAATGGAAATTAGCACTTCTAGGGCAGGGATCTTGTGCTTCAGAAGGAGTCTTTGCAGATGAGTGCTGTCCTCATGGCCTGGAATAGCAGGCATGCAGAAGAACTTACAGGACTGAGTCCCCTCCAGGGGAAGCTGCATGTTCCTGGTCTCTGCTGGGGAAGAAAGGGTGGTGGTACCTTGGACAGGATGAGAAAGCAGAGAGTCAATGATAAAAACAAAAATCAACCTCTCCTTCACTTCCTTTCTGACTGAAACTGTAAAACAAAGCTCAGAGAACTCACATTTGTGGGATCAGTATGGTGACGAGGATTTGCAAATCTCAGCTGTTTCAAGAGAGGTGTTTAGCCCTCAAGTTACCTGAAGATCTATGAACCCTGAGGCTCTGTGAATGAATTCATTTTCCCAAGACTACTTGCACGGAACAAAATGAGTCTGCTTTACAGCAGAGCTTGGTCTCAGCTGATGCTAGAAATCTGACTGTGCAGTTGCCTCTTGAAGCAAGGTGCTCACTTTGAGAGAAAGTGTACAGGTGAAAAACTTGTCTTAATTCCTCCAATTGGAACAGATCTTCAGTATTGTTCCAGAAAACTCTGAATTAACCCCACCTGATCTGATTTCAGGCTCCAGAGCACTGAATGGGAAAGCCTTACTGTGACAGACAGGAGAGCCAGGGGAGAATCAAACCAACCATGGTGCAGAATAAACACAACTAAATCCAGTGCAGAGTTCCAGCTCTGTGCCAGGATCCTTGTGCTGGTCTGGAGCACAGAGGTGCGGGACGGAAACATGAAAACACACGCTTGGGCTCACAGGAATATCCAGAGACAATTAATCATCCTTTCAGAATTTCACGGAAGAGGTTAAAAGTGTCCACACCTTGCTTATTTTCATCTTTTGAATGGAAAAGGGGATTTTAAATTTAGCCTTCTGGAAATGCTTTCATTGTATCTGCTTAAGTATAGCTGGAAGAAACCTGACTCCGTCTGGCAATAGAAGTATATGCTACTTGGGAATAATTGTCATAGGTTAAACACCCAGCAGATTGCACCAGTGATTCCTGCTGTCACTAGAATAGCCAGCCCGTGGAATTTTGTGACTCTCATGCCCTTGGTGCTCCAGAAAACATTGTAAACTCTAGATTGGCAGTAAAAACCAAATAAAATAAAACACAAATACAAAAAGGCAGAAAAGACTGTAGTTCTTAAATCTGAGTAAGTCTTTTGTTTTGCACGGAAGGTCTAGACATAATACGGTGAAAAATTAGTTTTTCTAGATAGAAAGTTTTACATCTAGGTATTTCTAATACATACTACATCTTTACAAGGGATATGCTAGACACTGAGCTCTCATTTTAAAATAGTACAGTAAACCATGCTAAATTCTCCAAACCAATAATTGCCATTTCAGATTTTGTCTGAATCAGGTTTTATTCTTTCCCCAGCCAGTGCCCTCTCTGCTCTTTGTCTTTCTTTCCATCTTCCTCTGTCCTTTCTCTCTGTCTGTCTAACTAGCTCTTTTTTGACATCACTTCCTTGCATTCCTTGGGCTTTCTCCTCTGTCTCCCACTGCTGCAGCTCTCCTTTCTCAGCGGAAGGTCCCAATGCTTTTGTCTGCCTCAGGCTCTGCAGCCACCCAGCCTGGGGCTGTTCACACCCTGCTTTGTGCCAGCCTTCTCAAGCCCCTCGGTACGGTTCTGTTTGCCAGCACTGCCGTGCCCTGCTCCTCAGCACCTCCCAGCCGGGCCCCTGTGTCCGCCTGAGCCCGGCACTCAGCTGCGCTTCTCCAGCCCTCGGCAGCTCCCGCCTCCCTGCTCCCCCTCTCTGCTGTGCTCACACCCGGCAGAGCAGCACAGATCCGCCCCGTGCCCCAGCCCTGGCTCGGGGCCCGCCAGGAGCCTCCACCCTGCTCCTCACCTGCACCAGGTGTGCTGTCACCTGAGCAATGGCCAAACAACCGGGAGCCTGCAGCAGCCACTCATTCCCTGACACTGCAGCTGATGCCTCCATGGGCTTCCTAAAAGCAGAGGCCACACAAAGCCAAGGGAATCAAAAGCAGATAAATTTACTGAATAAATAAATTTCATACATCAATATCGATATCAATATCAATATCAATATCAATATCAATATCAATATCAATATTTATTGAAGGGCCTTCAGGAACATTTCAGGCAGACAAAGCCTCCCAGGGGCTACACTCCAAAATGGACCGTGGGTCACGGCTTCTCATCCTTTTCTCAGTTTGGTCCATTTGCCTATTGGAGGTTTATTTCCAATGACAGCTTCAGGTAATGAAGTCATTTACCTTCAGTTTGTTCACCCCCAACTCACTTTTGTTTCCATTTCCTGGGGCCTGAGGCAGTGAGGGGTCCTTGATTGCCAGGCCTGGGCAGGAATTGCTGTGTCTGAGCAGAATGGGGAAGCAGCAGCTCACACTGTGCATGGAGTTTGGAGTCACACGCATAAGAATGGCAGGATTGCAAATCTACGAAAAATACAAAAGCTACAATCCTGAGGCATCAGGGGTGAATAGCAACCAGCTGCCTCTTTGGAGCCCGAGGAACAGCAGCTGCCTGCCGCAAGGCCAAAAGCTTGTTGGTCAAATGCAGCAGGAACAAAAGTGCCTCCAGCCATCCTGAGTGGGAATGTGGCTAAAGCTGTGTCGGATCCAAGGCAGCCTGGAGGAAGGAGTAAATGTGAAGCTGCTGAAGAGCTGCCCAGGAGAGGCTGGGGCCCTGGCAGCCAAGGCTCACCCAGTGCAGCCTCTGGGGGTCCCTTTGGTGGGGCCAGCCCAGGGTCAGCCTGTGGGTGCACCTTGGGGGCACACCAAACTCACTGGAAAGGACCCTCTGAGAGCTTGGGTGCCTTGCACAGGAGTCTCACAGGCACAGGCCAGTGGAAGAACAGAGTGCAGTGGAACAGAAATGCCCGGCAGCCTGAGGGCCAGACACAAGTGTGACCTGGCTTGTGACAGCTCTGGGCAGGGCTCTGCTCACTGGGCTCTGTGCTCTGGGGAAGGAGTTCACTGATCCTTCACTCAGGGCAGGCCCTGCCAGCCAGTGAACCCCTGTGCATCAGAGGACAGGGGGAGTCCCAGTGACTGCCACCTGGGAGAGGAGCCATGTGGTTCCAGGGCCCAGGAGCCATGTGCTTCTGTGACCTCAAGGGGATCCATCCCTGTGTGCCCCCATGTCACTGAGGGGCAGCGATGTGGCACCTCTCCAGTGATTGTGACTCACCTGCCCAGGGCTCAGTATCCTGAGAGCAGGCTAACGTGTCAGCAGGTCTTCAGGATAGCTCAGCTTATTCCCGTGCTACGCACCTCTCTGCCTTTCAAGCAGATTTATTGTTTACTGTCCCCTTCAGCTTTTGTCCTCTCACAGGTAATTATGATTTGACTCTTGGGATAGATCATAGAGGAAGGAGAGAAAAGTCTAGGCTGCTTATACCTTCCTAGCTGAAGGCTGAGCTGTTGCCCCTTCGTAGGCTCTCCACATACAGGCTAGGCTAGAGTTCTTCTTTGCTGATTCTCTTTTCTTTACTATAGCCTAGGATAGGTAAGTAAGGGGTGAGTGCAGTCTGAGGGGCTGGGCTGAGCCCAGAGTGGCAAAAAGCCCACCTTGGATACTGCAGGAAGGAGTGGGACAGAAGGAGAGCAGCAAAGGCTGTAGTTAAGTTAGTGGCTGAAAGCTGGTCACTCCTGCAGAGGAGGGAAAAGCCAGAGAGCTCTGCTGTAGATGCTGTGACAGCAGCAGGGCCTCCTCAGAGAAGGTAACATGCACTGGAGCACTTCAGAAGGACCTTTGAAGCTCCTGGGGCTCTGTCACTGATCACAAAGGGGTGAGCCTGCACTTCAGCAGTTGGCTCAAGCACCACTGAAACTCTTGATGGCAAATGCTGTTCTTTCCATAGGTTGTATTTCTTTGGAGTTTTTATTCCTTTGGTGAGATGTAGTCATTTCTTTGCAATCAGGTGAGGGGATTGATGCTGATCCCTTCCTGGAGCACGTCCTTGGTCATCCAGAGCTTTGCCCGCTGCTCCTGAGAGGGACGATGGCCACAACAGGGAACAATTCCTGTGAGTACCAGCTTCACTGGCAGCTTTGGACTTTGTGACTCCCCACAGACAGCTGACATGACTGGTGCTCAGATCCCAGAAGGATGTGCTCACAAGCTAGAGTGAAGTCTGGGATGTTTGCTGAGAATAGCCAGACTGACCCAGGTTGTTTAGTCCCAGGAAAACACCTTTTGTCACTGTGAAGAAGACTTTGAAACATCATTGCTCATAGGGAGGTCTGACAGGTCCTTGAGTTGCCTTTTGTGCTCAGTACTTGCTTGTTTTCAAGAAGTTCCAGTCAGTTAGAATCAGGGAAAGCTTGACCTGATAATCCAGTCTAGAGCTCTGGTGAGAAGGCAAGGTACCCTGAGGCCCAGAAATCAGAGCTGGGGCTTGTTGGACTCTTGGCAAAGTAAGCAGGGGAACAGACTTTTCCAAATCAGGAAATTTCAATGGCAGTGCTAGGCTTCCCCTGATACTGAGTTGGAGGTTTGAGCTGGTTGTCCTGACTGCTTGTGTAGAAAGCTCAAAGTTTAAATATGCTTTCTTTCCTCGCCTCATCTCTTTCCAAATGGAATTTCTCTGCAGTCATCGCCGAGGGAATAGCTCCTCCAAAAAGGATCCTCTTCCCACCAGAGAAGATTTGCATGGTCTGGCAGCAGAGACAGAGTGCTGGAGCAGGGCTCTTCAATGTGGGCAACACGTGCTTCCTCAACGCTGTCCTGCAGTGCCTGACCTACACCCCCCCACTGGCCAACTACCTGCTGTCCCAAGAGCACAGCCAGGCCTGTGAGTGCTTTTAGGAGCATCTCCTGAAAATCTCTTCATCAAGTCCCAGATTCCCAGAATGTAAAATTTGTTTTCAGACAACAGCAGCCCTTTGTCAGCCCCATGAGTCTGTACTCTTTGAACACTGGAGCCTAGAACCCACTTGTCCTAGCCTGCTGCCTTACCCTTAATGAAAACACCTCTTTCTCCCTGGCAGTCTTTATTCCTGCAAGTTCAACCCTCTGTGCTTATTGCACAGAAAGCTCTTGGTTTACCATCCCTCTCTGAAGATTTTCTGCACACTAAAATGCCCTGGGACCATTGGGACATTGGGAGGAGTGGAGTATTGGAGTGGAGTGGCAGTGCAAGAGGAGGAGTATCCCACTGCTGTGGATGTTTTGCTAACCTAAGGACCTTCCCTGTGTCCCTCTTCAGGTCACCAGCAGGGTTTCTGCATGATGTGCATCATGGAAGCACACGTGAACAAGGTCCTGCGTTCCCCTGTCAGTGCCATCCTGCCTTTGGCTGTCCTCAAGGTTTTCAAACGTAAGTCGTACCAGGTGCTTGAACAGGTTTCCTTCCCTCCTTCTATGAGAGAACTGAAACCTTCTTTCTTAGGCATAGGAGAACATTTGGAGCCCGGCAGGGAGGAAGATGCCCATGACTTCTTGTGCTGTACTGTCAATGCCATGCAGACAGCTTGTCTGAGTGAAAGCAGCGAGTAAGCACAAGCAAATCACCCTCACCAAGTTCTGAGCCCTTTGCACTGCTTGGTGTGCTCCCATCAAGGGAAACCTAAAGCCTGGGCTTTCAGGCCAAGCAAAACTCTTGCAGGAGATAATGCTCTGTCTTCCCACTTGTTTCCAGCTTGGACCTCTCATCTCAATCCACTACCATTGTCTCTCAAATCTTTGGAGGCTTTCTGAGATCCAGAGGTATGTTTCCTCAACTCTTACTCTCTTTGACATTGCCTGTGTCCTTCTGTCTGCCTGTGCCTGACAGTTGGTCTGCTGGGACAGGTACAATGTGTAAATGGGCAGTGTCAGTCAGCTTCCCATTGCTGAGCATTTGGATTTTTCCTTCCAGTCACCTGCGTCAGCTGCAAAGCCGTTTCTGACTCCTACGAGGCCTTCCTGGATATCCCTTTGGATATCAGAGTAAGAAGCTTTTGCAGTTGTGCTTCAAGACATGCCAAGGCCCTTGCAGCTTTCCAGAGTCAGCACATTTGTCTTCAAAATGTGTGCTGTGAGCACAAGAGATCTTGGTGGTGGGTGGGAAGGGGAATGGATGGTGTCCTCCTGCAGAGGCCATGGCACTGGTCTCTCTGTAGGTGCTGTCTTTAAGCTGGTCGAGCAGCATTATCCTCTCTGCACCCTCAAAATATCCTCATCCTCCTTTGCTTTGCCCTCCCCTAACACTTGTCTGGCTCCCAGGCCGATGGGTTGGGTTGTTTGCACCACTGATGCCCCTGCATAGTGTCATGAGTTGATGTGAGTGGTGTGGTGGTACGGGGAGGGAGCTCTTGATGGCTCCGGGAGCCTCTGGGACACAGGGAGATGTTCAGCATCCCACTCTCTTTCTGTCTCCTTCTGGACAGCTTCATGGTGGGTCTCTTCAGCATCAGCTGCAGGGGTTTGCTTGTCAGCTCGTGGGAGTTGTTTGGGTGAGGCAATTTCCTGCAGCTCAGTGTGCTCATTTGTCACTCTTGCAGACAGCCTCGACCCTCACTGCAGCTCTGGAGGACTTTGTGAGACCCGAGCACCTGGATGGTGAAAACTGCTACAAATGTAGCACGTAAGATGATTACTAAGCACATATTAGCAGGAGATCCTGTGTGAGGGAGTTGCATGTCATTGAGCAGAAGTCATCTTCTCATGGAGCTTTGCTGCACACAGAGGAGATGCAGCTTCTTTAAAATAGAGCAGGGAATAGCCTTAGAATAGCAAAAGCTGTGTGAGACAGGACAGGTTGCCTGGCCACCCTGGGGGAGGATTGGGTGCATTTCAGCACTGGGTTCTGTGCTTGGTTTCAAGGTGTAAGAAGAATGTTGCTGCCTTCAAGAAGTTCACAGTCCATTGCGCACCCAAGGTTCTCACGGTGTGTCTAAAAAGGTTTGACTGTTTCACCGGTAGGAAGATCAGCAAGGTTTGTACACAGCCGGTGTGCAGCTTTCTCTTCCTGGAGCAGATTTCCCTGAGCTTGTGCCAAGGCACTGGTCTTGGGTTCGTCATGTTCCCTTCTGGGGAGAGAATTCCCTTGGGAAGACAGGCAAGCGCTCTTCTCCAGCAGAGCTGCTTTGGCCAAGAACAGTTTCCTGCCACTCAAAGCATTACACCTTTGTGATGGTGTGCTTTATGGAAAACCAGCTGCTTGTGAGCCCCAAAGATGTATTTACACACCTCTGGCCCCTGGATGTGGCAGGCTATTCTGTGTCATAGGTCAGGGTCACTTCTGAGCCCTGCTGGTGTCTGTGCAGGTTGTGAAGTACCCCGAGTACCTGGATCTTCGCCCGTACATGTCCCAGGCAGAGGGAGAACCCCTCCGTTACTCCTTGTATGCTGTCCTGGTGCACAGTGGGGTCAGCTGTCATACAGGACACTATTTCTGCTACACAAAGGTAGTCAGCAATGTCCTTCATTCCTTCCTTCCTTCCTTCCTGCCTTCCTTCCTTCCTTCCTTGCCAATGGGGAAAATGTGTGTGGGGAAGAGAAACTTTACTGTCGGTGTTACTGACAGCCAAGGTTTTGGGGCAGGAGATGTCTTGAGGGGCTGGACTGGATTTGTTTTGACATACTGTTTGTTAGGTAGTTTTCTGCCTGTGTTTTTGGTGAGAAACCATGCAGAGATCCTTCTCCTTTTTTTTTCACAGGCCAGCAATGGGCTGTGGTACCTGATGGATGATGAGTCTGTGGAGCTTCGTTGCCTTGACACAGCTCTCAGGCAGCAAGCCTACCTGCTGTTTTATGCCAGGTAATAAGCAGCATTCAGATACGTTCAGAAGATGTGTCCTTTTCCCTGTTTATTGGTTTGCTTCTTATAGTGCAGAGAATGCAGAGATTTCTCACCAAAGGCAATTACTACCAGCTTAATTCAGTGCTCTGGAACCTGTGCTGCCCCATGTCTGTGCTTCAGGCTGCTGCCCTGATGTAGCCTGCTACCTGCCTGGTCTGTGATGCTAGACTTTTGTAGAAAAGAGTGAGGGAACTTAAAGGGACCTGCCAGGAAAGATGGGGAGGGAGCCTTTATCAGGAAGGGCTGGACAGGATGAAGGGTATCAGTTTTCAGCTGACCCATTATGGCAGGTTTCCATGAGATATTAGGAAGAAATGCTTGAGTGGAAGGGTGGTGAGAGCATGGAACAGGCTGCCCAAAGAAGGTGTGGGTGCCCCATCCTTGGAGGTTTTCAAGGCCAGGGTGGACAGGGCTTGGAGAGGCCTTGTCTATTGTGAGGTATTCCTGTCCATGACAGCGGGGTGGCACAAAATGAGCATTAAGATCCCTTCCAACCCAAGCAAGCGTGTGAATTTTGTGCAATTCACATGAGGGTCTAGAAGGTATAAAGATGAGGTTTATCTGAGACAGGAGTAGACTTGGTGGGAAGACTCTAGCTAAAATTTCCATTAGTGGCCTTGGTTAAATCTTCTCTCTGTCATAGAAACCTCTCCAAGGAAATGAGCGAATCCCAGAGAGGGCTGCAAAACAGCCCCAAACTGAGATGATTCTTTTCTTTTCTCCAGGTGTTCTGATCTGAAAATTGGAGAAAGGGCTTCTTCCTCACTGGCACCACCGTATGCCCCTTCCTTCCTTCCTCAGTGGGAAGCTTCAGGACCTTCCAACAGGAGCTTGCAGTGTGCTCCTGGCCCCGGGGTTGCTCAGGAGCAGGTCCTGCTGAGGCGGAGGGACATGAGCAGATCCGTGCAGGGCAGATACAACCTCTGCAGCCCCTCTGTGCAGCACACAGACTACGAGCCCTCAGCGAGGAAGAGGAGGAGGCTGACAACACATTCCCCGTGTTGTGATCAAACCCCTGTGGATAGAGCAACTCCAGGGCCCCCCAGCTCCCACTTGAAGCAGGCTCCCAAGCTCAGGGCTGCTCGGAGGCAAACCCGAGTGAGGTGCAGAGAGCAGAGGAGATCCCCACGGCGGGGCTCTGACCTGCACGGCCGCTTTGTGCAGTGCACAGACGACCAGCAGCCCTCTGTGAGCAAGAGGAAGAGGAGGAGAACAAGTTCTTCCCGTTGTGACAGAGCCCCAGGGGATTGCGCAACTTCAGGGCCCTCCAACACCAGCTTCAAGCAGGCTCCTGTGCTCAGGGCTGCTCAGGAGCAATCCCGAGCGAGGCTGAGGGAGCGGAGGAGATCCCCAGAGCTGGGCTATGATCTCCACAGCCGGTTTGTGCAGCACGCAGCCCAGCGCCCTTCGGCGAGGAAGAGGAGGGTGCCCATGGCCTAGAGGGGCACGTCTGAGAAGAGCTCGGGGCACTCTGGGAGTGCTGCAGTCAGATTTTGGCCCTGGCTGAAGCAGAAGGGAAGATTAGCACTGAGGTTTTTATCACAGGTGTCTTTGTTTTCTTCTCAAAGATGAAGAAACAGTTGGTTTATATGGGCGATGATGCTTGTGAATAGAGTAATAGGCTTTAATTAGAATTCTTCATTCCACAATGTAGATAGTTTTTGCTGCTAATATAGGCCAGTAGTTGAAAGCAATATTGATGCAATTTTTTAATTAAAGCTAGAAAAATAAATGTTAAGTACAGACTGATATTACCCTTGCCAATGTCTCTTTTTCTCAGTCTCAAGGTGAAATCTTGCTGGGTGTCCCCACTCAAAGGAGGAATCTCCAGGCACATTCTGAGAAGGGGAAGGGGGGTTAGACGTCTGTCCTGTTGAAGAGTGGGGCTTTTCCAGAGTGAAGTGATGGACTGTGAGTGTCACAGTGCTCAGGGAGCTGTGCCAGCTGGGGCAGGATGCTCTGCCTGAGCAGGGATACAGCAGCTCCAGCTGTGTCCTGTCTACACCTTAGCAGGAATGGCTTGAGCAAGGAGGGCCTCCTGTTTGTAGTGTTAAAGAATGCTGAGACCAGCTTGACCAAACTATCATGTCACTACTGTCACTGAAAACATCATGATAAATTAAGCTCTCTAATGCTACTTTTAGTGTCAGGAAGCACACATTCCTTTCTTAGAGTGCCCTTCTGGGCAACTCCTCCCACTTTATATTCCAGGCATGATGCTGTGTGGTGTGGATGTCCCTCTGGGCAGTTCAGGTCACCTGTCCCAGCTGTGCTCTCAGCCAGTTTCTTTTGTGAGCCTCCTCACAGGCAGAGCAGAAGATGAGAAAACAAAATGTCCCTGACTCAGGACAAACGTGACTGAGCAAAACCCCAAACTTCAGCGTATTATCAACACCATTCTCATTGCAAATCCAGAACACAGCACTGTAAGAGCTACCGAAATAAAGAAATTAACTCTACCCTGTCTGAAATGAGAACAGTGGCATTCCAGCACAATTGCTGAATTACCTTTGTTAGTTCCCTCTTTATCTCTGGGTTCTGCCCAGTGTCCATGTGGTTCAGAAATTCTACATTCCTTGAGTCCATATTCAGCCATACAATGCCTCTTCCAGGTCTGAGACCATTGATGCATATCAAGGTTAATTACAGTTGTTTTAGCAAAACGTAAAGCTTCAGGGCTTTTCCCAAGCTGTGTTCCCACTAGAGCAGCTTATGGCAAACCTTGCTAAATGTTGGCTACAGTGGCATATGACAGAGTGGAAAATTACACGGCTCATGATTAATTAAAAGAAGTAATTAGAAAACTGAATTAAAAGAATGAATTAGAAAAGGTATTTGTAAAGTTCTATCATTTCCAACACCATGAGGACATGCAAACAGAGAATCCCTGATCTGAGGGCAGGAGCAGCAAGGATGTCCAGGCCTTCACATGGAAGTGAGAGTCAGACGGGTCACATGGGAGAAACCAAAGTGGTGCTAGTACCTTCTTCAGCAGCAAAGCCTATTTTGTTGAATAGACCTGCCAAAACCTAATGTAAAAATGTATCAGAGGCAGCCAGTCAGGTTATGCTATAGAAGGGCAGTCCCACTTTTGCATGACAAGGATTTCTAGCATACCTCCCTAAGGTGTGTGAATATCCCTCCCTTGAGCAGGGAAAGCCCTGAAGGTCACTTCTCATGGCTGAGCAAAATAGGTTTGCTCATGGTTGTTGGATGAGTGACATCAATCTCTACGTAATTGTTTTGCCTGATTTCATAGAATTGCTTCTCTGTTGCTTCCAAGATAGTGCACTATACTGTAACACTAGTAGTTAGTTAGGGTGTGTTACTATGCTAGTTCCACTATGTTAGTTATGTTAGTAAGGCTGCCGATGCTATGTGACAAATAATTGTGATCAAGTTATTTTGCTTAATGATTGCAATCAATTTAAATGAATTCTTAATTTTATTTATATCAATAGATTTGGTTTGCTGTCTTTAATCCCACGGGGCACAGTTGTATACAGGCTCAAGTACACCTCTGTAACCCTTTGCATAGAAACTGTTGAAGAGTCTGGGGCTGGGCTAGGACCCAGCTGCATGCAGACTTCTCTCTGAGGAGTTTAGAAAACAAAAGTGTCTTTCCTGTACCTGCTGACTTGACAGGAGGGCTTCTGTAGCAAACTTTGTCTGGAGTGGGTCTGTTCTCCACTCACTGATAACTTTTGCAAGGAGCAGGGAGTTGGACTGGATGAGAATTATGGGTCCCTTCCCACGTGAGATATTCGACGATCTGATGATTCTATTACATGGTGGAAGGGGAAAGGGATTTTCTTTTTGCCACCATGGAAGTTGGGAGAAGTATTAGTAAAAACACTGGTAAAGGGAGGGCTGCAGGGAGCAGTATCACCTTCCATCACTAAATTGGACTAGGATTTCATAAAATTAAATGAAGACCAACAGCCATGCCTGGCCTTGCTTATTGAGCCTTCTCCCAAGCACAATGGGAATATCTGCTGGTAGTGGATAACATTGAGTGAGTTGGTCTGTGCTGTGAAAGATGGTCTGACTGCTTGGTGGGCACATCTGTCAAATAAATCTTAGCCAAAGAAATAATTGGAATGCTAAATCCTTGTTTGCTGCAGCAGATGTGGCAAAGAAAGTGGGTGATTTTTGGTTGGTTGATTAGTTGGTTGGATGGGGATTATTGTTGTTGCTGGTGTTCTTTTAAACTTTCTGATTAATGACAAAGCTTCAGAAGAAGGAGTAGGGGAACCTAGATGTTAATTTGTGGGCAAGAATGATCTTTTTGGTGCAACTTTATCCCAAAGTATATGTGAGGACTGCATCAATACACACTCCTTTGTCTTGGGTTCCTCTACGGCAGAGTCACTGATGGTGTGACCCAGAAATGAAATATGGGTACAGACACCCAAATGGTTTAAAGTGGGCATGTTTCAGCAGACTGTAGTACACAGTAGCAGAAGCAGGGGAAGTATCTGGCAGCAGAGGATCATAAAGCCAAGGAGGATTAGCAGTGCCTTAGCAAAAGCTATAGCCTGCATACTTCTTCATGATACCCTAAAAGGGGTCCTTCAAATCTGCGAGCGATGAGGTATGCCAGGAAATAGATCAAGGTAAACTAATTTTTAGTTGTAATGATCTGGACATCAACAGGGAAATAAAAATCAAGATTGGCAATGAGTGAATCTTTTGTCCCTTATCCCCAAGTGAATGTGGACTGCATCTTTGTTTCACCTTCAAATTTTGCTGAGAAAGCATAAGTATGGTAAGCCTGTGTGGCAACTCTGTCATTAATCTGGCTGCATTATGAAGTAATAGTAATTACTGCAAAGTAAAACCAGATCTTGATAGTTCTGTAGGATATCTGGGTTTATATAGAAATCATTTGCAAGTTCTGTAAAACTAGAGGTGGCTGTGAATCAGCTCATACACGTGCATCATATTTATCCAACCTCTTAACAACTATTCCTTATTGCTCCAATCAGCACTAGCCAGTCTCAGTGGACTTTATATAGATGTAGTATAAAGAGCTGTGGACAAACCTCTCTTCTGCTTCACTGCAGAGTGCTCAGAGTTGAAAGCTTTCCTGGAGACCTCAACATTTAGGGGTTTTTTCCTATCCTCTCTCTTCTTCTACCACACTCCACAACAGGAGAAACTACCTTTGTTATATTCAAATGGTGCAACTGATGATTTTTGAGACTTGAACTGATGAGTCCATGAAAAGATCTCTGCCACAACAAGTTTTCTTTTTCTACAGAGTAAAAGTGGTAGCTGAGCATTTGAAGAGAGTGGTGAATATACAGCCTTTGAAGGCAATGCTATGAAAGAAGAATCAGTCAAAAATAGACAGAAACAAAACGCATAAGACTGCCTCATTTTCTTTCGAAGCTTTTATAATCTTTTCAGAAGATCTTCTCAAAATCTGAGTAGTATCTAACTTCTAGTCCTCTTTCTGTCTGTCCAAGCAGGCAGTTGTATTCTGACTGCAGATTTGCCCGGCTGTTTGCAGCTTCATCGGCTGCTGGACACTAAAACGAGGAGAGCTCTGCAAGGCACCAGAGAAGGATGATCCTTGGGAACCTCAGTGGATTGAGTGAATTCAGACTCCTGGGTTTTTCTGGAACCTCTCCTTTACACCCTTTGCTCTTTGTAGTTTTATTATCTCTTTATATTCTCACCTTGATGGCGAACACAGTGATAGCTTTGATAACAAACAGTGATAATCGCCTTCACACCCCGATGTATTTCTTCCTCACTCAGCTGTCCTGTTGGGATATCTGCTATTTGTCTGTCATTATCCCAAGTATTCTCGAGAACCTGATGGTGGGAACAGTGAGTATTTCCAAGACAAGATGTGCAATGCAAATGTTTTCCTTCCTTTTCTTTGGAGTTGCTGAGTGTTTTCTCTTGGCCGCCATGTCCCTTGATGGTTATTTTGCAGTTTGCTGCCCCTTGCATTACACAATGATCATGAGCAGCAGGGTCTGCAGAAGCCTGGTTGTTGGAGCTTACATCTGTGGAACTGCTGAGGGCTTAGTTCACACCCTTATCACCTTCAGCTCACCCTTGTGTGGTTGTGCCATTGACCACTTCTTCTGTGAGATTCAGCCTCTCCTGGACGTGCTCTGTGGCAACACTCTCCCAAGTGAAATCCAGGTCATTGTGGTGGCTGTCTTTGCTATTCTGAGTCCTTTCTCACTGGTCATTTATTCCTATATTGGTGCCGTTTCCACAATTCTTCACATGGCATCAGCTGAGAGCCAGGAGAAGGCCTTTTCCACTTGCTCCTCACAGCTCCTGGTTGTGACTGTTTTTTATGGCACTGCAGGCTCCATGTACCTGCGGCCAAAATACAGCTACTGTGCATCTGTGGATAAATTCCTCTCCCTTTCTTATTCTCTGGTGACTCCTTTATTGAATCCCATCATTTGCAGTTTGAGGAATAAGGAGGTGAAAGGAGCCCTGAAGAAAAAATGGAGCAAACCTATGTTAGTGTGGAAATGAAATTGAAGATTTGGGTTGTTCCAGGTGTTTGTGGTGGAATTTTTCACTCTAAATTCTTGTTCAGGAAAATCAATTTCCAGATCTACTTCAGCTATTGGGAAGGAAGGAGGGAGAAGAGTGGAGATTTTTAGCTCTAAGAGGGAGTGTTAGAAGCTATGTTAACATTTTGGAAGGGAATTTCTTCCACATACTTAAGAAATTCTTCAATAAACTTATTTTTTTCCTTTTCTTTTCCTTGCTATTTTTCAAAAGCTTGAAAATTGTGCTTTACATACTTCTGAATTTTTGAACCAAAGAGTAATATTCAAGAGCCTGACTTTACTGAAAGAACTGAAAAGAATTAGTTTTCACCTGTTTGCATTTATTTCCTGAAAATGTTTAGTAAATCTGTTGGGGGAAAGGAGAGGACATAGTTCAGGCAACAATGTGGAGCCCAGGATATTATTGAGTACTGATTTTAATTCAGAGATTGTTACTTGGGCAAAAAAAAAAAAAAAAAAAAAAAAAAAGAGGTGTGCAAAATTGCATTCCTGCCCCACTGCCTCAAAGATATTTCTTCAATTTTAGAGTCATTGTTTTAAACATGTTAGACCAAGTGTAGGCCTTTGAAGTACTTAACCACTGTAATCTTCTGTAACTATTAATACAACTCTTTATATTAAATGCTCAAAACTTAAATGATATTGGAAAGATAAGGACATGCATTACTCCTTAAATTAATCCTTCATTCCTGGAAATAACTGTAAATATAAATATCATGAAAGTACATGTCCTGGTTTGAAAGACAGCTGTTTGCTAAGGAAAGCAGAAGCTTCCCTTTGGACTGAAAAATGTGATCCTTCCTTCCTTCCTTCCTTCCTTCCTTACTTCCTTCCTTCCTTCCTTCCTTCCATCCTTCCTTTCTTCCTTCCGATTATTAGGATTTTGAAATTAAGGGAGCTCTCAGGCAAAGATATGGGGGTAGGAATAACAGTTCTTTACTAGTGTAACTAACAAGACAAACAAGAAAAACAGTAGCTATGGAATTAGCCACAAACAGACCAGTAACTCAGTCCCAGTGTTTTTTGGCTGCAGGCACCTTTTCCCTGAGCTGCAGTTCCCGGTGCTGGGGGCGGGCAGGTCCCGCAGAGCTGCAGGAGGGCTGGGGGTGATGGCAGAGCTGTTCCAGGGAGAGACAGAGAGAGATGGAGAGAGCTCTCCGCTCACGGTGTGGGTCCTGGGGCTCAGCAGAGTGCTGGAAGGTGGCAGGTTCCAGCGAGAAGGCAGCAGGGCAGGGTCCCACAGCAGTGAGGATGGCTCCCGGCGATGGCATGGCAGGAATGCAACACAGGCGGCGATCGTCCTTCTCGTCCCAACTCCAAGGGGGAAATGGGACCCAGGCCCAGCCTTCCGCTTCCTCTTCTGGATGTTTCAATCTCGCGGGGTGTCCTTCTTCTCTCTCTCTTCCCCTTGTCACCAGGGCCCAGTCAACAGGTATCTTAGCATGACAATGGGGAAAATTCCACAGAGGGAAAAGGGAAAGAAACAACCCCCAACAGTACAGGGTTCTTAATTGGATGTCATATGAATTTTTATCTTGAGAGTTTGTAAATCCACAAAAAAATTATAAGGTATAATATTCTTTGCAGAAGCTTGACATCTTTGATTTTAATCACATCTTATTTTGGACCAAAAAATTTATTATAACAGAAAATGCTGTCTCATACTTTTAATTTTTTAAATTTCAAATGCATTACAAAAAGAATGCATTGTTTTTTGTCATATTGCTTTATTGGCATTAAAGTTTCTCCCCAGTCATATATGCTAGTCTCCTTACAGCAACATTCCTAGAGAATTGCACAACTGTGTGTATTATGAAAGAAGTGATGAAGAGGGGAAACCCAAGTAAAAAAAGCAGTGGGGATAAGAAAAGTGTAATTCGTTAAAAAAAAAAAAAAACAACAAAAAAACGAAAAACCACCCAACCAAACAAAAAAACAAAGGTAAAATATGGTTCACGTAAATGAAAGTAGGTATTAAAAACCTGGGAAGTTTCAGTCTGGTAAACCACCAGGTCCAATTCTTTCTTGATTGATTATGCAAAATTTGTGAGTTCTCAAGTTTGTGGGCAACACTAAATCAGAGGGAGTAGACAATGTGCCAAAGGGCCCCCATGTTTTAATGAATCCAGAGGAAGGCTGGATGAGTTCCTTGAACAGAGAGCCCAGCTCTAGGTGTCCAAACCAGGTGGGATTCAGCTGCCTCTTCATGGCTTGATTTTGGGGGAGCTGCATCCATGGATTCACACTTGCCCATATTAAGTGTCTGGAATCTGAGCCTAAAGGATGGTTTCTATCAAAATGGAAATTAGCACTTCTAGGGCACGGATCTTGTGCTTCAGAAGGAGTCTTTGCAGATGAGTGCTGTCCTCAAGGCCTGGAATAGCAGGCATGCAGAAGAACTTACAGGACTGAGTCCCCTCCAGGGGAAGCTGCGTGTTCCTGGTCTCTGCTGGGGAAGAAAGGCTGGTGGTACCTTGGACAGGATGAGAAAGCAGAGAGTCAATGATAAAAACAAAAATCAACCTCTCCTTCACTTCCTTTCTGACTGAAACTGTAAAACAAAGCTCAGAGAACCCACATTTGTGGGATCAGTATGGTGACGAGGATTTGCAAATCTCAGCTGTTTCAAGAGAGGTGTTTAGCCCTCAAGTTACCTGAAGATCTATGAACCCTGAGGCTCTGTGAATGATTTCATTTGCCCAAGACTACTTGCACGGAACAAAATGAGTCTGCTTTACAGCAGAGCTTGGTCTCAGCTGATGCTAGAAATCTGACTGTGCAGTTGCCTCTTGAAGCAAGGTGCTCACTTTGAGAGAAAGTGTACAGGTGAAAAACTCGTCTTAATTCCTCCAGTTGGAACAGATCTTCAGTATTGTTCCAGAAAACTCTGAATTAACCCCACCTGATCTGATTTCAGGCTCCAGAGCACTGAATGGGAAAGCCTTACTGTGACAGACAGGAGAGCCAGGGGAGAATCAAACCAACCATGGTGCAGAATAAACACAACTAAATCCAGTGCAGAGTTCCAGCTCTGTGCCAGGATCCTTGTGCTGGTCTGGAGCACAGAGGTGCGGGACGGAAACATGAAAACACACGCTTGGGCTCACAGGAATATCCAGAGACAATTAATCATCCTTTCAGAATTTCACGGAAGAGGTTAAATGTGTCCACAACTTGCTTATTTTCATCTTTTGAATGGAAAAGGGGATTTTGAATTTAGCTTTCTGTAAATGCTTACATTGTATCTGCATAACTACAGATGGTAGAAACCTGACTCCGTCTGGCAATAGAAGTATAGGCTACTTGGGAATAATTGTCATAGGTTAAACACCCAGCAGATTGCACCAGTGATTCCTGCTGTCACTAGAATAGCCAGCCCGTGGAATTTTGTGACTCTCATGCCCTTGGTGCTCCAGAAAACATTGTAAACTCTAGATTGGCAGTAAATTGGCAGTAAAAACCAAATAAAATAAAACACAAATACAAAAAGGCAGAAAAGACTGTAGTTCTTAAATCTGAGTAAGTCTTTTGTTTTGCACTGCACGTCTAGACATAATACGGTGAAAAATTAGTTTTTCTAGATAGAAAGTTTTACATCTAGGTATTTCTAATACATACTACATCTTTACAAGGGATATGCTAGACACTGAGCTCTCATTTTAAAATAGTACAGTAAAGCATGCTAAATTCTCCAAACCAATAATTGCCATTTCAGATTTTGTCTGAATCAGGTTTTATTCTTTCCCCAGCCAGTGCCCTCTCTGCTCTTTGTCTTTCTTTCCATCTTCCTCTGTCCTTACTCTCTGTCTGTCTAACTAGCTCTTTTTTGACATCACTTCCTTGCATTCCTTGGGCTTTCTCCTCTGTCTCCCACTGCTGCAGCTCTCCTTTCTCAGCGGAAGGTCCCAATGCTTTTGTCTGCCTCAGGCTCTGCAGCCACCCAGCCCGGGGCTGTTCACACCCTGCTTTGTGCCAGCCTTCTCAAGCCCCTCGGTACGGTTCTGTTTGCCAGCACTGCCGTGCCCTGCTCCTCAGCACCTCCCAGCCGGGCCCCTGTGTCCGCCTGAGCCCGGCACTCAGCTGCGCTTCTCCAGCCCTCGGCAGCTCCCGCCTCCCTGCTCCCCCTCTCTGCTGTGCTCACACCCGGCAGAGCAGCACAGATCCGCCCCGTGCCCCAGCCCTGGCTCGGGGCCCGCCAGGAGCCTCCACCCTGCTCCTCACCTGCACCAGGTGTGCTGTCACCTGAGCAATGGCCAAACAACCGGGAGCCTGCAGCAGCCACTCATTCCCTGACACTGCAGCTGATGCCTCCATGGGCTTCCTAAAAGCACAGGCCACACAAAGCCAAGGGAATCAAAAGCAGATATATCTACTGAATAAATAAATTCCATACATCAATATCAGTATCAATATCAATATCAATATCAATATCGATATCAATATCAATATCAATATCAATATTTATTGAAGGGCCTTGAGGAACATTTCAGGCAGACAAAGCCTCCCAGGGGCTACACTCCAAAATGGACCGTGGGTCACGGCTTCTCATCCTTTTCTAAGTTTGGTCCATTTGCCTATTGGAGGTTTATTTCCAATGACAGCTTCAGGTAATGAAGTCATTTACCTTCAGTTTGTTCACCCCCAACTCACTTTTGTTTCCATTTCCTGGGGCCTGAGGCAGTGAGGGGTCCTTGATTGCCAGGCCTGGGCAGGAATTGCTGTGTCTGAGCAGAATGGGGAAGCAGTAGCTCACACTGTGCATGGAGTTTGGAGTCACACGCATAAGAATGGCAGGATTGCAAATCTATGAAAAATACAAAAGCTACAATCCTGAGGCATCAGGGGTGAATAGCAACCAGCTGCCTCTTTGGAGCCCGAGGAACAGCAACTGCCTGCCGCAAGGCCCAAAAGCTTGTTGGTCAAATGCAGCAGGAACAAAAGTGCCTCCAGCCATCCTGAGTGGGAATGTGGCTAAAGCTGTGTCGGATCCAAGGCAGCCTGGAGGAAGGAGTGAATGTGAAGCTGCTGAAGAGCTGCCCAGGAGAGGCTGGGGCCCTGGCAGCCAAGGCTCACCCAGTGCAGCCTCTGGGGGTCCCTTTGGTGGGGCCAGCCCAGGGTCAGCCTGTGGGTGCACCTTGGGGGCACACCAAACTCACTGGAAAGGACCCTCTGAGAGCTTGGGTGCCTTGCACAGGAGTCTCACAGGCACAGGCCAGTGGAAGAACAGAGTGCAGTGGAACAGAAATGCCCGGCAGCCTGAGGGCCAGACACAAGTGTGACCTGGCTTGTGACAGCTCTGGGCAGGGCTCTGCTCACTGGGCTCTGTGCTCTGGGGAAGGAGTTCACTGATCCTTCACTCAGGGGAGGCCCTGCCAGCCAGTGAACCCCTGTGCATCAGAGGACAGGGGGAGTCCCAGTGACTGCCACCTGGGAGAGGAGCCATGTGGTTCCAGGGCCCAGGAGCCATGTGCTTCTGTGACCTCAAGGGGATCCATCCCTGTGTGCCCCCATGTCACTGAGGGGCAGCGATGTGGCACCTCTCCAGTGATTGTGACTCACCTGCCCAGGGCTCAGTATCCTGAGAGCAGGCTAACGTGTCAGCAGGTCTTCAGGATAGCTCAGCTTATTCCCGTGCTACGCACCTCTCTGCCTTTCAAGCAGATTTATTGTTTACTGTCCCCTTCAGCTTTTGTCCTCTCACAGGTAATTATGATTTGACTCTTGGGATAGATCATAGAGGAAGGAGAGAAAAGTCTAGGCTGCTTATACCTTCCTAGCTGAAGGCTGAGCTGTTGCCCCTTCGTAGGCTCTCCACATACAGGCTAGGCTAGAGTTCTTCTTTGCTGATTCTCTTTCCTTTACTATAGCCTAGGATAGGTAAGTAAGGGGTGAGTGCAGTCTGAGGGGCTGGGCTGAGCCCAGAGTGGCAAAAAGCCCACCTTGGATACTGCAGGAAGGAGTGGGACAGAAGGAGAGCAGCAAAGGCTGTAGTTAAGTTAGTGGCTGAAAGCTGGTCACTCCTGCAGAGGAGGGAAAAGCCAGAGAGCTCTGCTGTTGATGCTGTGACAGCAGCAGGGCCTCCTCAGAGAAGGTAACATGCACTGGAGCACTTCAGAAGGACCTTTGAAGCTCCTGGGGCTCTGTCACTGATCACAAAGGGGTGAGCCTGCAGTTCAGCAGCTGGCTCAATCACCACTGAAACTCTTGATGGCAAATGCTGTTCTTTCCATAGGTTGTATTTCTTTGGAGTTTTTATTCCTTTGGTGAGATGTAGTCATTTCTTTGCAATCAGGTGAGGGGATTGATGCTGATCCCTTCCTGGAGCACGTCCTTGGTCATCCAGAGCTTTGCCCACTGCTCCTGAGAGGGACGATGGCCACAACAGGGAACAATTCCTGTGAGTACCAGCTTCACTGGCAGCTTTGGACTTTGTGACTCCCCACAGACAGCTGACATGACTGGTGCTCAGATCCCAGAAGGATGTGCTCACAAGCTAGAGTGAAGTCTGGGATGTTTGCTGAGAATAGCCAGACTGACCCAGGTTGTTTAGTCCCAGGAAAACACCTTTTGTCACGGTGAAGAAGACTTTGAAACATCATTGCTCATAGGGAGGTCTGACAGGTCCTTGAGTTGCCTTTTGTGCTCAGTACTTGCTTGTTTTCAAGAAGTTCCAGTCAGTTAGAATCAGGGAAAGCTTGACCTGATAATCCAGTCTAGAGCTCTGGTGAGAAGGCAAGGTACCCTGAGGCCCAGAAATCAGAGCTGGGGCTTGTTGGACTCTTGGCAAAGTAAGCAGGGGAACAGACCTTTCCAAATCAGGAAATTTCAATGGCAGTGCTAGGCTTCCCCTGATACTGAGTTGAAGGTTTGAGCTGGTTGTCCTGACAGCTTGTGTAGAAAGCTCAAAGTTTAAATATGCTTTCTTTCCTCGCCTCATCTCTTTCCAAATGGAATTTCTCTGCAGTCATCGCCGAGGGAATAGCTCCTCCAAAAAGGATCCTCTTCCCACCAGAGAAGATTTGCATGGTCTGGCAGCAGAGACAGAGTGCTGGAGCAGGGCTCTTCAATGTGGGCAACACGTGCTTCCTCAACGCTGTCCTGCAGTGCCTGACCTACACCCCCCCACTGGCCAACTACCTGCTGTCCCAAGAGCACAGCCAGGCCTGTGAGTGCTTTTAGGAGCATCTCCTGAAAATCTCTTCATCAAGTCCCAGATTCCCAGAATGTAAAATTTGATTTCAGACAACAGCAGCCCTTTGGCAACCCCATGAGTCTGTACTCTTTGAACACTGGAGCCTAGAACCCACTTGTCCTAGCCTGCTGCCTTACCCTTAATGAAAACACCTCTTTCTCCCTGGCAGTCTTTATTCCTGCAAGTTAAACCCTCTGTGCTTATTGCACAGAAAGCTCTTGTTTTACCATCCCTCTCTGAAGATTTTCTGCACACTAAAATGCCCTGGGACCATTGGGACATTGGGAGGAGTGGAGTATTGGAGTGGAGTGGCAGTGCAAGAGGAGGAGTATCCCACTGCTGTGGATGTTTTGCTAACCTAAGGACCTTCCCTGTGTCCCTCTTCAGGTCACCAGCAGGGTTTCTGCATGATGTGCATCATGGAAGCACACGTGAACAAGGTCCTGCGTTCCCCTGTCAGTGCCATCCTGCCTTTGGCTGTCCTCAAGGTTTTCAAACGTAAGTCGTACCAGGTGCTTGAACAGGTTTCCTTCCCTCCTTCTATGAGAGAACTGAAACCTTCTTTCTTAGGCATAGGAGAACATTTGGAGCCCGGCAGGGAGGAAGATGCCCACGACTTCTTGTGCTGTACTGTCAATGCCATGCAGACAGCTTGTCTGAGTGAAAGCAGCGAGTAAGCACAAGCAAATCACCCTCACCAAGTTCTGAGCCCTTTGCACTGCTTGGTGTGCTCCCATCAAGGGAAACCTAAACCCTGGGCTTTCAGGCCAAGCAAAACTCTTGCCGGAGATAATGCTCTGTCTTCCCACTTGTTTCCAGCTTGGACCTCTCATCTCAATCCACTACCATTGTCTCTCAAATCTTTGGAGGCTTTCTGAGATCCAGAGGTATGTTTCCTCAACTCTTACTCTCTTTGACATTGCCTGTGTCCTTCTGTCTGCCTGTGCCTGACAGTTGGTCTGCTGGGACAGGTACAATGTGTAAATGGGCAGTGTCAGTCAGCTTCCCATTGCTGAGCATTTGGATTTTTCCTTCCAGTCACCTGCGTCAGCTGCAAAGCCGTTTCTGACTCCTACGAGGCCTTCCTGGATATCCCTTTGGATATCAGAGTAAGAAGCTTTTGCAGTTGTGCTTCAAGACATGCCAAGGCCCTTGCAGCTTTCCAGAGTCAGCACATTTGTCTTCAAAATGTGTGCTGTGAGCACAAGAGATCTTGGTGGTGGGTGGGAAGGGGAATGGATGGTGTCCTCCTGCAGAGGCCATGGCACTGGTCTCTCTGTAGGTGCTGTCTTTAAGCTGGTCGAGCAGCATTATCCTCTCTGCACCCTCAATATATCCTCATCCCCCTTTGCTTTGCCCTCCCCTAACACTTGTCTGGCTCCCAGGCCGATGGGTTGGGTTGTTTGCACCACTGATGCCCCTGCATAGTGTCATGAGTTGATGTGAGTGGTGTGGTGGTACGGGGAGGGAGCTCTTGATGGCTCCGGGAGCCGCTGGGACACAGGGAGATGTTCAGCATCCCACTCTCTTTCTGTCTCCTTCTGGACAGCTTCATGGTGGGTCTCTTCAGCATCAGCTGCAGGGGTTTGCTTGTCAGCTCGTGGGAGTTGTTTGGGTGAGGCAATTTCCTGCAGCTCAGTGTGCTCATTTGTCACTCTTGCAGACAGCCTCGACCCTCACTGCAGCTCTGGAGGACTTTGTGAGACCCGAGCACCTGGATGGTGAAAACTGCTACAAATGTAGCACGTAAGATGATTACTAAGCACATATTAGCAGGAGATCCTGTGTGAGGGAGTTGCATGTCATTGAGCAGAAGTCATCTTCTCATGGAGCTTTGCTGCACACAGAGGAGATGCAGCTTCTTTAAAATAGAGCAGGGAATAGCCTTAGAATAGCAAAAGCTGTGTGAGACAGGACAGGTTGCCTGGCCACCCTGGGGGAGGATTGGGTGCATTTCAGCACTGGGTTCTGTGCTTGGTTTCAAGGTGTAAGAAGAATGTTGCTGCCTTCAAGAAGTTCACAGTCCATTGCGCACCCAAGGTTCTCACGGTGTGTCTAAAAAGGTTTGACTGTTTCACCGGTAGGAAGATCAGCAAGGTTTGTACACAGCCGGTGTGCAGCTTTCTCTTCCTGGAGCAGATTTCCCTGAGCTTGTGCCAAGGCACTGGTCTTGGGTTCGTCATGTTCCCTTCTGGGGAGAGAATTCCCTTGGGAAGACAGGCAAGCGCTCTTCTCCAGCAGAGCTGCTTTGGCCAAGAACAGTTTCCTGCCACTCAAAGCATTACACCTTTGTGATGGTGTGCTTTATGGAAAACCAGCTGCTTGTGAGCCCCAAAGATGTATTTACACACCTCTGGCCCCTGGATGTGGCAGGCTATTCTGTGTCATAGGTCAGGGTCACTTCTGAGCCCTGCTGGTGTCTGTGCAGGTTGTGAAGTACCCCGAGTACCTGGATCTTCGCCCGTACATGTCCCAGGCAGAGGGAGAACCCCTCCGTTACTCCTTGTATGCTGTCCTGGTGCACAGTGGGGTCAGCTGTCATACAGGACACTATTTCTGCTACACAAAGGTAGTCAGCAATGTCCTTCCTTCCTTTTTTCTTTCCTTGCCAATGGGAAAATGTGTGTGGGGAAGAGAAACTTTACTGTCGGTGTTACTGACAGCCAAGGTTTTGGGGCAGGAGATGTCTTGAGGGGCTGGACTGGATTTGTGTTGACATACTGTTTGTTAGGTAGTTTTCTGCCTGTGTTTTTGGTGAGAAACCATGCAGAGATCCTTGTCCTTTTTTTTCCACAGGCCAGCAATGGGCTGTGGTACCTGATGGATGATGAGTCTGTGGAGCTTCGTTGCCTTGATACAGCTCTCAGGCAGCAAGCCTACCTGCTGTTTTATGCCAGGTAATAAGCAGCATTCAGATGCGTTCAGAAGATGTTTCCTTTTCCCTGTCTATTGGTTTGCTTCTCATAGTGCAGAGAATGCAGAGATTTCTCACCAAAGGCAATTACTACCAGCTTCATTCAGTGCTGTGGAACCTGTGCTGCCCCAAGTCTGTCCTTCAGGCTGCTGCCCTGATGTAGCCTGCTACTTGCCTGCTCTGTGATGCTAGACTTTTGTAGAAAAGAGTGAGGGAACTTAAAGGGACCTGCCAGGAAAGATGGGGAGGGAGCCTTTATCAGGAAGGGTTGGACAGGATGAAGGGTATCAGTTTTCAGCTGACCCATTATGGCAGGTTTCCATGAGATATTAGGAAGAAATGCTTGAGTGGAAGGGTGGTGAGAGCATGGAACAGGCTACCCAAAGAAGGTGTGGGTGCCCCATCCTTGGAGGTTTTCAAGGCCAGGGTGGACAGGGCTTGGAGGGGCCTTGTCTATTGTGAGGTATTCCTGTCCATGACAGCGGGGTGGCACAAAATGAGCATTAAGATCCCTTCCAACCCAAGCAAGCGTGTGAATTTTCACATGAGGGTCTAGAAGGTATAAAGATGAGTTTTGTCTGAGATAGGAGTAGACTTGGTGAGAAGACTCTAGCTAAAATTTCCATTAGTGGCCTTGGTTAAATCTTCTCTCTGTCATAGAAACCTCTCCAAGGAAATGAGCGAATCCCAGAGAGGGCTGCAAAAACAGCCCCAAACTGAGACCATTCTTTTCTTTTCTCCAGGTGTTCGGATCTGAAAATTGGAGAAAGGGCTTCTTCCTCACTGGCACCACCGTATGCCCCTTCCTTCCTTCCTCAGTGGGCAGCCAGCAGCGAGCAGGTGGCTCCTGTTGGCCCACAGGGCTTGCCTGGCAGCACGAAGGTAACTCTGGGGAGGAGGGTCAGTGCACTAGAGGAGCAGTGGATCTCCTTCTAGCATCTCAGCATTTCTCCTTTTCCCCCTCTCACCCTGCAGCACTCTTCACAGCCACAGTGCTGCCTCTTCTCCAAGCACCCCGGCTGCCTCCATCCCATTTGTGCCCCTTTGGCCCTTTGGCCTTGGCAGCCCTCCAGAAGAGCCTTTAGGAGGCTCAGAAATGTCCCCTCCCAGAACTCCTGGGAGATCCCCACTGACTCTGGTCCTTTCAGGAGAGAAGGGCAGGAACTCTCCACAGCTCTCTTTGCAGGACATGGCCCTGGGCATGGAAGGCGCTGGCAGGAAGCAGCACCGGAGCAGATCCCCGCTGTCGGGCAGGGATGGCCACAGCTGCTCTGGGGTCAGCACGGACTGGGACCACACAGCAGGGAGGAGAACGGGCCCTCCGAGTTGTAGCGCCACTGCCAGGGATGGTGAAGCTTCAGGACCTTCCAACAGGAGCTTGCAGTGTGCTCCTGGCCCCGGGGTTGCTCAGGAGCAGGTCCTGCTGAGGCGGAGGGTCATGAGCAGATCCGTGCAGGGCAGCTACAACCTCTGCAG
Organism: Cinclus cinclus; assembly: GCF_963662255.1. Lineage (NCBI taxonomy): Eukaryota > Metazoa > Chordata > Aves > Passeriformes > Cinclidae > Cinclus > Cinclus cinclus. The sequence goes on along the minus strand of NC_085069.1, from coordinate 2,725,262 downwards.
CCCCTCTGTGCAGCACAAAGACTACGAGCCCTCAGCAAGGAAAAGGAGGAGGCTGACAACACATTCCCCATGTTTTGATGAAATCCCTGTGGATAGAGCAGCTCCAGGGCCCCCCAGCTCCCGCTTGAAGCAGGCTCCCAAGCTCGGGGCTGCTCGGAGGCAAACCCGAGCGAGGTGCAGAGAGCAGAGGAGATCCCCACGGCGGGGCTCTGACCTGCACGGCCGCTTTGTGCAGTGCACAGACGACCAGCAGCCCTCTGTGAGCAAGAGGAAGAGGAGGAGAACAAGTTCTCCCCATTGTGACAGAGCCCCAGGGGATAATGCAGCTTCAGGGCCCTCCAACACCAGCTTCAAACAGGCTCCTGTGCTCAGGGCTGCTCAGGAGCAATCCCAAGCGAGGCTGAGGGAGCGGAGGAGATCCCCAGAGCTGGGCTATGATCTCCACAGCCGGTTTGTGCAGCACGCAGCCCAGCGCCCTTCGGCGAGGAAGAGGAGGGTGCCCATGGCCAAGAGGTGCACGTCTGAGAAGAGCTCGGGGCACTATGGGAGTGCTGCAGTCAGATTTTGGCTCTGGCTGAAGCAGAAGGGAAGATTAGCACTGAGTTTTTTATCACAGGTGCCCTTTTTTTCTTCTCAAAGATGAAGAAACAGTTGGTTTATATGGGCGATGATGCTTGTGACTAGAGTAATAGGCTTTAATTAGAATTCTTCATTCCACAGTGTAGATAGTTTTTGCTGCTAATATAGGTCAGTAGTTGAAATCAATATTGAAGCAATTTTTTAATTAAAGCTAGAAAAATAAATGTTAAGTACAGACTGATATTACCCTTGCCAATGTCTCTTTTTCTCAGTCTCAAGGTGAAATCTTGCTGGGTGTCCCCACTCAAAGGAGGAATCTCCAGGCACATTCTGAGAAGGGGAAGGGGGGTTAGACGTCTGTCCTGTTGAAGAGTGGGGCTTTTCCAGAGTGAAGTGATGGACTGGGAGTGTCACAGTGCTCAGGGAGCTGTGCCAGCTGGGGCAGGATGCTCTGCCTGAGCAGGGATACAGCAGCTCCAGCTGTGTCCTGTCTACACCTTAGCAGGAATGGCTTGAGCAAGGAGGGCCTCCTGTTTGTAGTGTTAAAGAATGCTGAGACCAGCTTGACCAAACTATCATGTCACCACTGTCACTGAAAACATCAGGATAAATTAAGCTCTCTAATGCTACTTTTAGTGTCAGGAAGCACACATTCCTTTCTTAGAGTGCCCTTCTGGGCAACTCCTCCCACTTTATATTCCAGGCATGATGCTGTGTGGTGTGGATGTCCCTCTGGGCAGTTCAGGTCACCTGTCCCAGCTGTGCTCTCTGCCAGTTTCTTTTGTGAGCCTCCTCACTGGCAGAGCAGAAGATGAGAAAACAAAATGTCCCTGACTCAGGACAAACGTGACTGAGCAAAACCCCAAACTTCAGCGTATTATCAACACCATTCTCATTGCAAATCCAGAACACAGCACTGTAAGAGCTACCGAAATAAAGAAATTAACTCTACCCTGTCTGAAATGAGAACAGTGGCATTCCAGCACAATTGCTGAATTACCTTTGTTAGTTCCCTCTTTATCTCTGGGTTCTGCCCAGTGTCCATGTGGTTCAGAAATTCTACATTCCTTGAGTCCATATTCAGCCATAAAATGCCTCTTCCAGGTCTGAGACCATTGATGCATATCAAGGTTAATTACAGTTGTTTTAGCAAAACGTAAAGCTTCAGGGCTTTTCCCAAGCTGTGTTCCCACTAGAGCAGCTTATGGCAAACCTTGCTAAATGTTGGCTACAGTGGCATATGACAGAGTGGAAAATTACACGGCTCATGATTAATTAAAAGAAGTAATTAGAAAACTGAATTAAAAGAATGAATTAGAAAAGGTATTTGTAAAGTTCTATCATTTCCAACACCATGAGGACATGCAAACAGAGAATCCCTGATCTGAGGGCAGGAGCAGCAAGGATGTCCAGGCCTTCACATGGAAGTGAGAGTCAGACGGGTCACATGGGAGAAACCAAAGTGGTGCTAGTACCTTCTTCAGCAGCAAAGCCTATTTTGTTGAATAGACCTGCCAAAACCTAATGTAAAAATGTATCAGAGGCAGCCAGTCAGGTTATGCTATAGAAGGGCAGTCCCACTTTTGCATGACAAGGATTTCTAGCATACCTCCCTAAGGTGTGTGAATATCCCTCCCTTGAGCAGGGAAAGCCCTGAAGGTCACTTCTCATGGCTGAGCAAAATAGGTTTGCTCATGGTTGTTGGATGAGTGACATCAATCTCTACGTAATTGTTTTGCCTGATTTCATAGAATTGCTTCTCTGTTGCTTCCAAGATAGTGCACTGTACTGTAACACTAGTAGTTAGTTAGGGTGTGTTACTATGCTAGTTCCACTATGTTAGTTATGTTAGTAAGGCTGCCGATGCTATGTAACAAATAATTGTGATCAAGTTATTTTGCTTAATGATTGCAATCAATTTAAATGAATTCCTAATTTTATTTATATCAATAGATTTGGTTTGCCGTCTTTAATCCCACGGGGCACAGTTGTATACAGGCTCAATTACACCTCTGTAACCCTTTGCATAGAAACTGTTGAAGAGTCTGGGGCTGGGCTAGGATCCAGCTGCATGCAGACTTCTCTCTGAGGAGTTTAGAAAACAAAAGTGTCCTTCCTGTACCTGCTGACTTGACAGGAGGGCTTCTGTAGCAAACTTTGTCTGGAGTGGGTCTGTTCTCCACTCACTGATAACTTTTGCAAGGAGCAGGGAGTTGGACTGGATGAGCATTATGGGTCCCTTCCCACGTGAGATATTCGATGATCTGATGATTCTATTACATGGTGGAAGGGGAAAGGGATTTTCTTTTTGCCACCATGGAAGTTGGGAGAAGTATTAGCAAAAACACTGGTAAAGGGAGGGCTGCAGGGAGCAGTATCACCTTCCATCACTAAATTGGACTAGGATTTCATAAAATTAAATGAAGACCAACAGCCATGCCTGGCCTTGCTTATTGAGCCTTCTCCCAAGCACAATGGGAATATCTGCTGGTAGTGGATAACATTGAGTGAGTTGGTCTGTGCTGTGAAAGATGGTCTGACTGCTTGGTGGGCACATCTGTCAAATAAATCTTAGCCAAGAAATAATTGGAATGCTAAATCCTTGTTTGCTGCAGCAGATGTGGCAAAGAAAGTGGGTGATTTTTGGTTGGTTGGTTGGATGGGGATTATTGTTGTTGGTGGTGTTCTTTTAATCTTTCTGATTAATGACAAAGCTTCGGAAGAAGGAGTAGGGGAACCTAGATGTTAATTTGTGGGCAAGAATGATCTTTTTGGTGCAACTTTATCCCAAAGTATATGTGAGGACTGCATCAATACACACTCCTTTGTCTTGGGTTCCTCTACGGCAGAGTCACTGATGGTGTGACCCAGAAAGGAAATATGGGTACAGACACCCAAATGGTTTAAAGTGGGCATGTTTCAGCAGACTGTAGTACACAGTAGCAGAAGCAGGGGAAGTATCTGGCAGCAGAGGATCATAAAGCCAAGGAGGATTAGCAGTGCCTTAGCAAAACCTATAGCCTGCATACTTCTTCATGATACCCTAAAAAGGGTCCTTCAAATCTGCGAGCGATGAGGTATGCCAGGAAATAGATCAAGGTAAACTAATTTTTAGTTGTAATGATCTGGACATCAACAGGGAAATAAAAATTAAGATTGGCAATGAGTGAATCTTTTGTCCCTTATCCCCAAGTGAATGTGGGCTGCATCTTTGTTTCACCTTCAAATTTTGCTGAGAAAGCATAAGTATGGTAAGCCTGTGTGGCAACTCTGTCATTAATCTGGCTGCATTATGAAGTAATAGTAATTACTGCAAAGTAAAACCAGATCTTAATATTTGTGTAGGATATCTGGGTTTATATAGAAATCATTTGCAAGTTCTGTAAAACTAGAGGTGGCTGTGAATCAGCTCATACACGTGCATCATATTTATCCAACCTCTTAACAACTATTCCTTATTGCTCCAATCAGCACTAGCCAGTCTCAGTGGACTTTATATAGATGTAGTATAAAGAGCTGTGGACAAACCTCTCTTCTGCTTCACTGCAGAGTGCTCAGAGTTGAAAGCTTTCCTGGAGACCTCAACATTTAGGGGTTTTTTCCTATCCTCTCTCTTCTTCTACCACACTCCACAACAGGAGAAACTACCTTTGTTATATTCAAATGTTGCAACTGATGATTTTTGAGACTTGAACTGATTAGTCCATGAAAAGATCTCTGCCACAACAAGTTTTCTTTTTCTACAGAGTAAAAGTGGTAGCTGAGCGTTTGAAGAGAGTGGTGAATATACAGCCTTTGAAGGCAATGCTATGAAAGAAGAATCAGTCAAAAATAGACAGAAACAAAACGCATAAGACTGCCTCATTTTCTTTCGAAGCTTTTATAATCTTTTCAGAAGATCTTCTCAAAATCTGAGTAGTATCTAAATTCCAGTCCTCTTTCTGTCTGTTCAAGCAGGCAGTTGTATTCTGACTGCAGATTTGCCCGGCTGTTTGCAGCTTCATCGGCTGCTGGACACTAAAACGAGGAGAGCTCTGCAAGGCACCAGACAAGGATGATCCTTGGGAACCTCAGTGGATTGAGTGAATTCAGACTCCTGGGTTTTTCTGGAACCTCTCCTTTACACCCTTTGCTCTTTGTAGTTTTATTATCTCTTCATATTCTCACCTTGATGGCGAACACAGTGATAGCTTTGATAACAAACAGTGATAATCACCTTCACACGCCGATGTATTTCTTCCTCACTCAGCTGTCCTGTTGGGATATCTGCTATTTGTCTGTCATTATCCCAAGTATTCTCGAGAACCTGATGGTGGGAACAGTGCGTATTTCCAAGACAAGATGTGCAATGCAAATATTTTCCATCCTTTTCTTTGGAGCTGCTGAGTGTTTTCTCTTGGCCGCCATGTCCCTTGATGGTTATTTTGCAGTTTGCTCCCCCTTGCATTTCACAATTATCATGAGCAGCAGGGTCTGCAGAAGCCTGGTTGTTGGAGCTTACATCTGTGGAACTGCTGAGGGCTTAGTTCACACCCTCATCACCTTCAGCTCACCCTTGTGTGGTTGTGCCATTGACCACTTCTTCTGTGAGATTCAGCCTCTCCTGGACGTGCTCTGTGGCAACACTCTCCCAAGTGAAATCCAGGTCATTGTGGTGGCTGTCTTTGCTATTCTGAGTCCTTTCTCACTGGTCATTTATTCCTGTATTCCTATCGTTTCCACAATTCTTCACATGGCATCAGCTGAGAGCCAGGAGAAGGCGTTTTCCACTTGCTTCTCACAGCTCCTGGTTGTGACTGTTTTTTATGGCACTGCAGGCTCCATGTACCTGCGGCCAAAATACAGCTACTGTGCATCTGTGGATAAATTCCTCTCCCTTTCTTATTCTCTGGTGACTCCTTTATTGAATCCCATCATTTGCAGTTTGAGGAATAAGGAGGTGAAAGGAGCCCTGAAGGAAAAAATGGAGCAAACCTAAGTTAGTGTGGAAATGAAATAGAAGATTTGGGTTGTTCCAGGTGTTTGTGGTGGAATTTTTCACTCTAAATTCTTGTTCAGGAAAATCAATTTCCAGATCTACTTCAGCTATTGGGGAGGAAGGAGGGAGAAGAGTGGAGATTTTTAGCTCTAAGAGGGAGTGTTAGAAGCTATGTTAACATTTTGGAAGGGAATTTCTTCCACATACTTAAGAATTTCTTCAATCAACTTATTTTTTTCCTTTTCTTTTCCTTGCTATTTTTCAAAAGCTTGAAAATTGTGCTTTACATACTTCTGAATTTTTGAACCAAAGAGTAATATTCAAGAGCCTGACTTTATTGAAAGAACTGAAAAGAATGAGTTTTCACCTGTTTGCATTTATTTCCAGAAACTGTTTAGTAAATCTGTTGGGGGAAAGGAGAGGACAGAATTCAGAAACAATGTGGAGCCCAGGATATTATTGAGTACTGATTTTAATTCTGAGATTGTTACTGGGGCAAAAAAAAAAAAAAAAAAAAAAAAAGAGGTGTGCAGAATTGCATTCCTGCCCCACTGCCTCAAAGATATTTCTTCAATTTTAGAGTCATTGTTTTAAACATGTTAGACCAAGTGTAGGCCTTTGAAGTACTTAACCACTGTAATCTTCTGTAACTATTAATACAACTCTTTATATTAAATGCTCAAAGCTTAAATGATATTGGAAAGATAAGGACATGAATTACTCCTTAAATTAATCCTTCATTCCTGGAAATAACTGTAAATATAAATATCATAAAAGTACATGTCCTGGTTTAAAAGACAGCTGTTTGCTAAGGAAAGCAGAAGCTTCCCTTTGGACTGAAAAATGTGACCCTTCCTTCCTTCTTTCCTTCCGATTATTAGGATTTTGAAATTAAGGGAGCTCTCAGGCAAAGATATGGGGGTAGGAATAACAGTTCTTTACTAGTATATCTACCAAGACAAACAAGAACAACAGTAGCTATGGAATTAGCCACAAACAGACCAGTAACTCAGTCCCAGTGTTTTTTGGCTGCAGGCACCTTTTCCCTGAGCTGCAGTTCCCGGTGCTGGGGGCGGGCAGGTCCCGCAGAGCTGCAGGAGGGCTGGGGGTGATGGCAGAGCTGTCCCAGGGAGAGACAGAGAGAGATGGAGAGAGCTCTCCGCTCACGGTGTGGGTCCTGGGGCTCAGCAGAGTGCTGGAAGGTGGCAGGTTCCAGCGAGAAGGCAGCAGGGCAGGGTCCCACAGCAGTGAGGATGGCTCCCGGCGATGGCATGGCAGGAATGCAACACAGGCGGCGATCGTCCTTCTCGTCCCAACTCCAAGGGGGAAATGGGACCCAGGCCCAGCCTTCCGCTTCCTCTTCTGCATGTTTCAATCTCGCGCGGTGTCCTTCTTCTCTCTCTCCTCCCCCTTGTCACCAGGGCCCAGTCAACAGGTATCTTAGCATGACAATGGGGAAAATTCCACAGAGGGAAAAGGGAAAGAAACAACCCCCAACAGTACAGGGTTCTTAATTGGATGTCATATGAATTTTTATCTTGAGCGTTTGTAAATCCACAAAAAAATTATAAGGTATAATATCCTTTGCAGAAGCTTGACATCTTTGATTTTAATCACATCTTATTTTGGACCAAAAAAATTTATTATAAAAGAAAATGCTGTCTCATACTTTTAATTTTTTAAATTTCAAATGCATTACAAAAAGAATGCATTGTTTTTTGTCATATTGCTTTATTGGCATTAAAGTTTCTCCCCTAGTCATATATGCTAGACTCCTTACAGCAGCATTCCTAGAGAATTGCACAACTGTGTGTATTATGAAAGAAGTGATGAAGAGGGGAAACCCAAGTAAAAAAAGCAGTGGGGATAAGAAAAGTGTAATTCATAAAACAAAAAACAAACAAAAAGCCCCCAACCAAAGAAAAAAAATGTTATAATATGGTTCAGTAAAATGAAAGTAAGCATTAAAAACCTGGGAAGTTTCAGTCTGGTAAACCACCAGGCCCAATTCTTTCTTGATTGATTATGCAAAATTTGTGAGTTCTCAAGTTTGTGGACAACACTAAATCAGAGGGAGTAGACAATGTGCCAAAGGGCCCCCATGTTTTAATGAATCCAGAGGAAGGCTGGATGAGTTCCTTGAACAGAGAGCCCAGCTCTAGGTGTCCAAACCAGGTGGGATTCAGCTGCCTCTTCATGGCTTGATTTTGGGGGAGCTGCATCCATGGATTCACACTTGCCCATCTTAAGTGTCTGGAATCTGAGCCTGAAGGATGGTTTCTATCAAAATGGAAATTAGCACTTCTAGGGCAGGGATCTTGTGCTTCAGAAGGACTCTTTGCAGATGAGTGCTGTCCTCATGGCCTGGAATAGCAGGCATGCAGAAGAACTTACAGGACTGAGTCCCCTCCAGGGGAAGCTGCGTGTTCCTGGTCTCTGCTGGGGAAGAAAGGCTGGTGGTACCTTGGACAGGATGAGAAAGCAGAGAGTCAATGATAAAAAACAAAAATCAACCTCTCCTTCACTTCCTTTCTGACTGAAACTGTAAAACAAAGCTCAGAGAACTCACATTTGTGGGATCAGTATGGTGACGAGGATTTGCAAATCTCAGCTGTTTCAAGAGAGGTGTTTAGCCCTCAAGTTACCTGAAGATCTATGAACCCTGAGGCTCTGTGAATGATTTCATTTGCCCAAGACTACTTGCACCGAACAAAATGAGTCTGCTTTACAGCAGAGCTTGGTCTCAGCTGATGCTAGAAATCTGACTGTGCAGTTGCCTCTTGAAGCAAGGTGCTCACTTTGAGAGAAAGTGTACAGGTGAAAAACTTGTCCTACTTCCTCCAGTTGGAACAGATCTTCAGTATTGTTCCAGAAAACTCTGAATTAACCCCACCTGATCTGATTTCAGGCTCCAGAGCACTGAATGGGAAAGCCTTACTGTGACAGACAGGAGAGCCAGGGGAGAATCAAACCAACCATGGTGCAGAATAAACACAACTAAATCCAGTGCAGAGTTCCAGCTCTGTGCCAGGATCCTTGTGCTGGTCTGGAGCACAGAGGTGCGGGACGGAAACATGAAAACACACGCTTGGGCTCACAGGAATATCCAGAGACAATTAATCATCCTTTCAGAATTTCACGGAAGAGGTTAAAAGTGTCCACACCTTGCTCATTTTCATCTTTTGAATGGAAAAGGGGATTTTGAATTTAGCTTTCTGGAAATGCTTTCATTGTATCTGCTTAAGTATAGCTGGAAGAAACCTGACTCCGTCTGGCAATAGAAGTATAGGCTACTTGGGAATAATTGTCATAGGTTAAACACCCAGCAGATTGCACCAGTGATTCCTGCTGTCACTAGAATAGCCAGCCCGTGGAATTTTGTGACTCTCATGCCCTTGGTGCTCCAGAAAACATTGTAAACTCTAGATTGGCAGTAAATTGGCAGTAAAAACCAAATAAAATAAAACACAAATACAAAAAGGCAGAAAAGACTGTAGTTCTTAAATCTGAGTAAGTCTATTGTTTTGCCCGGAAGGTCTGGACATAATACGGTGAAAAATTAGTTTTTCTAGATAGAAGGTTTTACATCTAGGTATTTCTAATACGTACTACATCTTTACAAGGGATATGCTAGACACTGAGCTCTCATTTTAAAATAGTGCAGTAAACCATGCGAAATTCTCCAAACCAATAATTGCCATTTCAGATTTTGTCTGAATCAGGTTTTATTCTTTCCCCAGCCAGTGCCCTCTCTGCTCTTTGTCTTTCTTTCCATCTTCCTCTGTCCTTTCTGTCTGTCTGTCTAACTAGCTCTTTTTTGACATCACTTCCTTGGATTCCTTGGGCTTTCTCCTCTGTCTCCCACTGCTGCAGCTCTCCTTTCTCAGCGGAAGGTCCCAATGCTTTTGTCTGCCTCAGGCTCTGCAGCCACCCAGCCCGGGGCTGTTCACACCCTGCTTTGTGCCAGCCTTCTCAAGCCCCTCGGTACGGTTCTGTTTGCCAGCACTGCCGTGCCCTGCTCCTCAGCACCTCCCAGCCGGGCCCCTGTGTCCGCCTGAGCCCGGCACTCAGCTGCGCTTCTCCAGCCCTCGGCAGCTCCCGCCTCCCTGCTCCCCCTCTCTGCTGTGCTCACACCCGGCAGAGCAGCACAGATCCGCCCCGTGCCCCAGCCCTGGCTCGGGGCCCGCCAGGAGCCTCCACCCTGCTCCTCACCTGCACCAGGTGTGCTGTCACCTGAGCAATGGCCAAACAACCGGGAGCCTGCAGCAGCCACTCATTCCCTGACACTGCAGCTGATGCCTCCATGGGCTTCCTAAAAGCACAGGCCACACAAAGCCAAGGGAATCAAAAGCAGATATATCTACTGAATAAATAAATTCCATACATCAATATCAATATCGATATCAATATCAATATCAATATCAATATCAATATCAATATTTATTGAAGGGCCTTCAGGAACATTTCAGGCAGACAAAGCCTCCCAGGGGCTACACTCCAAAATGGACCGTGGGTCACGGGTTCTCATCCTTTTCTAAGTTTGGCCCATTTGCCTATTGGAGGTTCATCTTCCAATGACAGCTTCAGGTAATGAAGTCATTTACCTTCAGTTTGTTCACCCCCAACTCACTTTTGTTTCCATTTCCTGGGGCCTGAGGCAGTGAGGGGTCCTTGATTGCCAGGCCTGGGCAGGAATTGCTGTGTCTGAGCAGAATGGGGAAGCAGCAGCTCACACTGTGCATGGAGTTTGGAGTCACACGCATAAGAATGGCAGGATTGCAAATCTATGAAAAATACAAAAGCTACAATCCGGAGGCATCAGGGGTGAATAGCAACCAGCTGCCTCTTTGGAGCCCAAGGAACAGCAACTGCCTGCCGCAAGGCCCAAAAGCTTGTTGGTCAAATGCAGCAGGAACAAAAGTGCCTCCAGCCATCCTGAGTGGGAATGTGGCTAAAGCTGTGTCGGATCCAAGGCAGCCTGGAGGAAGGAGTGAATGTGAAGCTGCTGAAGAGCTGCCCAGGAGAGGCTGGGGCCCTGGCAGCCAAGGCTCACCCAGTGCAGCCTCTGGGGGTCCCTTTGGTGGGGCCAGCCCAGGGTCAGCCTGTGGGTGCACCTTGGGGGCACAACAAACTCACTGGAAAGGACCCTCTGAGAGCTTGGGTGCCTTGCACAGGAGTCTCACAGGCACAGGCCAGTGGAAGAACAGAGTGGAGTGGAACAGAAATGCCCGGCAGCCTGAGGGCCAGACACAAGTGTGACCTGGCTTGTGACAGCTCTGGGCAGGGCTCTGCTCACTGGGCTCTGTGCTCTGGGGAAGGAGTTCACTGATCCTTCACTCAGGGGAGGCCCTGCCAGCCAGTGAACCCCTGTGCATCAGAGGACAGGGGGAGTCCCAGTGACTGCCACCTGGGAGAGGAGCCATGTGGTTCCAGGGCCCAGGAGCCATGTGCTTCTGTGACCTCAAGGGGATCCATCCCTGTGTGCCCCCATGTCACTGAGGGGCAGCGATGTGGCACCTCTCCAGTGATTGTGACTCACCTGCCCAGGGCTCAGTATCCTGAGAGCAGGCTAACGTGTCAGCAGGTCTTCAGGATAGCTCAGCTTATTCCCGTGCTACGCACCTCTCTGCCTTTCAAGCAGATTTATTGTTTACTGTCCCCTTCAGCTTTTGTCCTCTCACAGGTAATTATGATTTGACTCTTGGGATAGATCATAGAGGAAGGAGAGAAAAGTCTAGGCTGCTTATACCTTCCTAGCTGAAGGCTGAGCTGTTGCCCCTTCGTAGGCTGTCCACATACAGGCTAGGCTAGAGTTCTTCTTTGCTGATTCTCTTTTCTTTACTATAGCCTAGGATAGGTAAGTAAGGGGTGAGTGCAGTCTGAGGGGATGGGCTCAGCCCAGAGTGGCAAAAAGCCCACCTTGGATACTGCAGGAAGGAGTGGGACAGAAGGAGAGCAGCAAAGGCTGTAGTTAAGTTAGTGGCTGAAAGCTGGTCACTCCTGCAGAGGAGGGAAAAGCCAGAGAGCTCTGCTGTTGATGCTGTGACAGCAGCAGGGCCTCCTCAGAGAAGGTAACATGCACTGGAGCACTTCAGAAGGACCTTTGAAGCTCCTGGGGCTCTGTCACTGATCACAAAGCTGTGAGCCTGCAGTTCAGCAGCTGGCTCAAGCACCACTGAAACTCTTGATGGCAAATGCTGTTCTTTCCATAGGTTGTATTTCTTTGGAGTTTTTATTCCTTTGGTGAGATGTAGTCATTTCTTTGCAATCAGGTGAGGGGATTGATGCTGATCCCTTCCTGGAGCACGTCCTTGGTCATCCAGAGCTTTGCCCGCTGCTCCTGAGAGGGACGATGGCCACAACAGGGAACAATTCCTGTGAGTACCAGCTTCACTGGCAGCTTTGGACTTTGTGACTCCCCACAGACAGCTGACATGACTGGTGCTCAGATCCCAGAAGGATGTGCTCACAAGCTAGAGTGAAGTCTGGGATGTTTGCTGAGAATAGCCAGACTGACCCAGGTTGTTTAGTCCCAGGAAAACACCTTTTGTCACTGTGAAGAAGACTTTGAAACATCATTGCTCATAGGGAGGTCTGACAGGTCCTTGAGTTGCCTTTTGTGCTCAGTACTTGCTTGTTTTCAAGAAGTTCCAGTCAGTTAGAATCAGGGAAAGCTTGACCTGATAATCCAGTCTAGAGCTCTGGTGAGAAGGCAAGGTACCCTGAGGCCCAGAAATCAGAGCTGGGGCTTGTTGGACTCTTGGCAAAGTAAGCAGGGGAACAGACTTTTCCAAATCAGGAAATTTCAATGGCAGTGCTAGGCTTCCCCTGATACTGAGTTGAAGGTTTGAGCTGGTTGTCCTGACTGCTTGTGTAGAAAGCTCAAAGTTTAAATATGCTTTCTTTCCTCGCCTCATCTCTTTCCAAATGGAATTTCTCTGCAGTCATCGCCGAGGGAATAGCTCCTCCAAAAAGGATCCTCTTCCCACCAGAGAAGATTTGCATGGTCTGGCAGCAGAGACAGAGTGCTGGAGCAGGGCTCTTCAATGTGGGCAACACGTGCTTCCTCAACGCTGTCCTGCAGTGCCTGACCTACACCCCCCCACTGGCCAACTACCTGCTGTCCCAAGAGCACAGCCAGGCCTGTGAGTGCTTTTAGGAGCATCTCCTGAAAATCTCTTCATCAAGTCCCAGATTCCCAGAACGTAAAATTTGTTTTCAGACAACAGCAGCCCTTTGTCAGCCCCATGAGTCTGTACTCTTTGAACACTGGAGCCTCGAACCCACTTGTCCTAGCCTGCTGCCTTACCCTTAATGAAAACACCTCTTTCTCCCTGGCAGTCTTTATTCCTGCAAGTTCAACCCTCTGTGCTTATTGCACAGAAAGCTCTTGGTTTACCATCCCTCTCTGAACATTTTCTGCACACTAAAATGCCCTGGGACCATTGGGACATTGGGAGGAGTGGAGTATTGGAGTGGAGTGGCAGTGCAAGAGGAGGAGTCTCCCACTGCTGTGGATGTTTTGCTAACCTAAGGACCTTCCCTGTGTCCCTCTTCAGGTCACCAGCAGGGTTTCTGCATGATGTGCATCATGGAAGCACACGTGAACAAGGTCCTGCGTTCCCCTGTCAGTGCCATCCTGCCTTTGGCTGTCCTCAAGGTTTTCAAACGTAAGTCGTACCAGGTGCTTGAACAGGTTTCCTTCCCTCCTTCTATGAGAGAACTGAAACCTTCTTTCTTAGGCATAGGAGAACATTTGGAGCCCGGCAGGGAGGAAGATGCCCACGACTTCTTGTGCTGTACTGTCAATGCCATGCAGACAGCTTGTCTGAGTGAAAGCAGCGAGTAAGCACAAGCAAATCACCCTCACAAAGTTCTGAGCCCTTTGCACTGCTTGGTGTGCTCCCATCAAGGGAAACCTATACCCTGGGCTTTCAGGCCAAGCAAAACTCTTGCCGGAGATAATGCTCTGTCTTCCCACTTGTTTCCAGCTTGGACCTCTCATCTCAATCCACTACCATTGTCTCTCAAATCTTTGGAGGCTTTCTGAGATCCAGAGGTATGTTTCCTCAACTCTTACTCTCTTTGACATTGCCTGTGTCCTTCTGTCTGCCTGTGCCTGACAGTTGGTCTGGCGGGACAGGTACAATGTGTAAATGGGCAGTGTCAGTCAGCTTCCCATTGCTGAGCATTTGGATTTTTCCTTCCAGTCACCTGCGTCAGCTGCAAAGCCGTTTCTGACTCCTACGAGGCCTTCCTGGATATCCCTTTGGATATCAGAGTAAGAAGCTTTTGCAGTTGTGCTTCAAGACATGCCAAGGCCCTTGCAGCTTTCCAGAGTCAGCACATTTGTCTTCAAAATGTGTGCTGTGAGCACAAGAGATCTTGGTGGTGGGTGGGAAGGGGAATGGATGGTGTCCTCCTGCAGAGGCCATGGCACTGGTCTCTCTGTAGGTGCTGTCTTTAAGCTGGTCGAGCAGCATTATCCTCTCTGCACCCTCACTATATCCTCATCCCCCTTTGCTTTGCCCTCCCCTAACACTTGTCTGGCTCCCAGGCCGATGGGTTGGGTTGTTTGCACCACTGATGCCCCTGCATAGTGTCATGAGTTGATGTGAGTGGTGTGGTGGTACGGGGAGGGAGCTCTTGATGGCTCCGGGAGCCTCTGGGACACAGGGAGATGTTCAGCATCCCACTCTCTTTCTGTCTCCTTCTGGACAGCTTCATGGTGGGTCTCTCCAGCATCAGCTGCAGGGGTTTGCTTGTCAGCTCGTGGGAGTTGTTTGGGTGAGGCAATTTCCTGCAGCTCAGTGTGCTCATTTGTCACTCTTGCAGACAGCCTCGACCCTCACTGCAGCTCTGGAGGACTTTGTGAGACCCGAGCACCTGGATGGTGAAAACTGCTACAAATGTAGCACGTAAGATGATTACTAAGCACATATTACCAGGAGATCCTGTGTGAGGGAGTTGCATGTCATTGAGCAGAAGTCATCTTCTCATGGAGCTTTGCTGCACACAGAGGAGATGCAGCTCCTTTAAAATAGAGCAGGGAATAGCCTTAGAATAGCAAAAGCTGTGTGAGACAGGACAGGTTGCCTGGCCACCCTGGGGGAGGATTGGGTGCATTTCAGCACTGGGTTCTGTGCTTGGTTTCAAGGTGTAAGAAGAATGTTGCTGCCTTCAAGAAGTTCACAGTCCATTGCGCACCCAATGTTCTCACGGTGTGTCTAAAAAGGTTTGACTGTTTCACCGGTAGGAAGATCAGCAAGGTTTGTACACAGCCGGTGTGCAGCTTTCTCTTCCTGGAGCAGATTTCCCTGAGCTTGTGCCAAGGCACTGGTCTTGGGTTCGTCATGTTCCCTTCTGGGGAGAGAATTCCCTTGGGAAGACAGGCAAGCGCTCTTCTCCAGCAGAGCTGCTTTGGCCAAGAACAGTTTCCTGCCACTCAAAGCATTACACCTTGGTGATGGTGTGCTTTATGGAAAACCAGCTGCTTGTGAGCCCCAAAGATGTATTTACACACCTCTGGCCCCTGGATGTGGCAGGCTATTCTGAGTCATAGGTCAGGGTCACTTCTGAGCCCTGCTGGTGTCTGTGCAGGTTGTGAAGTACCCCGAGTACCTGGATCTTCGCCCGTACATGTCCCAGGCAGAGGGAGAACCCCTCCGTTACTCCTTGTATGCTGTCCTGGTGCACAGTGGGGTCAGCTGTCATACAGGACACTATTTCTGCTACACAAAGGTAGTCAGCAATGTCCTTCCTTCCTTTTTTCTTTCCTTGCCAATGGGGAAAATGTGTGTGGGGAAGAGAAACTTTGCTGTCGGTGTTACTGACAGCCAAGGTTTTGGGGCAGGAGATGTCTTGAGGGGCTGGACTGGATTTGTTTTGACATACTCTTTGTTAGGTAGTTTTCTGCCTGTGTTTTTGTGAGAAACCATGCAGAGATCCTTGTCCTTTTTTTTTTCCACAGGCCAGCAATGGGCTGTGGTACCTGATGGATGATGAGTCTGTGGAGCTTCGTTGCCTTGACACAGCTCTCAGGCAGCAAGCCTACCTGCTGTTTTATGCCAGGTAATAAGCAGCATTCAGATGCGTTCAGAAGATGTTTCCTTTTCCCTGTTTATTGGTTTGCTTCTCATAGTGCAGAGAATGCAGAGATTTCTCACCAAAGGCAATTACGACCAGCTTCATTCAGTGCTGTGGAACCTGTGCTGTCCCATGTCTGTCCTTCAGGCTGCTGCCCTGATGTAGCCTGCTACTTGCCTGCTCTGTGATGCTAGACTTTTGTAGAAAAGAGTGAGGGAACTTAAAGGGACCTGCCAGGAAAGATGGGGAGGGAGCCTTTATCAGGAAGGGCTGGACAGGATGAAGGGTATCAGTTTTCAGCTGACCCATTATGGCAGGTTTCCATGAGATATTAGGAAGAAATGCTTGAGTGGAAGGCTGGTGAGAGCATGGAACAGGCTGCCCAAAGAAGCTGTGGGTGCCCCATCCTTGGAGGTTTTCAAGGCCAGGTTGGACAGGGCTTGGAGGGGCCTTGTCTATTGTGAGGTATTCCTGTCCATGACAGCGGGGTGGCACAAAATGAGCATTAAGATCCCTTCCAACCCAAGCAAGAGTGTGAATTTTGCAATTCCCATGAGGGTCTAGAAGGTATAAAGATGAGGTTTATCTGAGATCGGAGTAGACTTGGTGAGAAGACTCTAGCTAAAATTTCCATTAGTGGCCTTGCTTAAATCTTCTCTCTGTCATCGAAACCTCTCCAAGGAAATGAGCGAATCCCAGAGAGGGCTGCAAAAACAGCCCAAAACTGAGATCATTCTTTTCTTTTCTCCAGGTGTTCGGATCTGAAAATTGGAGAAAGGGCTTCTTCCTCACTGGCACCACCGTATGCCCCTTCCTTCCTTCCTCAGTGGGCAGCCAGCAGCGAGCAGGTGGCTCCTGTTGGCCCACAGGGCTTGCCTGGCAGCACGAAGGTAACTCTGGGGAGGAGGGTCAGTGCACTAGAGGAGCAGTGGATCTCTTTCTAGCATCTGAGCATTTCTCCTTTTCCCCCTCTCAACATGCAGCACTCTTCACAGCCACAGTGCTGCCTCTTCTCCAAGCATCCCGGCTGCCTCCATCCCATTTGTGCCCCTTTGGCCCTTTGGCCTTGGCAGCCCTCCAGAAGAGCCTTTGGGAGGCTCAGAAATGTCCCCTCCCAGAACTCCTGGGAGTCCCCCACTGACTCTAGTCCTTTCAGGAGAGAAGGGCAGGAACTCTCCACAGCTCTCTTTGCAGGACATGGCCCTGGGCATGGAAGGCGCTGGCAGGAAGCAGGACCGGAGCAGATCCCCGCTGTCGGGCAGGGATGGCCACAGCTGCTCTGGGGTCAGCACGGACTGGGACCACACAGCAGGGAGGAGAACGGGCCCTCCGAGTTGTAGCACCACTGCCAGGGATGGTGAAGCTTCAGGACCTTCCAACAGGAGCTTGCAGTGTGCTCCTGGCCCCGGGGTTGCTCAGGAGCAGGTCCTGCTGAGGCGGAGGGACATGAGCAGATCCGTGCAGGGCAGCTACAACCTCTGCAGCCCCTCTGTGCAGCACACAGACTATGAGCCCTCAGCGAGGAAGAGGAGGAGGCTGACAACACATTCCCCGTGTTGTGATCAAACCCCTGTGGATAGAGCAGCTCCAGGGCCCCCCAGCTCCCGCTTGAAGCAGGCTCCCAAGCTCAGGGCTGCTCGGAGGCAAACCCGAGCGAGGTGCAGAGAGCAGAGGAGATCCCCACGGCGGGGCTCTGACCTGCACGGCCGCTTTGTGCAGTGCACAGACGACCAGCACCCCTCTCTGAGCAAGAGGAAGAGGAGGAGAACAAGTTCTTCCCGTTGTGACAGAGCCCCAGGGGATAACGCAGCTTCAGGGCCCTCCAACACCAGCTTCAAGCAGGCTCCTGTGCTCAGGGCTGCTCAGGAGCAATCCCGAGCGAGGCTGAGGGAGCGGAGGAGATCCCCAGAGCTGGGCTATGATCTCCACAGCCGGTTTGTGCAGCACGCAGCCCAGCGCCCTTCGGCGAGGAAGAGGAGGGTGCCCATGGCCTAGAGGGGCACGTCTGAGAAGAGCTCGGGGCACTCTGGGAGTGCTGCAGTCAGATTTTGGCCCTGGCTGAAGCAGAAGGGAAGATGAGCACTGAGGTTTTTATCACAGGTGTCCTTGTTTTCTTCTCAAAGATGAAGAAACAGTTGGTTTATATGGGCGATGATGCTTGTGAATAGAGTAATAGGCTTTAATTAGGATTCTTCATTCCACAGTGTAGATAGTTTTTGCTGCTAATATAGGTCAGTAGTTGAAAGCAATATTGATGCAATTTTTTAATTAAAGCTAGAAAAATAAATGTTAAGTACAGACTGATATTACCCTTGCCAATGTCTCTTTTTCTCAGTCTCAAGGTGAAATCTTGCTGGGTGTCCCCACTCAAAGGAGGAATCTCCAGCCACATTCTGAGAAGGGGAGGGGGGGTTAGACGTCTGTCCTGTTGAAGAGTGGGGCTTTTCCAGAGTGAAGTGATGGACTGTGAGTGTCACAGTGCTCAGGGAGCTGTGCCAGCTGGGGCAGGATGCTCTGCCTGAGCAGGGATACAGCAGCTCCAGCTGTGTCCTGTCTACACCTTAGCAGGAATGGCTTGAGCAAGGAGGGCCTCCTGTTTGTAGTGTTAAAGAATGCTGAGACCAGCTTGACCAAACTATCATGTCACCACTGTCACTGAAATCATCAGGATAAATTAAGCTCTCTAATGCTACTTTTAGTGTCAGGAAGCACACATTCCTTTCTTAGAGTGCCCTTCTGGGCAACTCCTCCCACTTTATATTCCAGGCATGATGCTGTGTGGTGTGGATGTCCCTCTGGGCAGTTCAGGTCACCTGTCCCAGCTGTGCTCTCTGCCAGTTTCTTTTCTGAGCCTCCTCACAGGCAGAGCAGAAGATGAGAAATCAAAATGTCCCTGACTCAGGACAAACGTGACTGAGCAAAACCCCAAACTTCAGCGTATTATCAACACCATTCTCATTGCAAATCCAGAACACAGCACTGTAAGAGCTACCGAAATAAAGAAATTAATTCTACCCTGTCTGAAATGAAAACAGTGGCATTCCAGCACAATTGCTGAATTACCTTTGTTAGTTCCCTCTTTATCTCTGGGTTCTGCCCAGTGTCCATGTGGTTCAGAAATTCTACATTCCTTGAGTCCATATTCAGCCATAAAATGCCTCTTCCAGGTCTGAGACCATTGATGCATATCAAGGTTAATTACAGTTGTTTTAGCAAAACGTAAAGCTTCAGGGCTTTTCCCAAGCTGTGTTCCCACTAGAGCAGCTTATGACAAACCTTGCTAAATGTTGGCTACAGTGGCATATGACAGAGTGGAAAATTACACTGCTCATGATTAATTAAAAGAAGTAATTAGAAAACTGAATTAAAAGAATGAATTAGAAAAGGTATTTGTAAAGTTCTATCATTTCCAACACCATGAGGACATGCCAACAGAGAATCCCTGATCTGAGGGCAGGAGCAGCAAGGATGTCCAGGCCTTCACATGGAAGTGAGAGTCAGACGGGTCACATGGGAGAAACCAAAGTGGTGCTAGTACCTTCTTCAGCAGCAAAGCCTATTTTGTTGAATAGACCTGCCAAAACCTAATGTAAAAATGTATCAGAGGCAGCCAGTCAGGTTATGCTATAGAAGGGCAGTCCCACTTTTGCATGACAAGGATTTCTAGCATACCTCCCTAAGGTGTGTGAATATCCCTCCCTTGAGCAGGGAAAGCCCTGAAGGTCACTTCTCATGGCTGAGCAAAATAGGTTTGCTCATGGTTGTTGGATGAGTGACATCAATCTCTATGTAATTGTTTTGCCTGATTTCATAGAATTGCTTCTCTGTTGCTTCCAAGATAGTGCACTATACTGTAACACTAGTAGTTAGTTAGGGTGTGTTACTATGCTAGTTCCACTATGTTAGTTATGTTAGTAAGGCTGCCGATGCAATGTGACAAATACTTGTGATCAAGTTATTTTGCTTAATGATTGCAATCAATTTAAATGAATTCTTAATTTTATTTATATCAATAGATTTGGTTTGCCGTCTTTAATCCCACGGGGCAATGTTGTATACAGGCTCAAGTACACCTCTGTAACCCTTTGCATAGAAACTGTTGAAGAGTCTGGGGCTGGGCTAGGACCCAGCTGCATGCAGACTTCTCTCTGAGGAGTTTAGAAAACAAAAGTGTCCTTCCTGTACCTGCTGACTTGACAGGAGGGCTTCTGTAGCAAACTTTGTCTGGAGTGGGTCTGTTCTCCACTCACTGATAACTTTTGCAAGGAGCAGGGAGTTGGACTGAATGAGCATTATGGGTCCCTTCCCACGTGAGATATTCGATGATCTGATGATTCTATTACATGGTGGAAGGGGAAAGGGATTTTCTTTTTGCCACCATGGAAGTTGGGAGAAGTATTAGTAAAAACACTGGTAAAGGGAGGGCTGCAGGGAGCAGTATCACCTTCCATCACTAAATTGGACTAGGATTTCATAAAATTAAATGAAGACCAACAGCCATGCCTGGCCTTGCTTATTGAGCCTTCTCCCAAGCACAATGGGAATATCTGCTGGTAGTGGATAACATTGAGTGAGTTGGTCTGTGCTGTGAAAGATGGTCTGACTGCTTGGTGGGCACATCTGTCAAATAAATCTTACCCAAAGAAATAATTGGAATGCTAAATCCTTGTTTGCTGCAGCAGATGTGGCAAAGAAAGTGGGTGATTTTTGGTTGGTTGATTAGTTGGTTGGATGGGGATTACTGGTGTTGTTGGTGTTCTTTTAATCTTTCTGATTAATGACAAACCTTCGGAAGAAGGAGTAGGGGAACCTAGATGTTAATTTGTGGGCAAGAATGATCTTTTTGGTGCAACTTTCTCCCAAAGTATATGTGAGGACTGCATCAATACACACTCCTTTGTCTTGGGTTCCTCTACGGCAGAGTCACTGATGATGTGACCCAGAAAGGAAATATGGGTACAGACACCAAAATGGTTTAAAGTGGGCATGTTTCAGCAGACTGTAGTACACAGTAGCAGAAGCAGGGGAAGTATCTGGCAGCAGAGGATCATAAAGCCAAGGAGGATTAGCAGTGCCTTAGCAAAACCTATAGCCTGCATACTTCTTCATGATACCCTAAAAAGGGTCCTTCAAATCTGCGAGCGATGAGGTATGCCAGGAAATAGATCAAGGTAAACTAATTTTTAGTTGTAATGATCTGGACATCAACAGGGAAATAAAAATCAAGATTGGCAATGAGTGAATCTTTTGTCCCTGATCCCCAAGTGAATGTGGGCTGCATCTTTGTTTCACCTTCAAATTTTGCTGAGAAAGCATAAGTATGGTAAGCCTGTGTGGCAACTCTGTCATTAATCTGGCTGCATTATGAAGTAATAGTAATTACTGCAAAGTAAAACCAGATCTTGATATTTGTGTGGGATATCTGGGTTTATATAGAAATCATTTGCAAGTTCTGTAAAACTAGAGGTGGCTGTGAATCAGCTCATACACGTGCATCATATTTATCCAACCTCTTAACAACTATTCCTTATTGCTCCAATCAGCACTAGCCAGTCTCAGTGGACTTTATATAGATGTAGTATAAAGAGCTGTGGACAAACCTCTCTTCTGCTTCACTGCAGAGTGCTCAGAGTTGAAAGCTTTCCTGGAGACCTCAACATTTAGGGGTTTTTTCCTATCCTCTCTCTTCTTCTACCACACTCCACAACAGGAGAAACTACCTTTGTTATATTCAAATGGTGCAACTGATGATTTTTGAGACTTGAACTGATTAGTCCATGAAAAGATATCTGCCACAACAATTTTTCTTTTTCTACAGAGTAAAAGTTGTAGCTGAGCATTTGAAGAGAGTAGTGAATATACAGCCTTTGAAGGCAATGCTATGAAAGAAGAATCCGTCAAAAATAGACAGAAACAAAACGCATAAGACTGCCTCATTTTCTTTAGAAGCTTTTATAATCTTTTCAGAAGATCTTCTCAAAATCTGAGTAGTATCTAAATTCCAGTCCTCTTTCTGTCTGTTCAAGCAGGCAGTTGTATTCTGACTGCAGATTTGCCCGGCTGTTTGCAGCTTCATCGGCTGCTGGACACTAAAACGAGGAGAGCTCTGCAAGGCACCAGACAAGGATGATCCTTGGGAACCTCAGTGGATTGAGTGAATTCAGACTCCTGGGTTTTTCTGGAACCTCTCCTTTACACCCTTTGCTCTTTGTAGTTTTATTATCTCTTCATATTCTCACCTTGATGGCGAACACAGTGATAGCTTTGATAACAAACAGTGATAATCGCCTTCACACCCCGATGTATTTCTTCCTCACTCAGCTGTCCTGTTGGGATATCTGCTATTTGTCTGTCATTATCCCAAGTATTCTCGAGAACCTGATGGTGGGAACAGTGCGTATTTCCAAGACAAGATGTGCAATGCAGATGCTTTCCTTCCTTTTCTTTGGAGTTGCTGAGTGTTTTCTCTTGGCTGCCATGTCCCTTGATGGTTATTTTGCAGTTTGCTGCCCCTTGCATTACACAATTATCATGAGCAGCAGGGTCTGCAGAAGCCTGGTTGTTGGAGCTTACATCTGTGGAACTGCTGAGGGCTTAGTTCACACCCTCATCACCTTCAGCTCACCCTTGTGTGGTTGTGCCATTGGCCACTTCTTCTGTGAGATTCAGCCTCTCCTGGACGTGCTCTGTGGCAACACTCTCCCAAGTGAAATCCAGGTCATTGTGGTGGCTGTCTTTGCTATTCTGAGTCCTTTCTCACTGGTCATTTATTCCTATATTGG
This sequence comes from Cinclus cinclus, assembly GCF_963662255.1. Classification (NCBI taxonomy): domain Eukaryota; kingdom Metazoa; phylum Chordata; class Aves; order Passeriformes; family Cinclidae; genus Cinclus; species Cinclus cinclus. Next base: position 2,702,837 of record NC_085069.1, on the reverse strand, counting down.
TGTCGTTTCCAGAGTTCTTCACATGGCATCAGCTGAGAGCCAGGAGAAGGCGTTTTCCACTTGCTCCTCACAGCTCCTGGTTGTGACTGTTTTTTATGGCACTGCAGGCTCCATGTACCTGCGGCCAAAATACAGCTACTGTGCATCTGTGGATAAATTCCTCTCCCTTTCTTATTCTCTGGTGACTCCTTTATTGAATCCCATCATTTGCAGTTTGAGGAATAAGGAGGTGAAAGGAGCCCTGAAGAAAAAATGGAGAAAACCTAAGTTAGTGTGGAAATGAAATAGAAGATTTGGGTTGTTCCAGGTGTTTGTGGTGGAATTTTTCACTCTAAATTCTTGTTCAGGAAAATCAATTTCCAGATCTACTTCAGCTATTGGGGAGGAAGGAGGGAGAAGAGTGGAGATTTTTAGCTCTAAGAGGGAGTGTTAGAAGCTATGTTAACATTTAGGAAGGGAATTTCTTCCACATACTTAAGAAATTCTTCAATAAACTTATTTTTTTCCTTTTCTTTTCCTTGCTATTTTTCAAAAACTTGAAAACTGTGCTTTACATACTTCTGAATTTTTGAACCAAAGAGTAATATTCAAGAGCCTGACTTTACTGAAAGAACTGAAAAGAATGAGTTTTCACCTGTTTGCATTTATTTCCTGAATCTGTTTAGTAAATCTGTTGGGGGAAAGGAGAGGACATAGTTCAGGCAACAATGTGGAGCCCAGGATATTATTGAGTACTGATTTTAATTCTGAGATTGTTACTGGGGAAAAAAAAAAAAAAAAAAAAAAAGAGGTGTGCAGAATTGCATTCCTGCCCCACTGCCTCAAAGATATTTCTTCAATTTTAGAGTCATTGTTTTAAACATGTTAGACCAAGTGTAGGCATTTGAAGTACCTAACCACTGTAATCTTCTGTAACTATTAATACAATTCTTTATATTAAATGCTCAAAGCGTAAATGATATTGGAAAGATAAGGACATGCATTAGTCCTTAAATTAATCCTTCATTCCAGGAAATCACTGCAAATATAAATATCATGAAAGTAGATGTCCTGGTTTGAAAGACAGCTGTTTGCTAAGGAAAGCAGAAGCTTCCCTTTGGACTGAAAAATGTGATCCTTCCTTCCTTCCTTCCTTCCTTCCTTCCTTCCTTCCTTCCTTCCTTCCTTTCTTCCGATTATTAGGATTTTGAAATTAAGGGAGCTCTCAGGCAAAGATATGGGGGTAGGAATAACAGTTCTTTACTAGTGTAACTAACAAGACAAACAAGAACAGCAGCAGCTATGGAATTAGCCACAAACAGACCAGTAACTCAGTCCCAGTGTTTTTTGGCTGCAGGCACCTTTTCCCTGAGCTGCAGTTCCCGGTGCTGGGGGCGGGCAGGTCCCGCAGAGCTGCAGGAGGGCTGGGGGTGATGGCAGAGCTGTCCCAGGGAGAGACAGAGAGAGATGGAGAGAGCTCTCCGCTCACGGTGTGGGTCCTGGGGCTCAGCAGAGTGCTGGAAGGTGGCAGGTTCCAGCGAGAAGGCAGCAGGGCAGGGTCCCACAGCAGTGAGGATGGCTCCCGGCGATGGCATGGCAGGAATGCAACACAGGCGGCGATCGTCCTTCTCGTCCCAACTCCAAGGGGGAAATGGGACCCAGGCCCAGCCTTCCGCTTCCTCTTCTGGATGTTTCAATCTCGCAGGGTTTCCCTCTTCTCTCTCTCTTCCCCCTTGTCACCAGGGCCCAGTCAACAGGTATCTTAGCATGACAATGGGGAAAATTCCACAGAGGGAAAAGGGAAAGAAACAACCCCTAACAGTACAGGGTTCTTAATTGGATGTCATATGAATTTTTATCTTGAGAGTTTGTAAATCCACAAAAAAATTATAAGGTATAATATTCTTTGCAGAAGCTTGACATCTTTGATTTTAATCACATCTTATTTTGGACCAAAAAATTTATTATAACAGAAAATGCTGTCTCATACTTTTAATTTTTTAAATTTCAAATGCATTACAAAAAGAATGCATTGTTTTTTGTCATATTGCTTTATTGGCATTAAAGTTTCTCCCCTAGTCATATATGCTAGACTCCTTACAGCAGCATTCCTAGAGAATTGCACAACTGTGTGTATTATGAAAGAAGTGATGAAGAGGGGAAACCCAAGTAAAAAAAGCAGTGGGGATAAGAAAAGTGTAATTCATAAAACATACAAAAAACAAGCAAAATAAAAAACACCCAACAAAACAAAAAAAAAATGGTAAACTATGGTTCAGTTAAATGAAAGTAAGCATTAAAAACCTGGGAAGTTTCAGTCTGGTAAACCACCAGGTCCAATTCTTTCTTGATTGATTATACAAAATTTGTGAGTTCTCAAGTTTGTGGACAACACTAAATCAGAGGGAGTAGACAATGTGCCAAAGGGCCCCCATGTTTTAATGAATCCAGAGGAAGGCTGGATGAGTTCCTTGAACAGAGAGCCCAGCTCTAGGTGTCCAAACCAGGTGGGATTCAGCTGCCTCTTCATGGCTTGATTTTGGGGGAGCTGCATCCATGGATTCACACTTGCCCATATTAAGTGTCTGGAATCTGAGCCTGAAGGATGGTTTCTATCAAAATGGAAATTAGCACTTCTAGGGCACGGATCTTGTGCTTCAGAAGGAGTCTTTGCAGATGAGTGCTGTCCTCATGGCCTGGAATAGCAGGCATGCAGAAGAACTTACAGGACTGAGTCCCCTCCAGGGGAAGCTGCGTGTTCCTGGTCTCTGCTGGGGAAGAAAGGGTGGTGGTACCTTGGACAGGATGAGAAAGCAGAGAGTCAATGATAAAAACAAAAATCAACCTCTCCTTCACTTCCTTTCTGACTGAAACTGTAAAACAAAGCTCAGAGAACTCACATTTGTGGGATCAGTATGGTGACGAGGATTTGCAAATCTCAGCTGTTTCAAGAGAGGTGTTTAGCCCTCAAGTTACCTGAAGATCTATGAACCCTGAGGCTCTGTGAATGATTTCATTTGCCCAAGACTACTTGCACGGAACAAAATGAGTCTGCTTTACAGCAGAGCTTGGTCTCAGCTGATGCTAGAAATCTGACTGTGCAGTTGCCTCTTGAAGCAAGGTGCTCACTTTGAGAGAAAGTGTACAGGCGAAAAACTTGTCTTAATTCCTCCAGTTGGAACAGATCTTCAGTATTGTTCCAGAAAACTCTGAATTAACCCCACCTGATCTGATTTCAGGCTCCAGAGCACTGAATGGGAAAGCCTTACTGTGACAGACAGGAGAGCCAGGGGAGAATCAAACCAACCATGGTGCAGAATAAACACAACTAAATCCAGTGCAGAGTTCCAGCTCTGTGCCAGGATCCTTGTGCTGGTCTGGAGCACAGAGGTGCGGGACGGAAACATGAAAACACACGCTTGGGCTCACAGGAATATCCAGAGACAATTAATCATCCTTTCAGAATTTCACAGAAGAGGTTAAAAGTGTCCACACCTTGCTTATTTTCATCTTTTGAACAGAAAAGGGGATTTTGAATTTAGCTTTCTGTAAATGCTTTCATTGTATCTGCTTAAGTATAGCTGGAAGAAACCTGACTCCGTCTGGCAATAGAAGTATATGCTACTTGGGAATAATTGTCATAGGTTAAACACCCAGCAGATTGCACCAGTGATTCCTGCTGTCACTAGAATAGCCAGCCCGTGGAATTTTGTGACTCTCATGCCCTTGGTGCTCCAGAAAACATTGTAAACTCTAGATTGGCAGTAAATTGGCAGTAAAAACCAAATAAAATAAAACACAAATACAAAAAGGCAGAAAAGACTGTAGTTCTTAAATCTGAGTAAGTCTTTTGTTTTGCACTGCACGTCTAGACATAATACGGTGAAAAATTAGTTTTTCTAGATGGAAAGTTTTACGTCTAGGTATTTCTAATACGTACTACATCTTTACAAGGGATATGCTAGACACTGAGCTCTCATTTTAAAATAGTACAGTAAAGCATGCTAAATTCTCCAAACCAATAATTGCCATTTCAGATTTTGTCTGAATCAGGTTTTATTCTTTCCCCAGCCAGTGCCCTCTCTGCTCTTTGTCTTTCTTTCCATCTTCCTCTGTCCTTTCTCTCTGTCTGTCTAACTAGCTCTTTTTTGACATCACTTCCTTGCATTCCTTGGGCTTTCTCCTCTGTCTCCCACTGCTGCAGCTCTCCTTTCTCAGCGGAAGGTCCCAATGCTTTTGTCTGCCTCAGGCTCTGCAGCCACCCAGCCCGGGGCTGTTCACACCCTGCTTTGTGCCAGCCTTCTCAAGCCCCTCGGTACGGTTCTGTTTGCCAGCACTGCCGTGCCCTGCTCCTCAGCACCTCCCAGCCGGGCCCCTGTGTCCGCCTGAGCCCGGCACTCAGCTGCGCTTCTCCAGCCCTCGGCAGCTCCCGCCTCCCTGCTCCCCCTCTCTGCTGTGCTCACACCCGGCAGAGCAGCACAGATCCGCCCCGTGCCCCAGCCCTGGCTCGGGGCCCGCCAGGAGCCTCCACCCTGCTCCTCACCTGCACCAGGTGTGCTGTCACCTGAGCAATGGCCAAACAACCGGGAGCCTGCAGCAGCCACTCATTCCCTGACACTGCAGCTGATGCCTCCATGGGCTTCCTAAAAGCACAGGCCACACAAAGCCAAGGGAATCAAAAGCAGATATATCTACTGAATAAATAAATTCCATACATCTATATCAATATCGATATCAATATCAATATCAATATCAATATCAATATCAATATTTATTGAAGGGCCTTCAGGAACATTTCAGGCAGACAAAGCCTCCCAGGGGCTACACTCCAAAATGGACCGTGGGTCACGGGTTCTCATCCTTTTCTAAGTTTGGTCCATTTCCCTATTGGAGGTTTATTTCCAATGACAGCTTCGGGAATTGAAGTCATTTACCTTCAGTTTGTTCACCCCCAACTCACTTTTGTTTCCATTTCCTGGGGCCTGAGGCAGTGAGGGGTCCTTGATTGCCAGGCCTGGGCAGGAATTGCTGTGTCTGAGCAGAATGGGGAAGCAGCAGCTCACACTGTGCATGGAGTTTGGAGTCACACGCATAAGAATGGCAGGATTGCAAATCTATGAAAAATACAAAAGCTACAATCCTGAGGCATCAGGGGTGAATAGCAACCAGCTGCCTCTTTGGAGCCCGAGGAACAGCAACTGCCTGCCGCAAGGCCCAAAAGCTTGTTGGTCAAATGCAGCAGGAACAAAAGTGCCTCCAGCCATCCTGAGTGGGAATGTGGCTAAAGCTGTGTCGGATCCAAGGCAGCCTGGAGGAAGGAGTGAATGTGAAGCTGCTGAAGAGCTGCCCAGGAGAGGCTGGGGCCCTGGCAGCCAAGGCTCACCCAGTGCAGCCTCTGGGGGTCCCTTTGGTGGGGCCAGCCCAGGGTCAGCCTGTGGGTGCACCTTGGGGGCACACCAAACTCACTGGAAAGGACCCTCTGAGAGCTTGGGTGCCTTGCACAGGAGTCTCACAGGCACAGGCCAGTGGAAGAACAGAGTGGAGTGGAACAGAAATGCCCGGCAGCCTGAGGGCCAGACACAAGTGTGACCTGGCTTGTGACAGCTCTGGGCAGGGCTCTGCTCACTGGGCTCTGTGCTCTGGGGAAGGAGTTCACTGATCCTTCAGTCAGGGGCGGCCCTGCCAGCCAGTGAACCCCTGTGCATCAGAGGACAGGGGGAGTCCCAGTGACTGCCACCTGGGAGAGGAGCCATGTGGTTCCAGGGCCCAGGAGCCATGTGCTTCTGTGACCTCAAGGGGATCCATCCCTGTGTGCCCCCATGTCACTGAGGGGCAGCGATGTGGCACCTCTCCAGTGATTGTGACTCACCTGCCCAGGGCTCAGTATCCTGAGAGCAGGCTAACGTGTCAGCAGGTCTTCAGGATAGCTCAGCTTAGTCCTGTGCTACGCACCTCTCTGCCTTTCAAGCAGATTTACTGTTTACTGTCCCCTTCAGCTTTTGTCCTCTCACAGGTAATTATGACTTGACTCTTGGGATAGATCATAGAGGAAGGAGAGAAAAGTCTAGGCTGCTTATACCTTCCTAGCTGAAGGCTGAGCTGTTGCCCCTTCGTAGGCTGTCCACATACAGGCTAGGCTAGAGTTCCTCTTTGCTGATTCTCTTTCCTTTACTATAGCCTAGGATAGGTAAGTAAGGGGTGAGTGCAGTCTGAGGGGCTGGGCTCAGCCCAGAGTGGCAAAAAGCCCACCTTGGATACTGCAGGAAGGAGTGGGACAGAAGGAGAGCAGCAAAGGCTGTAGTTAAGTTAGTGGCTGAAAGCTGGTCACTCCTGCAGAGGAGGGAAAAGCCACAGAGCTCTGCTGTTGATGCTGTGACAGCAGCAGGGCCTCCTCAGAGAAGGTAACATGCACTGGAGCACTTCAGAAGGACCTTTGAAGCTCCTGGGGCTCTGTCACTGATCACAAAGCTGTGAGCCTGCACTTCAGCAGCTGGCTCAAGCACCACTGAAACTCTTGATGGCAAATGCTGTTCTTTCCATAGGTTGTATTTCTTTGGAGTTTTTATTCCTTTGGTGAGATGTAGTCATTTCTTTGCAATCAGGTGAGGGGATTGATGCTGATCCCTTCCTGGAGCACGTCCTTGGTCATCCAGAGCTTTGCCCGCTGCTCCTGAGAGGGACGATGGCCACAACAGGGAACAATTCCTGTGAGTACCAGCTTCACTGGCAGCTTTGGACTTTGTGACTCCCCACAGACAGCTGACATGACTGGTGCTCAGATCCCAGAAGGATGTGCTCACAAGCTAGAGTGAAGTCTGGGATGTTTGCTGAGAATAGCCAGACTGACCCAGGTTGTTTAGTCCTAGGAAAAAACCTTTTGTCACGGTGAAGAAGACTTTGAAACATCATTGCTCATAGGGAGGTCTGACAGGTCCTTGAGCTGCCTTTTGTGCTCAGTACTTGCTTGTTTTCAAGAAGTTCCAGTCAGTTAGAATCAGGGAAAGCTTGACCTGATAATCCAGTCTAGAGCTCTGGTGAGAAGGGAAGGTACCCTGAGGCCCAGAAATCAGAGCTGGGGCTTGTTGGACTCTTGGCAAAGTAAGCAGGGGAACAGACTTTTCCAAATCAGGAAATTTCAATGGCAGTGCTAGGCTTCCCCTGATAGTGAGTTGAAGGTTTGAGCTGGTTGTCCTGACTGCTTGTGTAGAAAGCTCAAAGTTTAAATATGCTTTCTTTCCTCGCCTCATCTCTTTCCAAATGGAATTTCTCTGCAGTCATCGCCGAGGGAATAGCTCCTCCAAAAAGGATCCTCTTCCCACCAGAGAAGATTTGCATGGTCTGGCAGCAGAGACAGAGTGCTGGAGCAGGGCTCTTCAATGTGGGCAACACGTGCTTCCTCAACGCTGTCCTGCAGTGCCTGACCTACACCCCCCCACTGGCCAACTACCTGCTGTCCCAAGAGCACAGCCAGGCCTGTGAGTGCTTTTAGGAGCATCTCCTGAAAATCTCTTCATCAAGTCCCAGATTCCCAGAATGTAAAATTTGTTTTCAGACAACAGCAGCCCTTTGTCAGCCCCATGAGTCTGTACTCTTTGAACACTGGAGCCTAGAACCCACTTGTCCTAGCCTGCTGCCTTACCCTTAATGAAAACACCTCTTTCTCCCTGGCAGTCTTTATTCCTGCAAGTTAAACCCTCTGTGCTTATTGCACAGAAAGCTCTTGGTTTACCATCCCTCTCTGAAGATTTTCTGCACACTAAAATGCCCTGGGACCATTGGGACATTGGGAGGAGTGGAGTATTGGACTGGAGTGGCAGTGCAAGAGGAGGAGTATCCCACTGCTGTGGATGTTTTGCTAACCTAAGGACCTTCCCTGTGTCCCTCTTCAGGTCACCAGCAGGGTTTCTGCATGATGTGCATCATGGAAGCACACGTGAACAAGGTCCTGCGTTCCCCTGTCAGTGCCATCCTGCCTTTGGCTGTCCTCAAGGTTTTCAAACGTAAGTCGTACCAGGTGCTTGAACAGGTTTCCTTCCCTCCTTCTATGAGAGAACTGAAACCTTCTTTCTTAGGCATAGGAGAACATTTGGAGCCCGGCAGGGAGGAAGATGCCCATGACTTCTTGTGCTGTACTGTCAATGCCATGCAGACAGCTTGTCTGAGTGAAAGCAGCGAGTAAGCACAAGCAAATCACCCTCACCAAGTTCTGAGCCCTTTGCACTGCTTGGTGTGCTCCCATCAAGGGAAACCTAAACCCTGGGCTTTCAGGCCAAGCAAAACTCTTGCCGGAGATAATGCTCTGTCTTCCCACTTGTTTCCAGCTTGGACCTCTCATCTCAATCCACTACCATTGTCTCTCAAATCTTTGGAGGCTTTCTGAGATCCAGAGGTATGTTTCCTCAACTCTTACTCTCTTTGACATTGCCTGTGTCCTTCTGTCTGCCTGTGCCTGACAGTTGGTCTGGTGGGACAGGTACAATGTGTAAATGGGCAGTGTCAGTCAGCTTCCCATTGCTGAGCATTTGGATTTTTCCTTCCAGTCACCTGCGTCAGCTGCAAAGCCGTTTCTGACTCCTACGAGGCCTTCCTGGATATCCCTTTGGATATCAGAGTAAGAAGCTTTTGCAGTTGTGCTTCAAGACATGCCAAGGCCCTTGCAGCTTTCCAGAGTCAGCACATTTGTCTTAAAAATGTGTGCTGTGAGCACAAGAGATCTTGGTGGTGGGTGGGAAGGGGAATGGATGGTGTCCTCCTGCAGAGGCCATGGCACTGGTCTCTCTGTAGGTGCTGTCTTTAAGCTGGTCGAGCAGCATTATCCTCTCTGCACCCTCAATATATCCTCATCCCCCTTTGCTTTGCCCTCCCCTAACACTTGTCTGGCTCCCAGGCCGATGGGTTGGGTTGTTTGCACCACTGATGCCCCTGCATAGTGTCATGAGTTGATGTGAGTGGTGTGGTGGTACGGGGAGGGAGCTCTTGATGGCTCCGGGAGCCTCTGGGACACAGGGAGATGTTCAGCATCCCACTCTCTTTCTGTCTCCTTCTGGACAGCTTCATGGTGGGTCTCTCCAGCATCAGCTGCAGGGGTTTGCTTGTCAGCTCGTGGGAGTTGTTTGGGTGAGGCAATTTCCTGCAGCTCAGTGTGCTCATTTGTCACTCTTGCAGACAGCCTCGACCCTCACTGCAGCTCTGGAGGACTTTGTGAGACCCGAGCACCTGGATGGTGAAAACTGCTACAAATGTAACACGTAAGATGATTACTAAGCACATATTACCAGGAGATCCTGTGTGAGGGAGTTGCATGTCATTGAGCAGAAGTCATCTTCTCATGGAGCTTTGCTGCACACAGAGGAGATGCAGCTCCTTTAAAATAGAGCAGGGAATAGCCTTAGAATAGCAAAAGCTGTGTGAGACAGGACAGGTTGCCTGGCCACCCTGGGGGAGGATTGGGTGCATTTCAGCACTGGGTTCTGTGCTTGGTTTCAAGGTGTAAGAAGAATGTTGCTGCCTTCAAGAAGTTCACAGTCCATTGCGCACCCAAGGTTCTCACGGTGTGTCTAAAAAGGTTTGACTGTTTCACCGGTAGGAAGATCAGCAAGGTTTGTACACAGCCGGTGTGCAGCTTTCTCTTCCTGGAGCAGATTTCCCTGAGCTTGTGCCAAGGCACTGGTCTTGGGTTCGTCATGTTCCCTTCTGGGGAGAGAATTCCCTTGGGAAGACAGGCAAGCGCTCTTCTCCAGCAGAGCTGCTTTGGCCAAGAACAGCTTCCTGCCACTCAAAGCATTACACCTTTGTGATGGTGTGCTTTATGGAAAACCAGCTGCTTGTGAGCCCCAAAGATGTATTTACACACTTCTGGCCCCTGGATGTGGCAGGCTATTCTGTGTCATAGGTCAGGGTCACTTCTGAGCCCTGCTGGTGTCTGTGCAGGTTGTGAAGTACCCCGAGTACCTGGATCTTCGCCCGTATATGTCCCAGGCAGAGGGAGAACCCCTCCGTTACTCCTTGTATGCTGTCCTGGTGCACAGTGGGGTCAGCTGTCATACAGGACACTATTTCTGCTACACAAAGGTAGTCAGCAATGTCCTTCATTCCTTCCTTCCTTCCTTCCTTCCTTCCTTCCTTCCTTCCTTCCTGCCTTCCTTCCTTCCTTGCCAATGGGGAAAATGTGTGTGGGGAAGAGAAACTTTACTGTCGGTGTTACTGACAGCCAAGGTTTTGGGGCAGGAGATGTCTTGAGGGGCTGGACTGGATTTGTTTTGACATACTCTTTGTTAGGTAGTTTTCTGCCTGTGTTTTTGGTGAGAAACCATGCAGAGATCCTTGTCCTTTTTTTTTCACAGGCCAGCAATGGGCTGTGGTACCTGATGGATGATGAGTCTGTGGAGCTTCGTTGCCTTGACACAGCTCTCAGGCAGCAAGCCTACCTGCTGTTTTATGCCAGGTAATAAGCAGCATTCAGATACGTTCAGAAGATGTTTCCTTTTCCCTGTTTATTGGTTTGCTTCTCATAGTGCAGAGAATGCAGAGATTTCTCACCAAAGGCAATTACGACCAGCTTCATTCAGTGCTCTGGAACCTGTGCTGCCCCATGTCTGTGCTTCAGGCTGCTGCCCTGATGTAGCCTGCTACCTGCCTGCTCTGTGATGCTAGACTTTTGTAGAAAAGAGTGAGGGAACTTAAAGGGACCTGCCAGGAAAGATGGGGAGGGAGCCTTTATCAGGAAGGGCTGGACAGGATGAAGGGTATCAGTTTTCAGCTGACCCATTATGGCAGGTTTCCATGAGATATTAGGAAGAAATGCTTGAGTGGAAGGGTGGTGAGAGCATGGAACAGGCTGCCCAAAGAAGCTGTGGGTGCCCCATCCTTGGAGGTTTTCAAGGCCAGGTTGGACAGGGCTTGGAGAGGCCTTGTCTATTGTGAGGTATTCCTGTCCATGACAGCGGGGTGGCACAAAATGAGCATTAAGATCCCTTCCAACCCAAGCAAGCGTGTGAATTTTGTGCAATTCACATGAGGGTCTAGAAGGTATAAAGATGAGGTTTATCTGAGACAGGAGTAGACTTGGTGGGAAGACTCTAGCTAAAATTTCCATTAGTGGCCTTGGTTAAATCTTCTCTCTGTCATAGAAACCTCTCCAAGGAAATGAGCGAATCCCAGAGAGGGCTGCAAAAACAGCCCGAAACTGAGATCATTCTTTTCTTTTCTCCAGGTGTTCAGATCTGAAAATTGGAGAAAGGGCTTCTTCCTCACTGGCACCACCGTATGCCCCTTCCTTCCTTCCTCAGTGGGAAGCTTCAGGACCTTCCAACAGGAGCTTGCAGTGTGCTCCTGGCCCCAGGGTTGCTCAGGAGCAGGTCCTGCTGAGGCGGAGGGACATGAGCAGATCCGTGCAGGGCAGCTACAACCTCTGCAGCCCCTCTGTGCAACACACAGACTACGAGCCCTCAGCGAGGAAGAGGAGGAGGCTGACAACAAATTCCCCGTGTTGTGATCAAACCCCTGTGGATAGAGCAACTCCAGGGCCCCCCAGCTCCCACTTGAAGCAGGCTCCCAAGCTCAGGGCTGCTCGGAGGCAAACCCGAGCGAGGTTCAGAGAGCAGAGGAGATCCCCACGGCGGGGCTCTGACCTGCACGGCCGCTTTGTGCAGTGCACAGACGACCAGCAGCCCTCTGTGAGCAAGAGGAAGAGGAGGAGAACAAGTTCTTCCCGTTGTGACAGAGCCCCAGGGGATAATGCAGCTTCAGGGCCCTCCAACACCAGCTTCAAGCAGGCTCCTGTGCTCAGGGCTGCTCAGGAGCAATCCCAAGCGAGGCTGAGGGAGCGGAGGAGATCCCCAGAGCTGGGCTATGATCTCCACAGCCGGTTTGTGCAGCACGCAGCCCAGCGCCCTTCGGCGAGGAAGAGGAGGGTGCCCATGGCCTAGAGGGGCACGTCTGAGAAGAGCTCGGGGCACTCTGGGAGTGCTGCAGTCAGATTTTGGCCCTGGCTGAAGCAGAAGGGAAGATGAGCATTGAGTTTGTTAGCACAGGTTTCCTTGTTTTCTTCTCAAAGATGAAGAAGCAGTTGGTTTATATGGGCGATGATGCTTGTGAATAGAGTAATAGGCTTTAATTAGAATTCTTCATTCCACAGTGTAGATAGTTTTTGCTGCTAATATAGGTCAGTAGTTGAAATCAATATTGAAGCAATTTTTTAATTAAAGCTAGAAAAATAAATGTTAAGTACAGACTGATATTACCCTTGCCAATGTCTCTTTTTCTCAGTCTCAAGGTGAAATCTTGCTGGGTGTCCCCACTCAAAGGAGGAATCTCCAGCCACATTCTGAGAAGGGGAGGGGGGGTTAGACGTCTGTCCTGTTGAAGTGTGGGGCTTTTCCAGAGTGAAGTGATGGACTGTGAGTGTCACAGTGCTCAGGGAGCTGTGCCAGCTGGGGCAGGATGCTCTGCCTGAGCAGGGATACAGCAGCTCCAGCTGTGTCCTGTCTACACCTTAGCAGGAATGGCTTGAGCAAGGAGGGCCTCCTGTTTGTAGTGTTAAAGAATGCTGAGACCAGCTTGACCAAACTATCATGTCACCACTGTCACTGAAAACATCAGGATAAATTAAGCTCTCTAATGCTACTTTTAGTGTCAGGAAGCACACATTCCTTTCTTAGAGTGCCCTTCTGGGCAACTCCTCCCACTTTATATTCCAGGCATGATGCTGTGTGGTGTGGATGTCCCTCTGGGCAGTTCAGGTCACCTGTCCCAGCTGTGCTCTCTGCCAGTTTCTTTTGTGAGCCTCCTCACAGGCAGAGCAGAAGATGAGAAAACAAAATGTCCCTGACTCAGGACAAACGTGACTGAGCAAAACCCCATACTTCAGTGTATTATCAACACCATTCTCATTGCAAATCCAGAACACAGCACTGTAAGAGCTACCGAAATAAAGAAATTAACTCTACCCTGTCTGAAATGAGAACAGTGGCATTCCAGCACAATTGCTGAATTACCTTTGTTAGTTCCCTCTTTATCTCTGGGTTCTGCACAGTGTCCATGTGGTTCAGAAATTCTACATTCCTTGAGTCCATATTCAGCCATAAAATGCCTCTTCCAGGTCTGAGACCATTGATGCATATCAAGGTTAATTACAGTTGTTTTAGCAAAACGTAAAGCTTCAGGGCTTTTCCCAAGCTGTGTTCCCACTAGAGCAGCTTATGGCAAACCTTGCTAAATGTTGGCTACAGTGGCATATGACAGAGTGGAAAATTACACGGCTCATGATTAATTAAAAGAAGTAATTAGAAAACTGAATTAAAAGAATGAATTAGAAAAGGTATTTGTAAAGTTCTATCATTTCCAACACCATGAGGACATGCAAACAGAGAATCCCTGATCTGAGGGCAGGAGCAGCAAGGATGTCCAGGCCTTCACATGGAAGTGAGAGTCAGACGGGTCACATGGGAGAAACCAAAGTGGTGCTAGTACCTTCTTCAGCAGCAAAGCCTATTTTGTTGAATAGACCTGCCAAAACCTAATGTAAAAATGTATCAGAGGCAGCCAGTCAGGTTATGCTATAGAAGGGCAGTCCCACTTTTGCATGACAAGGATTTCTAGCATACCTCCCTAAGGTGTGTGAATATCCCTCCCTTGAGCAGGGAAAGCCCTGAAGGTCACTTCTCATGGCTGAGCAAAATAGGTTTGCTCATGGTTGTTGGATGAGTGACATCAATCTCTACGTAATTGTTTTGCCTGATTTCATAGAATTGCTTCTCTGTTGCTTCCAAGATAGTGCACTATACTGTAACACTAGTAGTTAGTTAGGGTGTGTTACTATGCTAGTTCCACTATGTTAGTTATGTTAGTAAGGCTGCCGATGCAATGTGACAAATACTTGTGATCAAGTTATTTTGCTTAATGATTGCAATCAATTTAAATGAATTCTTAATTTTATTTATATCAATAGATTTGGTTTGCCGTCTTTAATCCCACGGGGCAACGTTGTATACAGGCTCAAGTACACCTCTGTAACCCTTTGCATAGAAACTGTTGAAGAGTCTGGGGCTGGGCTAGGACCCAGCTGCATGCAGACTTCTCTCTGAGGAGTTTAGAAAACAAAAGTGTCCTTCCTGTACCTGCTGACTTGACAGGAGGGCTTCTGTAGCAAACTTTGTCTGGAGTGGGTCTGTTCTCCACTCACTGATAACTTTTGCAAGGAGCAGGGAGTTGGACTGGATGAGCATTATGGGTCCCTTCCCACGTGAGATATTCGATGATCTGATGATTCTATTACATGGTGGAAGGGGAAAGGGATTTTCTTTTTGCCACCATGGAAGCTGGGAGAAGTATTAGTAAAAACACTGGTAAAGGGAGGGCTGCAGGGAGCAGTATCACCTTCCATCACTAAATTGGACTAGGATTTCATAAAATTAAATGAAGACCAACAGCCATGCCTGGCCTTGCTTATTGAGCCTTCTCCCAAGCACAATGGGAATATCTGCTGGTAGTGGATAACATTGAGTGAGTTGGTCTGTGCTGTGAAAGATGGTCTGACTGCTTGGTGGGCACATCTGTCAAATAAATCTTACCCAAAGAAATAATTGGAATGCTAAATCCTTGTTTGCTGCAGCAGATGTGGCAAAGAAAGTGGGTGATTTTTGGTTGGTTGGTTGGATGGGGATTATTGTTGTTGGTGGTGTTCTTTTAATCTTTCTGATTAATGACAAACCTTCGGAAGAAGGAGTAGGGGAACCTACATGTTAATTTGTGGGCAAGAATGATCTTTTTGGTGCAACTTTATCCCAAAGTATATGTGAGGACTGCATCAATACACACTCCTTTGTCTTGGGTTCCTCTACGGCAGAGTCACTGATGGTGTGACCCAGAAAGGAAATATGGGTACAGACACCCAAATGGTTTAAAGTGGGCATGTTTCAGCAGGCTGTAGTACACAGTAGCAGAAGCAGGGGAAGTATCTGGCAGCAGAGGATCATAAAGCCAAGGAGGATTAGCAGTGCCTTAGCAAAAGCTATAGCCTGCATACTTCTTCATGATACCCTAAAAAGGGTCCTTCAAATCTGCGAGCGATGAGGTATGCCAGGAAATAGATCAAGGTAAACTAATTTTTAGTTGTAATGATCTGGACACCAACAGGGAAATAAAAATCAAGATTGGCAATGAGTGAATCTTTTGTCCCTTATCCCCAAGTGAATGTGGGCTGCATCTTTGTTTCACCTTCAAATTTTGCTGAGAAAGCATAAGTATGGTAAGCCTGTGTGGCAACTCTGTCATTAATCTGGCTGCATTATGAAGTAATAGTAATTACTGCAAAGTAAAACCAGATCTTAATATTTGTGTAGGATATCTGGGTTTATATAGAAATCATTTGCAAGTTCTGTAAAACTAGAGGTGGCTGTGAATCAGCTCATACACGTGCATCATATTTATCCAACCTCTTAACAACTATTCCTTATTGCTCCAATCAGCACTAGCCAGTCTCAGTGGACTTTATATAGATGTAGTATAAAGAGCTGTGGACAAACCTCTCTTCTGCTTCACTGCAGAGTGCTCAGAGTTGAAAGCTTTCCTGGAGACCTCAACATTTAGGGGTTTTTTCCTATCCTCTCTCTTCTTCTACCACACTCCACAACAGGAGAAACTACCTTTGTTATATTCAAATGGTGCAACTGATGATTTTTGAGACTTGAACTGATTAGTCCATGAAAAGATCTCTGCCACAACAAGTTTTCTTTTTCTACAGAGTAAAAGTGGTAGCTGAGCGTTTGAAGAGAGTGGTGAATATACAGCCTTTGAAGGCAATGCTATGAAAGAAGAATCAGTCAAAAAGAGACAGAAACAAAACGCATAAGACTGCCTCATTTTCTTTCGAAGCTTTTATAATCTTTTCAGAAGATCTTCTCAAAATCTGAGTAGTATCTAAATTCCAGTCCTCTTTCTGTCTGTTCAAGCAGGCAGTTGTATTCTGACTGCAGATTTGCCCGGCTGTTTGCAGCTTCATCGGCTGCTGGACACTAAAACGAGGAGAGCTCTGCAAGGCACCAGAGAAGGATGATCCTTGGGAACCTCAGTGGATTGAGTGAATTCAGACTCCTGGGTTTTTCTGGAACCTCTCCTTTACACCCTTTGCTCTTTCTAGTTTTATTATCTCTTCATATTCTCACCTTGATGGCGAACACAGTGATAGCTTTGATAACAAACAGTGATAATCGCCTTCACACCCCGATGTATTTCTTCCTCACTCAGCTGTCCTGTTGGGATATCTGCTATTTGTCTGTCATTATCCCAAGTATTCTCGAGAACCTGATGGTGGGAACAGTGCGTATTTCCAAGACAAGATGTGCAATGCAAATGTTTTCCATCCTTTTCTTTGGAGTTGCTGAGTGTTTTCTCTTGGCGGCCATGTCCCTTGATGGTTATTTTGCAGTTTGCTGCCCCTTGCATTTCACAATTATCATGAGCAGCAGGGTCTGCAGAAGCCTGGTTGTTGGAGCTTACATCTGTGGAACTGCTGAGGGCTTAGTTCACACCCTCATCACCTTCAGCTCACCCTTGTGTGGTTGTGCCATTGACCACTTCTTCTGTGAGATTCAGCCTCTCCTGGACCTGCTCTGTGGCAACACTCTCCCAAGTGAAATCCAGGTCATTGTGGTGGCTGTCTTTGCTATTCTGAGTCCTTTCTCACTGGTCATTTATTCCTGTATTCCTATCGTTTCCACAATTCTTCACATGGCATCAGCTGAGAGCCAGGAGAAGGCGTTTTCCACTTGCTCCTCACAGCTCCTGGTTGTGACTGTTTTTTATGGCACTGCAGGCTCCATGTACCTGCGGCCAAAATACAGCTACTGTGCATCTGTGGATAAATTCCTCTCCCTTTCTTATTCTCTGGTGACTCCTTTATTGAATCCCATCATTTGCAGTTTGAGGAATAAGGAGGTGAAAGGAGCCCTGAAGGAAAAAATGGAGAAAACCTAAGTTAGTGTGGAAATGAAATAGAAGATTTGGGTTGTTCCAGGTGTTTGTGGTGGAATTTTTCACTCTAAATTCTTGTTCAGGAAAATCAATTTCCAGATCTACTTCATCTGTTGGGGAGGAAGGAGGGAGAAGAGTGGAGATTTTTAGCTCTAAGAGGGAGTGTTAGAAGCTATGTTAACATTTTGGAAGGGAATTTCTTCCACATACTTAAGAAATTCTTCAATAAACTTATTTTTTTCCTTTTCTTTTCCTTGCTATTTTTCAAAAGCTTGAAAATTGTGCTTTACATACTTCTGAATTTTTGAACCAAAGAGTAATATTCAAGAGCCTGACTTTACTGAAAGAACTGAAAAGAATGAGTTTTCACCTGTTTGCATTTATTTCCTGAAAATGTTTAGTAAATCTGTTGGGGGAAAGGAGAGGACAGACTTCAGAAACAATGTGGAGCCCAGGATATTATTGAGTACTGATTTTAATTCTGAGATTGTTACTGGGGCAAAAAAAAAAAAAAAAAAAAAGAGGTGTGCAGAATTGCATTCCTGCCCCACTGCCTCAAAGATATTTCTTCAATTTTAGAGTCATTGTTTTAAACATGTTAGACCAAGTGTAGGCCTTTGAAGTACTTAACCACTGTAATCTTCTGTAACTATTAATACAACTCTTTATATTAAATGCTCAAAGCTTAAATGATATTGGAAAGATAAGGACATGCATTACTCCTTAAATTAATCCTTCATTCCTGGAAATAACTGAAAATATAAATATCATAAAAGTACATGTCCTGGTTTGAAAGACAGCTGTTTGCTAAGGAAAGCAGAAGCTTCCCTTTGGACTGAAAAATGTGACCCTTCCTTCCTTCTTTCCTTCCGATTATTAGGATTTTGAAATTAAGGGAGCTCTCAGGCAAAGATATGGGGGTAAGAATAACAGTTCTTTTCTACTGCAACTAGCAAGACAAACAAGAACAACAGTAGCTATGAAATTAGCCACAAACAGAAC
Source organism: Cinclus cinclus (assembly GCF_963662255.1). Lineage (NCBI taxonomy): Eukaryota > Metazoa > Chordata > Aves > Passeriformes > Cinclidae > Cinclus > Cinclus cinclus. The sequence continues at coordinate 2,684,885 of NC_085069.1, read as the reverse complement.
AGTAACTCAGTCCCAGTGTTTTTTGGCTGCAGGCACCTTTTCCCTGAGCTGCAGTTCCCGGTGCTGGGGGCGGGCAGGTCCCGCAGAGCTGCAGGAGGGCTGGGGGTGATGGCAGAGCTGTCCCAGGGAGAGACAGAGAGAGATGGAGAGAGCTCTCCGCTCACGGTGTGGGTCCTGGGGCTCAGCAGAGTGCTGGAAGGTGGCAGGTTCCAGCGAGAAGGCAGCAGGGCAGGGTCCCACAGCAGTGAGGATGGCTCCCGGCGATGGCATGGCAGGAATGCAACACAGGCGGCGATCGTCCTTCTCGTCCCAACTCCAAGGGGGAAATGGGACCCAGGCCCAGCCTTCCGCTTCCTCTTCTGCATGTTTCAATCTCGCGCGGTGTCCCTCTTCTCTCTCTCCTCCCCCTTGTCACCAGGGCCCAGTCAACAGGTATCTTAGCATGACAATGGGGAAAATTCCACAGAGGGAAAAGGGAAAGAAACAACCCCCAACAGTACAGGGTTCTTAATTGGATGTCATATGAATTTTTATCTTGAGCGTTTGTAAATCCACAAAAAAATTATAAGGTATAATATCCTTTGCAGAAGCTTGACATCTTTGATTTTAATCACATCTTATTTTGTACCAAAAAATTTATTATAACAGAAAATGCTGTCTCATACTTTTAATTTTTTAAATTTCAAATGCATTACAAAAAGAATGCATTGTTTTTTGTCATATTGCTTTATTGGCATTAAAGTTTCTCCCCTAGTCATATATGCTAGACTCCTTACAGCAGCATTCCTAGAGAATTGCACAACTGTGTGTATTATGAAAGAAGTGATGAAGAGGGGAAACCCAAGTAAAAAAAGCAGTGGGGATAAGAAAAGTGTAATTCATAAAACAAAAAACAAACAAAAAGCCCCCAACCAAACAAAAAAAAATGTTATAATATGGTTCAGTAAAATGAAAGTAAGCATTAAAAACCTGGGAAGTTTCAGTCTGGTAAACCACCAGGCCCAATACTTTCTTGATTGATTATGCAAAATTTGTGAGTTCTCAAGTTTGTGGGCAACACTAAATCAGAGGGAGTAGACAATGTGCCAAAGGGCCCCCATGTTTTAATGAATCCAGAGGAAGGCTGGATGAGTTCCTTGAACAGAGAGCCCAGCTCTAGGTGTCCAAACCAGGTGGGATTCAGCTGCCTCTTCATGGCTTGATTTTGGGGGAGCTGCATCCATGGATTCACACTTGCCCATCTTAAGTGTCTGGAATCTGAGCCTGAAGGATGGTTTCTATCAAAATGGAAATTAGCACTTCTAGGGCACGGATCTTGTGCTTCAGAATGACTCTGCAGACGAGTGCTGTCCTCATGGCCTGGAATAGCAGGCATGCAGAAGAACTTACAGGACTGAGTCCCCTCCAGGGGAAGCTGCGTGTTCCTGGTCTCTGCTGGGGAAGAAAGGGTGGTGGTACCTTGGACAGGATGAGAAAGCAGAGAGTCAATGATAAAAACAAAAATCAACCTCTCCTTCACTTCCTTTCTGACTGAAACTGTAAAACAAAGCTCAGAGAACTCACATTTGTGGGATCAGTATGGTGACGAGGATTTGCAAATCTCAGCTGTTTCAAGAGAGGTGTTTAGCCCTCAAGTTACCTGAAGATCTATGAACCCTGAGGCTCTGTGAATGATTTCATTTGCCCAAGACTACTTGCACCGAACAAAATGAGTCTGCTTTACAGCAGAGCTTGGTCTCAGCTGATGCTAGAAATCTGACTGTGCAGTTGCCTCTTGAAGCAAGGTGCTCACTTTGAGAGAAAGTGTACAGGTGAAAAACTTGTCCTACTTCCTCCAGTTGGAACAGATCTTCAGTATTGTTCCAGAAAACTCTGAATTAACCCCACCTGATCTGATTTCAGGCTCCAGAGCACTGAATGGGAAAGCCTTACTGTGACAGACAGGAGAGCCAGGGGAGAATCAAACCAACCATGGTGCAGAATAAACACAACTAAATCCAGTGCAGAGTTCCAGCTCTGTGCCAGGATCCTTGTGCTGGTCTGGAGCACAGAGGTGCGGGACGGAAACATGAAAACACACGCTTGGGCTCACAGGAATATCCAGAGACAATTAATCATCCTTTCAGAATTTCACGGAAGAGGTTAAAAGTGTCCACACCTTGCTTATTTTCATCTTTTGAATGGAAAAGTGGATTTAGAATTTAGCTTTTTGGAAATGCTTTCATTGTATCTGCTTAAGTATAGCTGGAAGAAACCTGACTCCGTCTGGCAATAGAAGTATATGCTACTTGGGAATAATTGTCATAGGCTAAACACCCAGCAGATTGCACCAGTGATTCCTGCTGTCACTAGAATAGCCAGCCCGTGTAATTTTGTGATTCTCATGCCCTTGGTGCTCCAGAAAGATTTTAACTGTAGATTGGCAGTAAATTGGAAACAAGCCAAAATAAAATAAAACACAAAAACAAAAAGGCAGAAAAGACTGTTGTTCTTAAATCTGAGTAAGTCTTTTGTTTTGCACTGCACGTCTAGACATAATACGGTGAAAAATTAGTTTTTCTAGATAGAAAGTTTTACATCTAGGTATTTCTAATACGTACTACATCTTTACAAGGGATATGCTAGACACTGAGCTCTCATTTTAAAATAGTGCAGTAAAGCATGCTAAATTCTCCAAACCAATAATTGCCATTTCAGATTTTGTCTGAATCAGGTTTTATTCTTTCCCCAGCCAGTGCCCTCTCTGCTCTTTGTCTTTCTTTCCATCTTCCTCTGTCCTTTCTCTCTGTCTGTCTAACTAGCTCTTTTTTGACATCACTTCCTTGGATTCCTTGGGCTTTCTCCTCTGTCTCCCACTGCTGCAGCTCTCCTTTCTCAGCGGAAGGTCCCAATGCTTTTGTCTGCCTCAGGCTCTGCAGCCACCCAGCCCGGGGCTGTTCACACCCTGCTTTGTGCCAGCCTTCTCAAGCCCCTCGGTACGGTTCTGTTTGCCAGCACTGCCGTGCCCTGCTCCTCAGCACCTCCCAGCCGGGCCCCTGTGTCCGCCTGAGCCCGGCACTCAGCTGCGCTTCTCCAGCCCTCGGCAGCTCCCGCCTCCCTGCTCCCCCTCTCTGCTGTGCTCACACCCGGCAGAGCAGCACAGATCCGCCCCGTGCCCCAGCCCTGGCTCGGGGCCCGCCAGGAGCCTCCACCCTGCTCCTCACCTGCACCAGGTGTGCTGTCACCTGAGCAATGGCCAAACAACCGGGAGCCTGCAGCAGCCACTCATTCCCTGACACTGCAGCTGATGCCTCCATGGGCTTCCTAAAAGCACAGGCCACACAAAGCCAAGGGAATCAAAAGCAGATATATCTACTGAATAAATAAATTCCATACATCAATATCAATATCAATATCGATATCAATATCAATATCAATATCAATATCAATATCAATATTTATTGAAGGGCCTTCAGGAACATTTCAGGCAGACAAAGCCTCCCAGGGGCTACACTCCAAAATGGACCGTGGGTCACGGCTTCTCATCCTTTTCTAAGTTTGGTCCATTTGCCTATTGGAGGTTTATTTCCAATGAGAGCTTCAGGTAATGAAGTCATTTACCTTCAGTTTGTTCACCCCCAACTCACTTTTGTTTCCATTTCCTGGGGCCTGAGGCAGTGAGGGGTCCTTGATTGCCAGGCCTGGGCAGGAATTGCTGTGTCTGAGCAGAATGGGGAAGCAGCAGCTCACACTGTGCATGGAGTTTGGAGTCACACGCATAAGAATGGCAGGATTGCAAATCTATGAAAAATACAAAAGCTACAATCCTGAGGCATCAGGGGTGAATAGCAACCAGCTGCCTCTTTGGAGCCCGAGGAACAGCAACTGCCTGCCGCAAGGCCCAGAAGCTTGTTGGTCAAATGCAGCAGGAACAAAAGTGCCTCCAGCCATCCTGAGTGGGAATGTGGCTAAAGCTGTGTCGGATCCAAGGCAGCCTGGAGGAAGGAGTGAATGTGAAGCTGCTGAAGAGCTGCCCAGGAGAGGCTGGGGCCCTGGCAGCCAAGGCTCACCCAGTGCAGCCTCTGGGGGTCCCTTTGGTGGGGCCAGCCCAGGGTCAGCCTGTGGGTGCACCTTGGGGGCACACCAAACTCACTGGAAAGGACCCTCTGAGAGCTTGGGTGCCTTGCACAGGAGTCTCACAGGCACAGGCCAGTGGAAGAACAGAGTGGAGTGGAACAGAAATGCCCGGCAGCCTGAGGGCCAGACACAAGTGTGACCTGGCTTGTGACAGCTCTGGGCAGGGCTCTGCTCACTGGGCTCTGTGCTCTGGGGAAGGAGTTCACTGATCCTTCACTCAGGGGAGGCCCTGCCAGCCAGTGAACCCCTGTGCATCAGAGGACAGGGGGAGTCCCAGTGACTGCCACCTGGGAGAGGAGCCATGTGGTTCCAGGGCCCAGGAGCCATGTGCTTCTGTGACCTCAAGGGGATCCATCCCTGTGTGCCCCCATGTCACTGAGGGGCAGCGATGTGGCACCTCTCCAGTGATTGTGACTCACCTGCCCAGGGCTCAGTATCCTGAGAGCAGACTAACGTGTCAGCAGGTCTTCAGGATAGCTCAGCTTAGCCCTGTGCTAGGCACCTCTCTGCCTTTCAAGCAGATTTATTGTTTACTGTCCCCTTCAGCTTTTGTCCTCTCACAGGTAATTATGATTTGACTCTTGGGATAGATCATAGAGGAAGGAGAGAAAAGTCTAGGCTGCTTATACCTTCCTAGCTGAAGGCTGAGCTGTTGCCCCTTCGTAGGCTGTCCACATACAGGCTAGGCTAGAGTTCTTCTTTGCTGATTCTCTTTTCTTTACTATAGCCTAGGATAGGTAAGTAAGGGGTGAGTGCAGTCTGAGGGGCTGGGCTCAGCCCAGAGTGGCAAAAAGCCCACCTTGGATACTGCAGGAGGGAGTGGGACAGAAGGAGAGCAGCAAAGGCTGTAGTTAAGTTAGTGGCTGAAAGCTGGTCACTCCTGCAGAGGAGGGAAAAGCCAGAGAGCTCTGCTGTTGATGCTGTGACAGCAGCAGGGCCTCCTCAGAGAAGGTAACATGCACTGGAGCACTTCAGAAGGACCTTTGAAGCTCCTGGGGCTCTGTCACTGATCACAAAGCTGTGAGCCTGCACTTCAGCAGCTGGCTCAAGCACCACTGAAACTCTTGATGGCAAATGCTGTTCTTCCATAGGTTGTATTTCTTTGGAGTTTTTATTCCTTTGGTGAGATATAATCATTTCTTTGCAATCAGGTGAGGGGATTGATGCTGATCCCTTCCTGGAGCACGTCCTTGGTCATCCAGAGCTTTGCCCGCTGCTCCTGAGAGGGACGATGGCCACAACAGGGAACAATTCCTGTGAGTACCAGCTTCACTGGCAGCTTTGGACTTTGTGACTCCCCACAGACAGCTGACATGACTGGTGCTCAGATCCCAGAATGATGTGCTCACAAGCTAGAGTGAAGTCTGGGATGTTTGCTGAGAATAGCCAGACTGCCCCAGGTTGTTTAGTCCCAGGAAAACACCTTTTGTCACTGTGAAGGAGACTTTGAAACATCATTGCTCATAGGGAGGTCTGACAGGTCCTTGAGCTGCCTTTTGTGCTCAGTACTTGCTTGTTTTCAAGAAGTTCCAGTCAGTTAGAATCAGGGAAAGCTTGACCTGATAATCCAGTCTAGAGCTCTGGTGAGAAGGGAAGGTACCCTGAGGCCCAGAAATCAGAGCTGGGGCTTGTTGGACTCTTGGCAAAGTAAGCAGGGGAACAGACTTTTCCAAATCAGGAAATTTCAATGGCAGTGCTAGGCTTCCCCCGATAGTGAGTTGAAGGTTTGAGCTGGTTGTCCTGACTGCTTGTGTAGAAAGCTCAAAGTTTAAATATGCTTTCTTTCCTCGCCTCATCTCTGTCCAAATGGAATTTCTCTGCAGTCATCGCCGAGGGAATAGCTCCTCCACAAAGGATCCTCTTCCCACCAGAGAAGATTTGCATGGTCTGGCAGCAGAGACAGAGTGCTGGAGCAGGGCTCTTCAATGTGGGCAACACGTGCTTCCTCAACGCTGTCCTGCAGTGCCTGACCTACACCCCCCCACTGGCCAACTACCTGCTGTCCCAAGAGCACAGCCAGGCCTGTGAGTGCTTTTAGGAGCATCTCCTGAAAATCTCTTCATCAAGTCCCAGATTCCCAGAACGTAAAATTTGATTTCAGACAACAGCAGCCCTTTGTCAGCCCCATGAGTCTGTACTCTTTGAACACTGGAGCCTAGAACCCACTTGTCCTAGCCAGCTGTCTTACCCTTAATGAAAACACCTCTTTCTCCCTGGCAGTCTTTATTCCTGCAAGTTAAACCCTCTGTGCTTATTGCGCAGAATGCTGTTGGTTTACCATCCCTCTCTGAACATTTTCTGCACACTAAAATGCCCTGGGACCATTGGGACATTGGGAGGAGTGGAGTATTGGACTGGAGTGGCAGTGCAAGAGGAGGAGTACCCCACTGCTGTGGATGTTTTGCTAACCTAAGGACCTTCCCTGTGTCCCTCTTCAGGTCACCAGCAGGGTTTCTGCATGATGTGCATCATGGAAGCACACGTGAACAAGGTCCTGCGTTCCCCTGTCAGTGCCATCCTGCCTTTGGCTGTCCTCAAGGTTTTCAAACGTAAGTCGTACCAGGTGCTTGAACAGGTTTCCTTCCCTCCTTCTATGAGAGAACTGAAACCTTCTTTCTTAGGCATAGGAGAACATTTGGAGCCCGGCAGGGAGGAAGATGCCCATGACTTCTTGTGCTGTACTGTCAATGCCATGCAGACAGCTTGTCTGAGTGAAAGCAGCGAGTAAGCACAAGCAAATCACCCTCACAAAGTTCTGAGCCCTTTGCACTGCTTGGTGTGCTCCCATCAAGGGAAACCTAAACCCTGGGCTTTCAGGCCAAGCAAAACTCTTGCCGGAGATAATGCTCTGTCTTCCCACTTGTTTCCAGCTTGGACCTCTCATCTCAATCCACTACCATTGTCTCTCAAATCTTTGGAGGCTTTCTGAGATCCAGAGGTATGTTTCCTCAACTCTTACTCTCTTTGACATTGCCTGTGTCCTTCTGTCTGCCTGTGCCTGACAGTTGGTCTGCTGGGACAGGTACAATGTGTAAATGGGCAGTGTCAGTCAGCTTCCCATTGCTGAGCATTTGGATTTTTCCTTCCAGTCACCTGCGTCAGCTGCAAAGCCGTTTCTGACTCCTACGAGGCCTTCCTGGATATCCCTTTGGATATCAGAGTAAGAAGCTTTTGCAGTTGTGCTTCATGACATGCCAAGGCCCTTGCAGCTTTCCAGAGTCAGCACATTTGTCTTAAAAATGTGTGCTGTGAGCACAAGAGATCTTGGTGGTGGGTGGGAAGGGGAATGGATGGTGTCCTCCTGCAGAGGCCATGGCACTGGTCTCTCTGTAGGTGCTGTCTTTAAGCTGGTCGAGCAGCATTATCCTCTCTGCACCCTCACTATATCCTCATCCTCCTTTGCTTTGCCCTCCCCTAACACTTGTCTGGCTCCCAGGCCGATGGGTTGGGTTGTTTGCACCACTGATGCCCCTGCATAGTGTCATGAGTTGATGTGAGTGGTGTGGTGGTACGGGGAGGGAGCTCTTGATGGCTCCGGGAGCCTCTGGGACACAGGGAGATGTTCAGCATCCCACTCTCTTTCTGTCTCCTTCTGGACAGCTTCATGGTGGGTCTCTTCAGCATCAGCTGCAGGGGTTTGCTTGTCAGCTCGTGGGAGTTGTTTGGGTGAGGCAATTTCCTGCAGCTCAGTGTGCTCATTTGTCACTCTTGCAGACAGCCTCGACCCTCACTGCAGCTCTGGAGGACTTTGTGAGACCCGAGCACCTGGATGGTGAAAACTGCTACAAATGTAACACGTAAGATGATTACTAAGCACATATTACCAGGAGATCCTGTGTGAGGGAGTTGCATGTCATTGAGCAGAAGTCATCGCCTCATGGAGCTTTGCTGCACACAGAGGAGATGCAGCTTCTTTAAAATAGAGCAGGGAATAGCCTTAGAATAGCAAAAGCTGTGTGAGACAGGACAGGTTGCCTGGCCACCCTGGGGGAGGATTGGGTGCATTTCAGCACTGGGTTCTGTGCTTGGTTTCAAGGTGTAAGAAGAATGTTGCTGCCTTCAAGAAGTTCACAGTCCATTGCGCACCCAAGGTTCTCACGGTGTGTCTAAAAAGGTTTGACTGTTTCACCGGTAGGAAGATCAGCAAGGTTTGTACACAGCCGGTGTGCAGCTTTCTCTTCCTGGAGCAGATTTCCCTGAGCTTGTGCCAAGGCACTGGTCTTGGGTTCGTCATGTTCCCTTCTGGGGAGAGAATTCCCTTGGGAAGACAGGCAAGCGCTCTTCTCCAGCAGAGCTGCTTTGGCCAAGAACAGCTTCCTGCCACTCAAAGCATTACACCTTTGTGATGGTGTGCTTTATGGAAAACCAGCTGCTTGTGAGCCCCAAAGATGTATTTACACACCTCTGGCCCCTGGATGTGGCAGGCTATTCTGTGTCATAGGTCAGGGTCACTTCTGAGCCCTGCTGGTGTCTGTGCAGGTTGTGAAGTACCCCGAGTACCTGGATCTTCGCCCGTACATGTCCCAGGCAGAGGGAGAACCCCTTCGTTACTCCTTGTATGCTGTCCTGGTGCACAGTGGGGTCAGCTGTCATACAGGACACTATTTCTGCTACACAAAGGTAGTCAGCAATGTCCTTCATTCCTTCCTTCCTTCCTTCCTTCCTTCCTTCCTTCCTGCCTTCCTTCCTTCCTTGCCAATGGGGAAAATGTGTGTGGGGAAGAGAAACTTTACTGTCGGTGTTACTGACAGCCAAGGTTTTGGGGCAGGAGATGTCTTGAGGGGCTGGACTGGATTTGTTTTGACATACTCCTTGTTAGGTAGTTTTCTGCCTGTGTTTTTGGTGAGAAACCATGCAGAGATCCTTGTCCTTTTTTTTTCACAGGCCAGCAATGGGCTGTGGTACCTGATGGATGATGAGTCTGTGGAGCTTCGTTGCCTTGACACAGCTCTCAGGCAGCAAGCCTACCTGCTGTTTTATGCCAGGTAATAAGCAGCATTCAGATACGTTCAGAAGATGTGTCCTTTTCCCTGTTTATTGGTTTGCTTCTTATAGTGCAGAGAATGCAGAGATTTCTCACCAAAGGCAATTACTACCAGCTTCATTCAGTGCTCTGGAACCTGTGCTGCCCCATGTCTGTGCTTCAGGCTGCTGCCCTGATGTAGCCTGCTACCTGCCTGCTCTGTGATGCTAGACTTTTGTAGAAAAGAGTGAGGGAACTTAAAGGGACCTGCCAGGAAAGATGGGGAGGGAGCCTTTATCAGGAAGGGCTGGACAGGATGAAGGGTATCAGTTTTCAGCTGACCCATTATGGCAGGTTTCCATGAGATATTAGGAAGAAATGCTTGAGTGGAAGGGTGGTGAGAGCATGGAACAGGCTGCCCAAAGAAGCTGTGGGTGCCCCATCCTTGGAGGTTTTCAAGGCCAGGGTGGACAGGGCTTGGAGAGGCCTTGTCTATTGTGAGGTATTCCTGTCCATGACAGCGGGGTGGCACAAAATGAGCATTAAGATCCCTTCCAACCCAAGCAAGCGTGTGAATTTTGTGCAATTCACATGAGGGTCTAGAAGGTATAAAGATGAGGTTTATCTGAGATAGGAGTAGACTTGGTGGGAAGACTCTAGCTAAAATTTCCATTAGTGGCCTTGGTTAAATCTTCTCTCTGTCATCGAAACCTCTCCAAGGAAATGAGCGAATCCCAGAGAGGGCTGCAAAACAGCCCCAAACTGAGATCATTCTTTTCTTTCCTCCAGGTGTTCTGATCTGAAAATTGGAGAAAGGGCTTCATCCTCACTGGCACCACCGTATGCCCCTTCCTTCCTTCCTCAGTGGGAAGCTTCAGGACCTTCCAACAGGAGCTTGCAGTGTGCTCCTGGCCCCGGGGTTGCTCAGGAGCAGGTCCTGCTGAGGCGGAGGGACATGAGCAGATCCGTGCAGGGCAGCTACAACCTCTGCAGCCCCTCTGTGCAGCACAAAGACTACGAGCCCTCAGCGAGGAAGAGGAGGAGGCTGACAACACATTCCCCGTGTTGTGATCAAACCCCTGTGGATAGAGCAACTCCAGGGCCCCCCAGCTCCCACTTGAAGCAGGCTCCCAAGCTCAGGGCTGCTCGGAGGCAAACCCGAGTGAGGTGCAGAGAGCAGAGGAGATCCCCACGGCGGGGCTCTGACCTGCACGGCCGCTTTGTGCAGTGCACAGACGAGCAGCACCCCTCTGTGAGCAAGAGGAAGAGGAGGAGAACAAGTTCTTCCCGTTGTGACAGAGCCCCAGGGGATTGCGCAACTTCAGGGCCCTCCAACACCAGCTTCAAGCAGGCTCCTGTGCTCAGGGCTGCTCAGGAGCAATCCCGAGCGAGGCTGAGGGAGCGGAGGAGATCCCCAGAGCTGGGCTATGATCTCCACAGCCGGTTTGTGCAGCACGCAGCCCAGCGCCCTTCGGCGAGGAAGAGGAGGGTGCCCATGGCCTAGAGGGGCAGGTCTGAGAAGAGCTCGGGGCACTCTGGGAGTGCTGCAGTCAGATTTTGGCCCTGGCTGAAGCAGAAGGGAAGATTAGCACTGAGGTTTTTATCACAGGTGTCTTTGTTTTCTTCTCAAAGATGAAGAAACAGTTGGTTTATATGGGCGATTATGCTTGTGAATAGAGTAATAGGCTTTATTTAGAATTCTTCATTCCACAGTGTAGATAGTTTTTGCTGCTAATATAGGTCAGTAGTTGAAAGCAATATTGATGCAATTTTTTAATTAAAGATAGAAAAATAAATGTTAAGTACAGACTGATATTACCCTTGCCAATGTCTCTTTTTCTCAGTCTCAAGGTGAAATCTTGCTGGGTGTCCCCACTCAAAGGAGGAATCTCCAGCCACATTCTGAGAAGGGGAAGGGGGGTTAGACATCTGTCCTGTTGAAGAGTGGGGCTTTTCCAGAGTGAAGTGATGGACTGTGAGTGTCACAGTGCTCAGGGAGCTGTGCCAGCTGGGGCAGGATGCTCTGCCTGAGCAGGGATACAGCAGCTCCAGCTGTGTCCTGTCTACACCTTAGCAGGAATGGCTTGAGCAAGGAGGGCCTCCTGTTTGTAGTGTTAAAGAATGCTGAGACCAGCTTGACCAAACTATCATGTCACCACTGTTACTGAAAACATCAGGATAAATTAAGCTCTCTAATGCTACTTTTAGTGTCAGGAAGCACACATTCCTTTCTTAGAGTGCCCTTCTGGGCAACTCCTCCCACTTTATATTCCAGGCATGATGCTGTGTGGTGTGGATGTCCCTCTGGGCAGTTCAGGTCACCTGTCCCAGCTGTGCTCTCTGCCAGTTTCTTTTGTGAGCCTCCTCACAGGCAGAGCAGAAGATGAGAAAACAAAATGTCCCTGACTCAGGACAAACGTGACTGAGCAAAACCCCAAACTTCAGCGTATTATCAACACCATTCTCATTGCAAATCCAGAACACAGCACTGTAAGAGCTACCGAAATAAAGAAATTAACTCTACCCTGTCTGAAATGAGAACAGTGGCATTCCAGCACAATTGCTGAATTACCTTTGTTAGTTCCCTCTTTATCTCTGGGTTCTGCACAGTGTCCATGTGGTTCAGAAATTCTACATTCCTTACGTCCAGCTTCAGCCATAAAATGCCTCTTCCAGGTCTGAGACCATTGATGCATATCAAGGTTAATTACAGTTGTTTTAGCAAAACGTAAAGCTTCAGGGCTTTTCCCAAGCTGTGTTCCCACTAGAGCAGCTTATGGCAAACCTTGCTAAATGTTGGCTACAGTGGCATATGACAGAGTGGAAAATTACACGGCTCATGATTAATTAAAAGAAGTAATTAGAAAACTGAATTAAAAGAATGAATTAGAAAAGGTATTTGTAAAGTTCTATCATTTCCAACACCATGAGGACATGCAAACAGAGAATCCCTGATCTGAGGGCAGGAGCAGCAAGGATGTCCAGGCCTTCACATGGAAGTGAGAGTCAGACGGGTCACATGGGAGAAACCAAAGTGGTGCTAGTACCTTCTTCAGCAGCAAAGCCTATTTTGTTGAATAGACCTGCCAAAACCTAATGTAAAAATGTATCAGAGGCAGCCAGTCAGGTTATGCTATAGAAGGGCAGTCCCACTTTTGCATGACAAGGATTTCTAGCATACCTCCCTAAGGTGTGTGAATATCCCTCCCTTGAGCAGGGAAAGCCCTGAAGGTCACTTCTCATGGCTGAGCAAAATAGGTTTGCTCATGGTTGTTGGATGAGTGACATCAATCTCTACGTAATTGTTTTGCCTGATTTCATAGAATTGCTTCTCTGTTGCTTCCAAGATAGTGCACTATACTGTAACACTAGTAGTTAGTTAGGGTGTGTTACTATGCTAGTTCCACTATGTTAGTTATGTTAGTAAGGCTGCCGATGCTATGTAACAAATACTTGTGAGCAAGTTATTTTGCTTAATGATTGCAATCAATTTAAATGAATTCTTAATTTTATTTATATCAATAGATTTGGTTTGCTGTCTTTAATCCCACGGGGCAACGTTGTATACAGGCTCAAGTACACCTCTGTAACCCTTTGCATAGAAACTGTTGAAGAGTCTGGGGCTGGGCTAGGATCCAGCTGCATGCAGACTTCTCTCTGAGGAGTTTAGAAAACAAAAGTGTCCTTCCTGTACCTGCTGACTTGACTGGAGGGCTTCTGTAACAAACTTTGTCTGGAGTGGGTCTGTTCTCCACTCACTGATAACTTTTGCAAGGAGCAGGGAGTTGGACTGCATGAGCATTATGGGTCCCTTCCCACGTGAGATATTCGATGATCTGATGATTCTATTACATGGTGGAAGGGGAAAGGGATTTTCTTCTTGCCACCATGGAAGTTGGGAGAAGTATTAGTAAAAACACTGGTAAAGGGAGGGCTGCAGGGAGCAGTATCACCTTCCATCACTAAATTGGACTAGGATTTCATAAAATTAAATGAAGACCAACAGCCATGCCTGGCCTTGCTTATTGAGCCTTCTCCCAAGCACAATGGGAATATCTGCTGGTAGTGGATAACATTGAGTGAGTTGGTCTGTGCTGTGAAAGATGGTCTGACTGCTTGGTGGGCACATCTGTCAAATAAATCTTAGCCAAAGAAATAATTGGAATGCTAAATCCTTGTTTGCTGCAGCAGATGTGGCAAAGAAAGTGGGTGATTTTTGGTTGGTTGATTAGTTGGTTGGATGGGGATTATTGTTGTTGCTGGTGTTCTTTTGGTCTTTCTGATTAATGACAAACTTAAGGAAGAAGGAGTAGGGGAACCTACATGTTAATTTGTGGGCAAGAATGATCTTTTTGGTGCAACTTTATCCCAAAATATATGTGAGGACTGCATCAATACACACTCCTTTGTCTTGGGTTCCTCTACGGCAGAGTCACTGATGGTGTGACCCAGAAAGGAAATATGGGTACAGACACCCAAATGGTTTAAAGTGGGCATGTTTCAGCAGAGTGTAGTACACAGTAGCAGAAGCAGGGGAAGTATCTGGCAGCAGAGGATCATAAAGCCAAGGAGGATTAGCAGTGCCTTAGCAAAAGCTATAGCCTGCATACTTCTTCATGATACCCTAAAAAGGGTCCTTCAAATCTGCGAGCGATGAGGTATGCCAGGAAATAGATCAAGGTAAACTAAATTTAGTTGTAGTGATCTGGACACCAACAGGGAAATAAAAATCAAGATTGGCAATGAGTGAATCTTTTGTCCCTTATCCCCAAGTGAATGTGGGCTGCATCTTTGTTTCACCTTCAAATTTTGCTGAGAAAGCATAAGTATGGTAAGCCTGTGTGGCAACTCTGTCATTAATCTGGCTGCATTATGAAGTAATAGTAATTACTGCAAAGTAAAACCAGATCTTAATATTTGTGTAGGATATCTGGGTTTATATAGAAATCATTTACAAGTTCTGTAAAACTAGAGGTGGCTGTGAATCAGCTCATACACGTGCATCATATTTATCCAACCTCTTAACAACTATTCCTTATTGCTCCAATCAGCACTAGCCAGTCTCAGTGGACTTTATATAGATGTAGTATAAAGAGCTGTGGACAAACCTCTCTTCTGCTTCACTGCACAGTGCTCAGAGTTGAAAGCTTTCCTGGAGACCTCAACATTTAGGGGTTTTTTCCTATCCTCTCTCTTCTTCTACCACACTCCACAACAGGAGAAACTACCTTTGTTATATTCAAATGGTGCAACTGATGATTTTTGAGACTTGAACTGATTAGTCCATGAAAAGATCTCTGCCACAACAAGTTTTCTTTTTCTACAGAGTAAAAGTGGTAGCTGAGCGTTTGAAGAGAGTGGTGAATATACAGCCTTTGAAGGCAATGCTATGAAAGAAGAATCAGTCAAAAAGAGACAGAAACAAAACGCATAAGACTGCCTCATTTTCTTTCGAAGCTTTTATAATCTTTTCAGAAGATCTTCTCAAAATCTGAGTAGTATCTAAATTCCAGTCCTCTTTCTGTCTGTTCAAGCAGGCAGTTGTATTCTGACTGCAGATTTGCCCGGCTGTTTGCAGCTTCATCGGCTGCTGGACACTAAAACGAGGAGAGCTCTGCAAGGCACCAGACAAGGATGATCCTTGGGAACCTCAGTGGATTGAGTGAATTCAGACTCCTGGGTTTTTCTGGAACCTCTCCTTTACACCCTTTGCTCTTTGTAGTTTTATTATCTCTTCATATTCTCACCTTGATGGCGAACACAGTGATAGCTTTGATAACAAACAGTGATAATCGCCTTCACACCCCGATGTATTTCTTCCTCACTCAGCTGTCCTGTTGGGATATCTGCTATTTGTCTGTCATTATCCCAAGTATTCTCGAGAACCTGATGGTGGGAACAGTGCGTATTTCCAAGACAAGATGTGCAATGCAAATATTTTCCTTCCTTTTCTTTGGAGTTGCTGAGTGTTTTCTCTTGGCCGCCATGTCCCTTGATGGTTATTTTGCAGTTTGCTGCCCCTTGCATTACACAATTATCATGAGCAGCAGGGTCTGCAGAAGCCTGGTTGTTGGAGCTTACATCTGTGGAACTGCTGAGGGCTTAGTTCACACCCTCATCACCTTCAGCTCACCCTTGTGTGGTTGTGCCATTGACCACTTCTTCTGTGAGATTCAGCCTCTCCTGGACGTGCTCTGTGGCAACACTCTCCCAAGTGAAATCCAGGTCATTGTGGTGGCTGTCTTTGCTATTCTGAGTCCTTTCTCACTGGTCATTTATTCCTGTATTCCTATCGTTTCCACAATTCTTCACATGGCATCAGCTGAGAGCCAGGAGAAGGCGTTTTCCACTTGCTTCTCACAGCTCCTGGTTGTGACTGTTTTTTATGGCACTGCAGGCTCCATGTACCTGCGGCCAAAATACAGCTACTGTGCATCTGTGGATAAATTCCTCTCCCTTTCTTATTCTCTGGTGACTCCTTTATTGAATCCCATCATTTGCAGTTTGAGGAATAAGGAGGTGAAAGGAGCCCTGAAGGAAAAAATGGAGCAAACCTAAGTTAGTGTGGAAATGAAATAGAAGATTTGGGTTGTTCCAGGTGTTTGTGGTGGAATTTTTCACTCTAAATTCTTGTTCAGGAAAATCAATTTCCAGATCTACTTCATCTGTTGGGGAGGAAGGAGGGAGAAGAGTGGAGATTTTTAGCTCTAAGAGGGAGTGTTAGAAGCTATGTTAACATTTTGGAAGGGAATTTCTTCCACATACTTAAGAAATTCTTCAATAAACTTATTTTTTTCCTTTTCTTTTCCTTGCTATTTTTCAAAAGCTTGAAAATTGTGCTTTACATACTTCTGAATTTTTGAACCAAAGAGTAATATTCAAGAGCCTGACTTTACTGAAAGAACTAAAAAGAATGAGTTTTCACCTGTTTGCATTTATTTCCTGAAAATGTTTAGTAAATCTGTTGGGGGAAAGGAGAGGACAGAATTCAGAAACAATGTGGAGCCCAGGATATTATTGAGTACTGATTTTTAATTCTGAGATTGTTACTGGGGAAAAAAAAAAAAAAAAAAAAAAAAAAAGAGGTGTGCAGAATTGCATTCCTGCCCCACTGCCTCAAAGATATTTCTTCAATTTTAGAGTCATTGTTTTAAACATGTTAGACCAAGTGTAGGCCTTTGAAGTACTTAACCACTGTAATCTTCTGTAACTATTAATACAACTCTTTATATAAAATGGTCAAAATGTAAATGATATTGGAAAGATAAGGACATGAATTACTCCTTAAATTAATCCTTCATTCCTGGAAATAACTGTAAATATAAATATCATAAAAGTACATGTCCTGGTTTAAAAGACAGCTGTTTGCTAAGGAAAGCAGAAGCTTCCCTTTGGACTGAAAAATGTGACCCTTCCTTCCTTCTTTCCTTCCGATTATTAGGATTTTGAAATTAAGGGAGCTCTCAGGCAAAGATATGGGGGTAAGAATAACAGTTCTTTACTACTGCAACTAGCAAGACAAACAAGAACAACAGTAGCTATGAAATTAGCCACAAACAGAACAGTAACTCAGTCCCAGTGTTTTTTGGCTGCAGGCACCTTTTCCCTGAGCTGCAGTTCCCGGTGCTGGGGGCGGGCAGGTCCCGCAGAGCTGCAGGAGGGCTGGGGGTGATGGCAGAGCTGTCCCAGGGAGAGACAGAGAGAGATGGAGAGAGCTCTCCGCTCACGGTGTGGGTCCTGGGGCTCAGCAGAGTGCTGGAAGGTGGCAGGTTCCAGCGAGAAGGCAGCAGGGCAGGGTCCCACAGCAGTGAGGATGGCTCCCGGCGATGGCATGGCAGGAATGCAACACAGGCGGCGATCGTCCTTCTCGTCCCAACTCCAAGGGGGAAATGGGACCCAGGCCCAGCCTTCCGCTTCCTCTTCTGCATGTTTCAATCTCGCGCGGTGTCCTTCTTCTCTCTCTCCTCCCCCTTGTCACCAGGGCCCAGTCAACAGGTATCTTAGCATGACAATGGGGAAAATTCCACAGAGGGAAAAGGGAAAGAAACAACCCCCAACAGTACAGGGTTCTTAATTGGATGTCATATGAATTTTTATCTTGAGAGTTTGTAAATCCACAAAAAAATTATAAGGTATAATATTCTTTGCAGAAGCTTGACATCTTTGATTTTAATCACATCTTATTTTGTACCAAAAAAATTATTATAACAGAAAATGCTGTCTCATACTTTTAATTTTTTAAATTTCAAATGCATTACAAAAAGAATGCATTGTTTTTTGTCATATTGCTTTATTGGCATTAAAGTTTCTCCCCTAGTCATATATGCTAGACTCCTTACAGCAGCATTCCTAGAGAATTGCACAACTGTGTATATTATGAAAGAAGTGATGAAGAGGGGAAACCCAAGTAAAAAAAGCAGTGGGGATAAGAAAAGTGTAATTCATAAAACAAAAAACAAACAAAAAGCCCCCAACCAAACAAAAAAAATGTTATAATATGGTTCAGTAAAATGAAAGTAAGCATTAAAAACCTGGGAAGTTTCAGTCTGGTAAACCACCAGGTCCAATTCTTTCTTGATTGATTATGCAAAATTTGTGAGTTCTCAAGTTTGTGGACAACACTAAATCAGAGGGAGTAGACAATGTGCCAAAGGGCCCCCATGTTTTAATGAATCCAGAGGAAGGCTGGATGAGTTCCTTGAACAGAGAGCCCAGCTCTAGGTGTCCAAACCAGGTGGGATTCAGCTGCCTCTTCATGGCTTGATTTTGGGGGAGCTGCATCCATGGATTCACACTTGCCCATCTTAAGTGTCTGGAATCTGAGCCTGAAGGATGGTTTCTATCAAAATGGAAATTAGCACTTCTAGGGCAGGGATCTTGTGCTTCAGAAGGACTCTTTGCAGATGAGTGCTGTCCTCATGGCCTGGAATAGCAGGCATGCAGAAGAACTTACAGGACTGAGTCCCCTCCAGGGGAAGCTGCGTGTTCCTGGTCTCTGCTGGGGAAGAAAGGCTGGTGGTACCTTGGACAGGATGAGAAAGCAGAGAGTCAATGATAAAAAACAAAAATCAACCTCTCCTTCACTTCCTTTCTGACTGAAACTGTAAAACAAACCTCAGAGAACTCACATTTGTGGGATCAGTATGGTGACGAGGATTTGCAAATCTCAGCTGTTTCAAGAGAGGTGTTTAGCCCTCAAGTTACCTGAAGATCTATGAACCCTGAGGCTCTGTGAATGATTTCATTTGCCCAAGACTACTTGCACCGAACAAAATGAGTCTGCTTTACAGCAGAGCTTGGTCTCAGCTGATGCTAGAAATCTGACTGTGCAGTTGCCTCTTGAAGCAAGGTGCTCACTTTGAGAGAAAGTGTACAGGTGAAAAACTTGTCTTAATTCCTCCAGTTGGAACAGATCTTCAGTATTGTTCCAGAAAACTCTGAATTAACCCCACCTGATCTGATTTCAGGCTCCAGAGCACTGAATGGGAAAGCCTTACTGTGACAGACAGGAGAGCCAGGGGAGAATCAAACCAACCATGGTGCAGAATAAACACAACTAAATCCAGTGCAGAGTTCCAGCTCTGTGCCAGGATCCTTGTGCTGGTCTGGAGCACAGAGGTGCGGGACGGAAACATGAAAACACACGCTTGGGCTCACAGGAATATCCAGAGACAATTAATCATCCTTTCAGAATTTCACAGAAGAGGTTAAAAGTGTCCACACCTTGCTTATTTTCATCTTTTGAATGGAAAAGGGGATTTTGAATTTAGCTTTTTGGAAATGCTTTCATTGTATCTGCTTAAGTATAGCTGGAAGAAACCTGACTCCGTCTGGCAATAGAAGTATATGCTACTTGGGAATAATTGTCATAGGCTAAACACCCGGCAGATTGCACCAGTGATTCCTGCTGTCACTAGAATAGCCAGCCCGTGGAATTTTGTGACTCTCATGCCCTTGGTGCTCCAGAAAACATTGTAAACTCTAGATTGGCAGTAAATTGGCAGTAAAAACCAAATAAAATAAAACACAAAAACAAAAAGGCAGAAAAGACTGTAGTTCTTAAATCTGAGTAAGTCTTTTGTTTTGCACTGCACGTCTAGACATAAAGCGGTGAAAAATTAGTTTTTCTAGATAGAAAGTTTAACATCTAGGTATTTCTAATACGTACTACATCTTTACAAGGGATATGCTAGACACTGAGCTCTCATTTTAAAATAGTGCAGTAAACCATGCTAAATTCTCCAAACCAATAATTGCCATTTCAGATTTTGTCTGAATCAGGTTTTATTCTTTCCCCAGCCAGTGCCCTCTCTGCTCTTTGTCTTTCTTTCCATCTTCCTCTGTCCTTTCTCTCTGTCTGTCTAACTAGCTCTTTTTTGACATCACTTCCTTGGATTCCTTGGGCTTTCTCCTCTGTCTCCCACTGCTGCAGCTCTCCTTTCTCAGCGGAAGGTCCCAATGCTTTTGTCTGCCTCAGGCTCTGCAGCCACCCAGCCCGGGGCTGTTCACACCCTGCTTTGTGCCAGCCTTCTCAAGCCCCTCGGTACGGTTCTGTTTGCCAGCACTGCCGTGCCCTGCTCCTCAGCACCTCCCAGCCGGGCCCCTGTGTCCGCCTGAGCCCGGCACTCAGCTGCGCTTCTCCAGCCCTCGGCAGCTCCCGCCTCCCTGCTCCCCCTCTCTGCTGTGCTCACACCCGGCAGAGCAGCACAGATCCGCCCCGTGCCCCAGCCCTGGCTCGGGGCCCGCCAGGAGCCTCCACCCTGCTCCTCACCTGCACCAGGTGTGCTGTCACCTGAGCAATGGCCAAACAACCGGGAGCCTGCAGCAGCCACTCATTCCCTGACACTGCAGCTGATGCCTCCATGGGCTTCCTAAAAGCACAGGCCACACAAAGCCAAGGGAATCAAAAGCAGATATATCTACTGAATAAATAAATTCCATACATCAATATCAATATCAATATCAATATCAATATCGATATCAATATCAATATCAATATCAATATCAATATCAATATCAATATCAATATTTATTGAAGGGCCTTCAGGAACATTTCAGGCAGACAAAGCCTCCCAGGGGCTACACTCCAAAATGGACCGTGGGTCACGGGTTCTCGTCCTTTTCTAAGTTTGGTCCATTTGCCTATTGGAGGTTTATTTCCAATGACAGCTTCGGGTAATGAAGTCATTTACCTTCAGTTTGTTCACCCCCAACTCACTTTTGTTTCCATTTCCTGGGGCCTGAGGCAGTGAGGGGTCCTTGATTGCCAGGCCTGGGCAGGAATTGCTGTGTCTGAGCAGAATGGGGAAGCAGCAGCTCACACTGTGCATGGAGTTTGGAGTCACACGCATAAGAATGGCAGGATTGCAAATCTATGAAAAATAGAAAAGCTACAATCCTGAGGCATCAGGGGTGAATAGCAACCAGCTGCCTCTTTGGAGCCCGAGGAACAGCAACTGCCTGCCGCAAGGCCCAAAAGCTTGTTGGTCAAATGCAGCAGGAACAAAAGTGCCTCCAGCCATCCTGAGTGGGAATGTGGCTAAAGCTGTGTCGGATCCAAGGCAGCCTGGAGGAAGGAGTGAATGTGAAGCTGCTGAAGAGCTGCCCAGGAGAGGCTGGGGCCCTGGCAGCCAAGGCTCACCCAGTGCAGCCTCTGGGGGTCCCTTTGGTGGGGCCAGCCCAGGGTCAGCCTGTGGGTGCACCTTGGGGGCACACCAAACTCACTGGAAAGGACCCTCTGAGAGCTTGGGTGCCTTGCACAGGAGTCTCACAGGCACAGGCCAGTGGAAGAACAGAGTGCAGTGGAACAGAAATGCCCGGCAGCCTGAGGGCCAGACACAAGTGTGACCTGGCTTGTGACAGCTCTGGGCAGGGCTCTGCTCACTGGGCTCTGTGCTCTGGGGAAGGAGTTCACTGATCCTTCACTCAGGGGAGGCCCTGCCAGCCAGTGAACCCCTGTGCATCAGAGGACAGGGGGAGCCATGTGGTTCCAGGGCCCAGGAGCCATGTGCTTCTGTGACCTCAAGGGGATCCATCCCTGTGTGCCCCCATGTCACTGAGGGGCAGCGATGTGGCACCTCTCCAGTGATTGTGACTCACCTGCCCAGGGCTCAGTATCCTGAGAGCAGGCTAACGTGTCAGCAGGTCTTCAGGATAGCTCAGCTTAGTCCTGTGCTACGCACCTCTCTGCCTTTCAAGCAGATTTATTGTTTACTGTCCCCTTCAGCTTTTGTCCTCTCACAGGTAATTATGATTTGACTCTTGGGATAGATCATAGAGGAAGGAGAGAAAAGTCTAGGCTGCTTATACCTTCCTAGCTGAAGGCTGAGCTGTTGCCCCTTCGTAGGCTGTCCACATACAGGCTAGGCTAGAGTTCTTCTTTGCTGATTCTCTTTTCTTTACTATAGCCTAGGATAGGTAAGTAAGGGGTGAGTGCAGTCTGAGGGGCTGGGCTGAGCCCAGAGTGGCAAAAAGCCCACCTTGGATACTGCAGGAAGGAGTGGGACAGAAGGAGAGCAGCAAAGGCTGTAGTTAAGTTAGTGGCTGAAAGCTGGTCACTCCTGCAGAGGAGGGAAAAGCCAGAGAGCTCTGCTGTTGATGCTGTGACAGCAGCAGGGCCTCCTCAGAGAAGGTAACATGCACTGGAGCACTTCAGAAGGACCTTTGAAGCTCCTGGGGCTCTGTCACTGATCACAAAGCTGTGAGCCTGCAGTTCAGCAGCTGGCTCAAGCACCACTGAAACTCTTGATGGCAAATGCTGTTCTTTCCATAGGTTGTATTTCTTTGGAGTTTTTATTCCTTTGGTGAGATGTAGTCATTTCTTTGCAATCGGGTGAGGGGATTGATGCTGATCCCTTCCTGGAGCACGTCCTTGGTCATCCAGAGCTTTGCCCGCTGCTCCTGAGAGGGACGATGGCCACAACAGGGAACAATTCCTGTGAGTACCAGCTTCACTGGCAGCTTTGGACTTTGTGACTCCCCACAGACAGCTGACATGACTGGTGCTCAGATCCCAGAATGATGTGCTCACAAGCTAGAGTGAAGTCTGGGATGTTTGCTGAGAATAGCCAGACTGACCCAGGTTGTTTAGTCCCAGGAAAACACCTTTTGTCACGATGAAGAAGACTTTGAAACATCATTGCTCATAGGGAGGTCTGACAGGTCCTTGATTTGCCTTTTGTGCTCAGTACTTGCTTGTTTTCAAGAAGTTACAGTCAGTTAGAATCAGGGAAAGCTTGACCTGATAATCCAGTCTAGAGCTCTGGTGAGAAGGCAAGGTACCCTGAGGCCCAGAAATCAGAGCTGGGGCTTGTTGGACTCTTGGCAAAGTAAGCAGGGGAACAGACTTTTCCAAATCAGGAAATTTCAATGGCAGTGCTAGGCTTCCCCTGATACTGAGTTGAAGGTTTGAGCTGGTTGTCCTGACAGCTTGTGTAGAAAGCTCAAAGTTTAAATATGCTTTCTTTCCTCGCCTCATCTCTTTCCAAATGGAATTTCTCTGCAGTCATCGCCGAGGGAATAGCTCCTCCAAAAAGGATCCTCTTCCCACCAGAGAAGATTTGCATGGTCTGGCAGCAGCGACAGAGTGCTGGAGCAGGGCTCTTCAATGTGGGCAACACGTGCTTCCTCAACGCTGTCCTGCAGTGCCTGACCTACACCCCCCCACTGGCCAACTACCTGCTGTCCCAAGAGCACAGCCAGGCCTGTGAGTGCTTTTAGGAGCATCTCCTGAAAATCTCTTCATCAAGTCCCAGGTTCCCAGAATGTAAAATTTGATTTCAGACAACAGCAGCCCTTTGTCAGCCCCATGAGTCTGTACTCTTTGAACACTGGAGCCTAGAACCCCCTTGTCCTAGCCTGCTGCCTTACCCTTAATGAAAACACCTCTTTCTCCCTGGCAGTCTTTATTCCTGCAAGTTCAACCCTCTGTGCTTATTGCACAGAAAGCTCTTGGTTTACCATCCCTCTCTGAACATTTTCTGCACACTAAAATGCCCTGGGACCATTGGGACATTGGGAGGAGTGGAGTATTGGAGTGGAGTGGCAGTGCAAGAGGAGGAGTACCCCACTGCTGTGGATGTTTTGCTAACCTAAGGACCTTCCCTGTGTCCCTCTTCAGGTCACCAGCAGGGTTTCTGCATGATGTGCATCATGGAAGCACACGTGAACAAGGTCCTGCGTTCCCCTGTCAGTGCCATCCTGCCTTTGGCTGTCCTCAAGGTTTTCAAACGTAAGTCGTACCAGGTGCTTGAACAGGTTTCCTTCCCTCCTTCTATGAGAGAACTGAAACCTTCTTTCTTAGGCATAGGAGAACATTTGGAGCCCGGCAGGGAGGAAGATGCCCATGACTTCTTGTGCTGTACTGTCAATGCCATGCAGACAGCTTGTCTGAGTGAAAGCAGCGAGTAAGCACAAGCAAATCACCCTCACAAAGTTCTGAGCCCTTTGCACTGCTTGGTGTGCTCCCATCAAGGGAAACCTAAACCCTGGGCTTTCAGGCCAAGCAAAACTCTTGCCGGAGATAATGCTCTGTCTTCCCACTTGTTTCCAGCTTGGACCTCTCATCTCAATCCACTACCATTGTCTCTCAAATCTTTGGAGGCTTTCTGAGATCCAGAGGTATGTTTCCTCAACTCTTACTCTCTTTGACATTGCCTGTGTCCTTCTGTCTGCCTGTGCCTGACAGTTGGTCTGCTGGGACAGGTACAATGTGTAAATGGGCAGTGTCAGTCAGCTTCCCATTGCTGAGCATTTGGATTTTTCCTTCCAGTCACCTGCGTCAGCTGCAAAGCCGTTTCTGACTCCTACGAGGCCTTCCTGGATATCCCTTTGGATATCAGAGTAAGAAGCTTTTGCAGTTGTGCTTCCAAGACATGCCAAGGCCCTTGCAGCTTTCCAGAGTCAGCACATTTGTCTTAAAAATGTGTGCTGTGAGCACAAGAGATCTTGGTGGTGGGTGGGAAGGGGAATGGATGGTGTCCTCCTGCAGAGGCCATGGCACTGGTCTCTCTGTAGGTGCTGTCTTTAAGCTGGTCGAGCAGCATTATCCTCTCTGCACCCTCACTATATCCTCATCCCCCTTTGCTTTGCCCTCCCCTAACACTTGTCTGGCTCCCAGGCCGATGGGTTGGGTTGTTTGCACCACTGATGCCCCTGCATAGTGTCATGAGTTGATGTGAGTGGTGTGGTGGTACGGGGAGGGAGCTCTTGATGGCTCCGGGAGCCTCTGGGACACAGGGAGATGTTCAGCATCCCACTCTCTTTCTGTCTCCTTCTGGACAGCTTCATGGTGGGTCTCTTCAGCATCAGCTGCAGGGGTTTGCTTGTCAGCTCGTGGGAGTTGTTTGGGTGAGGCAATTTCCTGCAGCTCAGTGTGCTCATTTGTCACTCTTGCAGACAGCCTCGACCCTCACTGCAGCTCTGGAGGACTTTGTGAGACCCGAGCACCTGGATGGTGAAAACTGCTACAAATGTAACACGTAAGATGATTACTGAGCACGTATTACCAGGAGATCCTGTGTGAGGGAGTTGCATGTCATTGAGCAGAAGTCATCTTCTCATGGAGGTTTGCTGCACACAGAGGAGATGCAGCTTCTTTAAAATAGAGCAGGGAACAGCCTTAGAATAGCAAAAGCTGTGTGAGACAGGACAGGTTGCCTGGCCACCCTGGGGGAGGATTGGGTGCATTTCAGCACTGGGTTCTGTGCTTGGTTTCAAGGTGTAAGAAGAATGTTGCTGCCTTCAAGAAGTTCACAGTCCATTGCGCACCCAAGGTTCTCACGGTGTGTCTAAAAAGGTTTGACTGTTTCACCGGTAGGAAGATCAGCAAGGTTTGTACACAGCCGGTGTGCAGCTTTCTCTTCCTGGAGCAGATTTCCCTGAGCTTGTGCCAAGGCACTGGTCTTGGGTTCGTCATGTTCCCTTCTGGGGAGAGAATTCCCTTGGGAAGACAGGCAAGCGCTCTTCTCCAGCAGAGCTGCTTTGGCCAAGAACAGTTTCCTGCCACTCAAAGCATTACACCTTTGTGATGGTGTGCTTTATGGAAAACCAGCTGCTTGTGAGCCCCAAAGATGTATTTACACACCTCTGGCCCCTGGATGTGGCAGGCTATTCTGTGTCATAGGTCAGGGTCACTTCTGAGCCCTGCTGGTGTCTGTGCAGGTTGTGAAGTACCCCGAGTACCTGGATCTTCGCCCGTACATGTCCCAGGCAGAGGGAGAACCCCTCCGTTACTCCTTGTATGCTGTCCTGGTGCACAGTGGGGTCAGCTGTCATACAGGACACTATTTCTGCTACACAAAGGTAGTCAGCAATGTCCTTCCTTCCTTTTTTCTTTCCTTGCCAATGGGGAAAATGTGTGTGGGGAAGACAACTTTGCTGTCGTTGTTACTGACAGCCAAGGTTTTGGGGCAGGAGATGTCTTGAGGGGCTGGACTGGATTTGTTTTGACATACTCTTTGTTAGGTAGTTTTCTGCCTGTGTTTTTGGTGAGAAACCATGCAGAGATCTTTGTCCTTTTTTTTTCCACAGGCCAGCAATGGGCTGTGGTACCTGATGGATGATGAGTCTGTGGAGCTTCGTTGCCTTGACACAGCTCTCAGGCAGCAAGCCTACCTGCTGTTTTATGCCAGGTAATAAGCAACATTCAGATACGTTCAGAAGATGTGTCCTTTTCCCTGTCTATTGGTTTGCTTCTCATAGTGCAGAGAATGCAGAGATTTCTCACCAAAGGCAATTACTACCAGCTTCATTCAGTGCTGTGGAACCTGTGCTGCCCCAAGTCTGTCCTTCAGGCTGCTGCCCTGATGTAGCCTGCTACCTGCCTGCTCTGTGATGCTAGACTTTTGTAGAAAAGAGTGAGGGAACTTAAAGGGACCTGCCAGGAAAGATGGGGAGGGAGCCTTTATCAGGAAGGGTTGGACAGGATGAAGGGTATCAGTTTTCAGCTGACCCATTATGGCAGGTTTCCATGAGATATTAGGAAGAAATGCTTGAGTGGAAGGGTGGTGAGAGCATGGAACAGGCTGCCCAAAGAAGCTGTGGGTGCCCCATCCTTGGAGGTTTTCAAGGCCAGGTTGGACAGGGCTTGGAGGGGCCTTGTCTATTGTGAGGTATTCCTGTCCATGACAGCGGGGTGGCACAAAATGAGCATTAAGATCCCTTCCAACCCAAGCAAGCGTGTGAATTGTCACATGAGGGTCTAGAAGGTATAAAGATGAGGTTTATCTGAGATCGGAGTAGACTTGGTGAGAAGACTCTAGCTAAAATTTCCATTAGTGGCCTTGGTTAAATCTTCTCTCTGTCATCGAAACCTCTCCAAGGAAATGAGCGAATCCCAGAGAGGGCTGCAAAAACAGCCAAAATCTGAGATCATTCTTTTCTTTTCTCCAGGTGTTCTGATCTGAAAATTGGAGAAAGGGCTTCTTCCTCACCGGCACCACCGTATGCCCCTTCCTTCCTTCCTCAGTGGGCAGCCAGCAGCGAGCAGGTGGCTCCTGTTGGCCCACAGGGCTTGCCTGGCAGCACGAAGGTAACTCTGGGGAGGAGGGTCAGTGCACTAGAGGAGCAGTGGATCTCCTTCTAGCATCTCAGCATTTCTCCTTTTCCCCCTCTCACCCTGCTGCACTCTTCACAGCCACAGTGCTGTCTCTTCTCCAAGCATCCCGGCTGCCTCCATCCCATTTGTGCCCCTTTGGCCCTTTGGCCTTGGCAGCCCTCCAGAAGAGCCTTTAGGAGGCTCAGAAATGTCCCCTCCCAGAACTCCTGGGAGTTCCCCACTGACTCTGGTCCTTTCAGGAGAGAAGGGCAGGAACTCTCCACAGCTCTCTTTGCAGGACATGGCCCTGGGCATGGAAGGCGCTGGCAGGAAGCAGGACCGGAGCAGATCCCCGCTGTCAGGCAGGGATGGCCACAGCTGCTCTGGGGTCAGCACGGACTGGGACCACACAGCAGGGAGGAGAACGGGCCCTCCGAGTTGTAGCGCCACTGCCAGGGATGGTGAAGCTTCAGGACCTTCCAACAGGAGCTTGCAGTGTGCTCCTGGCCCCGGGGTTGCTCAGGAGCAGGTCCTGCTGAGGCGGAGGGACATGAGCAGATCCGTGCAGGGCAGCTACAACCTCTGCAGCCCCTCTGTGCAGCACAAAGACTACGAGCCCTCAGCGAGGAAGAGGAGGAGGCTGACATCACATTCCCCGTGTTGTGATCAAACCCCTGTGGATAGAGCAGTTCCAGGGCCCCCCAGCTCCCGCTTGAAGCAGGCTCCCAAGCTCAGGGCTGCTCGGAGGCAAACCCGAGCGAGGTGCAGAGAGCAGAGGAGATCCCCACGGCGGGGCTCTGACCTGCACGGCCGCTTTGTGCAGTGCACAGACGACCAGCACCCCTCTCTGAGCAAGAGGAAGAGGAGGAGAACAAGTTCTTCCCGTTGTGACAGAGCCCCAGGGGATAACGCAGCTTCAGGGCCCTCCAACACCAGCTTCAAGCAGGCTCCTGTGCTCAGGGCTGCTCAGGAGCAATCCCGAGCGAGGCTGAGGGAGCGGAGGAGATCCCCAGAGCTGGGCTATGATCTCCACAGCCGGTTTGTGCAGCACGCAGCCCAGCGCCCTTCGGCGAGGAAGAGGAGGGTGCCCATGGCCTAGAGGTGCACATCTGAGAAGAGCTCGGGGCACTCTGGGAGTGCTGCAGTCAGATTTTGGCCCTGGCTGAAGCAGAAGGGAAGATGAGCACTGAGTTTTTTATCACAGGTGTCCTTGTTTTCTTCTCAAAGATGAAGAAACAGTTGGTTTATATGGGCAATGATGCTTGTGACTAGAGTAATAGGCTTTAATTAGGATTCTTCATTCCACAGTGTAGATAGTTTTTTCTGCTAATATAGGTCAGTAGTTGAAAGCAATATTGATGCAATTTTTTAATTAAAGCTAGAAAAATAAATGTTAAGTACAGACTGATATTACCCTTGCCAATGTCTCTTTTTCTCAGTCTCAAGGTGAAATCTTGCTGGGTGTCCCCACTCAAAGGAGGAATCTCCAGCCACATTCTGAGAAGGGGAGGGGGGGTTAGACGTCTGTCCTGTTGAAGAGTGGGGCTTTTCCAGAGTGAAGTGATGTACTGGGAGTGTCACAGTGCTCAGGGAGCTGTGCCAGCTGGGGCAGGATGCTCTGCCTGAGCAGGGATACAGCAGCTCCAGCTGTGTCCTGTCTACACCTTAGCAGGAATGGCTTGAGCAAGGAGGGCCTCCTGTTTGTAGTGTTAAAGAATGCTGAGACCAGCTTGACCAAACTATCATGTCACCACTGTCACTGAAAACATCAGGATAAATTAAGCTCTCTAATGCTACTTTTAGTGTCAGGAAGCACACATTCCTTTCTTAGAGTGCCCTTCTGGGCAACTCCTCCCACTTTATATTCCAGGCATGATGCTGTGTGGTGTGGATGTCCCTCTGGGCAGTTCAGGTCACCTGTCCCAGCTGTGCTCTCTGCCAGTTTCTTTTGTGAGCCTCCTCACAGGCAGAGCAGAAGATGAGAAAACAAAATGTCCCTGACTCAGGACAAGCGTGACTGAGCAAAACCCCAAACTTCAGCGTATTATCAACACCATTCTCATTGCAAATCCAGAACACAGCACTGTAAGAGCTATCGAAATAAAGAAATTAACTCTACCCTGTCTGAAATGAGAACAGTGGCATTCCAGCACAATTGCTGAATTACCTTTGTTAGTTCCCTCTTTCTCTCTGGGTTCTGCACAGTGTCCATGTGGTTCAGAAATTCTACATTCCTTGAGTCCATATTCAGCCATAAAATGCCTCTTCCAGGTCTGAGACCATTGATGCATATCAAGGTTAATTACAGTTGTTTTAGCAAAACGTAAAGCTTCAGGGCTTTTCCCAAGCTGTGTTCCCACTAGAGCAGCTTATGGCAAACCTTGCTAAATGTTGGCTACAGTGGCATATGACAGAGTGGAAAATTACACGGCTCATGATTAATTAAAAGAAGTAATTAGAAAACTGAATTAAAAGAATGAATTAGAAAAGGTATTTGTAAAGTTCTATCATTTCCAACACCATGAGGACATGCAAACAGAGAATCCCTGATCTGAGGGCAGGAGCAGCAAGGATGTCCAGGCCTTCACATGGAAGTGAGAGTCAGACGGGTCACATGGGAGAAACCAAAGTGGTGCTAGTACCTTCTTCAGCAGCAAAGCCTATTTTGTTGAATAGACCTGCCAAAACCTAATGTAAAAATGTATCAGAGGCAGCCAGTCAGGTTATGCTATAGAAGGGCAGTCCCACTTTTGCATGACAAGGATTTCTAGCATACCTCCCTAAGGTGTGTGAATATCCCTCCCTTGAGCAGGGAAAGCCCTGAAGGTCACTTCTCATGGCTGAGCAAAATAGGTTTGCTCATGGTTGTTGGATGAGTGACATCAATCTCGACGTAATTGTTTTGCCTGATTTCATAGAATTGCTTCTCTGTTGCTTCCAAGATAGTGCACTATACTGGAACACTAGTAGTTAGTTAGGGTGTGTTACTATGCTAGTTCCACTATGTTAGTTATGTTAGTAAGGCTGCCGATGCTATGTGACAAATACTTGTGATCAAGTTATTTTGCTTAATGATTGCAATCAATTTAAATGAATTCTTAATTTTATTTATATCAATAGATTTGGTTTGCCGTCTTTAATCCCATGGGGCACAGTTGTATACAGGCTCAATTACACCTCTGTAACCCTTTGCATAGAAACTGTTGAAGAGTCTGGGGCTGGGCTAGGATCCAGCTGCATGCAGACTTCTCTCTGAGGAGATTAGAAAACAAAAGTGTCCTTCCTGTACCTGCTGACTTGACAGGAGGGCTACTGTAACAAACTTTGTCTGGAGTGGGTCTGCTCTGCACTCACTGATAACTTTTGCAAGGAGCAGGGAGTTGGACTGGATGAGCATTATGGGTCCCTTCCCACGTGAGATATTCGATGATCTGATGAATCTATTACATGGTGGAAGGGGAAAGGGATTTTCTTCTTGCCACCATGGAAGTTGGGAGAAGTATTAGTAAAAACACTGGTAAAGGGAGGGCTGCAGGGAGCAGTATCACCTTCCATCACTAAATTGGACTAGGATTTCATAAAATTAAATGAAGACCAACAGCCGTGCCTGGCTTTGCTAATTGAGCCTTCTCCCAAGCACAATGGGAATATCTGCTGGTAGTGGATAACATTGAGTGAGTTGGTCTGTGCTGTGAAAGATGGTCTGACTGCTTGGTGGGCACATCTGTCAAATAAATCTTAGCCAAAGAAATAATTGGAATGCTAAATCCTTGTTTGCTGCAGCAGATGTGGCAAAGAAAGTGGATGATTTTTGGTTGGTTGATTGGTTGGTTGGATGGGGATTATTGTTGTTGCTGGTGTTCTTTTGGTCTTTCTGATTAATGACAAACCTTCGGAAGAAGGAGTAGGGGAACCTACATGTTAATTTGTGGGCAAGAATGATCTTTTTGGTGCAACTTTATCCCAAAATATATGTGAGGACTGCATCAATACACACTCTTTTGTCTTGGGTTCCTCTACGGCAGAGTCACTGATGGTGTGACCCAGAAAGGAAATATGGGTACAGACACCCAAATGGTTTAAAGTGGGCATGTTTCAGCAGACTGTAGTACACAGTAGCAGAAGCAGGGGAAGTATCTGGCAGCAGAGGATCATAAAGCCAAGGAGGATTAGCAGTGCCTTAGCAAAACCTATAGCCTGCATACTTCTTCATGATACCCTAAAAAGGGTCCTTCAAATCTGCGAGCGATGAGGTATGCCAGGAAATAGATCAAGGTAAACTAATTTTTAGTTGTAATGATCTGGACATCAACAGGGAAATAAAAATTAAGATTGGCAATGAGTGAATCTTTTGTCCCTCATCCCCAAGTGAATGTGGGCTGCATCTTTGTTTCACCTTCAAATTTTGCTGAGAAAGCATAAGTATGGTAAGCCTGTGTGGCAACTCTGTCATTAATCTGGCTGCATTATGAAGTAATAGTAATTACTGCAAAGTAAAACCAGATCTTGATATTTGTGTGGGATATCTGGGTTTATATAGAAATCATTTGCAAGTTCTGTAAAACTAGAGGTGGCTGTGAATCAGCTCATACACGTGCATCATATTTATCCAACCTCTTAACAACTATTCCTTATTGCTCCAATCAGCACTAGCCAGTCTCAGTGGACTTTATATAGATGTAGTATAAAGAGCTGTGGACAAACCTCTCTTCTGCTTCACTGCACAGTGCTCAGAGTTGAAAGCTTTCCTGGAGACCTCAACATTTAGGGGTTTTTTCCTATCCTCTCTCTTCTTCTACCACACTCCACAACAGGAGAAACTACCTTTGTTATATTCAAATGTTGCAACTGATGATTTTTGAGACTTGAACTGATTAGTCCATGAAAAGATCTCTGCCACAACAATTTTTCTTTTTCTACAGAGTAAAAGTGGTAGCTGAGTGTTTGAAGAGAGTGGTGAATATACAGCCTTTGAAGGCAATGCTATGAAAGAAGAATCAGTCAAAAATAGACAGAAACAAAACGCATAAGACTGCCTCATTTTCTTTCGAAGCTTTTATAATCTTTTCAGAAGATCTTCTCAAAATCTGAGTAGTATCTAAATTCCAGTCCTCTTTCTGTCTGTTCAAGCAGGCAGTTGTATTCTGACTGCAGATTTGCCCGGCTGTTTGCAGCTTCATCGGCTGCTGGACACTAAAACGAGGAGAGCTCTGCAAGGCACCAGAGAAGGATGATCCTTGGGAACCTCAGTGGATTGAGTGAATTCAGACTCCTGGGTTTTTCTGGAACCTCTCCTTTACACCCTTTGCTCTTTCTAGTTTTATTATCTCTTTATATTCTCACCTTGATGGCGAACACAGTGATAGCTTTGATAACAAACAGTGATAATCGCCTTCACACCCCAATGTATTTCTTCCTCACTCAGCTGTCCTGTTGGGATATCTGCTATTTGTCTGTCATTATCCCAAGTATTCTCGAGAACCTGATGGTGGGAACAGTGCGTATTTCCAAGACAAGATGTGCAATGCAGATGTTTTCCTTCCTTTTCTTTGGAGTTGCTGAGTGTTTTCTCTTGGCCGCCATGTCCCTTGATGGTTATTTTGCAGTTTGCTGCCCCTTGCATTACACAATGATCATGAGCAGCAGGGTCTGCAGAAGCCTGGTTGTTGGAGCTTACATCTGTGGAACTGCTGAGGGCTTAGT
Source organism: Cinclus cinclus (assembly GCF_963662255.1). Taxonomy (NCBI): domain Eukaryota; kingdom Metazoa; phylum Chordata; class Aves; order Passeriformes; family Cinclidae; genus Cinclus; species Cinclus cinclus. Next base: position 2,652,567 of record NC_085069.1, on the reverse strand, counting down.
TCACACCCTCATCACCTTCAGCTCACCCTTGTGTGGTTGTGCCATTGACCACTTCTTCTGTGAGATTCAGCCTCTCCTGGACCTGCTCTGTGGCAACACTTTCCCAAGTGAAATCCAGGTCATTGTGGTGGCTGTCTTTGCTATTCTGAGTCCTTTCTCACTGGTCATTTATTCCTATATTCGTGTCGTTTCCACAATTCTTCACATGGCATCAGCTGAGAGCCAGGAGAAGGCGTTTTCCACTTGCTCCTCACAGCTCCTGGTTGTGACTGTTTTTTATGGCACTGCAGGCTCCATGTACCTGCGGCCAAAATACAGCTACTGTGCATCTGTGGATAAATTCCTCTCCCTTGCTTATTCTCTGGTGACTCCTTTATTGAATCCCATCATTTGCAGTTTGAGGAATAAGGAGGTGAAAGGAGCCCTGAAGAAAAAAATGGAGCAAACCTAAGTTAGTGTGGAAATGAAATAGAAGATTTGGGTTGTTCCAGGTGTTTGTGGTGGAATTTTTCACTCTAAATTCTTGTTCAGGAAAATCGATTTCCAGATCTACTTCAGCTATTGGGAAGGAAGGAGGGAAAAGAGTGGAGATTTTTAGCTCTAAGAGGGAGTGTTAGAAGCTATGTTAACATTTTGGAAGGGAATTTCTTCCACATACTTAAGAAATTCTTCAATAAACTTATTTTTTTCCTTTTCTTTTCCTTGCTATTTTTCAAAAACTTGAAAATTGTACTTTACATACTTCTGAATTTTTGAACCAAAGAGTAATATTCAAGAGCCTGACTTTACTGAAAGAACTGAAAAGAATTAGTTTTCACCTGTTTGCATTTATTTCCTGAAAATGTTTAGTAAATCTGTTGGGGGATAGGAGAGGACAGAGTTCAGGCAACAATGTGGAGCCCAGGATATTACTGAGGACTGATTTTTAATTCTGAGATGGTTATTGGGGAAAAAAAAAAAAAAGAGGTGTGCAGAATTGCATTCCTGCCCCACTGCCTCAAAGATATTTCTTCAATTTTAGAGTCATTGTTTTAAACATGTTAGACCAGGTGTAGGCCTTTGAAGTACTTAACCACTGTAATCTTCTGTAACTATTAATACAACTCTTTATATTAAATGCTCAAAGCTTAAATGATATTGGAAAGATAAGGACATGCATTACTCCTTAAATTAATCCTTCATTCCTGGAAATAACTGTAAATATAAATATCATGAAAGTAGATGTCCTGGTTTGAAAGACAGCTGTTTGCTAAGGAAAGCAGAAGCTTCCCTTTGGACTGAAAAATGTGATCCTTCCTTCCTTCCTTCCTTCCTTCCTTCCTTCCTTCCTTCCGATTATTAGGATTTTGAAATTAAGGGAGCTCTCAGGCAAAGATATGGGGGTAGGAATAACAGTTCTTTACTAGTGTAACTAACAAGACAAACAAGAACAACAGCAGCTATGGAATTTGCCACAAACAGAACAGTAACTCAGTCCCAGTGTTTTTTGGCTGCAGGCACCTTTTCCCTGAGCTGCAGTTCCCGGTGCTGGGGGCGGGCAGGTCCCGCAGAGCTGCAGGAGGGCTGGGGGTGATGGCAGAGCTGTCCCAGGGAGAGACAGAGAGAGATGGAGAGAGCTCTCCGCTCACGGTGTGGGTCCTGGGGCTCAGCAGAGTGCTGGAAGGTGGCAGGTTCCAGCGAGAAGGCAGCAGGGCAGGGTCCCACAGCAGTGAGGATGGCTCCCGGCGATGGCATGGCAGGAATGCAACACAGGCGGCGATCGTCCTTCTCGTCCCAACTCCAAGGGGGAAATGGGACCCAGGCCCAGCCTTCCGCTTCCTCTTCTGCATGTTTCAATCTCGCGGGGTGTCCCTCTTCTCTCTCTCCTCCCCCTTGTCACCAGGGCCCAGTCAACAGGTATCTTAGCATGACAATGGGGAAAATTCCACAGAGGGAAAAGGGAAAGAAACAACCCCCAACAGTACAGGGTTCTTAATTGGATGTCATATGAATTTTTATCTTGAGCGTTTGTAAATCCACAAAAAAATTATAAGGTATTATATCCTTTGCAGAAGCTTGACATCTTTGATTTTAATCACATCTTATTTTGGACCAAAAAATTTATTATAACAGAAAATGCTGTCTCATACTTTTAATTTTGTAAATTTCAAATGCATTACAAAAAGAATGCATTGTCTTTTGTCATATTGCTTTATTGGCATTAAAGTTTCTCCCCTAGTCATATATGCTAGACTCCTTACAGCAGCATTCCTAGAGAATTACACAACTGTGTATATTATGAAAGAAGTGATGAAGAGGGGAAACCCAAGTAAAAAAAGCAGTGGGGATAAGAAAAGTGTAATTCACAAAACAAAAAACAAACAAAAAGCCCCCAACCAAACAAAAAAAACGGTAAAATATGGTTCAGTAAAATGAAAGTAAGCATTAAAATCCTGGGAAGTTTCAGTCTGGTAAACCACCAGGTCCAATTCTTTCCTGACTGATTATGCAAAATTTGTGAGTTCTCAAGTTTGTGGACAGCACTAAATCAGAGGGAGTAGACAATGTGCCAAAGGGCCCCCATGTTTTAATGAATCCAGAGGAAGGCTGGATGAGTTCCTTGAACAGAGAGCCCAGCTCTAGGTGTCCAAACCAGGTGGGATTCAGCTGCCTCTTCATGGCTTGATTTTGGGGGAGCTGCATCCATGGATTCACACTTGCCCATCTTAAGTGTCTGGAATCTGAGCCTGAAGGATGGTTTCTATCAAAATGGAAATTAGCACTTCTAGGGCAGGGATCTTGTGCTTCAGAAGGACTCTTTGCAGATGAGTGCTGTCCTCATGGCCTGGAATAGCAGGCATGCAGAAGAACTTACAGGACTGAGTCCCCTCCAGGGGAAGCTGCGTGTTCCTGGTCTCTGCTGGGGAAGAAAGGCTGGTGGTACCTTGGACAGGATGAGAAAGCAGAGAGTCAATGATAAAAACAAAAATCAACCTCTCCTTCACTTCCTTTCTGACTGAAACTGTAAAACAAAGCTCAGAGAACTCACATTTGTGGGATCAGTATGGTGACGAGGATTTGCAAATCTCAGCTGTTTCAAGAGAGGTGTTTAGCCCTCAAGTTACCTGAAGATCTATGAACCCTGAGGCTCTGTGAATGATTTCATTTGCCCAAGACTACTTGCACCGAACAAAATGAGTCTGCTCTACAGCAGAGCTTGGTCTCAGCTGATGCTAGAAATCTGACTGTGCAGTTGCCTCTTGAAGCAAGGCGCTCACTTTGAGAGAAAGTGTACAGGTGAAAAACTTGTCTTAATTCTTCCAGTTGGAACAGATCTTCAGTATTGTTCCAGAAAACTCTGAATTAACCCCACCTGATCTGATTTCAGGCTCCAGAGCACTGAACGGGAAAGCCTTACTGTGACAGACAGGAGAGCCAGGGGAGAATCAAACCAACCATGGTGCAGAACAAACACAACTAAATCCAGTGCAGAGTTCCAGCTCTGTGCCAGGATCCTTGTGCTGGTCTGGAGCACAGAGGTGCGGGACGGAAACATGAAAACACACGCTTGGGCTCACAGGAATATCCAGAGACAATTAATCATCCTTTCAGAATTTCACGGAAGAGGTTAAAAGTGTCCACACCTTGCTTATTTTCATCTTTTGAATGGAAAAGGGGATTTTGAATTTAGCCTTCTGTAAATGCTTTCATTGTATCTGCTTAAGAATAGCTGGAAGAAACCTGACTCCATCTGGCAATAGAAGTATATGCTACTTGGGAATAATTGTCATAGGTTAAACACCCAGCAGATAGCACCAGTGATTCCTGCTGTCACTAGAATAGCCAGCCCGTGGAATTTTGTGACTCTCATGCCCTTGGTGCTCCAGAAAACATTGTAAACTCTAGATTGGTAGTAAATTGGCAGTAAAAACAAAATAAAATAAAACACAAATACAAAAAGGCAGAAAAGACTGTAGTTCTTAAATCTGAGTAAGTCTTTTGTTTTGCACGGAAGGTCTGGACATAATACGGTGAAAAATTAGTTTTTCTAGATAGAAAGTTTTACATCTAGGTATTTCTAATACGTACTACATCTTTACAAGGGATATGCTAGACACTGAGCTCTCATTTTAAAATAGTGCAGTAAAGCATGCTAAATTCTCCAAACCAATAATTGCCATTTCAGATTTTGTCTGAATCAGGTTTTATTCTTTCCCCAGCCAGTGCCCTCTCTGCTCTTTGTCTTTCTTTCCATCTTCCTCTGTCCTTTCTCTCTGTCTGTCTATCTAGCTCTTTTTTGACATCACTTCCTTGCATTCCTTGGGCTTTCTCCTCTGTCTCCCACTGCTGCAGCTCTCCTTTCTCAGCGGAAGGTCCCAATGCTTTTGTCTGCCTCAGGCTCTGCAGCCACCCAGCCCGGGGCTGTTCACACCCTGCTTTGTGCCAGCCTTCTCAAGCCCCTCGGTACGGTTCTGTTTGCCAGCACTGCCGTGCCCTGCTCCTCAGCACCTCCCAGCCGGGTCCCTGTGTCCGCCTGAGCCCGGCACTCAGCTGCGCTTCTCCAGCCCTCGGCAGCTCCCGCCTCCCTGCTCCCCCTCTCTGCTGTGCTCACACCCGGCAGAGCAGCACAGATCCGCCCCGTGCCCCAGCCCTGGCTCGGGGCCCGCCAGGAGCCTCCACCCTGCTCCTCACCTGCACCAGGTGTGCTGTCACCTGAGCAATGGCCAAACAACCGGGAGCCTGCAGCAGCCACTCATTCCCTGACACTGCAGCTGATGCCTCCATGGGCTTCCTAAAAGCACAGGCCACACAAAGTCAAGGGAATCAAAAGCAGATATATCTAATGAATAAATAAATTCCATACATCAATATCAATATAAATATAAATATAAATATAAATAGAAATAGAAATAGAAATAGAAATAGAAATAGAAATATTAAATATATAAATAAGAAGTCTGTCTGTCTGGGTTACATTTATTTGCACTCTACTTCATATGAGAATCAGTTTTCCAGAGATGGAGTCTTAATGTTCCCAAGGAATGGATTTTCCAGCAGCACGAAGTCTAAGTTCCTGTGGCCACACAGGTGTCTCGGTTATATCTGTTTTATTTCAATCCTCTGGAGAAAGGAACAGATTCTTGGGTATCCAAGACATCTTCATAGGTCTGGAAGATCCCAAAAAATACAGAGCTGAAGGCTGTGAAGATCAATGAGCAGTACACATTTTGGAAATTGAATCCCAAACAACTTGGTTGCTTTTGAAGGAGGTGAAACACTGTCCAGACTCTTTTCTGTTGACTGCCTTCCTAGTGACTTTACTGGGAGTTGAGTCACGTAGCTCACAGGTGGAAATTTGCACTATTCTCACTTGAATTTGGGCATCCTCTCTGGGCTGTATCTCACTCTAAGCTGTTGACACGTGCAGGGAGTTGGTTTTCCCCTCTGAATGGTGTCTTTCACACCAACAATATTCTTGATACATAATGCTTGGGTGCTTCTTTATCTGTGGAACATCAAATAATATTCAAGACCAGTGCAATAATGATTTAATGTATGGAGAAACTAAGGCACTGATAAGTGAAGAGTTGTATTGGTCAGAGCTACCCATCAGAAGCTACCAGCAAAGTACAAATATCCTGAGTTCTAGTCTGATGCCTTGTCACATTGACAGCAGTGACTTTGGAGAATGAAAAAAAAACAAGTATGAATAGTGGTACAATAGCTGGTTTAGCACAAGCAAAGAACCAACCATCAGCAGAGCAACACCTTCCGTGGGGTTTAGAAAAAGGAGAGAAATTTATTCCCTCTAATTCTGTTGCCAGTTCTCTTGGGCTTTGAAGGTTAATGTGCTGAGAGACGTTTCAGCGTCCTGGGAAATCTTAGCTCAGCTGAAGCGACAGAAGCCTGCAGGAACTGTTTTTGCTCACAGCTTTGTACAAACCAGCCAGCTTCCAGCCTCTCGGAGAGGAACAGAGAAGCAAAGGGGTAAGGTTTTAGCTAAATGGAAGAGAGAAAGAGGCAGAGATACTGATCTCTTGTTCAGACAAAGAGCATTTAATTTCTTTTTATCTAGGCTTGTTAAAGGTGTTTCTTCTCATCTGATCTCACCTGAGCTCTGAGAACTCCAACGTAAGTTGTGTCTTGGAAATGGCATTCCCAGTTCTTATCAGGAACTGGGGTGACAGTACAAGGCTTCAAAGTGAAAAGGAGTAAGTTTAGATCAGATATTGGAAAGAAATCTGTCCCTGGGAGGGTGGGCATGGCTGGCACAGGGTGCCCAGAGCAGCTGTGGCTGCCCCTGGATCCCTGGCAGTGCCCAAGGCCAGGCTGGACACTGGGGCTGAGAGCATCTGGGACAGTGGGAGGTGACCCTGCCATGGGACATCCCACTGGATGGGATTTAAGGTGCCTTCCCACCCCAGACCATCCTGGGACTCTGTGATTCTGTGAGTAGTTTTCAAGGGATGTTTCCAAAGTGTGTGAGAGAAGAGAGAGGGATTGCTTGGAAAGGAAAACAGAGCTGGACTCAACAGATTAAAATACTAGAAATATGAAAATTTCTTATGGCCTTAATGTATTGTGCTTTAAAAATCTTATGACCTCTGTTGAGAGAATATAAATATAAATATAAATATAAATATAAATATAAATATAAATATAAATATAAATATAAATATAAATATAAATAACCTTTCCCTCTCTTCCTGTGTTTTCTATGCAATAGCAGTACTTCTGAACATGTTTATGTGGTAAAAAAAGGCATTTGTGTTCTACTTTCAGTGGACTAGAATGTAAAAAAATTCACCATTATTTTTACCCGGGAAGCTTCATTCTTGAAACAGGGACTTTATCTTTCTGTGCCATCTGAGAGTGATCTGGTATTTGAGGACAGGTACCTGAAACCCTCTAATTAAACACCCTTTTAAAATTAAAGGAGTGCCAGTCAATATTCTATGGAACTATAAGGTAGATCTGGAATTTTTAAAGCCTATATTGAAATGGGAAACCATAATTTTTCTTTTCTTGTTGATATCCTTTTCAATTGTGGTTTGTATTCCATAGCATGCTAAATCACTTAAACTAGTTTTTTTCCTTGTACTGCTTGAATCTCTACTGGCTATATTGGAAAATGAGTTATCTGCCTTACCTGTCAATATTTACCCCAGCTTAAACCTCATGGAAGGCTGGAGATGTGAAAGCCATCCTTAGAAATGAAACTGTATTTAGTCTTCTATAATTTTATTATTTGGCAGAAGTGATATATTTGTAATGAAATATCTAAGTTATGTAATCAGATTGATTCTGCACATATTATCTATATGCAAGAGAGAAATCTAATTTGAAATAAATATTTTGAAACTCAAAGACAAAGAAATAATTATATCAGAAAAATACATATTTCTTTTTCTTCATAACATTAATGGATCTTTTTTTCTTAATGTTTTATATGAAAAGTATTTTGTGAATAACAAATACTGAACATCATTCTAGGAAGTCAGCTGAGTATTGGATAGGAATGTGCAGAAATAGGTAAAAAAAATGTTGTTTGAAATCTTCCCTAAGAAGTGGAAAAGAAGAGGCATAAACATCAAACTTCAGATATTTTGTGAAAAATCAAGATTCATTCTATCAATTAATGCAGAAGAAAAATTACGGATGGCTATGTAATTATTGTCATCTAAGACTCTGTGTAAAAACTGTTATTTGGGGAGAGAAATGGCATATTTTAGTCAATCCATTGAAAATGAGAGAAATTTTCAGATGCCCAGCTCCTTTCCAATTTCAAAAGAAAAAACCCCAAATGCCTATATCCCTTAACCTTAGCAAACTTATTTAAAGCACTCCATGTGAGAGAACAAACACTTTTTTTTTTTTCTGGAAATATTCAGGAGTAAATGAGACAGTGAAACAGCTCAAGCCAAGTTTGCTGTGCCTGAGTGCAATCACTCAGCAAGACTGTGCTTCTGCCTGGGGGGTAGCTCAGAACTCAGATCAAATCCATATTTAATAATGCTGTTCCTTCCCCTTTGACTGTGTTTTAAGTGAAGACAGGGGTAAGAAGGTCTGCGAAGAAATCAGTGAAGCCCAAATGCTTTCTTGGACCCAGCATCTGAATCACAAATCCTGCTGGAAGACACAAAAAATATTCAGAATTGGTTAAATAATAAGGAATGTCAATTAAAGACCTGATGTGAAATTTCTAATTAAACTGTGTATTTGCAAGTCCAGGATGAAGAGGATGCTTGGGGGAGATAATACAAAATGTTCCTTATTTCTTTCCTTTTTCCTCCTCATACATTCCAGATCTTCAAGGTCATCATGGTACCAGAAAATGTTACCCACATCCATGAGTTCATCCTCGTGGGATTCCCTGCCACTCCAGAGCTCCAGCCTCTGCTGTTTGTAATCTTCCTTGCCGTGTATTTGCTGACTGTCGCCGAGAACCTCGTTATCATCGTGTTAATTATAACCAACCCCCAGCTCCACAAGCCCATGTACTTCTTCCTGGGCCATCTAGCCTTCCTGGAGGCCTGCTACATTTCAGTCACCGTTCCCAAGCTGTTGGTCAGCTTGGTGGTGAGGAATAAGAGCATCTCCTTCCTGGGCTGCATGGCCCAGCTGTACTTTTTCATTGCCCTGGTGTACACCGAGTGCTCCCTGCTGGCTGCGATGGCCTTGGACCGCTGCGTGGCCATCCGCTCCCCCCTGCGCTACCCGCTCACCATGAGCCACAGGGCCTGCAGGCAGCTGGCCACGGGCTCCTGGCTGCTTGGCTTTCTCATATCTGTGCTCAAGGTGTTCTTCATTGCCCGGCTCTCCTTCTGCGGCCCCAGGGTCATCAACCACTTTTTCTGTGACATCAGCCCTCTGCTCAACCTCTCGTGTGCCGAGCGGCGACTTGCTGAGACGGTGGACTTCATCTCAGCCTTGCTTATGTTGTTGATCCCCCTCTCTGTCATCATAATTTCTTACAGCTGCATAATCAGCACCATTCTGCTCATGCCCAAGGCCCAGAACAGGAAGAAAGCCTTCTCCACCTGTGCTTCTCACCTGGCTGTGGTCATCATTTTCTTCTCTGCCACCCTCTTCATGTACGCTCGGCCCAGGAGTATCAGATCCTGGGATCTCAACAAGCTGGTTTCCATCATTTATACCATAATCACCCCAATGCTAAACCCATTAATTTACTGCCTGAGGAACCAGGAGGTAAAGGACACTTTACTGAAGGTCTTGTGTAGCAGGGCTGCTCTCTCCAGAGTTTCTGCATCTGATCACTGATGCAGTGCTTGGAAGATAATCTTCCAACTCAATGTGTCTAAGTCCTATGGAAGTCTAATAAGATTTTTACTTTGATAGAAATGTTTTTTTCTTTAGGGTTCTCTTTCAACATCAGTGTTTAACAATTCCTTCTCCCGAGTCAGTCTGCATGTTCAGCTAAAATCAATCAATCTGTGTGAATGTAAAAGGTTTTTGTAACTAAACATATCATACATCATTCCCAGGGAGTAGAAAAGACAATAAACATAATTACCTTCGCTGACTGGATTTTTTTTTGGTATGAATCAAAGAACAAAATTGCATTCTCACCTTGATTCAACTTAACATAAAACTAGGATTCAAAGAACCTGAGGCACCAAATAAATAGTTATATCAACTTTCTTCACAGGGATGAGGATGGGCACTTCAGTAATTCAGATAATAACAGTAATTTTAAATACCTGTGACAGGAGGCCATGAACCACCACTGAGAAGTTTCTTCTTTATTACCTTCAAATATAACTTTGGGAAGTAGCTCAGATTCAGAAAACAAACCTTTACTTTTGGGGAAGAGGGTTAATTTGCATGGTTTGATTTCCATTTTAAATGCTAAATGAGCCTCCTGATTGAAAATGTTATTTTCCTGTGGTCCTTCAACATTACCTGAGGAGATATAAGCACTAAGAGAAGAATCGGTTGCCTAAACACATGTCTTTCCTAAAGTAACATTCAAAGGACAGGGTCATGAAGAACTTTAAGGTAATTTAACACACAGACGCAAAATCTTGCACCAGCACGCCTGATGGCAAAAGGTTCTTGACTCTGTTTGCTACCCAGGACTACATCAACATTCCTGTGTCCAGTTTGGCATTCCCCCCTACAAGAAGGACAAAATGGACATTCCAGCAGAGAGTTACCAAATGACAGAAGGGCGGGACCACACAGCATACAGAGAGACAGATGGAAGCAGTTTTTTAGGCATGGAAAAAGAGAATGTTGAGGAGGTGTTTAGCTGCAGTCTGCCAGCACCTGAAAGTTATAGAGGAGACACAGGCAATTCTTAATTGTGCATGTCTGAAAAGACAAAAGCAACAGGAACTTCTTCCAACAAATTAAATTCAGATAAAATAGTCCAAAACAAGGGGGGGGGGGGGGGGGGGGGGGAATCAAACAAAATCAATCAGAGTGATGAAGCAACACAACACAGCCCCAGAAAGGTAATAAAATTTCTGTCCTTTGAGCTTTTCAAAGGTTGACCTGACAAGTCCCTGAAAAACCTGACCACCCCGAAATATGTTTGTGACAGCAGAGTGAGTTAAAAATATTCTGGAAGCAAAGGTCTGTCTTTCCAACCCAAGTTTTTGTATGATTCTTTGATGTGGATGTCAAATGTAAAGCCTGTGGCATCCCAAACTGCAACAGAAATTGATGTTTAGGGAAGTGAATCTGACTGTAGGTACCCACTGAGTAGATTTCAACATGAGCAGTATGTTCAATACTATGCAGGGAATGGATGCTCTCCAGTATATCCACATCACTCTTCCACTGGGGAGCCAAGAGCTGGATGCAGTATTCCAGATGTGAATATATTTATAATTTGACTTCCCTTTTATAGCATAACTGTCCCCTTGTCTCTGTGATGTCAGCTGTGGCTTGGTCTAGCTGAGAGCTGAAAATGTCAGAGGTGCTAAAATCTGTTTAAGCACTTTTCTGACCTCACATCTTCTAATGGCCTAAATAGCAGCTACTGAGTTGCAAATCACTGTCTTTGTCCCTTTTTATAGCTTGTCCCCATTAGACCACAGCACAGTCTCCAATAGCCCACATTGAACAAACCCAGCTACATCAACTTCTTTTCATGGTGCATGTACCCTGAGTCACACCTTCCCATCTTAGCAGGCTTTAGGAAGCACCTCTCTAGTTTATCCACATTTTCCTTGAACTGTAGGGATCCCAAAATCAGTCCATGGTAGTTGGACCCTCAGCAGCCTAACAGAAATGAGGTAAGAACTAACACTCGTGCTTCTGACAACACTACTCTCTCTTCTCCATGCACTTACATTATTTTAAAGTTGTCTTATTCATGAGATGCCCTCACATTCCTGAGCATGCACATATGGCTTTGGCCAGTGGTTAGAATTCAACCAGTATACCAATAAGGCATGTCAAATGTCACTAGATCTTACATATTTGCAAAAGAATCAAACTGGGCGCTCCAAAAGACAAATAGCTTCTGTAATTCTAGCTCTCCTAGATGCTAAACTCCCATTATTCTCACTATATGAAAGTGATTTTATGCATGGTTCTGGCTTGAGTAAGGTATCTGATTCACATGAGACCAGCTGGAAGGTGATTTTACAAGTAGCTGGCTCCAGGGACTGCTCCCACCTGGCAGAGTGGAGTGGACCAGATCAGGTTTTGTACTCTTCAAGCTACAGAATCCTGCAGCAGCACCTCAGTCGTGTTTGGGAGGCAGCTGACCTCATCAGGTAGCAGTTCAATGTTATCTCTGATCCTCCTTTTGCTCTGTACATACTTGCACTGTACTCCACAATTCAGAAAATGTGTATTTGTGTGTCTGAAGATTGTGCGTGTAACTCCAGTGTGGGTGTAATTACTCACTCCAAAAGTGATTACCAGTTAAGGCTACGGATTTGGATTAAGGCACTAAAATATTTTTCTAAATTACCTTTTGGTAAAAGACTGCCATATCCTCTGCCTCAGGATATGCTTTCATTTTCCTCTGCCTTATAAAAATCAGTAGACACACTAGCTGCTATTTTTTCATTGTTCAGTGTCTCAGAAAAAAATCTTCGGAGTTTCTTCTACACTGTATGGAATCACAGAGGAAACAATAACACCCCTCCTCTTTCTGTGATTGCTTCCATTGGGAGACTAGCTATAATTTCTGAATCAGATCTCATGAGACACCAAAGGGAAATAAAGTGTTGATTTATCTGTGCTGGTATAAATCACACGACTGACATAACAGTCTGCACTTCATCTGTACCCTACTGATCACTGCTATTCTCCAGGATCAACTAAGGCAGTGGATTCCCACTACAGAAGGTTGAGAACAGTTTTGTTTTTAATAGCACAGACTGAGCCATTCTTATTTTTTGAAGGATTAATCTGAGTTAGTTGCAAACAAACCAGATCCAGCATCAGAATTTGCTTGCACTTATGCTGTATCTGGGATGCTATGGGTACCATCTCAATAGACTTTGTGTAGATGTAAGTGTGCTCAGAGACAGATATAGAAACCTCTAGTGGGCTCCTTCAGAGGTGTTTGGAGGGGCATTTTATTATCAAAATGTATATCTTTGTGGCACTTCAAATTTCCCTTACAGTTTATGGAATAGATATGATATAACTTTAGAAATGTTTAGATGTAGCAACGAAAGCATTGGAAATGTGAATGTCTATCTATAAGCTGTGATTTCTTCATACTGGATGGATAATATATTAGCATCATTGATAATTTGTCTTAGATTTGTAATGAATATTTATCTCCATGAAATGTAAATTAAAAAGCATGCTTTACTTTTTAAAATAAAAAAATCAGATTTGAGCAGATAGACTTCACAAAGTTAATTACTAAAAACCCAGGAACAAAGTTTCTGAGCTTTTACAGTGTCTTTAAATGGTGATGTAACCTATGGCTGTGAATTTAAGCCTGTGTAGTTAGGTGTCATTGTATTAATTTATTGCAGGTGGATAAGGTTCATCTTTCTTCTACAGAATGGGTGGGACGAATGAAACCAAAGTCATGTATTTCATTCTCCTGGGTTTTCCCACCACTGGTGAACTGCAGCTGCTTCTCTTCTCTGCTTTACTTCTGGTTTATTTATTAACTGTGTTGGAAAACCTCCTTATCATTCTCATCATCCGAAATAACCACAGCCTGCAAACCCCCATGTATTTCTTCCTAGGGAATCTGTCTTTCTTAGAGATCTGGTATGTTTCTGTCATTGAGCCAAAGATGATCAGAGATGTCCTGTCTCATGACAAACGTATCTCATTCCAGGGGTGCATGGCACAGCTGCATTTCTTTGTGACTTTGGTTTGTACTGAGTATGTTCTGCTAGCTGTGATGGCCTGTGACCGCTTTGTGGCCATATGCAAACCTCTCAGGTACCCCCTCATCATGAGGCACAAGTTCTGTGCTCAGCTGGTAGCTGGCTGTTGGATGTGTGGTTTGACCACTTCTTCCATCAAGCTGAGCTTTATAGCCCGCCTCTCATTCTGCAGTGTGGACAAAATCAATCATTATTTCTGTGATATTTCACCCCTGCTGAACATCTCCTGCAGTGATTCCTCTTTGGCTGTGCTAGTGGACTTCATCTTGGCTCTGCTGGTGATCATGGTGCCTCTGTGCACTGTGGTGGCCTCCTACATTTGCATCCTGCTCACTGTGGTGAAGATTCCTTCTTCTCAGGGCAGGCAAAAGGCCTTTTCCACCTGCAGCTCCCACCTGACCGTGGTGATTCTGTTCTACTCCACCACTCTGTTCACTTACTCCCACCCTAAGCTCATGTACACCTATCATGCTAACAAGCTGGTGTCAGTCCTGTACACAGTGGTTGTGCCACTTCTGAATCCTCTCATATATTGTCTTAGAAACAAAGAAGTCAGGTTTGCCATGAGAAGGACTTTTACTTGCAGATGACACACCAAAGAAATCAACTGAGGAGTCCCAGAGAAGGGGCTTTGCCCATGAAGGTAACTGGCAGTGCTGATGAGCTCAAGTCAGGAGGTCCAGACCTTAATCCATGCCAAACTCTCCTGTTCATTCAAACATTACCATTTACTGAACCAGACCTTGATATACCTAAGTTAGATCTATGTATATACTATGGTTTTGACTTGAGATGTGTGGGTTTGGGGTTTTTTTCTCATTTTACCCCTAAGAATCTATGCTGTCACCCTCTCTTAAAAGTCTCCAGCTGAATGACTGCTCTGTTTTTAAATATGTTTGGAAATGCTAGAAAATTAACCCCAGATTTGTTTGCCCTAGAGTCCAGAAAACCTTGTAAAATGTATGTGAAAATCAGCTATCTATGTATGATTTATTTAGTCCAAGGTTTTGTTATTATCCCTTGAAAGAAATAGGCAGCAGAAAATTATGTGTAATTGTAACATTTATAATATAGCATTAGAGAGTAGCTCATGGTATTCACATGGTACAACTGCATTGTCACTCTGTCTCAGCTCTTCACAACAGGACCAAGATACCCTAAATAACCTCATTGCACACCAAATAATCTCTTCCATGAAGAAATTCAAACACAGCTGAAAGGATAAATCACTGCAATATTTCCTTCAGGCTGCACGAGCCTTGGATCCAGCAGTATTTCATCATTACTCTCATGCAGGAGTCTGGAAACACAACTGGTGAATCTGAGCTAAACACAGATCGTCTGAGAAAATCTGTCAGCAGAGTGCATCTCCATGTGGCCATATTAAAACCTAGGTTTGAGTCTATGACTAAGACCATGGTATCTGATATTCTGTGCCCTCTACTAGCCTGCTGATTCCTCCAGTTTTGCAGATGAAACATTCAGCTTTCCAGGGAAGAAACCTGGAAATGTCTGTGCATACTGTGCCATGTATTACCAATTGTTTCAAACAAGACCTTTTTGAGGACTTGAACACAATGTTCAGGAGAGGTGTCAGGAACAGCTTGAAGTTAATCATAGTTGGGAACTCTCACCAGAAATGCAGGGTGCTGGCTATAATCCAGATATTAGCAAATCTGCCAGGATTAGAAAATCAGAAATTAGAAAATCTGCCAGGAGAAAATAGGTAATTGACACAACATGAATATACATGACAATATGAACCATTGCAAATGAACAACAACAACAACAACAAAAATCCAGTAGTTCTTTAGATTTGCATTAAAAATCAAGAGCCACAGATACAGCTATATATGAATTCTTCTAAAAATACCTAAAGTTTAGACATGCCTATTTAGACATCTAAGCAAACTACCCTCAGCTCCTTTACTACTCATGGATATGGATTATCACCCTCTAATATGTTATTTATCTATAACATATGCTTCTATGTTCAGCCATCTCCAAGAAAATGGGGAAATTACACCCAATGGTTACTTTAGAAGAGACATTCCCCTCCTCCTTTTTCCTGCAGTTTTTATTGATGGGCATGATGCCACATGGTCTGGAACGTCTCTCTGCTCAGCTGGAGTCAGCTGTCCCAGCTGTCCCCTTCCAGCACTGTTCACCAGTAACTGAAGCATTCCTGTGTTCTCAATTTGGTTTTCATCATAAATCCAGAATTTAGTCCCATAAAAGCTACATTGAAGTAATTTAACTCTATCCAAGACAAAATCAGTACAGCATCAGGCTCGCTTCATTCTTATTGCAATATATTAAATTACTGACACACCAATAATCACCTAATCTATTTCTTCTCTTATTTCAGTTTTTTATATATAAAGTGCAAACCACAGTATTTCAGTACTCCTTAGTGGGTTTCTCATTGAAATTTTGCAAGATTTATTTCAGTGATTTGGCTACACATGTTGACTGGTTGTAAAGCACTGATCCAAAGTGATTGTTTTGAAATAATGTCAGGAAAATCCTTCAAATACACTGTGAAGAGGATTATCATCCAATTATTCTGGGGTTTATGAACACTAATAATAATGTTGTTAGAAAACCTGAAACAGATAATTCATAATCTATTTAAAAGGTGTTCCTAAGTGCTCTTAGGGAAGGAGACAACACAGAAAAGTCTTACAGAAACCCAAACCTTTTAAGAATGCAAGTTCTCTCTTACATCTAAGTTTATTTTTGGAAGTTTTCCTAATAAACACTTTGGCAAATTCAAGTTTGGGTGCCTTAAAAGTACTGTGAATAAGTCACTACCCACAGGTAAAGCAGGTAAGACTAAGTCCAATCTTAGCTTTTGAGAAACATTCCATCTCACTTCACCTTACTCTCTGCCTATGGGAGCTGATAATGTATGCAAATGTAAATGTAAGGTAGTCTGGGTTTAGAAGATACTGATCTATTGCCAGTCACAAAATTTGGGAAGCTATTAAATCAAGAACAGAAACATCTACTTCATGTAGATTTATTTAAAATCATGTGCCAAAACAAAATTTAATATAGTCTGTAAACTGTAACTAAACGTCAAGCTCCTGTGCTGAGAAAAATGCAAGTTTGTTTTTTGAAAAACAGCCACGTCCTCAAGTGTCTGAGATACCCAAATAGGAGTTTAGGAGTTGGGAGATGCTTTTCCCCTTCCTGGAGTGGTTGCTGCACTCCAGAGCAGTGTTCCCTTAGAAGCTGGGCCTCACCTGAATCATACTTCTAAATTTCAGATGCTGAGTGCACCCTCCCTGCCAGTCAGAGAAGAGAACACATTTAGTGAAAACTTGCTTTTGTATAGAGAAGAGAAGTATTATTGCTTGGGGAGAAGGCAATAGTGTCTGTTCTATTTTGATAATGTGGGAGGAAGCAGATTCTAATGGCTAATGAGGTCTTGATTAGGTCCACAGTGTTTTGCTCAGCAGAAAGAAATCTGCTAGGGGCAGGAAGGGCTCTGCATAAGAAACAATGGAAAAGTAGGGGTAGAAGACAGAAACAGCTTTACACTTCATTGTTTGTGTTTTATTCCTTGTTATTTTATTCCTTTTACTCCTTGTGTTTTTTTCTTTTGCAGGCAAAATAAAATGGCACAAGGGAAAAATATCTCATTTGAGGTTCAGATGTCTGCTGTGAAGATCCAGGACCTGGAAACTGAATCCCTGGTGTTTTTATGTACACCTATTAAATTATATGCAAGCAACATGCTAAGGAGAATGCCCTTAGAACCAGTCAGATGAAAGGCCAGTGATGTACTGATTACAAGAGACTACTGAAAAATCAGCTTAGTAGAAAAAATGTTTAGTGTTTTTTGGCAATGTGTTCAAGAAACCTGATTTCCAAAAAAACCAAACCTGCCTTTAATGACCGTATTACAAGGTATGTGTATTGTGGTGTGTGAAATCTGAGCTTTGCTTTGTTAAATTTAGTGACAGAACCGAACTAAAAATTGTTGTTTTCTCTTTTTTTCATTAGAGAGCATGTAGGCTTATAAATACAGTTAGTTCTTCTGGAAATTAAGTACATTAACAGGAATCCAGTTTTTAATGTGTCTGCATTCTAGACTTTCTGTTTGATCAACCAAGAGACAGACAGTCCCAGAGACTTCTCAGGTGAATCAAAAACCTTCCCCTCACACTGGTTAAAAAAGTATCTCCAGCATCTTCATTCTTAGGTTTTTGTTAGCCTCTTCAAAAAGCCATTTAATTAAAGCAGTAGTAATTGTTATTTCAACTAAATAATTTTGGATAGCATGTAGGATATCCTTCAATGGATAATGTGTTAAGATTGGAAAAGATTTTTCATAATTATTTCATAAGTTTACATCTCTCACACTTAAATCATTGATCTTTACACACAAATAGAGAATAAAAATAAGAATATAAAAATAAGGTCAACGATGTAAGCCAAGACCCCACATCTGTTAAATTTGGCTGACCATAGTGACACAAAATTTTTATGTTTTCTTTTACATTACTGTGGGCAAAACTATTCTTTTTTCCCCCTGATTATCTTCTGGCTAGCTTTATTCCTTTTCTAACAAAGACAACTACTTCTAAGTTGCTGTTTTCCCCTGTTTTGAACAGGTAGGATGAGACTAGAAGAATCACACTGTGGATGCATTTATTTCTCTTTTGACAATAGGGGAAGCTGTAGGAATTGTGAAAGTTACAGACAAGGGGCTTGAAAAGGCTTAGACTGGATACTTGACCTTGACTGCCTAAACCTGAGCTCTCTGCACACAAAAATCCCCAGGAAAACGAGCCAAAATATTTGATGAGCAAGCTTATGCAAAGAGAAATTATTTCTGCAAATTTATTTCCCTTTCCTAAGACTCGTGGCTAAATCAGAACAAAGGATTAAATAGAGCTGCAGAGGGTACCTAAAGCTGAGGCTACATTTTGAGGACCATAGCTGGAGAAATGTGTTAAAAAATAATTCAATGAAGAGATTAGGTACATGCTAGTTAAGAAAAACTGTCTAATGGAAATGACAGCAAATCAAACAAAATGCCAGTAACTGGATGGGGACTGTCTGTCTGTCTGTCACTCAGCTTTTTGCATCTTTTCACAGACAGAATAGCTGGACTTTCCTTTAGATCAATGGAGAAAATCAGAAAATCTTAAAATACGATTCCTACCTTTTACAGTAAATATTCTAAAGCTGGAGTGTTTATCTCTGTCTACTGAATTTAAAGGCATCCAAATTCTGAATACTAATGTAGGCATCAACTCACTGAATGTATTCAAGCCTAGGTGAGAGGACAACTAGCTTATGAAAATAAAATTACTAAATAGAATTGAAAAGGAATTACTTGAAACATTCTGTCAATTAGTCAATTTTTAACATACTCCATGAATTAACATTTGAGTAGAGAAAACTTATTTCAGAAATCTCAGTGTTTGAAGGGTTTTTTTTCAAGTACCTTTGTAAATGAAAAACTCAGTTTCTCACATGAAAAAATGTGGTTTTTTAAAAAGAATAGACTTAGGGTGTTTTTTTAAAACAATTATCAGCATTATTCTAATAAATTTCTTGGCTTGTATGTATTTTCAATTGTTTTGCATCATCTGAAGAAGTATGTTCCCTTGTTCTTTTGTTTAGGGGAGAGCAGTCTTTTGTGGGTTAGTTGCAATCTTAGTATGAGATTTTTTATGCCCAATTAAATCTGAAATAGATTTAGATGTAGAATGAAATTACATTTTCTAGTTGGTGACAAAGTTTATTAAATTAAAATAGGTTGGATAAGATGCATGCAGAATGCTTCTTTATACTGAAGATACTGTAGGATTATTAGTTTACAAATTATCCTGGAATAGTTGACAAAAGTCTGTAGATATATCAATTAGTTTTATACTTTTCCCCATGTGTTTCAGTATGTTTAATGTTTCTTATGTTTTATATATCTCATTGTTTGCCTTATTCTTCTAGAATTGCTTCTCTAGGAAAACCACCTGCAATCTACTGCACCCTGATTTCCTTCTGGGACATCATCTGAAAGCAAAGATGGAAAACCACACCAGGATAAGTGAGTTCACTCTGGTTGGGTTCAAATCCCACCCAGGATCACAACTCCTCCTGTCTGTTCTCTTCTCCACCATGTACATCGTCACTGTAGTGGGAAACGTCTGCATGATACTCATCATCAGGATGGACTCCAACCTGCACACCCCAATGTACTTCTTCCTGGAGAACTTGTCCACCTTGGACATCTGTTATTCCTCTGTCATCACTCCCAGGGCAACACTGGCATTCCTACTGGGCAGAAGAAGCATTTCCTACAATGGCTGTGCCTCGCAGATGTTCTTCTTCTCTCTCTTTGGCACAACAGAAGCGTTCTTCCTCGCCGTGATGGCTTACGATCGCTTCACTGCCATCTGCAACCCCCTGCTCTACCAGGTCATTATGAGCAGAAGGCTTTGTGTTCTCATGGTGATGGGCTCTTATCTGTCAGGCTGCATCAACTGCACCATCCAGACAAGCTTCACATTCAGTTTGTCCTTTTGCGGGCGCAGAGAAATTAACCACTTCTTCTGTGAGGTTGCTGCAGTGATCC
This sequence comes from Cinclus cinclus, assembly GCF_963662255.1. Taxonomy (NCBI): domain Eukaryota; kingdom Metazoa; phylum Chordata; class Aves; order Passeriformes; family Cinclidae; genus Cinclus; species Cinclus cinclus. Next base: position 2,632,656 of record NC_085069.1, on the reverse strand, counting down.
ATGCCTCCTGCTCCAACACTCTTGTCAATGAGCTCGTCATGCTGGCTGTGTGTGGATCAATCATTGTGGCCACTGCCTTGGTGGTTTTTGTCTCCTATGGTTATATAATCATCACAATAGTCCAAATGCCTTCAGCTGAAAGCAGGCACAAGGCCTTCTCCAACTGCTCTTCTCACATGGTAACAATCTGCTTGTTCTTTGGGACAGTGTTCTTCATGTATGCTCAGCCTGGAGCTGCATTTTCACAAAACAAAACCAACACCATCTCAGTCTTTTATACCATTGTTATTCCCATGCTAAACCCTTTCATTTACACCCTCCGAAACAGGGAGGTACAAAGGTCTCTGAAAAAACAGTTAAAAAAGAAAGGGTTTTTTTAGCCATTTTACTGGAGCAGAGAATGAACACAGTGTCCATTTTGGTACGGTGCTCGGAATGTAAAATAAAGGACATCAGGACCTGCTTTCAAGAGCCTCTTGTGTTTCTAGGTGGTCAGTAAAAACAGGAAATACAAACAAATCTATGAGGATCTAGTAATTGGTATTTCAACAAAACAATTTTTGATAGGATGTAGGATACTCTTCATTGGACAATATATTAGATTTTTACAAAATTATTTAATGAGTTTACATCTATTACACTTAAATCACTGAGGCTTACACAAAAAAAACAGAATAAAAATAAGATTCAAAAATAAGGTAAATTAAGTAAGCCATGACCACACATCTGTTAAATGGCTGATAACAGCGACACACAATTCTGACATTTTCTTTTACGTTACTGTGGGCAAAAGTATATCTTTTTTCTTATTCTTCTCTGGCTAGTTTTATTCCTTTTCTGGAGCAGATGAAAGCGAGGTTTCATTTAACCATAATTGGACATTTACAATCCATCTGAACCTGTGATTTAAAGGCCTCTTACAGCCATTCAAAAGATACCAGCTTTTTAAAGCCATAATTAATACTATTGGATAGGACAATCTGAAGAGTACCTGAGTGTAGTGAACATCTAAATAAGGACACACAACTCAGACTCTGGCAGTACCTTATTTCTGTGCATTGGAACAGAGCCAGTTCAGGTGGAGGCGTTCTCACTCTCCACATCTACAGCTAAATCAAGACGAGAGTGAACTGGAAGACTTATTTGTCTGTGACTCCTAGTATTTCTAATTTTTTTCCTCAAATTTTCTTTTAATCACTTACCTTTCAGAACCACTGAAATTAAGGTTATACCCATTAAGCATTAAAGGACAATTGAAATCTTGCACCTAAAATGCTCTTTGACACCAAAGAAAAGGCAAAAAAAAAAAAGCAGGATTCTGTTTCCATGTGTTTGTGTGCATGTTTACATGAGTGTTAGGTAAGCTTGTAATAACACAATCTGACAACACAAAGATAATGTTTAAGTTCAACTTTACAGCCGCTTGCAGTGGTTTAAAATCCTGTTTCAAAAAAGGCACATTTCAAAAATACCAACTTAAAGCTTTTGTATGAAGTATCTGAAACATGAACTTACTATGAAGCACCATTTTACCAGAGGACTGCTCAATTCTCATTGTATTCCACCATAAGATAAATCCCAGGGCCGACTAGAAATCAGAAACCACTTTTCAGAGAAAGTAATTGTTTAAATAAATTATTTGTTCAACTTCTCCTTAAAGGAAATAATATCACTTTGAAATAAATATATCACTACCCATAGTTACCTCTTTTTCCCTTTGCTATTAAAGATACCTGTACTGTAAGCTTGTACACATCTATCTCCCCTTGCATAACAACCATCCTATGTGCTAGGAAAAAATACCAGAGCAATGTTCCTCTGTGTGGATCATGAGCCACTGGAATTTCTGTGAGCATTTTCCAACAGCCACTATTGTAACATCAGTACCCACCAGCCTTCCAAAGGAGCTAAACAGGTAGAAAACACCTGGATGGAAGGCAGCCCCCCTCCCAGATCTCTCTGTTCAGTGGAGATTTCTGAGACTGGAAGTTGGCAGTTTCTAACCAGCCACTCAGCTCACCCTGCTGCAGACAAACCTCAGCCCAGGGCCCTTCTGGCTCCCTTTACATTGCAATGCACAACCCCAGCATTAAAAGTCTCATGCTCTATTGACTGAGAGAGAGGGGGAATGGGGTCCTTGCTGCTGTTAGAGGTGCGCAGACCCATCTGGCCTTTCCATGTAGCAGTTCTGCTGTGGAGACACCCTGGGCAGGTGTATTCCCCAGAATTTTCACTGTTTACCATTTTCTGACAGAGACATGCAACATAAGCTGTCAATGGCTTCACCTCAGGTCAGCTGCCAAGAGATTTGTCAGATCCAAAGCTGTCGTTGCCCTGGTTTGTAAGAGAGCCTTGTCTTGCTCTTCAAGTATGCCATAGAGGTGTAAAATTGTGAAGAGCTCGTTTGTGCTTGTTCTTTTCTTTTCTGCTCACTCAGACCCTTAGAGCATGTCAGGGGCCGCCAGAGCTTCCAGGTAACCCTGAAAGTTCTGTAGTGCAGATCTGTGCTTGGTTTGTCTGCCTAGCTCTAAAACAAAATCATCTGGTAAATGAGACTTGGGCACATGAAGTTCAAAAAGGCCAAGTGCAAGATGCTCCATTGAGTAGGGGCAGCCTCCACTATCAATCCAGGGAATGAACGGAGTGAGAGCAGCACTGCAGGAAAAGACTTGGGGATACTGGTGAATGAAAAACTGAGCTGGCAATGGGAAGTTACAGCCCAAAAAGTCAGTATATCCTGGGCTGCAGGTCAAGTGTGTCCACCAAGTCAAGGGAGGTGATTCTCCCCTGCTATTACACTCTTGAGATTGCACCCAAAGTGCTGCACCAGCTCTGGGGTCTCCAGAACAAAAAACAGATCTGTTGGGCTGAGTCCAGAGGAGGCTACCAAGGTGCTCAGGAAGGACTTTGTCTGTGCCAAGGGGACAGCCCAAGACAGCTGGGTTGTGCAGCCTGGAAAAGAGAAGGTTCTGGGGAGACCTTGCTGCAGCCCTTCAATATCTAGAGGGATATTTGTCTGCGTGACAGAAAGATCTTTTAACAGCAGATGGAGTGGCACATGTGGTGACAGGACAAGGTTCACAGTTTTGAGCTGAAAAAAGGGAGATTTTGATTACATGTAAGGAGGAATTCTTTTATAAAAGGGTAAGACACTGGCATGGGTTGCCCAGAGAAGTTGTAGATGACCTGTCACTGGAAAGGTACAAGGCCAGGTTGGATGAGCAACCTGCTCTAGTGAAAGATATTCCAGCCCAAGGTGAGGGGCTTGAACAAGGTGATCTGTTGGAACCCAGAAGCCTGGGAGTTTTGAGCTTTCTGTGCTTTCTGACACTGATCCCCTGGAGAACACTGCTTTTGACTTGAGGCCTTGGAGAAGGCTTCCAAATTTGAGTGATGGAGTTAGAGTTACGGGGGAGTAGTTGGAATAGAAGTTTGAGGTGTCACATGGTGAAGGGTTTGGAATTTGAAGGTTTTAGAATATAGTAATAGGTATGGGACAAGATGGAGGGGTTTGGGTGTTGTCTCTTTCTGTTTTCTTCTTTCTTCTTCTTCATGATTCCAGGTAGTAGTTTCTAGTTGGACAGTTAGTGCTGCACAGTGGGTCACAGGAGTTTGGTTATTGGACCAAAAGTATAAATAATGTAGGTGTTAGTTCTTTGTTGGACTGTTTAGCTTTAAAAGACCTTGAACTAGCTAGGTTCACTCTCCGTTTTTGCTCACTTTTAGCTGGTAGCTAGAGGTGTTGCAGAACTCTCTGTGCTTTAGATAAGATTTAATAAACATCCAAGTCCAAACATGGTAAAATTCATCTCCCTTGTGCTTTTAATCCTGACTCTGAGTGAAGACAGAAGAAAATGAAGACAAGCCACTAATTAGGTGGTGCAGTTACTACATTTACAGTGATCTTTGAAGGTCACTTTAAACCCAAACCATTCCAATATTATGATTCTCCCATATTTGAGCAGCAGTTTTGGGCAGTCTTTGTCCCATGACAAAAGCAGAAGTGTGGGGCCTCCTCAGGGGCTGGTGTTGGGACTCTGTTACAGGTTGGGGCTGACTGATGGCACGTTTCTTGTAAAGTGGAGACACTGCAGTTGTGAGGAGGAAGTGAGAAAAGGCAAGCTGGATTTTGGAGAATGCACACCCAGCACCTTCAGCTAACATCACCATCACGACCTATCCAGCAGAGGCTGAGCACACCACACTGTACTTGGAGAGCAGCTCCAGCTCACCCACCCACCTGAGAGCACGTGCCACACAGAAACCTGCTGCTCATCTCCACCTTTTATCCTGGGAGGAACAGAGATGTGTCTTCCTGTGAAAATAACTCAAGTCTCAAATTTCCAGGCTGGCTTCTCCTACAAAACCCATTTCTTCCCTGCTTTACCACAGGACATGGCACTTCTATAGAGCTGGTGGTGAGAGGGGTAAGGAGAGCTGTAGCTGCTCAGTGAAGCAAGGGAGACCCCACTCCTGGCAGTGCTCACAGACTGGGCACAGCACTTGGTGCTTTAGCTCACATGGTGGTGTTCAGTCAAACACAACCATCTTGGAGGTCTTTTCCAATCTTAATTATTCTGTGGCTCAGTGACAGACTGGGGCTGGGGGAAGGATGGTGGATGGATGGATGGATGATGTGTGGATGGATGGATGGATGATGTATGGATGATAAGCAGGTAGATGATACGGATAAGTATGGTAGAAATATCTCTAGCATTTGTTCCTGCTCCAGAAGACACAGCAGTGTGTAGACATCTTGCCTACAGGCTGTTGTCACCCTTTGTTCTACACAGGTAAAAGGAACTGCAGACACAGACAAACAAGGAAAAAAAAAAGGAGCCAACAACACAGCTTCTGTGTGAAGCAAAGGCTGCTCCAGCTGCCTGCAGGTGGGAAGCTATGTCTTCAGTGCGTGTTTCATTGCATCTCAGAATAGATATTTCAAGCCCAGCAGTAGAATCACATTCTTGAAAGAATTTCTTTTCCCATGACCCCAAGGAGAAAGGCAAGCAGGTGTCACAGAAGGGAGACTCAGGGTCAATGACAACAGTACCTGCCTAATTCCCAACTGCACAATTCTTTGTTTTCTACTAGCAATATTAAAAACACTTCATAGAATAACAGAATCCTAGAATCTCGGGCTGGTTTGGGTTGAAAGGAGCTCTAAAGCTCACCTCGTTCCACCCCTGCCACGGGTAGGGACCCGTCCCACTGCCCCAGGCCGCTCAAGCCCTGTCCAACCCGGCCTCGGACACTTCCAGGGATCACAGCTGCTCTGGCCGTTCACTCCTGCGCTTTTAACAAACCGATGGATTGCCCTGACCAGCTCCTCGGGCAGCCGCGTCCCGCTGCCGCGCTGCTCAGGGCAGTGCCAGCCTGGGCCCGCGCCGTTCTCGAGTGTCCCCCACAGCCCCAGGCCGTTCCGGAATGTCCCCCACAGCCCCAGGCCGTTCTCGAGTGTCCCCCACAGCCCCAGGCCGTTCCGGAATGTCCCCCACAGCCCCAGGCCGTTCTCGAGTGTCCCCCACAGCCCCAGGCAGTTCCCGAGTGTCCCCCACAGCCCCAGGCCGTTCCGGAGTGTCCCCCACAGCCCCAGGCCGTTCCGGAATGTCCCCTCAGCCCCAGGCCGTTCCGGAGTGTCCCCTACAGCCCCAGGCCGTTCCGGAGTGTCCCCCACAGCCCCAGGCCGTTCCGGAGTGTCCCCACAGCCCCAGGCCGTTCCCCGTCCATTGCCGAGCCCCTCTCCAGCGCTGGGGCGCACTGGCCCTTTAAGGGCCTCCCCGCCGCTGGGGGGAGCCCTGCACAACGGCAGACGCCTGCGCAGTGAGTGCTGCCCCGAGCATGCGTAGTGCCGCAATGCGGGTGGTGGTGGGTGAGTGGGGCTGCGGGACTGCGGGCCGTGAGGGAGCGATCGAGGCCGTGATAGTGCGGGAGTGGCGGGCGGAACGGAGTTCTGGAGAAGGAGCAGGGGGTTCTGGGTTGCGGGTGCTGCCCGCTGGGTTGGAGCCAGGCCGCCTCTTCTCCCCGTGTGTGCGGGGCTGGCCATGGTGCACGGGGCAGGGCCCGGCGGCGGTGCTGAGGCTGCGGGTATGCCTCTGCTGCCGGGGCTGATGGCCCTGGAACACACCCGTGACCGCCTGTCTGTCTCTCTCACGAGGTGGTGGGACAGGCTTCGTGGGCAGAGCCTTGACCCAGCTGCTGCGGAGCCGAGGGCACCAAGTGACCCATGTGTCGCGACGAGGGGGCAAGGATCGGATCACCTGGGTATGAGATGAGAGTGTCACAGGAGGGGGAACGTGACAGGGCTGAGAAGCCAGCCTGCGTGCTCTGGCTTTGCATGGCATAGAGGGACCCCTGCCAAGGCAGGTCTGGCACTTGTGGATGTTCTTTTGGCCTGCTGGATGCTCCATGGGTCCATAGGCTTTGGAATGGGCACTGCTGTAGCTCCAAGGAGCAAAACCTTCTCCATTTGTGCTTGTACTCCGCAAACATCAGGAAGAAAGTGGCTGAAGTTCTCAGGAGCCTGCCTTGCTTGTTTGCAGGGAATTGAGCAGAGGGGAGGCCTGATGTGTGATGTGATGTCTCTGTTACTCCTGCCTAGGAAGAGCTGTCCCGCTCCGGACTGCCCCTGTGTGATGCTGTGGTCAACTTGGCTGGTGAAAATGTCCTCAACCCTTTCCGCAGGTAGCTTGACATTCCACAGTGCTGTTGGGACACGGTGGAGGCAGGGCAGTCGTTTGCTGTCAGAGAATGTGGAAAGGGAGGAAACAGCATGACCAGGAAGCTCTTGAGTTAACCAGCTGTTGACATTTGCATCCTCAAGTATCCAGAACATTTCTGTGGGGCTGGTAGGTTCTGAAAGACCTTTGGAAGAAAGTTTCCCTCCTGGATCTACGGCTAGAGGACAGAAAAATTAGTTCCACATTTCCAGAGGGACAGTGGGTGCCATGCATTTTGATAATGCAAAATCAGAATCAAAGTTTGACATTAGGAGGAACACCAACTTTGGTGTCTAGCTCCTTTGCTGACTTTGTCCAAAGGCAGTACAAGCCCCACAGTCTTTTAAGGGAAGTGAAGAGCCACCATCTTCCAAAGTTCCCCTGCATTTATGCTGTAAGATGACATGTCCTTTGCCCTGGGGTTGGGGGAGTTCCTGTGACCTCTCCTGTGCTTGTGAGCTGCTGCTGGCTGGGGTCCCCCTTGGTGGCAGTGTTCCTGGGGTGTCCTTGTGAGATGTTTAATCCCTGATTCTCCCTTTCCCAGATGGGGTGATGCCTTCTGCAGGGAGGTCATCAGCAGCCGGGTGGAGACCACGAAGACCTTGGCCAAAGCCATTGCTGCTGCTGAACAGCCACCCCGTGCCTGGGTCCTCATCACTGGCGTAGGTATTGGTTTGGCCTGGCCAAGACATCACTCATGCTGACTTGGAGAGGCTTTTCCTGCAGACAGAAACACAATTCCTCAGGAGCACGTATCTTGCCTTGAAATGTCAGCTTTATTGCCATCAATGTCACTGTGTTTAATCAAACCTTGATAAGCTTTTTAGTATTGCTGGAGAGGAATTTGGGTCTCTGTGCTTTGTCTTGGTGTCATTAGAGCAGAAGTTTTTGTGTGTTTTCCTGTGAAAGCCTTTAGGCATTCCCTAGAATCAATTTGTGTAAGTAAGGCCTCAGCTGAAGTCCCCTGCATAATCTCCCAATTTTCTGCTTGGTGCAGTCTTTAAAGCTGCCATGGTTTATCCTCTGTGATGCCCAGTATTAAAGCAGGCACCTTCCAGTTGCTTGCAGGCCTGTTTGGGTTTTGGGGCTGTCTTGAGTGTTAATGCATCCTACTGAACCTGTAGAGCATATTGGTAGTTCAAAAACTTGTCAGCATTGCCATCAGAGACTCTCTGCTGTTCATGTGAGGATGTCCTCGGTGGAGTGATTGAGCTCACAGAATCCCAGAGTAGTTTGGGCTGGAAGGAGCCTTAAAGCCCATCCATTCCCACCCCTGCTATGGCAGGGACACTTTCCACTGTCCCAGGTTGCTCCAAGCCCTTTCCAGCCTGGCCTTGGATACTGCCAGGGATCCAGGGGCAGCCACAGCTGCTCTGGGCACCCTGTGCCAGGGCCTGCCCACCCTCACAGGGTGGATTTTCTTCCTAATAGCCAGTCTAAACTTATTTTCAATCTGAAGCAATTCCCCCTTGTCCTGGCACTCCAGGCCCTTGTAGTCTCTCTCTGGCTTTCTTGTAGGCTCCTTTTGGGCACTGGAATGTTACAATTAGGTTTATTTTCCAGGCTGAACAATTGCAGGTCTCTCAGCCTTTCCTCACAGGAGTTCTGGGCTGCTGGAGGCAGAGAAGATGGTGTGGGGAAGGGGGGGCTTGGTGTCATCATTCAACCCTGACCCCTTTTCTGCTGTTACCCTGCAGGTTATTACCGCCCCAGCCCCACAGCTGAGTACACTGAGGACAGTCCAGGAGGGGATTTTGACTTCTTCTCACGCCTGGTGAGCTCGTGGGAGGCTGCAGCTCTCATCCCTGGGAGCCCAGCTCGTGGCGTTGTGGTGAGATCAGGTGAGATTGGGTGTCGTGCTTGTTAATGGTGACTCTGCTTTACTGCTGGGCAGGAGTGGGAGCAGGTGGGTAAGGGGCACCAGTTCTTCTGTCTCTCCTTGTTTGGAGTCCTGTTGCAGTCCAGCTCTCTAAGGATTCTCCTGCTTGCAGGTCTGCGTGTGCAGGGGGCTTTTGCCCTTTGGCTAGGAGCACCTGGTGTCACTCTCTTCTCCCCACAGGTGTAGTGCTGGGTCGAGGTGGTGGTGCAATCTCTCAGATGCTCTTGCCTTTCCGTCTGGGACTTGGAGGCCCCATGGGCTCTGGACTCCAGCCCTTCCCGTGGATCCACGTTCAGGACCTGTCTGGGATTGTGTGTCATGCCCTGGAGAAAGAGTCTGTGCGAGGCATCCTGAACGGTGTTGCCCCATCCTCCCCTGGCACCTCCAATGGCACCTTTGCCCGGGAGCTGGCCGCAGCCCTGGGCCGCCCGGCGCTGGTGCCGGTGCCCGCCTGGGCAGTGCGGGCAGTCTTTGGGGCAGAGCGGGCAGCCATGCTGCTGGAGGGACAGAGGGTGCTGCCAAAACGCACCCTGGAGAGCGGCTACCACTTCATCTTCCCCGAGCTGCCTGGAGCTCTCAAGGACATTGTGGCTTAAGGCTGCCCGGTTGGGCTGGGCCCTGTTTGTGTGAGAGCACATGCCTTCCCATCAAAGAGGGGAGCCCTGCCCTTGGCACTTCCCCATCCCCAAACAGAAAGGGTGAGCAGTCCTTTCCTCCTGTATGTCCCTGTGTACATCCCCAGTTTAGGATTCATCCCTCTTACTGCCATCTGAATCTCAACATTGCCTGCATTTGGAGAAGGGCAGGAGTCCCTCAAAGGACTGGCTATGGAATTGCCCATCTTCCCTTTTGCATGGTGTGTGTGAACTGCTGGCAAAGCAGCTGGGGGTGTAATGTCTTCTCCCTGAGAGATGTGGCAGCAGGAAGCAGGTCCTAATGCTGTTGTGATTCTTCTGTGCTACTGGAAGTCACCCTTCCTGTTTTTCCCCCTGATGACACAGGTAAAGCAGAAGAGCCTAAGTCTCTTAGTCCTGGAGGCTGTGGGGGAAGATCCATCTTAGGGTGCTGATTACAGATTGCTTGGAGACTGCACTCTCTTTTCTTGTGGCTGGTACCAAGTTGATGTGTCAGTACCCTCAGCTGAGTCTAGTCCAAGCAATTATACCTTCCAGGGTTCCATACCCCTTGTGCTGTGGCAGGGATGAAGGAGAACACTGCTTTGCCAGCCTATAGGGCAAAGGGTGACAATCAGACTGTGGCCCCTGGACTGCTTTGCCTTGGCTAAGTGCCCGTTACATCTAAGCTTGAGCTCAGGAAAGGTGGGTGGTACATCATTGTGTGAGGCAGCACAAGTCACAGCTTCAGTCTCAAGGAGCCTTTCATCTGTTGCCTTCATTGTGCTTTTCTCAGACCCGGATTGTTTTCTTTAACTGATCCCAGGGGGTGGTGCTTGTGTTCAGGGTGTTCCCCCTGACTTGGGCACTGAGAATATCCAAGCTGCCTTGTCTGCTTTGGGAAGCATTGCCTCTTCCCCTTTAAAGCAGATTGCAATTTCATCATCTCACAGTGGCTGGAAATGTATCCACATGCTTTCCTTGACCCACTTCCATATCCTGAAGTGGGTTGCAGGGTGTGAAGTCCACAGAGCGGTGACATTTATTAAAGCAGTACTTCTAGAGAGATATTCCTAGTGTGATGTAGGTTGGGGCTAGAAAATTCTATTAAAAGGCACTTAAGGCAGATAAAGACCTACTCCTTACCATCCAGAACAACAGCAGTCCATGTATTTCTGGTTTATGCCATGCTGTAGTCAGAGTAGCTGAAGGATCACTCTCCTGACTCTGCTCAGTGCATACTGGAGACAGAATGGCAATCTGCTGGCTTTCCAGGCAGGAAAATTAGAGTGGGATTGCAGATGGAACTGGAGACATCCTTGCAGTTAGTGTAAGTGCAGCCAGATGAAATGGGACTTTGGGAATAGTCATGAAAGCAGCATGGTTTGAGATACAAGTGGGTGGCTTGGACTGTCTTTGCTGCCTGTTGGTTAGGTGCAGCTTCCTTCCTCTTCCCAAGAGCTTTCCTGTCTGAGAGCAGGCTGACATACTCTGTGTCTGAGATACAGACCCAGTTCCTTGTGGGTCAGTACAGTAAGGACAATCAGCAGTGCTGCTTTAGACACTTCAGCTGAGATTTTGGAGCCTCAGGCTTCACAGCTTCCCCAGATGTTGTGGTCTGCAGCATCCTTCTGTCAGCCAGGCTGCTTAGCCAGCCCAGTTAGGTTGCTGATGATTGATGATTGCAATGGCTTTGGGTTGTGGTTGGAAATGAGAGCAAGTATGACTGGAGAAGTGCCACCTTCAGCTCTTCTGAAAGAGGTGTTTGTATCCCACAGAGAACTGCCACAAAGCAGAGTTCCCAGGCCTTGGACTCACTGCCTAGCTGTGTAACTCAGGATGTTTGAAAAGTTGCCTCTGTGTGGTGTTTAGCTTAAATACATCACAGGTTTAAATGGGCTTGTGTCATCTGAATCTCTGTATGGGACCTGGAAGCACTGTCTTCTGAGTGCAGTTAAGACTTCCCATCCTGATAAATTCACACATGCTCCACACCCCTTTCTCTGCAGTAGAGCCAAGGTGCATGTTTGGGTGACAGCAGGCTGAAATTCTGATTGGATGTGTCTGGTTCTGGTGACCTTAAGGAAGCTCTAGGCTGCAAGGTGGTGTGATCCTGAGTACAGGTGTTTTGCTAGCCCAGTGCTGGCATTACAGTGCTCAGGGCTAGTAGAGTGTTCTGCAGCCATATCTGAACCAGTGCTGTGCCCCTCTGCCTTGGGCACATGTCTCTGTTACTTTAGAAATGAATGCTCTTGTTCAGCTGTGTGAAAAGCAGCTGCTGCCTTCAGGAGCTGTGGCCTAGGACCCTCCTGTGTGGCCACTGACATCCCAGCCTGGGGCCTGCTACCCAGGATTTCTGTCCAAGCTGACAGCTGTTCCTTTCCTGTTTGCAGGATGAGCCAGCCCTGATGCTGAGCTGCTGTCACACACAGACACGTGGACAGTGACATACAGATGACACTGACATGGCTGTCAGCCCCAGCCAAGCTGCTGCTGTTAGTACCCCACATAGGACATAGGTGACACACAGGCACCGTGCATGATGGGGCTGGCAGCCTCATGTGACACTGTAGGGTTCACAAGGGTGCACACTCATGAATCCTTTGAGCACCAGTATGATCTCTCTGTCCACCAGCACTCACCACAGCATCCTGACCCATACCACAGGTCCCCTCCTTGCCAGCTGCTCCACCTTGACACACCAAAGACTCAGCATCCCTCAGATGCTCATCCCAAAGGCACACCATGCTGGCAGGTATCTCCAGGTACCAGCATGGATCCCTTGTCCTCGTGATGACCCTGCCCATACCTGGAGCCCTGTACTTGCCAGCTGCTCTGAATTACTGCTGCTTTTTGTGGGATGTACCCAGAGCTGCCTCCCCCAGAATCAGCACCCATGCTGTGAGTGGCTGTCCTGCTCCAGCTGTGGGCATGGAGCCCCTCCCTGCCCTTGCTCATGCTTGCCCCCCAGCAGCTGTTCTTGTGGACACCAAGTATTCCTGCCTCAGTGGCTCTAGGGTGAGTTCCCACTGGCTCCAGGAGCTACTGCCACAGGCTGGGTCTCTGCTCTTCCTATCCCCCTGTCTGACTACAGGAGCTGGCCCCGAATCCATACATGGCTGGCTGCCCAGTAGCTGGCACTTGGTCCTTGCAGCACACAGATGGGGCCCTGGGAGGTTGCACACAGAGTTACAGAAAGATTAAATTAAGCCAGGACTGTGCTGGTCAAGTGTAGAGCTCAGCCAGGCCAGCACTGGCTGGCCCAGGTTGACACCCAGCCAGGCTCTTAAAACCCTTTTGTGTGTAACCCCTCTTGGCTGTTCCCCATCCCTGCATTGTTCCTTAACAACTGGCATCCCACTGTCTTCATCCAACATCCTGGACACTGAGCTTTGCATCCATTTCAGTTGCAGAGTCCTGGGCTGCCTGCAGCTTCTTGAGAGTTCATCAGCTGGTGTGAGTGATGCCATTTGTTTCTGGTTATTTGCCCTGTTAATGCTAATTAGTCAGGTTTTATGACTGTGTCTCCCATTACTTCCCTACTGTAAAAATAAATGTTCTCAGCCTCACACTTCCTTATCCCTTTGGGTGGCTGGTCAGGTTTGTTCTCATCACAGCCTCCCCATCACTTCTGGTTTATCTCTGTTGGTTTTATGGAGCTGACATGCTTCTTTCACATCCCTCGGCACTGCCCTGCTGTGGGACTCTCAGCAGGGGCTGCACTCTTCCCTGAGGTGTCAATGGCCTTCCTCAAGGGCTGTACTCAGGGGGCAGTGACCCCTCTGGGCATTGAAGGGGTTGTATGTGCCAACAAGGGCTGCAGTCACTGATCCCCCATCAGGCAATAGGAGGGAGCACACTGAGGCACTTATGATCAGTAGTGCCTCTGTGTCAGTTTGTACGGGCAAGTCTTGTGTCTGGCTGTGATAGCCACATCTCTGCAGGCACCAGGGTGCAGGAACAAAGGACTTCTGAACAGCTAACCAGTGTGATTAAGCAGAAGCCACTTCATTGTGTACCTTTTACCCTATTTCTACATTCTAAAACTACTGTCCACACGATCATGCATCACTTGATTAATGCCTCTATCTTGTCCATGCACTCTGCACACACCTTGCAGGAAATATGATTGGTTACAGTTCAGCACTTCACTGCTCACCTTTATCTTGGTTCTTGCAATCTTGGTACTGTTTTTCAGCTTCTTCTTTCCCAATTTAGCACAATTTATGTTTCAGTAGCCTTGACAAATTCCAGAGTGTTTGATAAAAACAGCTCAAAAGCAGCTAAAATGGCTTGGCTGGTGCACCTGGTATAAACTATGGCCTAGGCTGTTCAGATACATTGCTACACCAGGGCATGTGATGTCTGTGACCAGGCTGATCCTGGAGCTTTGGTCTCATTCTGGCAGAGCTGAGTGATCTGCACTGGTGCCTTGCTTTGGGGTTAGCTCTGGGCTGACTGCTAAGTTGCAACACAGTATTAAAGACAGCAAGACTTAAATCTGAGTTTTCTATACCAGTTGTAGTTCTGCACCATTTGTATTGTTAGTATGCTTTACACATTCTTTCACAAATTGTAAGACACTGATTTCCTAATTAAAGTTGGTATTTCCCTTCCTTGTACCCATTAATTTCCACTGAACCATGGTTGAGATTTGACTGGGACAATTTTCCAAGATTTTAGTGTGTTTTGTGACTACCGTGTCCTTTCTCACAGCTTAAAAATCTGTAAATCTGAAGCTGAAATCCTAGGCAAGCATCTGTTTCTGTCTGTGTCTAGAATAAGTTTTGGCTTTGCTGATGGTTGAACCTGCAAAGGGGAAGGTGGCAGCCACATCCCCCAGCCTGGGCAGAACCCCTGAGCCATCAGGTGTTCAGGCTGGACTCACAAAAGCTTTCCAGGAGGGTCCTGGGCTGGGGCTGCTGGAGGTGGCAGGAGCTCTGACATCCCTTGGCAGTGAGCTGTGCTGATGAATCCCTGGTTCTGGGGTCGATGCACAGAGCCCGTGAGGGCTGTGAGGAGCAGTGCAGTGTCTGTGACCTTTCTTTGTTGAGAAATGGCCAGGCCTTATTCCTGCTGTCTCTGCTCTTAACGGTGATGCTTTTGAACCCTTTTTATGCCTGGTGAGGGCTCCCACATATCTTGCTCAGAACCCAAAAAGATGCTGCAATTCATACCAGTTGTTCTTGGGGTACTCACCTGCCTGAACTGGAGGACAGGGATGGAGAGCAGAATGAAGCCCCATGGTCCAAGGGGAGTTGGGCAGTGACCTGTATACAACTGAGGCACTCATAAGCCTGTGGGGTGCATGGGCTCCACACAGTGGTCCTAAGGGAATGTAACACTTGCTGAGCCATTTGCAGTCTTTTATCAGCAGTCCTGGATAAATGGGGAGGTCCCAGCTGACTGGAGGTCAGCAAATATGACTCCCACCTGCAAGGAGGGCCAGAAGAAGGGTTTGGAGAACTACAGGCAGTATGACCTTGGTGCCAGGAAGGGAACAGATAATCTTGAGTGCCATCATATGGTAGGTACAGGAAAACCTGATCAGGCCTGGCCAGCATGGGTTTAGGAAAGGCAGGTCCTGCTTGGCCAGTCTGGTCTCCTGTGACCAGGTGTCTCGCTTGGTGGGTGAGGAGAAGACTGTGGATATCATCTACCTGGACTTCAGTAAAGCCTCTGACTCCATTTTCCACAGTGCTCTCCTGGAGACACTGGCTGCTCATGGCCTGGATGGGCATACTCTCCACTGGGTAAAAACCAGTCTGGGCAGCTGAGTGCTAAGTGTGAGGGGAAGGGAGTTAAATCTAGCTAGTGCCCATCACAATTGGTGTTCCCCAGGGCTCAGTACTGGGACCAGTCCTTTTTAGTATCTTTCATCAGTGGCCTGGGTGGGGGGGTTGAGTGCACTCTTAGTAAGTTGGCAGACACCAGCTTGGATGGTGGTTTTGGGAGGGTAGGAAGGCTCTGCAGAGGAATCTGGATCCATGGGGCAAGGCCAATGGTAGGAGGCTCAACAAGGCTGAGTGCTGGGTCCTGCACTGGGTCACAGCAAGCCCATGCAGTGCTCCAGGCTTAGGGAAGAGCACCTGGAAAGCTGGAAGGACCCAGGTGTGCTGGTTGGCAGGGGCTCAAGATGAGCTCCCATGTGCCCAAGTGGCCAAGCAGGCCAATGGCACCATGGGCACCTGGGCCCTGGGACTCCAGCTGCAGCACACGAGCACACAGAACAGAGAGGAAATCCTGACTGCACTGAGAGCAGGAGCAGGGCATGGCCACACCAGTGTGGTTCCTCCCCTAAACATCCCTGGTGAATCTGGAACCATCTTTTCTCCTTTCATTCCAGAGTGGGCCCTTTGTCTCTGGGCATTAACTCTGCCTCAATCTGTAAACTGACCCACAAGCTGTTCCACTGACTCCTTGAGCAGGTACCACACCCAGCCCTGGGGCTGCTGCATCTCCAGGGAGAGCCCTTGGATCAGAGTGTCCATTTCTCTGGTTAGGTTACTGTGGTTTCTCTACCTGCTGTTGGGCATCTGTGCCCCTTTGTGTGCATGTAGACCAACTTTTTATTGTATAACCAGAAATATTCATTTTGTAAAGGGGTAGAGGAGTGTTTTGGAATAATCACTGCCCTGAAGACTTTATTGATATGACAGTCCTGTAGCAATGACTGAACTTTTATTTCAAAGCACAGTTGAACTCAAGCTCCAGGGCAGAAAGTCTGTGGTTGGGAGAGTTATAATTTGCATTTTTTCATTTGACAAAGAAGAGAAGTGACTACACTGCCATGAAAATTCCCATTTTAGCTCTGTTCCAGTTATCACAAGGTTCCTGCATCTGCATGTGGTCCTGATCCACATCACATGAAGCACTACAAGAACTTTATAATTAGCCCCACAGTGGCAAAATCTAGTTTTTGCTAATTATATTATTGTTATTCTTTTTGGAATGACCAGAAGTGCAAGGCGATTTGAGATTTTGCTTTTCCATCATTTCCCTTAAAGGCATCAGGAATCCTGTAAGGGAAGGTTGTTGGAGTCTTCTGTTGGAGGTAGATTTGCATCCCCTGCTCCTCTGAGTAGAGCTGTGCTGTTTTATCTTGTAAGTTGAGAATGACATCTCAGCTCGTGAGAAGCTGGATCACAGAAACAGGAGTTTGCCAAAGGTATTTGCTCTTTCTGCCAAAAATACTGGAAGGATGAGTAAATCCACATGCTCCCAGTGACAGTGATTATACTGTGAAAGGGGAAATGATCTGAAAATGCTTGTTTATAATTGTTAATATAATCTCATTTAACAGAGTCAGCTTCAGAGACACTCCCCATGTGTTGGGAGAGGTCTGAGGGAAGGCAGGCACAAGTCATTCCTGTCTCTGCATTTCTGTGCTTCAGGTTTTTGCTGGAGATCAATCTTACTTTTATTTTAGGGTGATTACTGAGGTAAAAGAGAAAAGTTGGATTAAGAGTTTAAAGCAAATTGCTTTTTCTCTCCCCCAAACTTCTGTGAAAATGCTATTTTTTATGGGAAATGAGAACAAAGAATACACAGTATTAACTATGGGTTGCTAGATAACATGATTTCATACCAAAAGTGGCTTTCCTTTTTAGATCTGTGGGAAAAAAATCTGCAATTTTCAAGCAAAAAAATAGAATTATATATACAAGGATTTAAAATGGAATTATTCACTGACACTAAGGAGCAAACTGTGATGGGAAAAAGTTACAGTATCCCTGCAGAATATTCACCAGAGGCAATGGAAATGTGCAGAAAATTCTCATTTCTACAGTTCTCTGAAATTCCATTTTGGGAATAATTTAACAGTTTAAAGGGGAAAATAAAACATATTTATTCTGCATGTGGCTTTTCTTGTAAGAAATTAGATTTTTGTTTCAGCAGCCAAGTAGAGGTAGTAAGTTCCCATCAGGGAAATGTCTCAGTCATCTTGGACTGTGTGAGCAGCTGCTATCTTCTCTTGGAACTTCCCCACAGTGTCTCCAAATTCACTGGCTATTATAACATTATTTTTCAAAAACTTGAGATACTGTGTCTGTGATTTTTAACTCATGCCATTTATCTGCCTGAAAATAAGTTTGAAAAAGGAGTGTGATGCAGAGATCTTTGTAATAATCTCTAACATAAGGGAAGACCAAAACTTGGAAAGAAATTGGGGTTGTGACTGAGCTGTTCATGGAGCCTAAGAAGGAGCAGCCTGGCCACAGTGATGCTACCTTTAGGGTGAGCACATTCCCTCTCCACACTTCTTGACTCTGATGGGAGCTGAGACAGCCACCTCCCTTGCCCTGTCTTATCTTTTACTGCACAGGTCACTTGGCCAGGCACAAGGGTGGGAGTGGAGGACTAGGGAAAACAGGTCCTGTGTGAGTGACTCTTTTGTCTATATTTAGACAGAGAGCTCCATGGACAAGCTTCACCTCAGCCTAACTTGCAAGTCCTTGCTTTAGGTGAGGTGCATTCCAGGCAGAGGTGCTGCTTCCCAAGCTGAGTGGTGTGGTTGATGTTCTAGAGGGAAGGGATGCCGTACGGAGGAACCTTGACAGGACAGAAGTGGGCTGGGGCAAATCTCAGAAAGTTCAACAAGGCCTAGTACAGAGTCCTGCACATGAGTGAGGGCAAACCCAAGGCTGGGAAATGTGTGGATTGAGAGTAGCCCTGCAGAGGAGGACTTGAGGGTGTTTGGTGGATGACAAACTCCTTATGTCCTGTCAGTGTCCACTCACAGCCCAGGAACCAATCAGATCCTGGGCTGCATCAAAAGCAGCATGGCCAGCGAGTCATGGGAGATAATTCTACCCACAAACTGCCCTCTCCTGAGAGCCCACCTGCAGAACGTGTTCAGCTCTGGGGCCCCAAGCAAAAGGAGCACATGGACCTGCACAAATGGACCATGGACTTCCTGATCCAAGGAGGGCCACAGATATGGTCAGGAGGCTGGAGCACCTCCCCTGTGAGAATAGGCTGAGAGAGCTGGTGTTATTTAATGTATGAAGGGAAGGGAAGGGAAGGGAAGGGAAGGGAAGGGAAGGGAAGGGAAGGGAAGGGAAGGGAAGGGAAGGGAAGGGAAGGGAAGGGAAGGGAAGGGAAGGGAAGGGAAAAGAGAAAAGAAAAAAGAAAAAAGAAAAAAGAAAAAAGAAAAAAGAAAAAAGAAAAAAAAGAGAAAGCTCTGGAGAAACATTTCAGCAGCCTTCCAGTACCACAAAGTGGCCTACAAGAGAAATAGAGAGGGACTTTATACAAAGGCATGTGGTGATAGGAATTGTTGAGGACAGCAAATGAGGAAAGCAGTCAGTACCCTGGATGGCAGAGCTGGTATTTGTAGGGACAGTTTGGAGAAATAGGTTGACACGAACAGTATAAAGTGTGATATAAGTAAATATGTCATCTTGCATGTGGGAAAGGACAAGCCTGTGCAGTCAGCAGAGGCTGGTGGCCTGTCCAGGAAGCAGCTTTGTAGATAATGATCCTGGTAGACAAACATTTGCATAGGAAATGGGAATGTGTTCCTCTGTCAAAGAAGGCAACAGAGCTCCAGCTCTGCTAGCAAAGGTCTGGCCAGCTAATGCAGGGAAATGATCACCTGTGTCACTGCAGGACTGTGCCAACACCACAGCACTCCAGGACAAGAAAGGCAGTGATACTGCCTACACTCGACTGACTTCCTTGGAGGGCCTCCAGATTAATCACTGGGCTGGATACCATGGCATTCAAGGAGAGGCTGAGACAACAGGGTTTGTTCACCCATACAGAAGAGAAGGCAAAGGGGAAGCTTCATTTCTGTGTATAACTAGCTGATGAGATGAGAAACCAGAGGAGATAGAGCCTTCCTGGCAGTGTATAACAATAAGATGAAAGGTAACAGACACTAATTGGAACATCCTAAGTCTCACTGAATGTAGGGGAATTTGTTTGGTTTTTTTCCCCTATCAGACTGGTCATATGATTGAACAGTCCACAGAGTTTGTGAGACTTCAGGACTTCCAGAAATCCCTCCGAACATAAATTATTCTATGATTCTATGTTTTAATAATTCTATAGTCCAACACACATTTATAGTCATCTTTACTGCTCTTGTTTGTGCAGGAAAAAAGAATGGAATCAAAGACCATCGCCACCACTGTGAGAGAATTTGTCCTGTTGGGCCTGACAGAGTCAGAAGCTGCAGTATTGTCTCTGTGTGATCTTCTTTCTCATCTGTGTAATAACCTGGCTACTGAACTTCACCATCATTGCCACTGTGGCTGTGGATCAGCAGCTCCACACCCCCATGTACTTTCTCCTGGCCAGTCTGGCTGTCCTTGACATCAATGATTCTTTGGTCAATACTCCCAAACTGCTGTCAGGCCTCCTCACCCAGCACACAACCATCTCATTCAATGAGTGTTTCCTCCGGATGTTCTTCTTCCATTTCATTGCAGTGCAATGTCTTTTTTGCTCGTAGGGATGCCAGTTGATTGGTACATGGCCATGTGTGAGCCACTGCACTACTTGTCCATCATGATCTGGAACACCTGCACAGGATTGGTGGCAGCTGCAAGGTTTGGTGGATTTCTTCATTCTTTTATACAAACTGGTTTTATTCTGCAGCTGCTATTCTGTGGCCCAAATGTACTGGACAACAGTACATTTCTACTTTTCACTTCTACTGTGACATCCCTGAAATCATCAAACTGACCTGCACTGACACTTGCATGGCTCAACTAGAGATGGTGATAGTGGAGGGATCCTCATCACCCTTTCTGTAATATTGATTATTTCTTACATTATCATCTTGCTTAAGATGAGGTTGTGCATCATTGCAGGGAAGCAAAAAGCTCTGTCTAGCAGTGGAACACAGATAACTTGTGAGCTTGATATTCGTCCCCTGCATCTTCACCTGTGCCCAGCCTTATAAGAAATACCCTAGGGACAAGGTGTTCTCCACTGTTTACACTGTGGTCACTCCAATGCTAAACCCCATGATCTACACACTGAGAAACACTGAGATGAAAAAGGCCATCAGGAGAGCACTGGGGAAAATATTTCTGTCTGCAGGATTACAGAAACCAGACCAGACAGTAGATCTAAAGACATAAAATCTGGTGTTTCCATGACGAAACTGTGTTCATCACAGATATTCCTGATCCTTCAGTAAGTGAGCAGCTTTCTAGATGTGAGATAGGGACAACATCCACCTCCCATCAGTTTAGAAAGGTCAGTCACATGGAGTGTGCAGTAGACATCACCATGACACACCCTGGCTGCTGGACATTCAAGGGACCCTTCCCACACCCTTGTTCTCTCCTGTGGAATTCACAGCTGAGCCTCCCACTCCAGCATGTCTCACTTCCCTTTAGCAATCTGGTGTAGCTTCATCTCTAAGTTAGCACTGATGCCTTACTAAACCTGGAAATAAAACAATACCCTTTAGAGATAATATTGCTATAAGAGGGAATATGAAGGCTTTATTTGGAATATAAGGGAATATAATGGAATATAAAGACTGGTCTTTATTGGAGACCACCAGTGGCAGACATGGAAAATATCCACAAAATGCTCATCCCCCCACAGGGTGAATACAGTTTTATAAGTTTAGCAAATTAATATATTTGTCAAAAATCACCAATTGGGAGAATAAGAGGTGATGCAATTTCCCCCAGTTCAACCTTCTCTGAATCCTCCCCCCTCAGATGAAAACTAAACTTTGTTTGTAAATATAAGTCTTGAAGAGCAGGTCTCAGTCTTGATTCCTAGGGAGAACCAAGATAGGGTAGGGGCCTTGGAATGTTTTGTCTTTCTGCCTATCAGGGCAGGGAAAAGTACTGGGAAAACTAGCTAGAATCCAAAAATAGACTGCTGAGATACAGATATATGTGTAAAGAATGCAGAGAATATATAAAAGAGAAAAGGTAAAAATCAATTTGGCATCAGCATGATGGCATCTTCACATTACTGCATTAGTAACTTCACCAGCAATAGCGAAATAGAGAAAAAAGCATTCTGAAAGTGCTTTAGTGGGAGAAAATTCTCAGACCTGTAAGGATTATTTAGGTTTAGAGCTGTTTGAGTTTAATTCCCTTAGAGAGACAAGAGAAAAATTAAATCCCTCTTGACAGTAGAAACAACAAACTCCCACAAAACATATAAACAACTGATGGGAAGAGAAACTGGTAAGAGGAAGTAGAACTCAGAATAATAAAAGGAAAAAAGAAAAGAAAGTGATAAAAGCAAACGAGGGAAAACCTCCTTATGCCACTTTCTGATGCTTTGTCAAAAGTCAAAATTTCACGTCATGTCTTGAAATCAAACCATTTCTCAACATTCTTTATTTTTTCCTTCCTTCCTTCCTTCCTTCCTTCCTTCCTTCCTTCCTTCCTTCCTTCCTTCCTTCCTTCCTTCCTTCCTTCCTTCCTTCCTTCCTTCCCTACATAGATAAATGTATATTAATAAACCCCTTGTAAAGTCAATAAAAATTTAAACTAACACTGACCTTTAATGTCATAAGATGAATTAAAGAAGCAGCACATTCCAACAATGCTGAAACTTCATTATGTGGTTCTAGAGTGAAGTATCAAGTACTGCACCAGCAACACATATCTAATGACTAATTTAGCTGTTTTCTTGGAGCTTCCTTAAGGAGTGCACCCATGACAGGAGGTGATTTGACAGAACCATTAACTGTGGCAGCATGTCAAGAGCTCAGCAGCCCATATCAAGACAGACATTTAAATCAGTACCAATTTTTGCTAGAAAAAGTGAATTAATTAGTTGTTAAATACCATTTCACACATACTTTTGAAAGTAATTAATAGAAAGAAATTAAAATGTTAAAATATATGATTTTCTAAAAACTCATTCTTCCATAAAAATGCTAGAATCAATACTTCATGTATTGGGGTTGGGGAAATGAACCCAGGCACAAACTGCTGCCCTGGCCTATTTGTAAATAGAATAATTTAACCAGAACTTCCCTTATTTTTAGAGGAGAGAGGATGGTGTAAGTGAACTCAGCTCTAGCAAAACCAATGGCTGCATTACTTAGAGACCACAAATCAGTGCTCCTTGTTAGAGGTGAAATTCTGATTTACACCAGCTAAACACCGTGCTTTCTACCACGTCAGTTTTTATTTGGGATATCTTTCATGCACATCTGGCATGTGGAGACAGGAAACAGAAGAGATGAATTCAGGAAAAAGAAAGTTGCTGATAGTGTTTGGTGGAAGGGCACTGCAGCAGATATAAAAAAGGTTTATTCCAAATGGATGAATGTTTTTAGAGGTCTCTTTCTCCTTGGAACAGTGTCTGAAACATCTTAAAAGGAGGCAAAATTAAAATCTTTAACCATTTGGAATACAATGTCCCTAAAAGTGATTAACACTACTGTTATTATTAAAGCAATTAAACTTTTTAAAATAAATGCTTCTTTCAGTATTACCTTTCCAAGTAATAAAACAAGAAAAAATTCTCTGTTTTTACAGGGGTAAAAATACAGTAGCTCCCAGAAGTCTGTAGAAATGTAAATGAAGTTTCATTAACTCTTTCTCCAGTGTTCTAATTATGAAGAAAAAAGGGTTTCAACAATACAGAGACAAGTTAAGTTCCCTAGAGGAGTCTAAGCAAACAACATTGCCAAATGCAATTAATCACTTTGTCATTAACTTGTTGTTGTGAAGCTTCTGAAGTCAGGCAATGATTTCATCCTAAGGTGACTTATATTGCCTTTCTCTTTTACAAGCTAACTAAACCAAAAATAAGAATATTTTACTCAGTTATCTTGTTCTTTACTGCCTTTATGTCCAGGTAACTGAGTCAGATGAAAAAGAGCTAGCCTCAAAGGTCAGTATTGGTAAGGAAGATTTCTGTTGCTTGACCTCAGTATGGAAAGTCCAGTTTGAATGTTGCAGGCTCAGAACTGGGCTATTCACCAACCCAGAGCACCTGTTCTATCCAGAGTTAACTTCAGAACCCTCCCAAATAAATACTCCTAGGTTGTAGCAGCCCTTTTCTCTTTTCCTTGCAGATATCAGCTGACCCTTTGGAAACTCTTCTTTTCATGGCTGGATGAATTTCTCCAGCTGAGGGTTGCAGAATGCTATTATGCCATGGCTCAGACCCCACAGTGCTTGGAGGGTGTGGGGCACTGCACTGTGTTAAATGCTGAGTTCTTGCTGGAAATAAGGAATGACCATTAGTTAAACTTTCTTTCCTTTACTTTGCCCACACCTTGAATGAAAAACACAAGGCTCTGAAACAAGTGAACTTATTTCCTTATCACTTTCATTCAGTGGACCTCTTTTCCAGGACAGAATGGAAAAAATATAACAAGGAAGAAAAAAGGCAAAGCAAAACACATGGTCCCTATCAATTAGTGTATGCTTAACCTGGAAGGTTCACTGTAAAAGAGTATTTCTTCAGTGAGAGGGTGAGGTGAACTCCTGCAATAGAAGTGAGGATTTCCAGCCTGGATACCTGAATTAGACATGAGAAGTGCTCTGCTTTAGAAGAAATGTCTGGTATATATATTGTACTCCTAAGGAAGAAATTGAGAGAGTAATTTGAAATAATTTGCTTCTGAAGCAAAGAATAAAGACAAAATATTTACAATTGTGAAAGAGAGATCTTTGTGCCTGCAGTTTCCCCTGAGCTAGTAAACCATTAGAACTCACCAAAAATGGAAACAAGGTACATTAGCAGACAAGAAAATCTTTATTTCTTCATCAACACAGCCACCACTCTGATTAGTACTTCTTTCACTTCTTTATTCCTCAGGCTGTAAATCAGGGGGTTTAATGTGGGAATTACAGTTGTGTATATGAGAGCAAGGATTTTCTTAGCATCTTGAGAATTACTGGATTTTGGCTGTAGGTAAATCAAAGTGCCACTCGCACAGTACAACGTCACAACAGTAAGGTGTGAGGAACAGGTGGAGAAGGTCTTGTGTCTGCTCTCTGCAGAGGAAATCTTCAGGATGCTTGAGATAATGCAGACATAGGAGAGCAGGATGAGGCAGAAGGGAGTGAAGATGACGAGCACCGTGGCTGAGATGAGCTGCTTCTCATACAGCGAGGTGTCCGTGCACGACAGTGCGAGCAGGGGGGGGATGTCACAGAAGAAGTAGTTGATCCTCCTGGGCCCGCACAAGGACAGGGTGAACACCCAGGCTGTCTGCAGCACCGACACAACTTTGCCACTGCAGCAGGAGAGCAGCACCAAGGAGAGGCAAGTCCTGGAGTTCATGATGGCAGAGTACCTCAGGGGCCAGCACACGGCCACATAGCGGTCGCAGGCCATGGCTGCCAGCAGGTACCACTCGGTGGCAGCTAAGAAAACCACGCAGTAGAGCTGTGTGACACAGCCCAGGTAGGAGATGCTCCTGTCCTCAGACAGGAGGTTCACCAGCATCTTGGGGACAACGACTGATGCTGTGGAAATATCCAGGAAGGACAGGACGCGGAGGAAGAAGTACATGGGCATGTGGAGGGTGGGGTGCGCTGTGACCACGCAGATGAGAAGGTTCCCAATGAGAGTTATGCTGTAAATGAAGCAGATTGTGAAGAACAGCAAGTGCTGAAGTTCTGGGTGGCTGGACAGCCCAGAGAGGACAAATTCAGTCAGCAGGGTGTAGTTGCCTGCATCTTGTTTCTCTGCTGGCTCCATCTGGGAGGAATCAGAGGGAGACTGTCAGAGCCAGAGTCACTGCACCAAGACCACAGCCAGTTCTTCAAACCAGGAGTCTCTTGGGAATGCCTGGAGAGCTGCTGGATCAAAGGGTGTAACTCTAGGGCAGGTTGGGCTGAGCACATTTAGAAGGCAATGGCTGGGCTGGTGTCACTGCCCTCCACGTGTCATTGCTTGAGGCAGTCACCAAGCCTTCAGCTAAGAGGAGCTGGCATTTAAGGGGTGGCTTCATCATGGGTGCAGGGGTAATTGCTCTCCCCCCAGATGTCAGGTCTGTGTTCCCAGCTGGTCCCACAGGTGCTTCCTGCAGTGAAGGGAAAGCCCAGATGACAATTGAAACACCCACACACCAAAGAAAGAAAAACCCTTTTGTTACATTGTAAGTGGGCATTGCTCCCTACACTCTGTCTTTCCTGCTGAGTGGGCTGGCGGGGCAGGAGCCTTCCTCCAAGATATCTGAAATTACTTTTAGAGCAACTCAGCTTCAGAAGAAAACCAGGGAAGTTCAGGCTGCAGGAAGCTTTGGCTCACATTCATATCAATTCCCAGCTGTCTGTGGGACACAAATATTTCCAAGAGCCCAGCTTTGGGGAAAGCACTCCCAAATGGAGCAAGCAGAAGCTGTGAAGGGAAGACCTAAACCAACTCCTGTCCACCAAAGCACACACAGACCAAAGAAAGCAGCACCAAAGAAAACCAAACAAAATATTCTCTCTGTATGCAGGCAAAGGAAGGAGGAATAATTCAAGGCAGAGAATGATGAGGAAGTGCAGAGGGGGAAGCTCAGGACCATCTGTTCATGACTCACATGGCCTCATTCCCCTGAGGAGTGTTGCTGTGTGTGGGATGTTCATGCAGTGTTGGACCAGTTCTGTGTTTTCTTCACTGCTCAGGACGGGAAACTGAAGGACTGAAGAGATCAGCCTTCCACAGAGGAGAAAGGGGTGGTTAATTCTGTGTCCTTCAGACTCAGCCTCTCTTACCAAAGGGGCCACTGCCCTACACTAGGCAGTGTAAGTGTATTGCCCTACAAAGGCAATCTCAAGACACAAAATGCCTTTTTTAGGTGTCAGAAATGTATCAGGGATGTCAGAAATGAGCAGGGACAGAGGGGGGAAGCACCTTCTGCTCTGTACACACAAGGACCACATCAACAGAGCTGGCACACAGAGAAGGACACAGCCTCAAAGCCAGAGCAGCCACACAGCCCTGCCATGACCCCTTGGGCTGACTCCATCTGATTTCTCTTCAGGCTGTGACTCACATGGGACATCTTCTGTCTGTAGGTTTTGTGACATGAACACAAAGGTGCAAGCTGTGGACCCTGGAGCCACAGATGACTTTAACAGACAAGCACAATAAAAACCCTCCCAATATTCTCAGACATTTGATGGTCTGATGTATTTAAAAGGGATCTTTCTGGGTTTGACTGTTTTCATTACCATAGGAATGAAAGGACACTTTTCTGAGTGAGATCTCAAAATAGCCTATACATGACAGATAGAGAACAACATGAAAAGCTCCCTGCAGTCTCTAACAGCACACATTCACACTGGTTTTCTTAATTGTTAGATTGATGTAACTAAACTGGAAACTACCTAATTCTGCTCTCCAAGCCCATAAGAAAGTTTTAGTCTATTGTTGTGATCATTAGCTCTGTATTAAAGTCAACAACATGCACAGGAGATACTGTTTTACTGACAGTCTTTTATTCCCTAATTCAGAACACTTGTCAGAAACAACCCTCAATTTACGTAATTTGTGTTTCTGAGGCCCTTTAAGTAAGTTTTGACCTTAGCTCTTCCTTGGACTTTCTTTATACATTCACAATAGACATTTTGAAGTAAAGTGTCCTACCTCCAGCAATTCTGCTGTCCAGTTTCTCCAAAATGGGTCGTTCAGATTTTGATAGAAGTATTTCCCTTGTTTTCTTACATTAGGAACAGTGTTGGACTGATGGTTCCTACTGCCATCTTACACTGCAGATTAAAAATTATATTTTAAATGCAGATGATCTTCTGCCACAGCTGGAATAATCTGCTGATATTAGCACATGGCATATACCATAGAAAGTCAGCCAAAGACTTGTCTCACAGACAGGAAGAAAAGGAATTTGAGATTTGTTTCAACTCAGTTGAATTAGCTACAGCTGGAGAGGTAGAGACCTCCATGCATCTCTGGTTTTTGCCCATGAAGGGAGCAGCTGAGCTGCCTCTGACACCTGGCTTAAGTAGAGTCTCTTGAAATCCCTAAATCCCCTACTGGTGGGATTGATTTAATCTGATTTCAGAACTGTCAGGGATGGTTGTTCAGTGCTGTGCTCCCTCTGTGGGCAAGGGGATGTAGCAAACAATGACATCCTTACCAGAGCACAGAAATGCTGCTCTGGACAGCAGCCTCAGCCTTCCCTCCACTGTCTGCAAAGTGGGACCAGAGGGACCTCTTCAGACACAGGCATCTCATGTTTTATACATCTAAGGCTGTGAACCCTGCATCCTTGCCATCTGGGGACTGATTGTTAATCTGAAAGGCCTGAGCAGCAGCTGGAAGCATCAGGGGATGGGTGACTCCAAGGACAGAATTAGCCTGATGTTGCCTGCTGCCTTTGTTTAATTGGACTGGGTGCCTTTAGGGGCAGTGCTGTCTCTGGTAGGAGAGTTTTCATTCCAGTCCAGTTCCTTCCTTCCTTCCTATCATCTACAGTAAGAAAAAAGATCCAATCAAACAAAAATCAGATTCGATTGGAATTGCACAAATGAAATCTTTACCTAGTACCAACCTAAACAGAGCTTTGAGCACCATCACCCCAACGTGGTCAGAGACACCAGGTCTAGGAAAAGACTGATAAGAGAACCAGAGAATGAGGACCAAATTTGCATCAAAGGTGAAGGGATCAATAGCAAATAGGAGATTGAAATGAGGGGGGAAATGAAGTTTCTTCATTCAATGACTGAATCTTTTAATTTCACAGAATTTGCTTCTTATCCATACAAAGAGAGGTTAGCAAACAGAGATTTCTTTTCTGCAGCCATCTGCTGGCATACAAATGCTGGTGATCTTCTGAGCCAATCCTCCTGTGTGGTCAGCAGAGAGGAAAAAACAGACGGAGTTCACGTGAATTTTCCAGATCTGCCACTAGTTCTGAAATTGTACCTTGAAGGCTTGACTCTGCCTCTGGTAAATGAGAATGGCCTCCTTTGTTCACCTCAGAATACCCATCAATAGTCTATCTAATATTTATGTTTTAAAATTTCCTAATCTAAAATCAGAGCTTTGGTGAAGAACACACAAATAATTATTCAAATAATCATTTAGCATTATGAGAAATTATTCACCATGGTTATGTGCTCAGTCTCAGGACAGCGACCATGATTCTCCTATTCATCCTAAGATTTACTTTTTTAAGACACTAAAATAGCTGAAGAAGCATAAGTACATAATGGCAATATGCTAGAAATACATTGTTATTGTTTTCAAGATATTTCAGTGAAATAGGAAAGCAGTGTTGTATGGCTGTGCCCTCACCTGAAACACTGAACAGGTTCATGTCACTGCCAGGGCTGTTGGGTTTCTATGTCAAAAGAAAGATTGCTACAGAGCAATGCCCTACTCCTCATGTCAGAGAGCCTCCAGCCATGCAGGCATCCAGCTCCCAGAATGTCCCCCCAAATCTCTGTCCTGCCCAGCCCCACCTGCTGCCCTGCAGCTGCATCACACCCACCCTGCCCTCTACCCTAGGTCCTTCAAGCTTTTCTTCTGTTGCAGTGTGTTTCTTGTTAATGGTATGTTCTGTTATAGCCCAAGTTAATGGTTTGGTCCAAATTATACCTTCCCACTCACCCTGTTAATCTACCCTGAATTCCCTGTCAATCCTGCTTTGTGCAATTCTTGCTTGGAAATCCCCTAAAATTCCATGTCCTATTAGTCCTTGTGACCTAATTCCCCCCACTCATTGAACGATGCTTTTGTGAACCCTGCCTTTTTCCCCTCCCCAAGATTTCTCTGATTTGTTGATGATTTGTACCCTCCCCTTGAACCTCCCCCATATTTCAGCTGTTGCATCCTCACATTTTCTGTCTTTTGCCCCCGAATTCCCCAGAGTAATAAAATCCTCTTTTATCCTATGCAAAAGACCTCTCTCTCCTCCTTGCCTCCTTAGAGTGCAGCCTGACAGCCAAAAAGGCTGTAGAGAAATTGCTCTAGCCACACCTCAGGTCATCCTGCTCCTGGGTGTGACCCACTCTCTGTATCCCTGTCCCTGTTCCTCTCCCTGTCCCTTATCCCTGTTCCTCTCCCTGTCCCTTATCCCTGTTCCTTCTCACAGGCTGAAGTGGCAGAGCTAGTGCAGCTCCAGCCAATTTGTCATGCTTCCACACATACACTGCTCCCTCCACTCACTGGGATAACCTCTCCTGCTTCTTCTCTTCCCTTCTCCCCATTTTCTCTCTCCTTATTGACTTTTTTAGAATGCAGGGCAAGGGGCAATGCCAGCATGCTCTAGAGATCTATTTGTGGGCTTCCTCTAGGCCAAAGTCACATAAAATTTGGAACAATCTAGAGGTTTCACTAGCTGGGCTCATGGCCAAGAAGGGTCACGGGAACAGGGGATGAGTCCCTTCCAGATTGTAGCAGGAGCCAGAGTTGCCAGGGAGGGCTCAGAGAGGCTCAGGCAGGGCTGGTCCCCTTCTCCTGCAGGCACCGAGCCTGCTCCTCCTGGCCTGCACCTGGCCAGGGCACCTGCTGATCTGGACCTGGGCCCACAGTCTGCCTACCCAGCTGGACCTCAGCCTTCCTCATCACCATGGACTTGTCAGATCATCTAGAACACCAGTGCTTGAGGCTGTGAGGCTCCCTACTGACCTTAGCTACTCTGATTGGTGATTTCTGATTTCCCAAGGACTTCTCTGATGGCAGTTAGCCCTTCTGATAAGAACCAGGAACTTTGCCTGGCCCTGGCCAGCTCTCCCCATTCCTTTCAGAGGACGGGGAGGGAAAAAAAAAGAAAAAAGTCTGGATAGGACCAGGTCACCTGCAGGGTCCCAGGGGACTCTCTCCAAAGGTCTCTGATGGGATATGCACTCAACAGATACCCCATTGTTCTCCTGTGCACTGTGGGTGCTCTGAACTAGCCCAGATCACTCCAGCTTTTTGAGAAGATTGTGAGAAAACTGCAGAGAATGTCATGAACTGATCCCCAAGCCACAGTCTTGGGTTATGAGAATAAAAGCACCAAATGACACGGCTGTAGGCAGGCTGAGGTTTCCTGTTTCAACTCCTCACAGCATTTATAGAGGGTGCTGTTCTGTACCTGGCTCCTGCCTGGCCATAGCAACTGCTCATCAGGACAGTGGTAGAAGATGCTACTTCTCCTTCTGATCTCAAGTGCTTGTGTCCTGCCCTGGGCTGGGGCTGGTGAGTACACAGAGAGGGGACTTAGACAAGAATATGCAAGGGCACAGATGGAATGCCCTACACACTGAGTAGTCAATCCCAGGCAAGGTTCCTGCCTCGCCTTCTCTCCTATCTCTACTCTCCTACTTTCCTCTCTCCTCTTATCTCTCAGTTCAAGGTGTGCCTGAAACCAGTGAGGCATTACAGGCACTAGAGCTGTGCCCTTTGCTGGCATTTTGGTCATCCAGAGCCAAGGCAGTCAGTCACTCCAGACAGTACTGCTTGCCTTTCTCTCCATTGCAATGCTTTGGACAGCCCCAGGAAGGAGAGTTGCTGGTATCACTGGCACATGACATCAGAGGATGACCCTCTCTCTTCATGCAGCCCCAAACTTGACAGGAAATAGCAGTACACATCATATTAACATTTCCCATCTCTCTTCCAGGAAGGATCATTGGTGGGAAGGAAGTTAAGAGCCACTCCAGACCCTACATGGCTTTTTTAAAAATCCAAACGTCAGATCAGTCTGGCCTACAGACTAGTTGCTGTGGAGGATTCCTTATTCGCCCAGATGCAGTGCTCTCAGCAGCTCACTGTGTGCCTAGAAAAGGGTAAGACCCAGTCTTTCTTGTACAGGTGATGTTTTCCAGTCTCACATAGTCCCAAAGGGCCTCAGCCTTGGTCTGGGCTGAAACAGTACCCTGTGTCTCTTCAGGCAGAGCAGGGATCTCTGGAGCTGAGTGATCCTCTGTGAGTGGCAGGAATTGTCTGCCAGGGGCTGCGTCCTTGGGAACAGGAATGCTCACAGTGGTCTCCAGGGTCATGGATTCTACCATGGCTTAGACCTACTGCAGGACAAGAGGGTCCAGTGTCTCCCCTCCCCTGCTTCCCTTTGCCTTCAGCATGGGGCAGCTCCCATCTGTGTGAGTGTGGGGTGAGGGATCCTCAGCTGGGCTGTGGGAGGAACCCAGGTTACACAGGACAACTTGCTGAGAGCTGCTCTCTGGGGAGGTTTATCCCAGCACCACCTCCCTCCAGCCCCCTGCACTGGGGGCTGTGTTCCTGTGGCCAGTGCGGCTGGAACATGTTGGTGTTTCTTGGCAGGAGAGTGACCATCACTGTGATTCTGGGAGCCCACAACATAAGGGTCAGAGAATGGAGCCAGCAGACGATCCATGTTAAGCACTGGGTCATCCATCCCAACTATTCCCCTGATGGCTTCAAAAATGACATTATGCTGCTGAAGGTATGGCCCAACACATCCTTCCTGCCTGAGGGATCTCCCATTGCTCACCTCCCCAAACCTCTGAACTTGTTCCTAATCCTTGGCTGGCTCTAATCCTGTGTTCTCTCTGCCTGACAGCTGAAGCCAAGGGCCAGGATCAATAGGAATGTGCAATTCATCTCCTTACCCAGGAGCAATGAACGTTTGATAGAAGGAACTAAGTGTGCGGTGGCTGGCTGGGGCTGGAGATCTATGCCAGGGCACTGCAGTAATGTGATGATGGAGGTGGAACAGGAGGTGCAAAATGAGGAACCATGTCAGTACCTATTCCGTAACTACCAGCGCCAGTCCATGATCTGTGTTGGTGATGAGTACAGCAGAAAGGCACCTTACCATGTAAGTCTTGTTTTGGGCTGCAAGCTTGGGAGGAGGCTGGGACTGGATAGTCAGCTTGGTTCTCAGGTGAAAGTTAAAGGACACCAGAATGAACCATGATCTTCAGAATGATGAGCTGAAGCTCTGGAGCTGATGTACTCCCTGAATTGGGGTGCATTTTTCTAACTATCAACATCATTTGCTTTTTTACTTACTTGGGGATGTTCTACCCAGCCTAGCCAGTGCTTCAGTGTGTAAATTCTTTGTGATACCCTTGCTAGGATGGCTTAGATATTTCCCCATATCTAAAGTAGGTCTATGTTCTTTTTGAGGTTTTGAATCTCAAAGAGCCTCCAGGCCTGAATTGTTTCATGGGTGAACTTAGGGGAGTAGTGAGGCAGCTACAAACCCTGCAGAGCTGGAGGAGGAGGAGGTT
This sequence comes from Cinclus cinclus, assembly GCF_963662255.1. Lineage (NCBI taxonomy): Eukaryota > Metazoa > Chordata > Aves > Passeriformes > Cinclidae > Cinclus > Cinclus cinclus. The sequence goes on along the minus strand of NC_085069.1, from coordinate 2,600,342 downwards.
GGAACAGGAGGTTCTTCACGTGGAGGGAGGGAAGAGGAAACTTGTTCTTTAAGGCAGGGAGAGCTTGCTGTGGCATGTCTGACCCCTCTCACTCCTTTCATACACAGGGGGATTCTGGTGGCCCATTAGTCTGCAATCACAAGGCTCATGGCATTGTTTCTCATGGACTCGAACGCCGCCTCTTCCCTAAGGTATTTACCAGAATCTCATACTTTGAGCCCTGGATATATCAGCAGCTGAAGAGGTTTGCACTCCAAGAGCTGCCTGGCTCTCCATCCTCTGATTAAAATGCTCAGTCCCTCCTCTCCACAATGCATCAAACACCTGCTGGGGCTCAGAAGCCCCCAGGGGTAGATGAACTGGGGTCAGAGAAGCCCCCATGGTGCAGGCACAGGCTTTTGCAGTAAGGACAGTCTCTGTGGCAAAATAAAAATGCAGGTCCCAACTACACACAGCTTCCCATTGTTCCCTTTCTCCCATTGCTGCTCCAGCTCTGCTTTCTGGCCGTCAATAAAAACATGTTCAAACTTGCTCATGTCTGCAGCTTTCCTGGGAATTGGATGCAAACCCTGAGTGTGAGAATGAGGAGATGACACTCTTTGGGAGAAGCTGAGTGAAATTGTAGGTGGGACAGTGGAGTACAGGTCTCAGTCCCCAAATGCTGCAGGTGCTCCCCTTGCCTCCATCAGCCTCTTGCAGTCAAGCCAGCAGGTTGATCCAACAACCTGTACAGAACATTTATCCAGCCTGTCAGAAGCAGAGGCATCTCCACATGCAAGGGGAGATCATATGAGTTTCTAGTACCAACCTGAAACCCTCTTAGCATGCTTAGACAGACTAAAGACCAGCCTGTTTACACCCTGTCTCCCTTTCAATGTCCTTGAACTCCAGATGAAGCATTTTCTTTGCACCTATAAAATGCCTGTGGGTTGAACTGGAAACTTTCTCCCACTAGATCAGCTGATCTGACCTGAGTGGGCCAAAAGGTGCCCTTGTGGTGGGGTGAGGGGATAGAAAATGTCAAATACGGCTGAGGCAAAAGCAGTACTGCAGAGATAAGCCTGATCACTTGTTCCAGGAAGAGTTGCATTTCTTTTAGGCTTTTTTTTTTCTGATTATTTATCTAAGAAGGCATAGAATGTACCCTCAGTAGGTTTGCTGATGATGCAAAACAGGAGGGAGTGGGTGATACACCAGAAAGCTGTTCTGTCATTCAGTGGGACCTTGACAGGCCAGAGAGGCTGGACAGAGAGAAACCTAAAAAGGTTCAACAAGGACAGGTGTGGGGTCCTGCACTGGGAGAAGAATAACCCCAAACACCAGGTTGGGGGCTGATCTACCAGAGAACAACTCTGCAGAGAAGGACCTGGGGGTTTTGGTGTGTGACAAGTTGACCATGAGCTGGCAGTGTGCCCTCGGGGCCAGGAGGGACAAAAGGATCCTGAGGTGCATCAGGAAGAGTCCAGCAGGTCCAGGGGATTGTGCCCCTCTACTCAGCCCTGGCAAGGCACACGTGGGCTGCTGTGTCCAGCCATGGTCTCCTCAGAACAGGAAAGAAAAGGAGCTACTGGAGAGGGTCCAGCAGAGGTCACAAAATGAATTAGGGACTGGAGCATCTCTGATGAGGAAAGACTGTGAGAGCTGGGCCTGTTTGGTCTGGGAAGGGAAGAATGAGAATTTCACAAATTCATATAAATATCTCACAGCTGGGTGTCAAGAGGATGGGGGCATGGCCAGAAAGAACCAAGGGATGCCCACAACCTGGCACATGCCCCCTCCACACTTTCCATCCAGTCCTATACCACACTGGCTTTGATCTGCCACCCCATAAAAGCCCTTTCCACCCAAATTCCACCTCCTGATACCCCTCTCTAGGTGCAGCACTTTCTTGTCTTTCATGTAGACATTGTGTGCCATGATGCCTTAGGATTTTAGCTTTTATATTTTTCAAATCCTGTACTGCATTATTGTATAACTCTAAACTCCATATAGGGTATTAGCTACTGTCTTCACATTTTTGTCAGAATAAACCATCCTTCTGGGCCTAGGATCCAAGGACACTCTACAGCCTTGAAAACTATAAACAAAAGTGAGTTGGGGAAGCAAACTGGGGGAATGTGACTTCATCACCTGGAGCTGTAATGGGAGGATTCACCCCTGATATGTAAATGGAGCAAACTTATAACAGTATGAAAACCCCTTGACCTTTGTCCATCTTGGGTGTGGCCTCTGTGAGGCTTTTGACTGCCCGAGGTGGATCTATTGAAGGTCTTTGATAAATACCAGCTTTGAAATCTTAATCTTGTCTAGCCTCTGTTCCAGGTAGCCGCTCCAAGCCATCAGCCATGAGAGGAGTGAGCAGCTGCAGTGAGCATGAGGAAGATGAACGGGGTGTCCCCAGGGCATGTTCCTGTGCTCCTTGTCCCCACAGGTTCTGAGGCTGGGACTCACCAGAACCAACAAGGTCTGGCACAGTGTCAGATGGTGAGGACGGAGAGATTAGCAAGGCAAGAACCAAGGAGCTGCTTGCCTAGGTAAAGACATGAGACATGAGGAAAATCAAAAGTGCTTTTCATGGGATGAACTGTGAGATGGGTAACAATGTAATTTTCCCCTTCCATCTCACTGTGGTCCTGCAGATTTGGGTAGAGCTCATATGCAAATCCCTGTTCCACCATGGTCTTTCCCAAGGACAGAAGGGGAATATCTGTTCTGGCACCTGGAGCACTGCCCTCTCCTGTGACTTGCTGTTCACAGGATTGTTTCTCACACTTTGTTTTGCCTCACTCCTCACTGCCATGCGATATTTTGCCCTTTTATGAATACTCTTTTGGAGAGGCACTATGAGCTTCATTGAGTGGCTTAACCCTGGTGTGAGGTGTGTGGTAAATGTAAATGACCTGGGAGTATGACAGTGATACTGATAGTATCAGTACATAGTGATAGTACTGTAGATTTAATCAGCGTCTGCAGCTTGATTACCAGGATGCCTTGGCAAGAGCACACAGAGCCCTGAAGATTGCAAGATCAGACTGAGTCTGGTTGACCGGAAATAAGCTAAATTATTGTAGTGAAAATTACTAGCCTTCCTGTAAATGGTATATAAGCACAGGTAACTCTCAGTAAAATTTGGATTCTGATTATGAGTCAGTGTCCCCATCTCTCTCTCAGCTGTTGATATAGGGGTGGGTCTGTAGTCCAGCCCTCTGGAACTGTCTGTGTCTGCTGTCAGAGCATGTGAAGGCAGCCCCATGTCTGTTCTCACAGGGGTCACCCTGCTGAACACCGCATCCCTGCTCAACACCACTTCCCTTTCCTGCTCTGCTGTTCACCCGAACCTTGGTGCTGCAACCAGCTTAGCCTTCCCCAACCTGAAGACACTGTCTGCAAACCAGATCTATGATCTATGAGTCATGGATGGAAAACCTTGCATGCAGATGGTCACCAGATAATGAATTGGGGCTGTTTTCTACTCTGCTGCACACTGACACTACCCTAGAGTCATACAAAATGGTCAAGGTGGGAAGGGATCTTCAGTTGTCTGGTCCAATGCCCCTGCTCAAGCACAGCCACCCAAAGCACCAATTGCTCAGGACCAGTTCCAGGTGGTTTTGGAACATCTGTGAGCATGGAAACACCACAACCTCCCTGGCCAACCTGTACCAGTGCTTGGTCACCCTCACAGGTAAGTGTTTGCTGATGCTCAGACAGAGCCTCTCATGTTTCAGTTTGCGCCCATTGCCTCTTGTCCTGTCACTGCTCACCACCGTGGAAGGAACACATGTGTCTCCCACTTATCTCCTCCCTTCAGAGATTTACATCCATGGATACAGCCCACCACAACCCGCTCTTTCCAGGGTAAAAACTCACAGCTGTACTACATGTTCCCCATAGGAGAGATGTTCCAGTCCCTTCTCCATCTCCCTGCAACTTGGTTGAACTCTCCCCAGCCCATCTGTGTCTCTCTTTTACTGGGAGCTCAGAACTGCCCACGGTACTCACTGGTACTGGGGTGAGAGGATGGATCACCTCCCTCAAGCTACTGGAAACACTCATAATCTGGGTTACCCTAAAATAATTTGGGTAGTAAGGGGTCATCTAATTCAACCCCTATTCAATAAGCAGGAACATGTCCTGCTAGACCAAGTTACTCAGAGCCCCATCCAACCTGACCTTGAATGTTTCCAGGGATGGGGCATCTAAAGCTCCTTGGGCAGCCCATTTAACTGTTTTAAGATCTTCATCCTAACAAATTTATTTCTTATATCTAATCTAATAATTAAGATGCTAATATTCTTCCTTATATATATATTCTAATACCTAAGTGGCTAATCTACTCTCCTTTAATTTAAAACTCTTAGCCTTGTATTATTGCAACAGGCCCCAGTACAGACATCTGAGTGACACAACTCATCATGATCACAAGGTAGATATTCAGTTTTTCCTAATTTATTGTTTAAGTATTTCTAATTGTGCCTGAAAATTTCTATCACCTGTCCATCGCCCCACTGGGTCAGTTCTCTTCAGCGTTCACATCCTAGGAAAACTGGAGCGCAGGGAGATCAGAGTAAAAGATATTATGTTTTTGTTAATTAAGATTTTTTTTTTCATTCATTAAAAAAGGCCTTGAAAGCCTTTTGCAATGGTGATGAATATTCCTTCTGTTTCTGTGTCTAATTAGTACAGCAGGTAAAGGTAGTGCTAATTAGACCAGAGAAAGGCTTTGCAAGCACAGCCTTTGGCACTGCTGGGGGTTGGAGTAACCGGAGAAGAGACTGGAATAAGAATTTTCTTACTGCCAGCGCGTGAATCAAACTTGACTCAGATCTCTCCCTGCTTGATCACAAAGATACTTTTCCCCTCTCTGCCACATTCCCATCGGAGCACAAGCTAGACTAATTCCCTGTTAAAATGTTTCCAATTCCATTCTCCCTGTCACACGTAATTAGAACGGAAGACAAACATAAATTAAGCTGTAGGTATTCACTGAAGCCCAGCTGGGAGCTCCCTAATTAACCACACAAAGCTTCCAGCGCTGCGGGCAGCGGCAGAAGAACAACCACAGAGCTCATTAAGGTTGTCAACATTTTAATGAGCTCCTGCAGGACCGTGGTGCCACCTCCCTGTTCCTCGTAGCTGTGGCGAAATCTGGCAAGGTGCTTTGAGGAAATGACAAGGCAGAAGAAGAAACAAATTTACTGGGAGCTTTAATAGAGCCCAGTGCGAGGTGCGAGAGCAGAAACTGAGCTGGACAAAGTGTTCCCGGCAGGGCTCATCAGAGCAGAGACTGAGCCCAGACTGAGCACTGATAACAGACTGAACACTGAGCCCAGACTGAGCCCAGACTGATCACAGACTGAGCATAGACTGAGCACTGAGCCCAGACTGAGCCCAGACTGAGCATAGACTGAGCCCAGACTGAGCCCAGACTGAGCACTGAGCCCAGACTGAGCCCAGACTGAGCATAGACTGAGCCCAGACTGAGCACAGACTGAGCACTGAGCCCAGACTGAGCCCAGACTGAGCCCAGACTGAGCCCAGACTGAGCATAGACTGAGCACTGAGCCCAGACTGATCACAGACTGAGCATAGACTGAGCCCAGACTGAGCCCAGACTGAGCCCAGACTGAGCATAGACTGATCACAGACTGAGCACTGAGCCCAGACTGAGCCCAGACTGAGCCCAGACTGAGCATAGACTGAGCACTGAGCCCAGACTGAGCCCAGACTGATCACAGACTGAGCATAGACTGAGCCCAGACTGAGCCCAGACTGAGCACAGACTGAGCCCAGACTGAGCCCAGACTGAGCATAGACTGATCACAGACTGAGCACTGATCACAGACTGAACACTGATCACAGACTGAGCCCAGACTGAGCAGTGATCACAGACTGATCACAGACTGAGCCCAGACTGAGCACAAACAGTTCGGGAAGACTCAAACTTCTCCTCCATCAACCTTCCCTCCCAGAAATCAGACAGCAGTGCCCGGGCAGTGCCGTGGTGCTGCCTTCTGTCACAATGCACCCCCATGGCAGCCGGAGAGCAAACGCCACGGAGCCACCCCTGCAAAGCTGCTCATCCAAACCACAGAGACAGAGCCTGCCATGCAGGGGTCAGCTGCAGTGTCAGCCCAGACACTGTCACTGCAATAGGCACTGCAACATTGTCACTGCAACGCTGTCACTGCAACATTGTCACCGCAGCACTGTCACTGCAACGCTGTCACTGCAACATTGACATTGCAACACTGTCACTGCAACGCTGTGACTTTATTCAGTGCTTTGAGAGTCCTGGTTTTTGGTAGGACACCTATTAGGCTTCCATAAAAAGGTGTAGTAACAGTGAGATGGGAAAAGCAGGTGGTAAAACTAGGAAAGGAAGAAGATAAAATACTGCATTTCTGGGATATTCCCAAATTCCAGGGTCAGAAATGCTTGCTATGACTGTTTTATTTCTACACTCCCCATTTGCCATGCACCAAGTCAAGGAGAAATGCATCACAGCCTGTAAAGCATCAATATATATATATAATATATTGATGATATATTTAACCATTGATCCATCATCACTGAGAGACTTCAGAAGAAAGATGACACTGTTACGATTGCCTGGTTGTACTGTTTGTTTTCTTTTTAAGCAGTTCTTGAACATGCCCCAGACAATAATCTGTGAGAGATCATTGGGTGTTTTTCATTTTGCCTTATCCAAATTTTGTAACAAAATAATTTCCTTGGGTTTGGAAAGCATCACACAGAATTGCAGCAGGAGGTTTTGACTACCATGTATTGCAACCCGACAAGACCAATACAACCAGTGGAAAACTGTAATACACATTTTCTAAGAACTGTGAAGATTGATTAATGTTTATGGGTACCAAACTTTATAAACATCTGAAATATCCAGAAAAACATTGAGGAAAATAAGGAATGGTATGACTTACTTCCCTTGGCAATATTTTTGAAAGCTGCAGTGTCAGAGGGTTTTGATACTCTGGCCAACAGATGCAAGCTATGATTTAGAAATCTTCAATCCAAAGAAGAAAGGAAAAGAGGAATTCTTGAGTGGGTGACCATTTCATCACCAAATTCTGTATTCCCTGGTTTCAGCTGGCACAGAGATAATTGTCTTCCTGGAAGCTGGAACAGTGCTGTGTTTTGAATTTAGTATAAAAACAAAACTGGTAACACATGGATGGTTTAGTGTTCACTTTAAATCAATTTTCAGTTTGCCAGGCTCTGCCATGGAGCAGGGAAACAAGAAGCCAGGAGGGAGCAGGGCCAGGACAGCTGACCTGGACTGGCCAAAAGGATCTTCCCCAGCACAGAACAGCATGCCCAGTACATAAACTGGGAGGCACTGGTCACTGCTCAGGGATGGGCTGGGCATTGGTCAGGACAGCAATTGTGCTGTGCACCCCTTGATTCCTTTGGGTTTTATTCCTCCCTCTTTTGCATTATTATCATTGCTATTATTAGTATTATATTTCACTTTATTTCAATTATTAAACTGTTCTTATCTCAAGCCCTGTTTCACCTTTTTCCAATTCTGCTCCCACCCCAGGGGGATGGAGTGAATGCCTGTGTGGTGCTTAGTTACCAGCTGGGGTTAAAGCTAGAACAAACTAGAAAATATAACAGGTACTGAAGGAAATAATGAAAATATATTTTTTTTTATTTCAATGCAATAGTTACTATAGTTATACATTTATATAACTACTAATAGTTAGTTATTATTATTAAACATTTCTCTTGTTTCCCTTTCCCTCTTCTCTCCTGTCTCTTTTTACTATTTTTGTAGGTTTTGGTGTTATGGGGTTTCTTTTAGGGATTGGCAGTCTATTGTCTATTCTTTGTTCAAGAAAAAGTGATCTTTCAGGGACCTGGTGTCACTTGTTACATTCAATATTTTTGCACACACAGGTAACCTCTGTGCAGACCCCCACTCCAGGACACACTAAGCCACAGTCAGTGGGGTCAGTGGCCAAAGGACCAGTGCCACGAGGTTCAACAAGACCACTGGCCAAATGGACAGGAAGCATCACTGAAGTGGCCACAGGCTCTTCCCCTGGCGTTGCTGAGAATTAAAATTCAGCCAAGCTCCAAGAAGAAGAAAATTTCATATGAAATCCTCTATGGGAGATGATGTCAAGCTGTAATTATACCTAGGGAAAAACACACAATTTGAGGGAGTATGGGAAACTTTGGGAAAAACCACTCTCATCCTTGCATAGGTTTGTTGTTTTAACATCATCAGTGACCTTGGATGTTCAGCCACACTCTCAGTGTCCAGGAGACTGGAGATATGTCCAGAGCTGAAGTGAAGAACCGCTCAAGCAAAAGTGGAAAGGACCATTCCAAGCTCTCCTGACTGTCCACACAGCTGTAGAATTTACTGGTGGAGATTCCTGGAATCACTATTCACAGCCAAAGCCAGCCCCAAACCTGGAAATGCCTTTACAGCTAAAACTGAAACAAAATGTTCCATGAATTGTACTTGGGATCCAGGATTATCCTCTACTGAATTAGAGGTAGGACAAGGAATTTTGTTTATGGGTAGAGTGTGTATGGTAGTGATGCCTTAAGTTTAAGCTTTAATATTTTTTAGATTCTGTACTGCCTTAGTGTGTTGTGGGAACTGCAAGCACAGAGTGCTCTCAGGGCCTTGTGCATACAGGTTCAGAGATAGAGATGGATACAATGACATAAAGCCTTGGAAAAAGCTTGGAGAATTAGGACAGTGAAAATGAAACAGACATAAAACAAGAACATAAGTTTGTAGTTTAAGTAGAAATATGCTTTAAGCAGAGATATGCGTTATGTAAGCAAAGCGGTATGTCAAGTAAGAGAGTAAAAGATGTTAAAGTTTAGCAATAAAACCTGTTATAAAGTTAGTTAGAAGGTTTAAATGTGTCAGTGTAGGTTTGTGAAGTGTTCTATGATTGGTTAAAAAATGATGCATTGGGGCAAGCCACAAAAAGCAAAGCAATTAATGATGGGTGTAAAAAGACGCTACCAAGTTCTGTAGAAGTATGTAATTGGCTAAAAAAAAATAACATAAGGCATTGTAACTAAGAATTAGACAACTTGTGATATTATGGCATTAAATGTAACACCTTTAATGGCTCACCCTTCTCTGAGACTGTGCCATGAGGCAATAAACCATCTTTTGAAAAGTCTCTCAGTTGCCTTGTTTCTGGACATTTTGATCTCCTGATAGTGTGTGACTCTGAACTTCACACCAAGTGTTCCAAGTTCTCCTCACAGCTCAGTCACACAAAACAATCCTTTTCCAGCCCCGGAACCAAGGACACTGCTGCAGCTTCAGCCCCAAAAAGTGCAAACAGCAGAGAACTGAGGAGAGCAACCTGGGGGAATGGGACTGCAGAACCTGGAGCTGGAATTGGACAATTAACCCCAATGTGGAAATGGACCAAAACTTATAAAAGCGTGAAAACTCGTGACTGGGATCCAGCTTGTGTCCATCTTGGGTCCATCTTGGGTGCAGCCATGGTTGTGCTCTTGCACTGCCCAAGGTGAATCCTTTGAAGGCCTTTTAATAAATCCCCACATTATTCCTTTAACTCTGTCCAGCATCTTCCAGGGAGCCTCTCTCAGGCATCAGCAGTGATTGTAAACACAGCTTTGTGGAAGCTGAAGTTCTAAAAATGAGACTATTAATAACAATGGTATTTCTGTACTTGCTCTGTAGCATGGTAGCTTAATGTGTTCTCCTGTGGAGAGCCCACACTCTCCAGAGTAGAGAGAGGAAAGTAGTCTGCAATGAATGAATAAACTTGAGCACAGAAAAGGGGAAAGCACAGGTGTTTAATTTTGTTTCTCACAATCTAAACTATTTTAATTGCCAATAAATTACATTGGTTTTCCCCAAATCCACTATGTTTCACTCCTGATGGAAATTGGAAAACCATCTCTCTGTCTTTATCTCAGTCTATGAGAGGTTTTGTTTCCATTTTTCTTCTTTTCTGCCTCTGCTCTGTCCCACTGTGGGATGGAAGGCAGGAGTGGGAATTATTCACTAAGGATAACCCATCCCAGCAAAGGAGGCAAAGCTGATGCTAGGTAACAGAAGACTAGAAAATCTTTTCTGTGCTGGCATATTTTTGTTGCCAACAGAAGTTATATAACATGTAGAAAGCATAAACCATTTGAAAACAGCATCTTTATTTCATAATACAGATGTTGTACCTGGGAAACAATTCAGATACTTGGGCTACTCCACCATTCACATCTGCCTCAGGGAGCCAGAAATCTTCAGAATTCTCTCCTTTAAAGCTTGCTTGACTTGCCTGTTCCTGAGTGAGTAGATGTACGGGTTAAGTGTCTGAGTCAGCACAGAGAAGAATAAGGAAAGAACTTTGTCAGAATCCTGCCCACCCCGCTGTGCTGGGCGGATGTACCTGTAAATGCACGTGCTGTAAAACATTGTCACCACCATCAAGTGAGCTGAGCAGGTGGAAAATGCCTTCCTCCTACCTGCAGATGATGGTATATGCAAAAGAGTGACAATAATGCAGCCATAAGAAACAGCAGTTACTGTCAGGGTACCAGGGAGGATGATGATGAGGATGATGAACATCAGCTCTTCGATGAAGCCTGTGTCTGTGCAGGACAGCTGCAACAAGAGGGAGGCATCACAGTAAAAGTGGTTCATGACATTGGGACCACAGAATGGCAACTGCACGGTCATCATGGTGGGAGGAAACATCAGGAAAAAACTCACTGCCCAGCAGCTGAGGGTCAGCTGCAGGCAGAATCTGCTGTTCATGATGGCTGTGTAATGCAGAGGGTGGCAAATGGCAACATAGCGGTCCAGGGACATCACTGCCATGTGGAAAAGCGTGCAGGTCCCCAAGCAGTAGAAAAAAAGCATCTGAAGGAAACAACCAGGCAAGGAAATTGTCTTCCTCTCTGTCAGCAGGCTGTACAGGGTGCTGGGAAGGAATGTGGAGGTGAAGATAATTTCCAAAAGGGCAAAATTCCTGAGGAAGTAGTACATCGGGGTCTGAAGGAAGTTATTTGTAAGAGTGATGCTGATGACAGAAATGTTTCCAAGAAGGATCAAGACATAGGCAATGACAAGAAACAGAAAGAGGATGATCTCCAGGTGGCGGCTGTTAGCCAGTCCCAAGAGGACAAATTCCACTACAATTGTGTGGTTCATTGAGACATCATTGCTGGCAGGAAAAGAAAAGACTTGTTTTGGGAACTGCTGGGAAACAACTGAGAATGTGCCAGTTTGGCTTTACTAACATTACAGGGCAGTACTAGCAACAAAGCTCTTGTAAAAGACTGCAGCAGCCACAGTAACCACATATTAAAAATGCTGGTCATGTAAAAGGAGTCCCAAGCTCCATTTGTAAGTCTGAGTCCTCACTCCAGTCAAAACAATTCCTACAGTTCCCTCACAGCACACTTGAGAGAGGTGCAGAAGCTGTTGTAGACCCTGGGTTCCTCTGAATGATCTGACAACATCCACCCTCCCACAAATCAAAAAAAAAGCCAAATCCCCAGAGTGAGAACTTTGCCTGTGTCCAGAGACTTATCACAGAGGAATGCAATCACACTACAGACTGACTCTGAAGCAGGGTAGATTGGTTCAAGGACACATTAATATTGCAAAAGAAAAAGTTACTGCAGTTAAAAGGAGAAGAGAGGAAGAGACAGGGCAAGAGAGAGAGGTAGAGACTCTTCAGAGAAGGGGCCAGACAGAAAGAAGCAATGCTGCGAAGTGAAGGCTGGCTGAGAGACACTCAGAGAAGGCAAAATGCACAGAGCAGTGGTTGGATGCTACAGCAAGCACCAGGGTGAGAGAGGGAATGGGAAAAACTGTGGGAAAATTGTTTACCCCCAGCTCTACAGCTCCAGTGGATCAACTCTGATGTTGATGGACACTCTTTATTCTTCAGAGCCCCTGTGTCCAAGCACCCCTCCTTCTTACAGCACCCACCCCAAGCTCAGACTGTGCTCTGTCCTGTCTGTAGCACTGCTGCACTCCACCACCAAGCCATTATCTCGTGAAGTGAAACCTGAAAACTCTGTCTGATGCCCTTCAATCACAAGTCTTTTCTTGCAGGTTTGCCAGGTCCCATCTGTGGTTTTTCTACTGCATCCTCCCTCCTCTTCCTCCCAGACACCAGCCCTAAAAAGAGACCTGTCTTGTTTTGCACTCATGTTCCCCAGTTTTGTCTATGTTATCTGGATATTCTAATCTGGTTTTAGATTAATTTCAGACTCATTTCAGGTATTTCTGAATGACTGAAGTAAACACCAACACAATAAATTTCAGGAAAAGCAAGCCCATCTTATTTAGCTGATAACCCATATCAAATAAGACACTCGAATTTCCCTCTTCAAATGCTCAACAAAAAGATAACTATAAGCTGGGATGCTAGAGCCCTTCTTAATGCACTATTCCCATCAAATCTTTCCCCTTAGTGTCCTTTTCCCAGCAAAACACAGGGGTTTATTGGCATCATCTTATGGTTATTTCTCAGAAATCACCAATACAAAACAACTTCCCTCTCACAAACCATACAAAATACAGGATATATTTTTCAATACCACAGATGGACAGATATTATCTGGAAGTTGAGAGTGGTCCTCTAGACCAAGAAACTCCCCTGGTTACAGCTAAAGGCTTTTACTTTAGTATAAAGACTAAAAGTTCAGTTTTCCAAGTCAATGCCCCTTTTAACTTTCCCTGTTCTTCAGAAAACTACACCCAAAATCTAAGAAATGCTCCAGGTAGTTACCAGTATATCCACAACAATCCAGGATGCTACAAAAAGTATTCTGAGTCTGATTCTGTTTTTCCTTAACTTAGTTTGACAACTGATTTTTGTCAGTAAAATTTCCTCTCTCTTCAGCTCCTTTATATAATAGTGGCAGTGAATTACAGTCTTGTGTTTCCTCACTTGGTCAAACCTCAGGGACCAATTAGGTATCAAAATCTGAAAAAACACCTTGTGGGAAAACACTTGTGGAAGAACAGCAAGAGTATAATCAGCCACAGAGAAAATGAGATTGGGAAGGACCTCTGGAGGTGCAATCCTTGCTAAAAGCAAAGCTGGACAAGGTTGCTCACGACCTTCTCCCAGTAAGTGTGGACATCTCCAAACATGGGGATGTATCAACTTCCCTGTGGTGCCACAACTTCCCTTGTGTTTTAATTGTGAATATTTATTTCCATTTGTGCAGAAATGATTTACTTTAAGCCATGACCTACACCTCTTGTTCTGAGAGCTCTGGGTCTAACTTGTCTCTGACTCCCCCTCAGTGGACAGTTCAGGCAGATCCCTCCTCTTGACTTCATCTTCTCTCTGCTTCTCCTCAGGTGTGATGTGCCCCAGTTCTCTGATAAACTCACTTGTCCTCCACAGGACTCACACAATTCTACAAAAGTGCTCAGCGCATCCTCCCCAGGAGCCACGGGGAGCCAGAGCTGCTCCACAGCCTGCAGCTGGGGTTATCAATGCCATGGGTAGGGCAAGGGAGGGAGCACAGCCCAGTGCTCGTGGCACAGCTGCTGAGGGTACTGCCGGAGGCTGAGCTCAAAGCACTTATGTCAGACAGGAACCACACCATCAGTAAGGTTGGAAAACACTCCCAAAATCAAGTCCAACCTTCAACCAAACACCACCGTGCACTCTAAAGCGTATTACAAAGTGCCACATACACCCAGTTTTTGAACATTCCAGGGATGGTGGCTAGAGTATTAAATCACCCTCTGGTACTATTCTCTCTTCACTATTAGAAATGAAGTGACCAATGTGAATTCCTGAAGCAGAGACCTAAAGTGAGGAGGAAACACACCCTTGTAAGAACGTGTAAGCCAGTTTCATCTCTAAGTCAGTGAGAAGGAGTACCCCAGATCCTTACCTAAATTGGGATCCTTACTTAAACTGGGATCCTTACTTAAATTGGGATCCTTACTTAAACTGGGACTCACTTGTCTCAATCAGCTCATGTGTAGTTGTGGAGAGGAGGAAAGGACAGTCATTACTGAAAATCACAGTTCTGCAGAATCAAAACTCCACATTTGGCACTTAATACTTCCCCTCTTCCTGAGGGAAGTGATTCAGAGGTTGGGTTTGATTCCTTCACCGCACACCAAGAACAAATAAACAAAACCACCAGTAACCATTTAGAATAGGAGGAAAGACAGGGACTGAATCCAAGCTACAGCCCATCTCTTCATCTGTAACATGTTTTCCTCTAGCTTCCTGATGTTTCCAGAGCTAGTACTAAACCAGTAGCAGATGATGTTTGGTAATGAGGAAGTTCTGATGTAGGAGTGGGAAGTCCATGAGGATGTCTGATATGTGTTCCCAGCAGGTTCAGGTGTCATTCTGCCAGTTGTTAATCCATGGTCTGTACCAGAGCTCATCTCACCCAGCTTATTCACCATCCTGTCTGCCATGTTTCATTGGAGTGTGTTACTCTCACTCAATTCTACCCCTCTGCCTTACCATCATCTAGCAAACACGTGCAATATATAGATGCAATTGTATTTTGACTTGCTTCATATTGCATTACTGGGCTTAATCTTTCACAGGTGCATGCACTCACGCTACAGCAGGTCAGGCAGGAGTGCTCTTGTGAAAGGTAGAACCGTGGTGGAGTTCACAGAGAAGTGTCTCCCACGGGAACAACCCCACGACACAACCAAAGAGACTCCTCTCCCTAAGTGAACTGAAAAAATGATTTTTAGAAATGACAACTGACAAAACCCCCATGTTTTGTCTCCTGCGCTGTTGGTGGAAAGGAAAGAAGGGCTGGGGGGAGGGGGGGAGGTGTTCTAAAGGTTTATTTCAGTTCTCATTATCCACTTTTAATTATATTAATAATTATTTTCTTAATACTTTTCAAGTTCTGAGCCTGTTTTGCCCTTAAAGTGTTTCTTCCTGATCCTTACCTCAATTCATGAGACCCTTTAGTTGTTCTTTCTCCCTCCACTGCTCAAATATAGCAAAAGAAAACGAGTGTTTTTCTGTAGGTGCCTGGCATTTAGCCAGTCGAAACCACAATACTCAATGCACAAAAATTGGGAAAAAATGAGAATGGTGCAAGCTAATCAGGGGTGATCAGATCCTAGAAATAGTAACTCTTTACTCATACACTGTAAAACCTTCCATGGAGATAAGAGCTGAGGAGTTTCAATATTCAACTCAATTTCATAGGAATTTGTCACTTCTCGCAGTTACATCTCCTGCTGGTGTGGTGACTCACTGAGAGGGAGATGTCACATCACAGATCTCCAGCAGCCACCAGGGGAAGGAATACTGGCACCAAGAATTTTGGAAGGGCTGTGCTCTTGGGACCACTGCTCTTACCTCATGTTTTGGAGGGGCTGGCACCAATACAAAACTTCCCAGCTCACGTCCTTTGTGCCCGTAGGATCCAGTGTTCCCCCCATATCTCTTACTGGTGTAAAAACGAGGTTCACTTTCCAGGTAAATTTAAAAGGTTTAATAAAAGACAATAAGAGACAAACAATAAAGCAAGAGGTTATATGGGTGCTTGGCCTTCAGCCAAGAGCACAACCTAGCTCAGAAAACATTTTGTTAAATTCATCAATATGTTGCATAGTCATAGTTCTTCATGCATTATTCAAAATCATCACCCCCACCCCCCACCCCCAACCTGTAAACCAACATTTTTTATTTCTCCTTGTGGCTCCACCTTGTCACACACTCCCCAATAATGAAAGATCAATAAATTCCTTCCCTGAGGTTCTGGTGTCCATCACCATAATCCAAGAATGTAAAGAATTTTCTGATTTTTTTTTTACCATTCTCTGCGTTAGTTACGTGAACAAAAGCTTTTTACATCACCATATTATAGTCCAAGAAAAATATATTTATCTCACTACTATTTATAAGTTTCATTAATAGCAGAACTAAAATAAACTATATTCATACAGCAAAGTTTTCCAACATTATACATATAGCATTAATTTTAATATTTGTGAAAAGCCAGTGATAATATTTACTTATAACAGACCCATAATGACATTCCCATATGGAAATTGAGGTGAATCCACTGAGAATTCCTCTCTCTGTCCCAAGGCCTGCCTGATGTACTACGGGTGCATGTTCAACAATTAGAAAAGCTCATTATGACAATCCCTAGGCCTGAAGAAGGGGTCCACCTCCAGGAATAACCTGGTTGGAGGTAGCTCAAGAACTAGTAACTACTGGTCAGCAATTGGGGATCTCTGATACAGGTGGTCCTAAACCAAAACCAGACATCAGGAGGGTAGGACTGGTCCTAAAACCTCCCTCACCAGGGAATCACTGACAAAACGTGTCACCTTGTGGGAGAACGAGGAACAGTGTGTGGGTGAAGGGTGTTACATGGAGAAGCAATGGACAAATTATCCACCACTAATCTGGAAGGCTCCATAAGGGATAACATCAAAGGACCTTTGAGGGCAGCCCCCTCAGGAGTCCAACACTGTCCTCGCCCCAGCCTCTCTAGAAATTCAACTAACCAGTTGAACCAGTTCTGAGCTGGGAAATCGGACTCTACTGCTCTCAGCAAGTGAGCTGAGGAGTGGCAGGTGTGAAGGCTCACAGAAAAAGCCAGAGACATGTCATAATCCCATTCATTTCCCACAGGCCCCTTTCAGTCCTTGGCTACTTTTGTGGTCAGTACCGGAGTACAAATGTCAGCACTTCAAGCTGAAGTTGCCACTCATTGTAGCATTAGGCCAGACAAGGAAAAGATACAGAAAACCTGCTTTTGGTAAATCTCAACCCCAGTGCTCAACCTGGCTAAATCCTGGTTACCAGGGGATGAGACTGCCACAGAAATTGTCACAATTGTGAGGCCACTACCAGCAAACCTTGGGGCTGGATCTGTTCAAATGACATGTCTGCACAGATGCCAGAGGCAGGGGATGGGTGTTTGGTCTCTCTTCTCCCTCCCTCTGCTCCAAGACTGCCTCCTTTCAAAACAACAAATGGGAAACCCAACCCACAGCCCTTGGGAATGTGTGAAGGAATTGCTGCAGTGGCTGCAGGATTTCAGGAAAAGGGGCAGGTGCACAATTCTCTCCTGTAATCCCCCCAGGGAGCAGTGGCTGACAGTGCAGTGCCAGTGCCCCAGAGCTGACACTGCCCTGGACAGCTGCTGTACCTCACACAGCCAAACTGATTCCCACACATCGGATCCACGTGGCTGTTGGTATCACAGACATGGTTTTTATGGTTCCCTTTCGGTGTCACTGAAATTGTGGGAAAAGCACAATTGCTCCAACAGTGTGTCTAGCGTTAGGGAATGTGAAAAACAAGGTTCACTTTCCTGGCAGATTTTAAAGGGTTTAATAATAAACAATAAGAGACAAACAATAAAGCCAATACTATGCAGCTGATGCTTGGCATTCAGCCAAGAGCACTCCTTAATTCAGAAAACACTTCTTTAAATGCATCACTCTGTTGCACATTCATAGACTTTCATGCATTATTCAAAATCATTCCCCCCCCCAACCTGTAAATCAACATTTTTTTCTTTCTTTCTTTCTTTCTTTCCTTGTGGCTCCTTCCTGTTGGCACACTCCCTGATAACGGACCATCAAGAAATCCTTTCCCTGGGGTTCTGGTGTCTGTCACCACCATCTTCATCCAGATAGGATAATCCAAGAATGCAAAGAATTTCCAGATTATCTTTTACCATTCTGAGTTAATTAAATGAACAAAAGCTTTTTATATCACCATATAAAGAAGAATATATATTTATTGCACTATTATTTCTAAATGTTGTTAATAGCAGAACTAAAAGAAACTATATTCATACAGCAAAGTTTTCCAACATTATACACATAGCATTCATTTTAATATTTGTGAAAAGCCAATAATATAATATGTACTTATAACAGGAATTAAGGCATTACTTTATTCTGGCCAGGATATTGTTCTGGCCAGGATGTGTAACAGAAATAATTTCATCCACACGTTGCCCAGGTGTACAGAGAAAATCCTTCCATCACACCTCAGTCTTTACTAGAATTTTCAGATACTTGGACAGTCAAAACCCATGGAAATTCCTTGTTTCAGTGTTCATTGGTTTAACACAGTTCTTGGTATTTGGTTTCCTATTGGCTATGGATCTTTTGGCCTCTGATGTTAATTAAGTCCTCATTTTGGTTCTCTCATCTCTCTTTTCCCAGACCCGGTGTCTCTGACCATGCCAGGGGTGATGTTTGGAGTTGATGTTCATTAATGGTTGTTATCTTTTGTGTATGTTCTGTGCTGCTGCCAGCCTGCTGACATGTTAAGCTCATCACACCTTGAGTGATGAAACAGACGTTTGAAAGGAAACTTCAGCTCCTTTTCACAGAGGCAAAGGCTAACAAGACTGACTTAAATTAGAAAAAAAAAAATTGTACAATTTCCCACCAGCAGGAGGCCGACTGGGATAGTTTTGTTTTTACCCGGGAGGGGACTCGGTGTCCCTTTACTGGTGAGCCTGGCATACTGCACAGGAGCTGTCACAGATCCCTGGAGAGGGGACTGAGGAACATCCATATATCAATCTTCAGCTCTGATGTCATCACGGTGGTGGCATCACTCAGACAAACATTGTCACTCCCTTGGAGAGTCTGGGACTTCCATTTCCCACAGAGAAGGTGCTGATGCCTTAGGATTTTAGCTTTTATATTTTTTCAAATCCTGTACTGCATTACTGCATGACTCTAAACTCCATATAGAGTGTGAGTTATTGTCATCACATTTTGGTCAGACTAAGCAATCCCTCTAGCCCTGAATTCAAGGACACTACTGCCTCAGGCCCCAAAAACTATAAACAAAAATGAGTTGGGGGAGCAAACTGGGGGAATGTGACTTCATCACCTGGAGCTGTAATGGAAGGATTCACCTCTGATATGTAAATAGACCAACCTTGTATCTGTCTGAAAAACTCGTGGCCATTGTCCATCTTGGGTGTAGCTTTTCTCTGAGGCTTTTGACTGCCCAAGGGGTATCTATTGAAGGCCTTTAATAAATTCCCAGGTTGCTCTCTTAACCTTGTCTAGCCTCTGTTCTAAGCAGCCACTTCAAGGCATCAGTACAACTTCCTTCCTCAGAGATTAAATTCCGGGGGATAGGGTGGGAAGGAGGATCACTGTGTGCTCCCTCTGAAACCTTGACCAGCCTAGAGCAAGTAAAGATACTGGGAAGTATAAAGGAGCTCCAGCATGCTTTAGGCTTGTTTTTTTTTTTACAGAAAACATATTTCAGATGTCTCCATTATTGCTGCTCTAGTGGCAGCATGCCAGACAAGAGAAGGATTAGGATAAATGGAGAGTTCCTTCTTTTTAAAACAGCTTTAAGTAGGACCTAGTTTTCATACGGGTATTTCATAAAAAGATGACGTGGCCATGTGACAATGAAGTAGTAGCAGGACGGGAGAGTTCTTTGCCGCATTGATTGTTTACATTTGTCCTGTTATATCCCACCTGCATTTACAACCTAATCTAATCACAGCCTCTGATTATTTGCCTCATGTTTTGCAGGTGTTGAGATCTTTCTTCTTTTATCCTTTCCTTTCTTATACATTTTCTTAAGCTGTATCTTTATGGTGTTACACATATTACTATAAATGACAACCAAAATGGCTACATACCTGTTTTTATACACACTGTTCTACAATAAACTCTCCGTGTGTATATTTACAAACACCCATCACTGACTCATCTCACTCTTACCCACCCCAAAGGCTCTACTTGCAAGCACCTGAGTCACAGCCCAGGTGTAAAAACGTCACGTAAAAATTTCACAAAACCTTTACAAACCACCACAAGCGTGCTGTAGAAGGGGAGGGCAACATCCCTGCCAAGCCAAACCAGCCTGTGATTCTACGATAGAAAAATTTCCTTTCTTGCAGAGCCTGTACGGGAGCATCACTGCCCACCGTGAGAGATGGGAAGGCTGGAATGATTTAAACACAATGAACGTAGAGAGAAAAGTTCTGCTTTGGTTTATTGAAAAGTTCTTCCCACCTTCAGAAAGCGAAAAGCAGCAGCAGACTTGTTTTGGTCTCAGTTGTTTTGCTCAATTCACGTTCAGTACCGTGAGAGTTTCTGGGGCGGGGGGGGGGGGAAGGAGTAAGCATTTGTTTCTCTTTCCCCAGCCCCCTCAGGGAAGACAGGTTTGTAGATTCCTCCCCCACCACCCTCGCGGTACATCCCGGACGCTCCCTCAGCCCACCCAGCCTCAGCCAGGGCCCCGCCCCCAGCGGCGGTGCTGGGGGCTGATTGGCCCTGAGAATGAACGGCTCTCTAATCCACCCGGCAACAGCCGGCTCTGCGCTCTTATTGGCTCTTGGGATCCACCAGGGGCGTGGACGCCGCCTTGCACACGGCGCACGCGTAGTCCGACACCACGGGTTCCCCTATGGCTTGCCGCTACGTCGACGCGCGCACGCGCAGTGCGGGAGGGCGGTGCAGCGCATGCGCAGTGCCGGAGCGGCCATGGCGGGTTCGGTGCGGGCCGTGGCGCGGCGCTTCCTGTCCGAGTACGGCGGCGGCACCGCCGGCCGCCTCAAGGCGCTGGACGCCTTCCTGCTCTACGTGCTGCTCACCGGCGCCCTGCAGTTCGGCTACTGCCTCGGCGTCGGCACCTTCCCCTTCAACTCCTTCCTCAGCGGCTTCATCTCCGCCGTCGGCAGCTTCATCCTGGGCGGTCAGTGCCGGCCCCGCCATCCCCCTCACAGCCTCGGGGTTAACCCTGAACCTCCCCAGGAGGCCGCGGGCGGGGCGGGGATCCTTAGCAATCAGCGCTCAGAGCTGCCCCCACAGCCGGGGAGCCCCGGGCTGCTCAGCACCCCTCGACCATTCCGAGCTCCCCGGCCTGCTCCCGGCGGGGCAGGAGCTCCTCGGCAGCTCTGGAGCTTTGGATTCTTGTCCCCCCAGCAGTGGCACATGCACGGGGCTGCTCCCCAGAATACCCCAAACCCGCCCTGTTTCTCTGCAGCCCTCCCCGGCACAGGGGTGACAGGCTGGGAGAGCTGGAGTGTTCAGGAGAGGATAAGATTTAAATGAGACCTGAAAGCCCCTTCCAGGGCCTAACGGGGCACCAAGAGAGCTGGAGAGGGACTTTGGACACGGGCCTGGAGTGACAGGACAAAGGGAATGGATTCCCACTGTCAGAGGGCAGGGATAGATGGGATGGGGGGAAGGAATTCCTCTTTGTGAGGGTGGGGAGGCCCTGGCCCAGGTTGCCCAGAGCAGCTGTGGCTGCCCCAGTTCCTGAAAATGTCCAAGGCCAGGTTGGATGAGGCTTGGAGCAGCCTGGAATAGTGGAAGATGTCCCTGGGATTGGGATGAGATGATCTCTAAGGGCCCTTCCAGCCCAAATCGTTCTGTGTTTCTAACACACCCAACAGAGGACACGGGAATATCCACACTTCAGTGTTACTTAGTCCTGCTCTGAGCCTCTTCCCCTCAGGACTGGGCACTCTGTGGTGTGTTGGTGTGTGTGGTGCTGTGGGAGCCCTAACTCCATGACAGCCCCATCCAAATTCCCTGACAGTGTCCTGCTCCTCTGTGGTAACAATGAGTAATTTCTCCCTGGTGGAGCAGTGACCCATCCTGTGTTGGGCTGCCCCAGGAAACCTGTGCTTCCCACCATGGCTTCCTCCTGTGCTCACTGATGGCTCATTCTTTCTCTGCTGTGCAGTTTGCCTCCGGATCCAGATCAACCCCCAGAACAAGGGTGAATTCCAGGGCATTTCTCCTGAGCGGGCGTTTGCTGATTTCCTCTTTGCCAACACCATTCTCCATCTCGTCGTCATCAATTTTGTTGGCTGAGCTCTGGGAGAGGCTGCCAGGTGGGGTTACAAAGGGGGCAACCACTTTTGGGGTGTAAAGGGCTGCAGTGCTTTTGGGGAGAACTAGAACAAGAGGGGATCCAGGAATGCCCTGAGCTCCCAGCTTCCTCCAGGCCAAGTATAGCTGAGCTGTTGTCCTCTGGGTTGGCACAGAGTGAGGATTTTTGGTTTTCTGGTTTCAAGCATATATTTTTTAGCTTTTATAATTAAAGGGTTTAACTAGGACTGCTAGAGAAGCCTACCCACATTCCTCTCTTATGAGAGAAATTCCCCGTTCTTTTTTGCAGGAGAAGCTTTGGGAACTGGGCTCTGTGAGGCTGAGGTATGGCTGGGGTTCAAGTCTGGGGTTCCTTTGCAGATGAGTCAGCTGGGACAGGATCAGTTGGTTGTTGGGGAGTGGGGACATGCTCTGTTGTTGCTGTTGCAAGGGGCCACAGGATCACTGGGGCTTGGGGGGACTTTGTCCCCTCTGCTCTGCAGTAACATTGCTGATGTTGCCTGCTCTCTTCCCAGGTCCTGAACTGTTCCTGATGGCAAAGCCTGGCATAGGGAAGTGCACAGCACACTCTCATCTTCTTCGTGGAGGAAGGGGACACAGGACTCAAGGTTTTTCTCCCCCAGAGTGTCCCGTGGAGGGGTCTGCAGTCTCATTGTGTAACCGTGATGCTTTCCATCAATAAAACTCTTTATGACACTGCAGCCTTTCCCATGTTGGTGACAAATACAGAACTTCTGCTTCCAGGTTCCCTCTCAGGCATGACTCCCTGGTTTTGCCTCTCTCCCTTCCTTTCTACCCAGCAGGCTTTTTTTCTGCACCCCAGTTTTGGAGGTAAGCAGGAAACAAGTGATTATGGAAACTCAGTTGTCATCCACCCTTTTCATCTCCCCCTTTCCTGCTTTTTGATCTTCCAGATCACATTGTTGCCAATGTGCCACTGGACTTCAAAGCTGTGGAAAATTCAGGTGAGGCTGTGGTTAGTGGCCACAAAGGGAAGGAAGTGTCCTCCAGCACATCCCCAGGTGTACCCATTTCTCACATCCCTCAGAGACATGTGGGCCATGTCTGGATGTCCCAGCAGGACCTAGAGGCTCACCAAGGCCTGGGGTGATGCAGCCACCCTTCCATGGTGTCAGTGTGCCTGCACTCTGATGTGCTGATAAGCACAGAGATGTTGGGATGGACTGCCCAGGTCCTGCCCAGCTGTCAGGGCCTCAGAGTGACACTGGAGCTGCTCTGGGGCCAGGAAGAGGCTCTCCCATCAGAATCACAGAATCGAGGTTGGAAGAGACCCTCAAGATCATCCAGTCCAACCATCCACCCAGTGCTACCACTGCAGTTAAACCTCATCCCCCAGCACCAGATCCTGACACCTCCTGAGCACCCCAGGGGTGGGGACTCCTCCACTCCCTGGGCAGCCCCTGCAAGGCCTGAGCACCCTGATCTAATCTGAACCTCCCCTGTCCCAGCTCAAGGCCATTCCCCGACCTCTCACTGCAGGCACAGCACAAGAGACCGACCCCTCCTCACTGCAGCCTTTCAAGGGTGTGATGTGACCCTCTCTGACCCATCTCTCCACCCTAAATAACCCCAGCACTCCCTCAGCCATTCCTCAGAAGATAAATATTTTCTAGTCTTTTGTGAGCCTTGTTGCTTTTCACTGGACACGCTCCAGCCTCTCAAAGTCCTTTCTAAAGTGAGAGGTCGAGAGCTGAGTGCAGCACTCGAGCTGCAGCCTCACCAATGCTGAGTACGAGGGGATGATCACAGTGGCTGTACTGTTCTTGATACAAGCCAAGGTTGCTATTGGCCTTCTCGGCCACTTGGGCTCACTGTTGGCTCACACTGAGCCAGCTGGCAACCAGTGCTGCCGAGTCCCTTTCTGCGGAACAGCTCTCGAGCCCCTCCTCCCCCAGCTGGAGCTGACAGGGCTTGCTGTGACCCCCGTGCAGGACCTGCGCTTGGCCTTGAACCTCATGCCATTGCGCTTTGCCCACTGATCGAGTCAGTTCAGGTCTCACTTCATGTATGAGGTTCTGTCCTCACACTGATGCTGCTTCATGCTTGTCTGGTTTTCTCTGTAGCTGAAACATTCGGGAGGTAAAACCTCATGAGCCTTGAGACTCCTTGACATGGAGGTATTTGTGTGCTGCACTGAGGAGATGGAACTTTGGGTCTCTGATGGCTTCAGAACCTCTCAGAATTCTATTCTGGCTCCTGCTTACCACCTTTTAAATACTTCCAGCTGTGCTGTAACCATTAAAGCTGTAACAGTCTGAAACCTGGAGCTCTGAAATCTTTCCTAATGTGGGGTGTGAGGGGTCAGTGAGGTTTTCACTGTCCTAAACAGTGGAATCTGGGTCTGTGTCAGGAGCAGAGAACTCGTGCCAGCTTGGGTACTACCACTCCTGGACTTGCTTGCAATGGCAGCAGCACTGGGAGAGCAGGCAGGGACTCAGGGTGCAGGGATGGTTGTAGTGGGGTAACTCTGGCTGGGTGTCAGAGACACCCACTCAGTCACTCAATCACTCCCACTGGGACAGGGGGAGAAGAAGATGGAGAATGACCTGCAGGGTGAGATAAGACAGTTTTATTACAGTAAAAGAAAGAACTCAGCAGAGATCTGTGCATGGGCTAAAGAGAAAAAAAAAAAAAAGTCAGCCTGTACTTCCCATGAGCAATGATGTTCGGACACTTCCCAGGAAGCAGAGCTGCAGCTCAGGGCTTCAGCTCATGTGATGGTTCCTCTGGAAGGCAAACATTGAGAACTCACAAATACCCCCCTTCCTCCTGTCCCTTAGCTCATATATCTGAGCTGATGCCACATGGTTTGGAATGTCCCTTGGGTTAATTTGGGTCAGCTGGCCTGGCTGGGTCCCCTCCCAGAATCTTGCCCATCCCCTTTTGGTGGGGAAGGGAATGTCAGAGGCACGGCACTGCTGGGCACAACCAAAACACTGCTCTGTTACCAACATCTGTCCAGCTGCCAGTGCCAAGCACAGCGCTGTAAGGGCTGGAACTCGACCTTGCTCGGATGGTCAGTGATGCACCCAGCTCTGCTTTGCCATGAGAAGGGCCCCGAGCTGTGCCCTGGCAGCGGCAGCAGCACACCCATGGCAGATGATGCTCAGCTCGGGCACGGAGCTCTGCCCGGGCTGGGCGCTCCCCTGGCTGCTGCTCAGAACTGCACAGGGGCTGAGACACAGGAGATGCCAGGCTTTGCTGTGGAGTTTTGGCTTTTTTCCCCTTTTTCCTGCTTCTTACCTGCTTCCTCCAGTTGCCATTAATTGGACAATAGAGTTCTTGAGGGAAAGTAGAATTGCAGAGGGACTTGTCACAAAGGATGTAGTGACAGGGCAAGGTGGAATGGTTTCAAGCTGACAGAGGGCAGTGTTAGATGGGATATTGGCAAGAGATTCTTCCCTGCGAGGGTGGGCAGGCCCTGGCATAGGGTGCTCAGAGCAGCTGTGGCTGTCCCTGGATCCCTGGAAGTGTCCCAGGCCAGGCTGGACGAGGCTTGGAGCAGTCTGGGATGGTGGAAGGTGTCCCTGCCCATGGCCAGGGGATGGAACTGGGTGATCTTTAAGATCCCTTCCAAACCAAACCATTCTGGGCTTCTGTGAACCTACAATGAATCAGAGTCCTATCACAGCTCCTCCTGTGCTGGAATAAGCTTGAACAAATCCACTGACATCTTCAAGCTCTGGTCCTTGTAAAGTCCACGCTTGGGTCCCTGGTCACACAAAGACGAGGAAGAAAATAAGAAAGGGTGGTTTGTGCCCAGGGCCATGTTTGATGAGAGGTGACAAATATTGGGCAGGACATTTGCTGCAACAAAACCCTGAGAAAACACACAAATTCATCTCCTACCCATGGAGGACAGGAGGTGACATAGGGGAGAGGATGCTAAAGGTGGATCATGCAAAACCTCCTTCCCTGACAGTGTGAGAGGACCCTGGCCTGCCCCTTCATCTTTCCTTCTGTGATAATTGATTAAAAAAAAAAAGATTCGTGTTAATGATAAAAGTATTGGGGTTTGTATAAACCAGAATACCAAGGTCTGAAGTGAACCATGGACACCAGATAGAGGAAAATATGTGATTAAATAATTTTGTTTTAAATCTCCCTGTTATGAATATTATGTTTTCTAAATAAGTTGCATCTACTACCAGTTTGCAAAATCAGATTTCATGCCTTTGTTTGATCAATGCTGCCTATCTACAAAGACCAGACTTCCTGACTTTTGCTGGTTTTTTTCTCCCAAGACCAGATGGTTATCTATGAGACTGACTATCACCCAGAGACCTTACAGATGTTTTATTCGGCCACCACTGCTTACCTGGCAAAGTTAAAAATAACAATGAGAGACCATACTATAAGAAGAGGCTGCAAACCCAGGTTTGATGGAGTGTGGAGTGGGTGGTGACCCCTCACATCCCCCAGCACTGCTTGCTCCATCTATAGCAAATAAAGCAATCAAAATTTTGCTGAATATCGAGACTTTTTGTTTCTCATTTATAACACTTCTCATCCGGGTCAGGAGAATTGGACAGATTTTCAAGCTGTAAAAATGTTGAAGACACCTATCAGCAAACTCAGAAATCTGACACAATTCTAGGAGCTCTCCCCACCATGCTTTAGAATGCATTCCTGCCCACCTTTCCCTGCCCACTCTATACATAGCTCAGTCCTTCCTGCTGCACCCAAAACACCTCCCTGAGTGCAGGCTGTGGTGAGGGTAGGACGGGGGGGACATTTAACCTCATTCCACTTTGGCTTGTGGTCTAACGTCTGCTGTTGTTTTCCACAGCTCTCCCCCTCCCTGCCACGTGCCTCCCCCACCCCTTTGTGCTGCACTTTCCAGAGGAAGTGGTTTTTGTGGTGGGGGTACATGAGCATCAGCGCTGACCCAGATCTCGACTGTGGCGTCATGGAACTTGTGCTGTGGCCTCTTCCTGCCCCACCTGGGCCACGAGCCCCTTCCCACCTCCTGTTGTGCTGTGTTATTTCCTGCCTTCGCTTTGCTCTGTGGTTTTTGTATCTCAAAATAAACAAGAAAATGCAGGGAAAGGGGGGCACGTTGTGGTGGTGGGAGATTGGCAGTCTGATATCTGAAAGTGTCTTTGAAGTAGACCTTGAAAATTCAGTGCTTTGCAGGTCACATGCTAGGAGCCATTTTAGTCAAAACATTTAACTCATCTCCCACCTGGCAAATCCTGTCCCTGGGGTCAGTTTAACCTGAAGATGAAAGACCCAGATGTGGAAGCAGAGGCAGCACAGCCCTTAACTCTTGCCCTTTCATCTGGAAGTGAGTTTAAACTGCAACGTAAAAAAATTGTGATGGTTATTAATTTTTAAAAATGATGCTAAAAGTAAATGAGTATGGAAAGTTTCCTTCCATGTCCCTGAAAGTTTCTGGAATGAGGTTAAGCAGTTGGAAATCTGGGAAATGCAATGACTAATGGCTTGCTTTATAGTTCATATATGGTTTAGGCAGCCTCTTCAGGCCGTTTCCCATGACATGGCAGATTGCATCAGGTATGGAATGTAGGCTCCAAGAGCTGCCTGGAATCCAGCACTGCAGGAGCCACAGCTTTCCTACAGCTGGAGAGATATAAGAATGATGGTTGTGTCCAGAGAGACAAGAACAAGTCCCTGAACATCTTTGGTGTAAAATAATCGGGGCAATAGCCAGGGAAAGTTTGTCAGGAGGGGTCAGTAATTGTCACCTTGCTCAGGGCTGGGGGGCAGGACACCAGGGAGGTTTTGTCCTGTGCTGCTCAGCAGTGGGGTCAGACCCTGCCATGGTCCTCCCTCAGGAAGCACCAGGGCTTTTGGCTAAAAGTGTCTGAATCATGACCCTTTCCAAAAGCAGCTCCTTGTGCAGGCTGTGAGCCCAGCTGGGTCAGGGAACCAAGCCCCTGGTCCAGAGGGGCTTTTCCTGCCACTTTGGGAGGCAAGGTTCAAGCTTTGCAGGGACAGTGTGTTTCTGTCACAGCATACTTCTCATTTCTCCACCACAGAGGAACCTCTGGTGATGCCTGAGGATTTTAGCTTTTCTATTTTATATAACTCTAAACTCTGTGTACAGTGTGAGCCGCTGCTTTCCCATTCTGTCAGTCACAATTCCTCTCCAGGCCTGGCAGTCGGGGACCCCTCACTGCCCTGAGAGATGTAAACAAAAATGAGTTGTGGGGGAGCAATTTTGGGGTAAATTACTTCATTACCTGAAGCTGTAATTGGAAGATTAACCCCCAGTATGCAAATGGACCAAACTTATTAAAGGATGAAAACCTGAGACCCGTGGTCCATTTTTGGTCAGCTGGGGGGGCTTTGTCTGCCTGAAATGTACCTGAAGGTCCTTCAATAAATAAATAAATATATTCAATAAATATAACAACTTCTTATTCCCTTAATTTTGTCTGGCCTCTGTTTTTAGTTAGTCCCAGAAAGGCCTCACTGGGGCACCAGAAGATGGAGGAATTGATATCACGAAAAGAGAACGTTTCCTTTCCAGACTTTCCAGGGCCAGACAGAACCTGGAGGCCCAGGGGGTCCAGTGGTGTCATCACTGCACAGCAGGCACCCTGTGCTGCTGCGGCACTCGGGGCTGGGGCACTCGGGGACAGGACACCCGGGGTGCTGTGTACCCCACAGCAGCAGCAATCCAGGAACCTGGCACCAGTCCCCTCACTGTGCCCAAGCCACCTTTGTTGTCTCCACCCAGCCCAGCCTTGGGCCAGAGGGGCTCCCCCTTCTCTCTCTCCCCACTTTCCTCACAGGACACAGCACAGATGTCCTGCAGAAGGATTTTGTTCCCACCCTCCGTGGTGGATCCAACCCCTTCCCTCCTACACCCCAAAGCTCAGCTGGAAGGGTGAAGCGATGCCTCAAACAATAAATACAAGAGACAAACAAGTTTCTTTTTTTTTCTTTTAAAGAATTGTTTGATAATAGCCTAAAGAAATGCCAAGACATCTTGTGGGTGCCAGTACAGTTCATGAATTAGCAGCATGCAGATGCCACAGGCAAGCACTGTTCCAAGGTGGGCACACATGCACAGGCAAATGTTTCTGTATATTTTTAAGCAATTGTTACAAAAAAGAAGTTTGGAGATATCAGGTTGTTAGAAGTAAACAAAAAGAACAAAAGTGGTTTGTATTTTTACTAAACACAAAGCCAAATCTTAAACTGGTTTAAACTAAAGTGATGTTATGGTCAAATAGACTTTAAAAAAAAAATAATTAAAAAATATTATTTTTCTTTTTTTTTTCTGTGATATTGAAGTGACAATTTCACTGAATTTGGGACTTCTGGGAGAGCTGCAGCTCATCCTTTAGGGAAAAAAGGGATATCTTGCTCTGATCTAGCAAATCCTGGCAGGACAGTGCATCCTGAGTCAGTCTCCCTTTGCTTTTCAAAGTGTTTCATTTGCACTTGAAAAGGTTTTTGGGTGTGCACTCTGAGAGACGAAACTACCAAAATAGGAAAAATTCCCATTCAGTTGATATTTAGCTTGCAGTTTTTAACAAACTGCACTGCTGCAGGCAGAAGTCATTATTTTAATGCAAGTAACATCGATGCTTGGCAATGGATAATTATAGCAAAGTCTGCTTCATGCAGAAGAGGCTCTGTATGGTGAATGACCCAAGCATCTGGAGGGCAGAATGCTGGAAATGTTTCGTTTTGATTGGTTTTAAAGCAATGCAAATAAAACAATTTAGAATATAATGGCTGGTGTGAATTATAAGAAGAGCAAGTGATGTCCCTTGCACAAGGAATATCCCCTTGCTCCCTCTTGTTCACGATGCTCTTTCAAAGCAGATGGTTTTGGTACTTCAGGACTGCACCACTTTCAGTCCTGTAACAAAAACAAAGGTGTTAAATTATTATTTGTGTTACAGTCACAACTGCACAACTGTAGAGCTGAAGTGTCCAGGCAAGTGAAAGAGAAGAAACAGACACTGGGCAAAAACTAATGTATTAGGATTTATATTAATTCAATAACCATCAAACTTTCCCAGCTGGAGACAGGTGAGGGAAGAAATTTGATGGATGAATACAGGCAAGGGAAGGAATGGATGAAGAAATAGAAGGGAGAAATGTCTTGAAAGGAAAAAATATTCTTATGGACAAGGAAGAGCACTTGAGGGGTGGGTGAAAATGGTATGGCCAGAGGAATGGAGGGATTTTACTACTGGCAGACAAAAGAAGTCTGGATAGACTGCATAAACAGCTATTCCAGAGAGGAGCATTCATAGCTGAAGAGCCAATCCAGATGTTTTCTGACAGATGTTTTCAGGACCCCCCCCAAGCATACTCACCTTTTTTTTCTTCCACATAAACATCGTCATCAGCACATTAAAAAGTATTGCTTTCATTAAAACTATTTTGAGGCCCAGCTGTGATAAAGACAGTGTGTTCAAATGTTCATCTGGAAAAAAAAAACAAACAGAAAATGAGTCACAAGAGCACTGAGACATCCCGGTGTTCCAGACAGACTGAACCCTCCTTAACAGAGCTGCTCCACTGTGTGATGGAGTCAGCTGGTAGGACAGGACACGGAATAGAACTCAGAGGCTTCAATTTCTTCCATTCAATAACCACTTAATTGTGCAATATGCCACTCTGCCAGCCACCTAACTGGTTTAAAATACTGTGCATTGTGAACTCAGGGTGCTGGAGGCAGCCCTCCTTCCTCTCTTTAAATTTTTTGAAGATGGGCAGGGGGAAAGCAATTTTGATTTCAATCATAGAACACAATTATATTTGAATTTGATATTAATCTGAAGTTACAAAACCATCCGTATTTGAAAATAGAATGGATATAAATCAAGGCTGTCAGCAAAAACTCGCTGATGTTTATCATTGAGAACCTTTCAGAGAGCCGGAAGGCTGATGGAATCAGCCTTGTTTAGTGATGAGTATTTTCCTGAAACGGTGTTTTGGGAAGATTTGCAAGAGCACAGCTGCTGTGTGAGCAGGGCAGGCTCAGGCTCTGCTCCTCGAAGTGGCAGAGCAGCAGATCCTCGGACTGCAGCACTGCCCTGAGCCCTCCCCAGCGAGCTGGGGCAGAGCTTGGGTGCACCCCAGCTGTGGTGAGCCCTGAGCACAGAAACCACCAGCTTGGCTCGTGTTTCCTTAGGTGTTTGTGCACCCAAAATAACCCGGCTCGTCTGAAGCTGAACTGAACTGACCCACAGCAGTACCTGGAGTCACTCAGGGGGCTCCGAGCAGGGGCTCTGGGCACTGGCTGCACTTTTTAAATCATCTGCTGGGGTCAGCAAGGCTGCACCAACACCAACACCTTCAGCCTTGATGTTTTTAAAGCCTGTGGGGTCCCTTTTGGAAATTTTCTGTCTGACTTTTTGCTGCTTCAAAAAGAATTCTACAAGCAGGGAAAAGCAGCAAAAACTTGGGAAGACATTTGCTGAAATGCTGTATTGCATACCTGTCCTGAAGTGTAGGGACAGCCCTGTGACACAGACAGCACTGGCACCTGTGGAGAGTAACAATAAATTGGATTAATAACAAAAATGTACTTCTTCAGAGTTTTATAAAGATATGTCTGCTTAGAAGGACTAAATTAGAGTTTCTGGCCAACAAACCCTCCCATAAACACTCTTCTCCTTTTTTCAGGAAAAGCATAAAATATGATCTAGTTAAACTCCAGTGTCCCACTGGACAAAGGATTTTCAAGATTTCTATCCCCCACAGTATGTTTTTAAGATCTCTCTGCTATGACTGTACCAGTACACTGACCCTCAATCCTGTTTGCACAAAGGAGGAAGGAGAGAAAACAGAGGCAACATTCCTCTCTCTTGTGGGATCATAGTGGAGCACTGCCTGCAGGGCTGGGAGAGGAATGTGGGATTTGTCTTTATAAACAAGCTGTGGGTCTATTAGCACTGAGAGATAAAAGAAACAATGGGAAGGATTCCACTGATTGATGAAGGGAAAAAGATATTGGCCTTTACAAACAACCTGGAGGTGTGATGTTAAATGAAATTGGATATTGAAAGATGAAAGAAACAATGGGGAAAAAACATTAATTCCATAAGAATTACAAATTAAAAGGGAGGGTTATACATTAGATGGAATCTCAGGTATCAGGCGTCCTGGGAAGTCTGTGCCTCTCAAGTACCTCAGGTCATGGGGAAAGAGAAAGGGAAATGCAGATGGGAAATTCTCCAAAAATCTGAGAGATCCCAAGGGAATGCCCCATGGCCTGTCCCTTTATTCAAATAAAGTAAAATGACTCCTCTGTGTCCTTTTTGGGGTAATTTTCCTGACAGCTGGGAGCTGCAGCCCAGTCCTGCTCCCAGCAGCAGCACCCAGAGCACCTCCAACCCTGCTCACAGCCCCAGAAATGCCATTACCACTCTCAGGGTCCTCGCCCTCCAGCTCTCCAAAGCCCTCGTGCCTGGCACCACAGTGCAGCTCATCCCTCTTGGCCCAGTAGGTGGACAGGTAGCTGGATTCCTTGCTGCTCTCAGCACTTTCCACCTCCACGACAGCAGATGTGTGGTGCTCAGCCGGGTTAAGAGCCAGCTTGTCAGGGGAGTAATCTGTGATAAGGCACATTTCCAGATCCTGGTCATCTTTAGAGGTCAGCCTGTAGACTGAGGGAGATGGAGTAACTTCTGCAAGTGGAGAAAAGACGAATCATTAGGTCACATTACACATTCATTGCTCCTTCAGTCATAACAGACAGCCACTTGGAAATGCAGGTTTCTCCATTATTCCAGTGGGATGCTGCCTGATCACTGGGATCTTGTGCCAGGACACCTTTAAAGAACCAGACATCTACAGCGGATGATGCAGAAGCTACTTCTGTTGACTTAAGCTGTGTGTGAGGCACAGAGCGGCCAGGCAGAATTCCTGGAGCATCTGAAAAGGTTTGTGGGCATCCACACCCTGCATGTCCATACCTAACCCAGCCATTCCTCTGAACGGCTCCCTGGGCTCTGGCACCTTGGCCTGGGGGCACCAGGGACCTGTGTGAAGCTGCAGAGAGCCGCAGAAGGTGTCCCTGCCCATGGCTGGAACATGCCCTTTCAGGTCCAAACCAATCCAAACCATTCCGTGATTTTGGGATTCTTGGGACAGCCCAGGGCCATTCTGCTTTTTCTGCAAATGTTTGGTCAAATCCACCAAAAGCAAAATCCTTCCCCGTGTGTCCTGAGGGCAGAGGATAAACCAGTGAACCCTAAGGGTGTCCACATTTACCAGCAGTCTACGGATGATGCTCCTACAGCAGAAACGAGAAGCAAGGTAGGAACATGGGGCTGCATTCAGGGATAAAAGGGGGAAGCAAATAAATGTTTCATCACGTTCCATCTCTTGTACCAAATTTTTTACTAAATCTTAGCCTGCAGAGAGGGGTTTGGGGCACTAAAGGCTGCAGATATGACACTTGGGGCTCATTACTCTTTCCTTGCTTCTGCCAGCAAGTCAGACTGGGATTTTCCACAAGTATCAAAACACAACCTGTGGTTAAACCTTTTTTGCATATTTAGCTGTATAAACTTGTACTCTAAGCATACATTTCATCTAATTCTATGAGAAGGTGCATTCCTAAAGCCTCGTTCATGGCTAACAGTAAAATGTTCCAGACACTGCAGTGCTCTCATGAAGACTAAATTAAATATTACAGACATACTTAATGCAGGTTTGGGGCTTTCAGCAGCCCTATGGCTGCATTTTCCACTGGCCTTCACAGATTTCAATGAGAGCTTCAGTTCACATTTATAAACTGATGAAGTGTTGCTGTGTAGGATTGAGAGTTGAATTTAATCTTTGCTTTCTCCCTGTTCACTTGCCTCACTGATACATACTGTAGAAATACTGAAGACATCTTAGCTACCAAATGAAGAAATTTTCATTTCTTCCCATGGAGAAAGTATAGAAAGTGTCTCAAAATCTTAATCACTGAAATAAATGTTCTTTGTCTGTTCTTTATCACTGAAATAAATGTTCTATGTCTGTTGTGCTCCCAGCCACCTCAGAGAAATAGCCATACTTCTCTATTGGTATAATCTCAGAAAAAAAAGAAATCCACAAAGCCCAAGGGTTCATTCTCTGGCTCATCCCTTGAATTGTAATTCATTCATTCTAGCTTTGCCCTGGCTTTGAAGAACCTGATGAGACTCTTTGCAAACCATGCAGAAATACAGCCTGATGTCTGCTGGGACTCCCTTACCTCCCATACTCCCAGTTAGTGCTTTGGAAATAGTGATTGTTAGGGACAGGAAGGCAGGAGCTGGTAAAAAGCTGATGATAGATCCCTGTATGAAATACAGATGAGCCAGGGTGGATCATGGCCATGGGGTACATGGAAATGAAAGAGAAAGGAGAATTTGTCAAGCTGCTCTCCTTCTCACTCATCTCAAGTACTGTGCATTCTGAAGAGATAAATATCTACCTCTCTCCAAATTAGAGTGTTTTTCTCCTTTTCAATCTATGCAATGCTTTGATCTTGAACACATTAATCAGTAAAGTCTGTTTTTCACAGGAAGTTTCAGCAGTTTTGCAAAATATTAGTTTCCTGTTCTTACTCAGAGTTGTGGCTGCCTCTGTTCTGGTGCTGCAGTTCGGTTCCTGTAAGTTGCTTGGTGTATTTGCCCAGTGCTGTGAAGGTTTGAGATAGTTTTGGTGAATAACATCTACTCTAACCACAGCCCTGCGACCTGTTATTCTGTTTTAATGAGCTGGAGCCTGTGCTGGAGGTGCTGCATATTTATGACCTCTATACACAGGAAAGAGTGAGAAATAATAATAAAGAATGAATATTGAATATTGAATAATAATAAATAATAATAAATAATAAATAATAAATAATAAATAAGAATAATTATGCTCTTAGCTTTCTATGCTGCCTAATTTTATCTTTACTGAAGGATGTCTTCCAGGTGGAAGAGCAAGAGCTGTTGGAATGCTTTTCCTGCCCAGTCTACAGAGACAGCCAACTAGAGGCTGATTTCAGGGAACTTGAACCCTGTTCCGACATCAGATTGAGACCTGTGTACTTTCTTTATTCCCCTCTAAACAAGCAGTAGTAGAAATCCTGAACTGGTTTAATTCCCAAGTGGTATCATGCAGAAAATTATCACATTCTCCATTCCTTCCAAAGCAAACCATCTGCATCTCTGGTCAGACTGGAATTGGTGACAGAATTTTTGGTGCTCTTACCACTCCTCAGCCTGAGACATGATATTCCAGATCTGGAGCCAGCCTGGAGCTTTGCCCCACTCCAGGAACACCTGGACCCCTGCCCACTCATACAGGCCAGTCCTGCCCCAGACGAGCAGCCCAATGAATTAATATCACATTTAGTGATGTTTCCATCATGTTCCATCAATGCACGTTCCAAAATCTCTGCCAGAGGTCCTCTGTGAAATCTGTCATATTGTAGAAATACTGAAGACAACTTAGCTCCCAGACAAAGAAATTTTAATTTCTTTCCATGGGGAAAGTCTAGAAAGGGCCTCAAAATCTTCTTTAACACTGAAATAAATTCTCTTTATCTGTTCTGTTCCCAGCTGGATGCTGTGCTAGCTACAGCAGGACTAGATAAACACATTTAGCACAGGAATCCTTCCTAGACTTTGTCTGGAGACACTCAGGTAGCAGAAGCAGGCCCTAGTCCAGCATTAGCCCATGTCATCCAAAGTGCAGAGAACTCTGAGAGATTCAGTGTTTGCAAAAATGAATGTGCTGCTTTAATGACTGATTCAGGTCTAATTCTGGTCTCCTTCTAAAAAATGTGTTTGTTATTGCCTCTGTAATTTATACTTGGGGAAGTTAAACTGCCAAAACTATCCAAAGTCTTTCTCACAAACCTTTTAGGGGAAAGATGTCCCACTGAACCAAAAATAATTAATAGTGAATAATAGTGAATAAATAATAGTGAATTAATAGAGGAAGATACCCAGTATATGAAGAGAAATCAAGTATCAATGGAATAGATAATTCTCTAGTATTAAACGAGGACAAATCCTGGGATTTTAGCATGTGTTCACATTCAGAAAAAATTGAGATGAATTTTTAATGAACTTTTTCTTACTGGGAAGCAACACCCTGTTTGTGTTAATGTATGGATCTACTCAGGCCCCACCTAAACCACAGGAGATAATTACTATGATCTTCTCTGCTGCTCCTTTCAACAGTGTTAAGAAAAGGTTTGTGGGGATCAGGAGGAGCAATTCTGCTTATCTAATCCACTCTCTCACAGGTGACTGAGATGGATTAACCCAGCTATGTGACAATTTCCTTGAAAAAAAAAGACTTGAAGTCGCTGCTCATGAGCCTCCTGAGAACCTCTGTCGTTTTCACAAAATGCTTTTCCATGTTTTTATTTCCCAAATCAGACTGCCTTTCAATTGGGAGATCAAGTTTTCAATTATATGTAGCAGAGATTTTGCTTCCAGAAAAAAAATCTTGGAAACACCTTGGTTATAGATTAAAAAAAAGAAAAAAAAAGAAATATCATGGCATATTCTCCTAGGCTAAGGTTTAGAAAACCCAGTCTCTAAGGCCTTAGTCAGAAGAAGCTGCAGTCACCATGCCATGGCAATTCAAGCTGGGGGGATCACCACCTTCTCTCCCTGCTCTGTCACTGCCACACCATGGCCAAGCCCTCCTGCCATTCCAAGCATCTCTGTCCCAACTGGCTTTTGCCAAGGGAAGCTGAAGAGAAGTTGGAATATGCTTCCATGAAATCCCTGGTCCCTCTGATTCCGTGATGATTATTTTGCCTTTTCTTTTTATGTACCTTTTATATGTTCTCAGTACTCTTAGCACATGTGTAATTCTTTAAGCCTGATATTTTAGCATAGTCCTGGTATTCTGCTAGGACCTAAAGGCCTTGCAGCTGGAGGCCAGAAAAACTTACAGGACCTTGAGAAAGCAAGGTTCTCTCCAGAACACATTCTGTAAACCAAGATTAAGCCCATCTGGGGGGAATACATTAGAATATGGAAATGTCACACCACTCATTTAAGCTTCTCATTAGGGAATCTTTGTCAGACATGCTAATTTGCAAGGTCTATAAAATTGTATTCACAATCTACTGTGTGCGTGCATGTCAGTGTATTCCACCTTGACAAACCCTTGCACCTAAGGATCGTTATTAAATACAGAGATAAAAACCCTTTTATCCCTTAACCATGTCTGGCTCTTCATTCTGGGATCAGCAGAAAAGGCATCACACCTATCCAATAAACAAATGATGTACCAGTCCTGGTATGGAATTAATTAATTAATATGGAACAGAAAGCTCAAACTTACTTGGGGTGACAACAAGCTGGGTCCCAGTTCCAAATGTGGGTTTGGTGTATCCCTGGTTGGCACACTGGTGCCAGCCTCTACAAAAATGTGGGCAGGTTTCTGCAGTGCACACTGACAGCCAGGTCAACACACAGTCCAGAGCAGGGGGTCACTTCAGGGAGCAATGATGAAACATGCTGACTTAAGACACTGTCAAAGTACCAAAAAAATCTACTAGAAGATTATCAGGATCAGAAACACAGGGATCAAATTTTAAAAGCGTCCTTTCATTAACTGGTTACAGTTGTGTGGTGTTGTATATTTTGGGGCAGTACAAGGAATGATCTGCTTTTCTACCTGTAATATCACCTAAAATACCTATTCACTGAGCTGTGCTGTTGGGGCTACAGCCTTTCAGTCCAGCTTTCCTCCCCCGTGCCTTCATCACCACCAAGGTTCTTTTTCCTAAATTCTGATTTTTCTCTCTCCATCCCCATAACTCACATGACCCAGGAAACCTCAGTGAGGTTGGCCTTGGTTTGAGTTAAGTCCTCACAGGTTTCAGTGGCACACTGTGCCTCTGTCTAGGTCTTGGAGCCTCACAGGCAGCCTGATAACTCAATTTTTTGGGAATTCACGCTCAGTCTCTCAGGTGTGCAGTGCCTGGAGTGTTACAAATGGTCCTGCAGCTGTGACAGCTCAGCAAAGCTGTAAGTCCCAGTCCCCTATAGAATCCTTTTGCAATATTTGTGGATAGCACAGCGTCCATGCATCAGATAACCCAGCTAAAAGCAGTCAATCTGCATTCCAGCACTGACATTACAAATGTTACAAATGCAGTGCAATGCTCCTTCGTGGTATTCTGATACAAGCAAAGACCAGCTAAAACGGTGATAATCACCTTAAGTGGGTATTTTCTCAATCACAGAACCACAGAGTGGTTTGGGCTGAGGAGAACTTTAAAGGTCACCCAAGTCTCCTGCAGTGACTGCAATGAAAGGACAACTTCAACTGAGACTGCTCAGAGCCCCATCCAACCTGACCTTCAATGTTTCCAGGAATGGGGCATGTACCACCTCTCTGGGCAACCTCTGCTGGTGTTTCACTGCTCTCATAGTAAAATAACTTCTTTAACTGCAGTTTAAATTTACCGTCTTTTAGCTCAAAACCATTTCTCTCTGTCCTGTCACTACTGGTTGGTTTTAAAACATATTCTCAATTTTAGAAGCCTGTAAGTACTCTTAAGTACTGAAAGGCTGAAATAAGATCTCTCTGGAGCCTTATCCAGGATGAGCCACCCCGTCCCTCTCAGCCTGTCCCCCCAGGAGAGCTGCTCCATCCCTCTGAGCGTTTTTGTGGCATGATGAAAGCATGAAAGCCTGGTAATCCAATCCAGCAGGTCCTTGTCTTTCCTGGGAACCCAGAGGTGGGCACAGCTCTGCAGGTGGGGTCTCACCTGGGCAGAGCAGAGCAGAGCAGAGGGGGAATCAATCCATCCATCCATCATCCATCCATCATCCATCCATCATCCATCCATCATCCATCCATCCATCCATCCATCATCCATCCATCATCCATCCATCCATCATCCATCCATCATCCATCCATCATCCATCCATCCATCCATCCATCCATCATCCATCCATCCATCCATCCATCATCCATCCATCCATCCATCCATCCATCCATCATCCATCCATCCATCCATCCATCCATCCATCATCCATCCATCATCCATCCATCATCCATCCATCCATCATCCATCCATCCATCATCCATCATCCATCCATCATCCATCCATCCATCCATCCATCCATCATCCATCATCCATCCATCATCCATCCATCCATCATCCATCCATCCATCCATCCATCCATCCATCCATCCATCCATCATCCATCCATCCATCATCCATCATCCATCCATCATCCATCCATCCATCATCCATCCATCATCCATCCATCCATCATCCATCCATCCATCATCCATCATCCATCCATCATCCATCCATCCATCCATCCATCCATCATCCATCCATCATCCATCCATCCATCATCCATCCATCCATCATCCATCATCCATCCATCATCCATCTATCCATCATCCAACCCTCAATGTCCTGGACAATGCTGCTGGGGATGCAGCCCAGGGTGGAGTTGCCTTTCTGGGCTGTGGCTGCACATCCCTGGCTCTTGGCCAGCAATGTAAATATTATAAACATCCTTGCTTTTGTGATAATTAATAAAAGACTTGTGTTAATGATAAAAGTATTGGGGTTTGTATAAACCAGAATACCAAGGTCTGAAGTAAAGCATGGACACTAGATAGAGGAAAATATATGATTAAATAATTCTGTTTTAAATCCCCCTGTTATGAATATTATGTTTTCTAAATAAGTTGCATCTACTACCAGTTTGCAAAATCCGATTTCCTGCCTTTGTTTGATCAATGCTGCCTATCTACAAAGACCAGACTTCCTGACTTTTGCTGTTTTTTTTTCTCCCAAGACCAGATGGTTATCTATGAGACTGACTATCACCCAGAGACTTTACAGATGTTTATTCGGCCACCACTGCTTACCTGGCAAAGTTAAAAATTACAGTGAGAGTCCATACTATAAGAAGAGGCTGCAAACCCAGGTTTGATGGAGTGTGAGTTAGTGGTGACCCCTCACATCCCCCAGCACTGCTTGCTCCATCTATAGCAAATAAAGCAATCAAAGCTTTGCTGAATATCGAGACTTTTTTTCCTCATTTATAACACTTTTCAATGCATTTCCATCTGACTTGTATAATCCATGACTTTTCTTGAGGCCAATACAAGTGGCATGGACCCCTTAGGAGAGAACAAATCCGCATGACTGACTTGGCAGAAGAGCAGAACCAGGCTCTGTCTTAGCTGATCCCAGGAGTGCAGTCAGAGGAGGAGCACTGGAAGCCTCTGGCTGCCCTTGGACAGCTGCCCTGAGCTGAATACCACTGCTTGAGCTGGGCTACAATGCCCTTGCAGCTGCCATTGCCCAGATCTTGGTCTGTATTAACAAACTTGCAAATTAGTTTAAAAATCAGAATAAATGTACCTGGCAAAACCAGAAGTCTCGTCCCAGATCCAAATGTGGGTTTGTAATTACTTCCATAGCCACACAATGGCACAGTCCTCTACAATATTCATAGCAGCACTGAATGGTACCTTCAGTAATTAAATACTTCACAAAAAAATCCTGTTTATCTCTATGAACAGACAGATCCATTTACCCAGGACTTTTCCATGTACTGACTTTCTTTCCATGTGGTATTTTTCATTTTGCACTCCCAAACACTCTCCTTAATATTCCCCTCAGTCATATTTGCCCCATTGGTTCCAGAAAGCCAGCTGCACCACAGCTTCTGTTATCCATCTACTTCCTCATTTATGTACTCTGCCAGTCAGATTTCTCTCTCAAAAATTAATTTATTTACTGTTACTTCACAGCTGCCCTAGGGACTGATGGTGCAGTGAAACCTCCATCATCCCATTCCCTTGGATTTGCCATCTGAATTAGTCAAGAGTGATTCCAGAACAAAGCTGCCATTAAGTTTTTGAGTAGAAAGCTCTTTTTGGTGTGCAATTCTTTGGGGCAAAGAGATCATTGCTCATTCTGCCACTAAACCCTGAGGTTTCAGGATGCACCAGGGACATTCCCATGGTGTGACCAGAGCAAGATCTGGAGCAGCTGCACACAGATATGGCCATAAAGGTAAATCTGGAGACACCTACATGAACTCAGAGCTCTGATTTATAGCTCCTTTAACTTGCTGATGGCTCCTTGTAAACTTGAGATCCTCATTTCTCTCAGATGTTTTTGAAGAGGGTCAGAGGGAGTAATTTAAAATAAGAGAATTTTCCTCAGAGGTTTCCAGAAGGAATTCTTTCCCTATGTTATTGGATTTTTAACTTTAAGAAAAAAATCATATTAAAATTATCTTAAGAATCACCACTATTTTAAGAAATGGAAACATTGCTTTTCAAGAGTAAACTTACTCAAGTTAGACACTAAACAATCCTAAATATATTTTTTTAAAAATTGGAAAATCTGATATATTTACAAAAATATTCATATTTTGGGATATGTTACTTTCTTTCCCCTTTACAAAGGGTTTCAAACAAGAGAAGAGGTGTAGGGATTTGGGGGAATTTTTTCCATTCATTTGTGGCAGCAACAGTCAAGGCACACTTTTTTTATCCATCCTTTTTGTTCAGAAAAACTATTTTGTGGTAAGAGCCACCTTTCCATCCTTCCACCAAGTCATCCAGTAATTAACTTTGCTTCTTGCCCTACTTCCCCTCTATCCAAATATTTATCCCACCCTCAGTTTTGAGGCTGGTCATGCTGTTCTCCACCAGTTCCAGATCCTCACTTCCAGTGTGCTCCAAGCTTCACCTGGAAGTTGCAGGACAAAGTGAGTCCCCAGGACAAGCTGGCTGTGACATAACTTGGTATCATTCTCGAGGTCAAGCTCCCTGAGCTCCCTGACTATCTTGTGTTCCTATAATAACAGAACCCAGCTCCCATGGTCACAGCTCAAGGATATCCAAAGCACAGACCAAATATCTGCATTTTTTGTGTTCACAAAGAATTATGAGTCTGGTTATCCCCAACTATTTCTATCCACATACAAAAAAAGTCCTTTTTACCTATTACAGCTTTATGAAACCAGTTCCAGCCCTCTGTATTTTGCTGCTCTGTGCTGGCTTTCACCATTTCACTTTGCTCCTTGAGGAGCTTAATGTAGGAGCCCACTTCCTATTGGTTATCCAAGACAAATCCTCTTGCACAGGTAAAACCTCTGCTGTGTTCGTTCTCAGGAAAAGGGAGGGGAGAATATACTTGCAGCCATGGAAACTGAAAATTCATAGTCCTGTTGCTAAAATATCACGGGGTGGCAAAATAGGCAAAATAACTTGTGAATTGAAAGAAGAACTTCCACCTGGGAATTCAGACATACCTGGAGAAACCATGAGTTTGGTTCCAGCTCCAAATGTAAGCTTGCCATAAGACCCAGAATTACACTGTGACACAATGCTTTGCAAAATGGTGCCCTGGGATGTGTTTGCAGGGTGAAGGCTGGAGAATATGGCACTGCAAGAATTTATTGGGAGCAGCTCACAGAATCACAGAGTGAACTGGGTTGGAAAAGACCTTTGAGATCACCAAGTCCAGCCTATGACCTAACACCTCCTCATGAACTAAAGCATGGCACTGAGTGCCTGTCCAGGCTTTGGTAAACACCTCCAGGGATGGTGACTCCACCTCCTCCCTGGGCAGACAGTTCCAGTGCCCAGTCACTCTTTCAGTGAAGAATTTTTTCCTGATGTCCAACCTGAACTTCTCCAGGTGCAGCTTGAGGCTGTGTCCTCTCATTTTGTCAGTGGACACCTGGGAGCAGAGCCCAACCCCCACCTGGCTGCACCCACCTGTCAGGGAATTATAGAGAGTGATGAGGTCTCCCCTGAGCCTCCTCTTCTCCAGGATAAACAACCCCAGCTCCCTCAGCCATTCCTGATAGGACTTGTGCTCCAGAGCCCTCACCAGCCTTGTTCCCTTCTCTGGACACACTCCAGCCCCTCCGTGTCCTTCCTAAATTGGGGGGCCCAGAACTGGACACAGCACTCAAGGTGCTCCCCAGCCAGTGCTGAGCACAGGGGAAGAATCACTGCCCTGGTCCTGCTGGCCACACCATTCCTGATCCAGGCCAGGTGCCATTGTCCTTCTTGCCCACCTGGGCACACTGCTGGCTCATGTCCACCCTGCTGTCCATCACTGCCCCCAGGTCCCTTTCTGCCTGGCCCCTGTCCAGCCACTCTGTCCCCAGCCTGGAGCTCTGCAGGGGTTGTTGTGGCCAAAGTGCAGGACCCAGCACTTGGTCTTGTTAAACCTCACTTTGTTGGACTCAGCTCATCTATCCAACCTGTCCAGGTCCTTCTGCAGAGCCCTCCTACACTCCAGCAGATCCACACATGCTCACTAACATTATTGGCTGCCACCAACATTTCTGGCTATCACCTCAGCATAAATCAGAACTTCCTTCAGCCACATTCCTCTGCCTGGTTATTAATCACCTGTGTATTCTGTCCTCTCTCTCCACACAGCAGTAGCATCCCTGTGAGCACACACAATCCCCCAGGCTGTGTTTGGAGTCTCCTGACTGCTGCTGTCAGGTCTCACCAGCCTGTGTCACCTTTCTGCTTTCTTTTTTTGCAATGTCCACCCTCCTTTGCAGGCTACACTTCATGCTGTAATGACCCATACTTGGAATCATAGCAACATAGAATTGTTCGGGTTGGAAAAGCTCTCTAAGGCCATTAAGTCCAACCCATACCTCAGAAATGCCATATTCACCACTAAACATTGTAATTTAGCAGGGATTGTCCGAACACATCCTCCCAATCCCCACAACTAACAGGAAAGATCCATAGCTTCTGTCATGTCCATTCCTGCTCTCTGGGCTGTAGCTCCAGTTCTACAGCTCCC
The DNA here is from genome assembly GCF_963662255.1 of Cinclus cinclus. Classification (NCBI taxonomy): domain Eukaryota; kingdom Metazoa; phylum Chordata; class Aves; order Passeriformes; family Cinclidae; genus Cinclus; species Cinclus cinclus. The sequence continues at coordinate 2,556,714 of NC_085069.1, read as the reverse complement.
AGCAGTAACCCAGAGATCACTGCTACTGCTCCTTGCCAACAGCTTGAACTGCATTTTGCTCCCCCTTTGCAAACATAAACCTGTTTTTGAGAGGACTGAAGTTTTCCACTGGGTTCAGTGACCAAAACCTCGGAAATCTTATATAGTTTTACAAGTCCCTACATCTGCATTTCACTTACTTGTTCTCACTTTTCCAATAATTCTTTTCCACGGCATGGGCACATTTCCAGCATACACTGGTTAAGCACAAAGTCTCCAACATCTTTCCACAGAGCAGTAAAACCAGCCAGAATTTCTCCACAAAGCCCCTGCACTGCTCCTGGCGCAGCTGGAACACAACATTGTCTGTGTTGGGACCACCTTGGCACAGGGGAGAGACAACTCACCTGGGACAATGAGAAGTCTGGTTCCACTCCCCCAGGTCAGTTTTCCCCAGTTTCCAGAACTCACACAGTGTGTCAGCTCATTACAAAATGGGCTGGGATCCCTCCAGCCCTGCAGCTGCCCCTGCAAGAGGCTCCAAACACCCACCCGGATTTCCAGAGATCTCCTCTGGCCTCTCCTTGCCCAAAGATGATTTCCCCGCTCATATCCCTGGGGATAACTGCCCTGGACTGTGCTCACCAAACACATGAGAGATGGGAAGAACCTTCCCCTCAGTTGTCAGGGAACAGTTTAGGATCCCTGCCCCAAAGACTGCTGGCACTGCAATGGCAAAAGGGAAGGCAAGAAGCCCCTGGAGCCAGCCTGGATCAGGGTCCCTGACTCAGGCCACCTTCCCAGAGCCCAGATTTCCAGCTCCAGGAGGCATCTTTGCAGTGCCAGAGGAGCTGCAGCATTGAAAGCCTTGCTCTGCATTTCAGCCGGGCCACTCCTTGAATTGCCCAGCCCCAGCACAGCCCCAGGACAGAATTGCTGTCTGAGAGAGATTGCAACACTCAGGCACTGAGCCACTGCCTTGGCCACAGGGGGACTTGAGCCCTGAGCCCAAGGTGAGCTGGAGCTGCTGTCAAAGAGCAGAGCAATTCACAGAAAGCCAGAGCTGGCCCTTCCACAGTCACACAGGCACTGAGCACAAGTTTAGCAATCTGTGTCTGTCTCCTCAACCTCCCCTCTGCTCCTTTGCACTCGAGGACTATCAGCATGGCATCGCCATGCCCATAGGACATTGTCTAAAGAGCAAATCCTCCTCCTCCAAATGCTTCCAGGCACCAGAGGCTCTTGAGAAAAGGCTCTTGATGCTAGAACATAGCAGAGGGCAGGGGGCCATGTGGGGACAGCAAATCCAAGGGACACCTGGGGAACGGCAGGGCTGCAAACCTTGTGCTTCCCAAAGCTGTGCCCCTGCAAACAACCAAGAGCAAGCGAGAAGTGAAGCAATTCCACTTTCCAGGACAAGGGCTTGCTCACCTGGCAGCACTGAAAGCATCGTCCCCTTGCCAAAAATGACTCTGGCTGCCACATTTACACCCTGACACATGTCATTGCAAAAACGCCTCTGCCGCCCTGCACTGATCTCAAGCCCAAAGCACCTGCAAATGCAGGCACCAGCAAAGCTTCCTGACACAACAGGCTCCACTCTGGTGCCATTCCCTGCAACAAGGCAACATCTATTTCCCAGCCCTTGCCTGGAAAGCAGCAGCTGCCTTTGCCTTTCTTTCCTTCCTTCCTTTTAGCACCCAGGAGAGACAAGTCCCAGCCATGGCAAGGCTTTGCCAGAACCAGGGGGACGTGCTCCTGTGCAGGGAGCTCCTGGGCACTCCCAGATTTGGGTCTGGCTGCGTTTCACAGGTGGCTCTGAGAGCCGTGGCTGTCCCTGGAGCTGGGCACACTTTGTGCAGCTCAAAGCCAGAAGCCCTTGCTGAGGAAGAGGAGAGCAGGCTGGGCAAGAAGGGCCAAAGCAGACGATTGTGTTCCTGTGCCAGGGATGGCTGCTCCAGTCAGCTCCAGGGAAGTGCCCAGGGAGGTGGGAAGGGAGGACAGGGATAGCAGGGCCCAGGAATTGCCTCAGCTGGGCAGCTCTTGTACTCACTGGGCTTCACAAGCAGGCGTGTCCCTGGCCCCAGGATCACTTTGTAGTTCCCTGAGTTCACACAGTCCTTCACAGCCCAACAAAAACCATCAGCTCTGCTGCCACCTCTCCTCCAGGAGCCTGCAGCAGAGCAGCTCCTGCCAACCAACAGCAGGTCCTGGGAGCCAAGAATCACTGCAGCCTTGGAAGGAAGTGCCTGGGGAATCCCATCTGCAGCAGGGAGGGCAGCTGGGACTGTGGGGCAAACACATTGTTTGCATTGTTAATTCATCCTTTCCTCTGGGGAACAAAGGAGCATCTCCCTGGGCTGTGCCAGACAGAGCCATCAGCATCCCAGCCCCATTTCCAGAGGTCTGGCTGGCCATGGCAGGAATTGTCTATCCCTGAGCAGGGGGGCTCAGGAGCTCTGTCTGCTTGGGTGAAAGGAGACAGCAGGGGCTGGCAGGGCTGAGTGAAGGAGGAAATCCATGGCCTTGCTGAGGCCAGAGAAAACAAAGAAAAAATTCCCCAGGGATTGAATCCATCTCCCTCCCCTGACACTGACCGGTGCCTGCAGAACTGTTCCAGAGCTGAAGTAGGAATCGGCTTTCAAACTTACTGGGGTTGATTCTTAGCTGAGTTCCAGCTCCAAAGGTGACCTTGTTGGCAAAACCAGTCCCACACTGTGTTTGCCTTCACAACAAAAACCCTGCCAGTCTCCTCACAGGCTGGTTCCCTGGAGAGCTGTGCTTTGCTGCCTGGGCATTTCTTTGTCAGAGTCACAGCTGGCCATCCCTTGCAGCTCTGGCAGAGATCACCCCTGCCAGCATCTTTGTGACATTCATCTGTGCAAATGGCCCTTTAGGCATGAAGCTGCTGAAGATCCTCCTTAGAAAGACCAGGAGCCCATGGACTTCCCAGTCAGCCCTGGCACAGGAGGCCCTGCCAAGACATTCCCAGATGGGACCCCTGCCCCAAGCCCTGCCGTGCTGGAACGGCCAGAAGAGAGGGGGACAGCAAAGCATGGTCTGTGGGCACAGCACCTGGTGAAGTCCTACTTGCAGAGGGTCCAGGTTTCCATCTGCTCATGGGGTTGTCTCCAGCTGCCACCAGACACCACATGCACAGACCATCCCAGAAGGATTAGAGGGATTTATGTCAGAAAGGTGCATTTCACCCAGCTGATTCTTTGGCTTCCCAGGCCATGGTGCTAAAAGCCCTTCTGCTGTTCAAACCTAGACCCACCAGAATTGAGGGAAATACAACAGAAACCTGTTTCTTACTCGGGTTCACAAGCAGCTTTGTCCCTTTTCCAAAGGTGACTTTGTAGACATCAGTCACACAGTGAGAAAGGAGCCAACAAAAACCACCCTTGAGGCCATCAGTGACACATCCACAAATACAGCTTGTCTGACCCAGCCACCAAAAACTGATCCAAAATTGCAGCACTTGTTTCATGGGAAGATGGGGCTATGGGTATTTATTTCAGTGCCTAATGCAGCTTTTCCTTCTGCATGAGGTGCTCTGCAGCCTGGGATTTTCACAGGAAGGAAAGAGAAACCAGGCACTCTTTCAAGCCTGTCTAGAGCAGTCATTGCACTACAGCATTCCTCTCATATAATAATTAGCTACAATCAGTGAAGGATCTAAAAAGAAAAAAGACAAATCCCAAAGGAAAGAAAGGTAACTTCCCTAGAGTTTTAAAGCAAGGAAAGCAGATTGTGTTCCCTCTCGGTTTGTCAAATCACTTGCATACATTCAAAGCATGAAGTATCCAGGAAATGTTCCAACCCACAGAGAAACTTCATTAAAGATCTCGTTCCAGTTTCCCAAGCCACTGGGTGTCCATGGGACCCCACAGAAAGCACAGTTCCCTTTCCACCGGGAAAGGGTGATTCTCTCTTCACAGGATCATTTTGGACACACTTAATCCCAAAATGTCCCTGTCAGCCCTGCAGATGCCTTTGGACAAAGCCCTTGCACAGCTGTCAGATTGAACAGGCTCCAAGGCACTGCTGATACCCAGAGCAAGGGAAAACCCACTCCTAAACCCTTGTATCAAGCACAGTTCCTTGTGCAAGTGGGAGTTTTTGTGAATTTCTACTATCTCAGAAACTCCAGTGAAGGTTCACACCAGCAGCAAGAAATGAAGGAGCATCTCTGTTCTCCTTCCAATCTGCCCTGGCATTCCCAAAACACCAGGGTCCACGTGGTGCTCCAGGGGACACGGAAGGGATTTTGATGGAGGAGACACAAGAAAGCTGAACACTCACTGGGCTGGATGGACAGTCTGGTCCCCGAGCCAAAGGTCAGCTTGTTGTAGTTGTTGTCACACAGCATTTCCTCCCCTAACAAAAAGCCCAAGGAGCTCCCCAGAGCAGCAGCTCTCCCCCAGGCTCTGCCCAGCCCTGCCAGAGGGACATTTGGCTCTTCCAGCAGAGTTGGAATAAGCAGTGAAAGGTAAGGTAAAACCAGGAATTCCTGAGCTGTGACAAGCTCCTGCCCCACAGCCCAGGCTCAGCTAGAGCTGCCCACAAGAGCCTGGAGCCCCTGCCGGAGCAGCCAGGGCTGCTCAGGGCACAAGCACTTGTCAGCAGCTCACAGATTTCTGTGTCTTTGAGCTGTCCCCCCTCGCCAAAGACAACTTTGTGCCTGGAGCCCTCCTCCCACGGCAGCTCGCAGCTTTTCCATGGCCAGAGGGAGGACACAGGTCTCTCTGTGCTTGCAGAAAGGCTTCCCAACCTTTACAGCCCACATTATTGCCTTGCCCATTTCTGCATTGCCCTCCTGGGCTAAAAGGTGATTTTGGCAGGAGACACAAGGTCTCAGAGCTGGCTTTGTCCCAGCTGCAAGGCAGGACCTGACCCCATGGGAATCACAGCACAAAAGGCACCCCAGCAGTGCTCTCGTGTGCCCTGGGCACGGCAGCCTTTGGGCAGCTGACAAGGACGGTGCCAGCAGGGCACAGGGGACACTTTTCCAGTGATCACACAGAGCCCGAGGTGAGATTGATTCTCTCTGTGCCAGCACAGCCCCTGGAGAGCACAGGAGGGCAGCTCCCAGCCTGTGCTGGCACAGAAGCCGTTCCAGGTGTGCAAAGGAGCAAGGAAAGGAGGAAGGTGAAAGCATTCCCAGTGCAGGGCAGGAATTTGGAAGCTGACAGGAGAGCTGCTCACTCACTGGGCTGGATGGACAGTCTGGTCCCCGAGCCAAAGGTCACCTTGCTGTAGCTGCTGTCACACAGCATTTCCTCGCCTAACAAAAAGCCCAAGGAGCTTCCCCAGAGCAGCAGCTCTCCCGCAGGCTCTGCCCAGCCCTGCCAGAGCTGGGCAAACACAAATCCTCTGTGTCTGTCCCACAGCCCTGCCTTCCCTTAATGATCTTAAGGTGCAGAGCAGCAGGAATGCAGCAAGAGGAGACGGCCTGGAGGGAAGCAGCAGCAGCAGCAGCAGCAGCAGCAGCAGCAGCAGCAGCCAAGGTCCTTGGCAGAAGCTGCAGCTTTGTCCCTGGTCCCAGCTGGAGTGTGGCTGTGCTGGTGACACTCAGTGTGAGAGTCCTGCAGGAGCCCAGGGCTCAGGCTGCCTTTCAGCCACTCTGGGCTCCTGCTGGGAGGACAGGGATGAGCCCTGGCACAGGAGATGCCCTCGGCTTTGGGAACTACAACAGCCAGAGGAGGCAAAGAGGAAACCTCAGGGCTTCCTTCCTCAGGCACTTGGCAAAATTCCTGTCCTTTCCTGGCACTGAGACTTCCCAGCACAGTGCCCCAAGGGCTGGCTCTTGCTCTGCTGTGAAACCTGCTCTGGCCTGGGCTTTTCCAGTTCAGCACCAAGGTTTCCTTTCCCTGGGAGCTCAGCTCACCTTTCCTCACCTGCCTGCTTGTCCTGGGTTGCTGCTGCTGGAGCACAGCCCCCAGGCAGAATTGTTGGGTGAAATTGCATCCAAATTTCTCCAAAAATCCCCTGCACTGCTTCTGGCACAGCTGGAACACAACATTGTCTGTGTTGGGACCACCTTGGCACAGAGGAGAGACAACTCACCTGGGACAATGAGAAGTCTGGTTCCACTCCCCCAGGTCAGTTTTCCCCAGTTTCCAGAACTCACACAGTGTGTCAGCTCATTACAAAATGGGCTGGGATCCCTCCAGCCCTGCAGCTGCCCCTGCAAGAGGCTCCAAACACCCACCCGGATTTCCAGAGATCTCCTCTGGCCTCTCCTTGCCCAAAGATGATTTCCCCGCTCATATCCCTGGGGATAACTGCCCTGGACTGTGCTCACCAAACACATGAGAGATGGGAAGAACCTTCCCCTCAGTTGTCAGGGAACAGTTTAGGATCCCTGCCCCAAAGACTGCTGGCACTGCAATGGCAAAAGGGAAGGCAAGAAGCCCCTGGAGCCAGCCTGGATCAGGGTCCCTGACTCAGGCCACCTTCCCAGAGCCCAGATTTCCAGCTCCAGGAGGCATCTTTGCAGTGCCAGAGGAGCTGCAGCATTGAAAGCCTTGCTCTGCATTTCAGCCGGGCCACTCCTTGAATTGCCCAGCCCCAGCACAGCCCCAGGACAGAATTGCTGTCTGAGAGAGATTGCAACACTCAGGCACTGAGCCACTGCCTTGGCCACAGGGGGACTTGAGCCCTGAGCCCAAGGTGAGCTGGAGCTGCTGTCAAAGAGCAGAGCAATTCACAGAAAGCCAGAGCTGGCTGCCAGCTGGGAGCTGCATCTCCTGCAGCCCCTCAAGGACTTTGGACAAAGGACCCACAGGAAAGCTGAACACTCACTTGGCTGGATGGATAGTCTGGTCCCTGAGGCAAAGGTCACCTTGCCATAGCCAGACCCAGAATCACACAGTATTTCCTGCCCTAACAAAAAGCCCAGGAAGCCCCTGCAGAGCAGCACCTCTCCCCCAGTCTTTTTCCAGTGCTGGCCTCTCTCAGAGGGGCTGCAGAGGGGAGCCAGTTCCTTTCCCTGGGTCCTGTGCCTCCCTTGGGAAGCCGTGGCACAGCCCAGACTGGCCACTGGGCTGGGACATTTGGGAGCAGGTTGTGGCTCTGTGAGCATCCCAGCCAAACCCAGAGTAAGAAGGCTTGGTTTGGACACTCCTTGAAAGCAAAGTCCACCCCTGGCTATGGACACACAGAGATTACCAAATTCCCTCAGCCCCACACAGAATGACCCCAAACACAACAGAAACAGAGCAGCAGCATTGGACTTACGTGGCCTGACAGTGAGTCTGGTTCCAGAGCCAAAGGTAGGAGCATAAAAGCCTGATCCTGCATTCACACAGCATTTCCTCTCCTAACAAAAACCTCCCCCACCACCTGGCAGCACTGTCACCTACAGCCCAGCAGACAGGGCTGGATGCCAGGACTGAGCCACAGCCTGAAGGGAAGAACTGCCATGATCTGCCTGTGGGGTCAAGAGCACTCTTGGACTTGTGGATGCAAATCCTGTTTGGGACAACTGCTCTCTCTGCCCAAAGCCAAAGTCCATCCTGGAGAAAAGAAGAGACATGTAACCCCATAACTGGAGAGCCACCAGCCCAGGAAGAGCATCTTGAAAATCTCGCTGGGCACAGGGCAGTTTTGCCCCACGTGGAAAGAGTTAACAAGAAAGTGGGTGAACATCTCAGCTGAAACTGGAAGCTGTATCCCTTTGCCACAGCAGTTTTCAGCTCAGTAAGAATACAAGCTCGTCCACAAGCTGAGAGAGAAAAGCAACCCCTGCTGGCATGGCCATGGCACAAAATGTCCCGAGCAAATGTGGGCAGGACCCCACACTGGATATCTGATAGGGAGGGCATGGTCACTGACAAGGTAATTGAGGACATTGTTTAGTAGTCCTCTTCAGCTCATATCACTGGCACAACTTTTTGTATCTTTCTTCTTTATATTTACAATATTGAGCAAAAAACGATTCAAACCTTACTTGGTTTTACCCTTAGTTGCACTCCGCTTACAAAGGTGAGTTTGTTTCCATAGCTGTTCACACAGTGTTTGCCTTCAAAACAAAAACCCTTTTTTCCTTCCAGTACCTAACTAGGTCCTATGACATTCTTTTTAACTTAGTCTACCCAAGTAAACTCCTTGGCAATTTTAACTACATTTCCTGTAAAGATTTTTCCTAGTTTATAGTCTTGTTCAGTTTGGACAGAGATGGCCACTAACTGAAAGCCTCCTCCTTCATTTATGCAAAGAAATCCCACAGCAAAATTCCTCCTTCAGCATTAGATCAGCATTAAAAGCAGAGAGCTCCTCCTGGACCTTCCTACACAGCTTCAAAACACGTTTCTTAATTCCCCAAACAAAAAATTCCCTGCATGTTGCAACCTCTTTCCATGACAGTCCAGTTTTGTTTTGCTTTGTTTTGCTTTGTTTTGTTTTGTTTTTTGTTTTGTTTTTTTCCCCTAGGAGTGCAAAACTGGATGGAAACCTCTCTGTAGCCAGAATTAGGAGCAACAGAGCAAAGGCTAAGACACTTTTCCCAGCAGAGAAGGAACTGCAGGATCTGGGAATTAATGAGGACCTTGCCTGGGTTCTGGACAATGGAAATAAAAGGACAGTGAGAGGTCTGCAGGTCTGGGAGGTTTCTGGGAACAGGCAGTAGTGAAGAAAACAACTCAAAAATGTCATAACCTCATTGACACAAATGGCACAAGAAAATCCAGCCTCTTGAGTAGGTGTTTAGCTTCATAACGATTTTTTTTTCCTCTGATGCATGGTTAAGCTCTGACCTTCAGGTGCTCTCAGAAGGAAAGAACAATGGAATTTTAATGGCTGTTTCAATGCTCTCCTGGAAAGAGGAATTAGGCTTTCCTATCCATAACTCCCTTCAGGTTTTCCACCTACCTGGTTTCACCATCAGTTGTGTCCCACTTCCAAAGGTCACTTTCCAGCCAGATGCTGAATTCACACAGTGACACAGGCACTAACAAAAACCACACACAACTTTGGTCCTCACAAATATGTGTTTTCCAAAAGAGATCAAGAGGGAAACAGATGCCACCTTGTCACACACATTTGAGTCTAAATTAGGATATTTTTCCAGCTGCATACCTCTGATCTTTCCAGACAGAAACAATTCTGAATGCAGGAGAAATCCAAACCCTATTAGCATAACATAGTTGAAGTTCTTCTACAATTTCTGTAATGTTTAAGAGAGAGGAGAATCTCAGCCTTGCCCTTATAATGTGAAACAAATATTTGTTTTTAGATGTACCTGATTTCAGAATTAGCTTTGTGCCTCTTCCAGAGGTGGGTTTCCAGGAAGACTCAATTATCCCACAATAATCAACATTTATACAAAAATGGTGAAGGAGAAAAGCCCCAGCTTTTAACAGGTAGAACACACCCTTTGACATTTCAAATGGGGATGAAATTTCCACTACTTTTTAAACAGCTAACAGAGCTGTTTCTAAAACTTCCCACAGTCTAAAGAAGGAGTCAGGCAGATCAGCTAGCCAGTCAATCTCAGAAGTTAAGCAAGGGACCAGACCCAATAGAGGAAGAAGCAAAGGAAAATCAGACAGAAACTTCCAGAGAAAACCAATCTAAGGCCCTAATTTTTCTTGTTTGTTTAGTTGACAATGAATCCAGTAAGGGGTGCAAACCCAAGTCCCAGCAAGCAGCTCTATCTAATATTCTGAGTAGACAAAGGCTATTTATGTATGCTAATCTCAAATACACTCCCCAGGAGGGTTCCTCTAACTGAGGTGCTCCATAGCACAAATACATTCACTGATTTTCAGCACAGGAGCAGTTTCAGAGCTGTTCCTGTCACTGCAACATGGCAAAGCAGTTAGAAGCTAATTGTTCAGAATGTCCTCTCCTCCCCCATGCTCTCACTCCTTCAAGTTGCAAAGAAGTTTTTCCCTCTATATTCTAAGGAAGATCTAATAAAAAACCTAAGAGATTCAGTCTGTCCTTGGTGAGGAGATACTTACTGGGCTTTACCAGCAGCCTGGTTCCACTTCCAAAGGTTAGTCTGTCTGCATTTCCTGAGTACACACAGTCAAACACTCCCTTACAAAAAACCCCATGCTCTTCTGCACATTTCAGCTTCCAGGGCAGGAGATTCTATTTGTCATCAACATAAAACTCTGTGCCAAATACCTGCTAGAGATCCCCACAAAATGAAGGCTGGGGTGTCTCTACTTTGTCCCCTTGCAGGTTTTGTGTCAATACTTTTTACAGGTCAAGAATGATGAGGTGCCCTGATTGTGGGAGGCTTTGGCATAGCCAGGAATTAACAAAAGACCTCCCTATAAAAATCACAGAGTTGACATATATTTTCAAAGATGTACTGTAGAAAGACAGACATTCCCAGGAGCCCTGCACTCCCCAGTCTTGAAGAGCTTTGCAGGGGAAGATGTGACTGGGGACAATATCTGGCAAGGACACCTGGCTCAGTATTTCACATAAGCAGAACTTCTGCAGGCTTTTCTATATCTGTCAATACATATTAAATATTTTTTTAATAGGACAGAGACTTGCCAGTTCTCCAAAGAGCCATCTTCTCCTTTCTTGCTCATATAATTCCACATGTGGGGAGACCTTGTGGTGCTCTTCAAAAGAGATAAATGTGAAAAGCACAAGGAAAATCCATTCTTTTTACACTGTCTGCAGTATCTCCTTCTACCAAGGAATACCATGAACCATGAACATCAAACAACTTGAGAATTGAGACAGCTCTGTAGCTTGGTAAAAGATTTGCCATCAGCGTGGCACTCCATGCTGATTTACTTGATTTCCATTTTTCTGGGAATTTAGTCCTTGCATCCTTTTTGTGAATAGAAACTTACTGTAATTCCTGGAATGACTCCTCTCATAACAGGTACTTTCCATGAACTCTCAGACCTTACAAAACCCCCCCCAGATCTTTTCTTGCTGCTCTGTTTCCACTAAATGTTCCAGCCACACTCTCATTTAAGCCCCAGAAGTGGTAGATATGGAAGGAGGCTCCCTCCCAGGGTAATTAGATATTACTGATTCCAAGCATCTGATTCTCCAAAACTTCTCAAAAGACTCTTGTTCAGATCATGCACTTACTTGGTTTAACACTGAGCCTTGTTCCTTTGCCAAACTGCAGCTTTGCATAGGTATTTCCTGAATTCACACATCATTCAATTGCTTTGCACAAACCCTTCCTGTTCTGCAAATGCACACAAACCGGGACAACTCCTGCTCTCTGATGGGTTCTGGGCAGGACTGAACTCATAATCCCCTCCCAGATTTCCTGCACCTGGCAAAGAAAATCTAGGCATATATTTGGCATCTCAATAGAATGTTTCCATTCTGTAAGCCACCTGGACAGGAAAACACTTCCATCCTAACTGGAAGCCTCCATTTCTTGTTCCTCACTAAAAATTCAGACAACATTTACTCTGTGAAATATAAGGATGAGAAAGAGAACTTGCCCTTACAGACACGTAATTAACCATCCTCCTAACGAGTTTCTGTGATGGATATGCCCTTTCCAGCTCTTTGTTGCCTCTCCTGGTTTGTTCTGCACATATTGAAGTGGTTGACTTGCTTATGGGAGGCTTTCAGAAATGCAATAATGGAGATGTCCTGAATGCAACCCCACCGAGTTCTCCTTCCTGCACCCACTAAGGGCACACATCACTCACTGCATCCTGAATAAGATCCAGCTCCAACCAAGCCTGTAGATGAATTAACCTGCACATTGTGGTGCTCACTTGGGTGTGCCTTGGCTTTCCTCCTGTCATTTTCTCCATACCCCTTTTCATTACCAGCATCCTTCTCCCCTGCAGGGAGTATTTCCTGGCATTTGGAAAAGAGAATTACTTATGACAGAATTCAGCGAAACCAGTTTCTTACCTGTGACTCCAAGGCACAACCTGACAGAAAACACTATTGAAAACTCCAGTCAGGAATGGGGACTTCCTAAGATATTTAGCCTGATATCGACATAACACAGGTAAGAAAACCAAGTGTAAGACTCCTGCAGTATTTGAGATCATCACAACTGAAGAATTACACTCTATGGATCTGCATGATGGAACAGTAATTTGAGCTGAGTACATTTGCAAAATATCTGGCAGAGTAGGAAGGTTAACAGGTGAAAAAGCTGCTTCCTTAACCAGCCTATACTTACTTGTCACAACTATCTGTGCCCTGCCCAAATATTTGCTTTCTTTCTCCTCCAGTTGCACTACTGAGAGTTCTCTACAAAAGTCATCTCTGAAGTTTGAACTTGGCTAAAAGCATGCTGCTGAGTCCCAGAACCTGCCTATAAGGAAAAAGTTGTGCCTTTCCCAGTTCAAAATGGAGAAAAAACCCAGAAATAACCAGTCAGATGTACATAAATGGAAATGCTGTCTGGATTGGTTTTCTTCCTTTCTTCCTCAGATATTTTATTTAAATTTTAAGTGAAAATTGGAGATTTTCCTATGAACAAAGGTTTGTTCTTATTTTTTCTACAAAGTGAAAAAAAGTTCATTTTACTTTACTGATTTCTGTTTCTCAGGTATATCAGCTGTGCCTATTTGATCCAGGATATTCAATGGACGATTAAGTCATTCAGCCTGGTAGAACAAGATGACTTTTAATTATTATTAATTAATTATTTTAATTATTATTAATTAATTTTAATTATTATTAACTAAGTTTCCTTCTGAGGCTTAGATATTTGAGCTAATTTTGGATTGGAAGTCTAATGACTTCCAATTACATATTGATTGTTGAACTTGCCCAAGCAATACAGCAGTTTTAAACTAGCACTGTCAAAACCTGTGAATGAGTAGGAAATGTGTCACAGCCCCTGAAAAAGTTTGTGCACTTTGTCAGATATTGGCTTGGGCATGAAAACTTGGTGCTGGAGACTTGAATACAAACTCCTTTATAAGAAGCACCTTGTTGAAATCACAAGGGCAGAACAGAATTTAGCAGACACTTGCAGTTATCCTCTCTGTTTATTCTGCTGTGAGGCTCTAGGAGGAATCTGAATTCATCATTCCAGCTGAATCTGGGAGAGGATCTCTAGGGGTAGAGCACAAGAACATTTCTGCATCCAGCTCTGCTGAGGGCTCAGGAGTAGCACAGAATGGGCTCTCACTGGATCTGGGATGTGACAAAACAGCATTTTTGAGTGAAAACAGGTGCTGAAACACTACTTTTCCTGGAAGACTTACTTGGAAGCACAAGCAGAAGAGTTCCACCACCAAAAGGGACCTTCCTGTCAGCACCAGACACACGGTGACAAGGGTCTTTATGAAAACCACTGCAGAGGAACAGATTCCCAGTGGCTGCTGAATGCCTGAGTTAAGGACTCTCCCAAAGCCAGCCAAGTGTCCTGCTGTGCTGCTGATGGCATCCACAACAATTTGCTTCTGTTGCTTCAAATTTTGGTAAACTAAATCTTATCATAAATGGGAGCATTCAATACTTTTCTTCCCACGCCAGTATATTTTTTGGGTTTGTAAAAGCAAACAAATCTTCTATTTCACTTTTTTTCCCCATTAAAGGTATTTCATGGCTGCACAAACACAGTATTTAGTATTGCAACATTTCTCTGCAACCATTATTTTGTTAATATATTGATTCTAAAAGAGCAAAAACGATGTGTCTGAAGCATTCCATGCCACTGCCCTGGTAACACAATGCATTTGAGAAGGGTTGAGAAGGGTTAAGAAAAATCAATAATGAAAAGGTTTTCAGTCTTATGGACACTCACCAGAAGAGAGATAAGATTTCCTAAACCTTCAAACAAATCAAATACTTAGAAAAAAAGAACACAGAAATGTAATTACTCAATTATCCGTATTCACTTACTTGGTTTTATAATAATTCTTGTTCCTTGTCCAAAAGTTAATTTCCCAATATATCCTGTGTTCACACAGCCAGAAAGTGCTTTGCAAAAACCATCCAAAGAAATGTATTTGCCTTTTTAACTCCTCCTTTCCAGGAAGAAAAACCAACCAAACAAAATTGGGAGTGCTAAATTATAATACCCATAGTTTATTATGGAATAAAACTCATGGCTTAACTAGAGACATCACCATCAACCTGTTACACCTAATTGTATTCACCCCTTCCTTTTCTCTCTCTAAACTGGAAGCAGATTTTTTTCACCAATGAGTCATTCTCACTCCATCTTAACTCTATATCTACTATCAGCCATAAAAACAGTTACAAGCCAATCCTTCACGAGGAAAAAACCCAACATTTATATTCTCAATACGTCTTTCCATTTGTGAAGGTGAATTAGTAGGTGCAGGGAGAACTTAGAATAATGATGTGTGCAGTAATAAAAACCTTAATGGACTCAGTTTCTACTGGTACCTCATTTGCTGGCAAACATACCTGGCTTAAAATTAAAGGAAGTTTCTCCCTGTGAACATTGCCAAAACACATTACAGCAAATTGCTTCTCCTTCTGTTAAAGGCTTGTGCCACATAATGGAATAGCAGGAGTAGCAGGAATAGTCTCATCAGAACACTGAGCCACTATAGCTGAAATGAAAGCTGCTTTACATTTATTTCACCTGCAGATAAATCAAAGTTGGGTATTTCTAAAAACCATTAAGTTCTTACCTGCTCCTACTGATAGTCTGATAGTCTACCTCAGGATGAAAGCCCACGGATACTGGTATTTTCTGAACACTAGAACTGCTGGTTGCAAAAAACAAAAAACACTAAGAAAAATTGGTGGAAGATAAAGACACTCAAGAAAATTTCCATCAATAAATTTTAGTGATCAGGGTCAGGTAAGGACACACATAAATTCTTCACTGCCCTTGCTATCCCAGTGATTTTATTCCTATGTTAAATATAAATTAAGCACCAAATTTCTTGGAATATTGAAATACAAGTCCTCACATAGCATTCACCACTTCAATTCTGGAAACTTAGAATAAGAAAGTTCCCAAATCATCAGCTTAATAATCTCCATGGGGAACAAGTACTGGGCATCTTTGCCCAGATCTCAGAACCTGCAGTCCTCAGAACCACAGGCACTTCCTTCCTAAAGCCTCTCATAATTCTTTCTGGCTTTACTTTTATACCCATTCCTCTTTCACATTTAAGCTCTTGATTTTCACCTCCAAAATTACACCTTGTCAAACCTTTACAAAATCTTGGCCATGGAATCTTCTGATCCATGACAGATTTTCTCCCTACTTATTAAAAAGAAGAGTAATTATCCAATGCTTTTTTCAATTTCTAAAGGTAAAACTTGTAAAAACCTTGATTTGAAAAGAAACTGACACTTATGTTCAGGGAAATGAGGTATTTTGAGAGACCAGAAACATGCCCTATGCATGTGAGCTGTCTAAATTTACTACAGCCCTAGTGTCCCTTACAACCAGTAGGAAAACAGGAACATTTTTTAAGTACAGTTCTCATCTTGGGGATATTAACTCTGAAAAAAACAACCTCAAAAAGCACTGAAGAAGATGGAAGCAAAATCCCTTTGTGATGGCAGATCTGACCTGGAATATTTTGTATGAAAGGGAGTAAACCGAGCTCACAAGTCTGACAGTTTCAAGATGAATATTCACTTATTGAAAGGTGACACATCCACTATCTCTAGTAATGATTGTCATTTAGGAGAAAAATTATCTCTAAACTCCTGAATCACAGATACATAGCATGGTTTGGGTTGAAATGGACCTTAAACCTTAAATCTCACTGCAGCCCCCTGCCATGGGCAGGGACGTCACTCACTGGATCAGGTTGCTCAGGGTCCATCCAACCTGGCCTTGAACACTTCCAGGAGTGGGCCAAAACTCATCTCAGTATTATAAAGATCAGGTTTTGATATGTTTTCTCTGGCACTTACCTGGATAAACAGAGAGTTTTGTCCCTTTTCCAAAAGTCAGCTCATTGTAGCTACCTCCGGAGTTTCACGGTGACAAAGAGCTTTACCAAAACTGCTGCCAGTAGCTTTGGAGTAAAAGGAGCTTTTCAACTTTGATGTGTGCTCATAGATCTCTCAGGGTGTTTCTTCTCAAGCTCCCTAAGTCAAAACTGAGCAACCTGATCTAGAGAAGGTGATGAGGTCTAGAGAAGGGGGTTGGAGTGAGGTGATCTGTAAGGTCAAATCAAACTATTCTGTGATTAAAATACTCAAAAAATTCTCACAACAATTCCATACAGTGAATCCCAGAGCTGTGGGCTCCCATCTCACCAGCCCAGCTCACATCTATCACAGAGGAGATTGTGGTCCATCCTGCTGTGATAGCTGCAACTCTAGAAATCAGAATAATTAACTGTGAGCAAGATGAACAAGATAAAGCAAGACAGGAGTGAAATTTTCCTATTTTGTCCATCCCCCTCAGTTAGTGCTCATTTTATCACAGCTTACATGAGCCTGCACCATCAGGCATCTCACATCAAAACTGTCTAAACTCCTCATCCAAGGGTCCCCATCCCCTGAACAGCACCAAAACCATGATGAAACCTTAAGGATTTATTTCTCTCTGAGATATGAATTTGCCCTTGTTCTCACATTTCCAGCTTTGGGGTAAAAAACCTCCAAACCCAAACAATGAAACAACAGTAAACCCCAAAACCAAACCAAACCAAACCAAACCAAACCAAACCAAGCAACAACAAAACCACAAACACCTCTATAATCTTCTTGTATAACTAAAATTATAGACAAACAATCTACAGAGCAACTCAGTCCCACTTTCTGCCTCTATTTCCATTCCAACAGATGCACAGAGATTTCTAGAAACTGGCACTGCAGCCCCCAAATTCTGTATTTTCTCTTTCTGGCCTGCACAAGACCAGCTACACATCAGTAACTCTGACAGCTTGCATGCAAACAGAAGTGTGGAATATACACAGTAAATTGTTTTTTCTTCACGTTCTTTTTTTCCATATTCCTCTTCTATTATACTCACGTGGATTTACATTTAGAGCAGTCCTTGTCCCAAAGCTGAGTGCAATGCCATTTCCAACATTCCTACTGCTATGGAAGTTAGCACAAGACCACCTCAAAATACTACTCTGAACTCTGATTTAAAAATCTGTGGAAGCCACACAATTCCAGGAACCTATTTTCTGTTGCTTCGTAGCTACTCTGGAATGATCAGATTCCTTACAGTCCTTCAGAAATCCTTGACTTTATTATTAAACTCTTCCTTGACCAAAAATTATTTTCTCAAAACTGGAATATCACAACTGTAAGAAACGTTACAAAAACTCAAGAAATTTTGCAAAAACCTGAACTCAAAACCTGCTGAGCTCTCCCAACTAGAACATGAAGAATCACTTGTTGCAGCCTGGTGTAAAACACCCTGTTCTTTAAGACACTTCTGAGTATAAATTCCAAGATCTCCATGTAGAGCAGCTGTTTGAGACAACCATATGCTTCTGCTCCAACCACTTTTATACTCTGAACACCTCATTAGACTCTCACTATAAAAATTCAAAAGCTCATGTTCTTCACCGACAGGGCTGTAGGGGCTGCTCTAGTGCTGCTGAGAGATAAAGCTGTGCTGAAAGCCGTGAAATTTGTAATTTTTGACAATTGACACTGAATTGCTGCTGCTGATTCACTGAGGACAAGAACTGATTCACTCCTGTCTAGTTTAGCTGTAAACCAAGAGATTCCATGGAGATGTGTTCCCTGTTTGGACTCACTCTGTGTATTGTTCATATTTAAGGAGAAATTATCTATCTTTTAGACAAAAAAGAAAACAAACAGGCTCAGAAGTTCTTGAGCTGAGTGGGTTTTAGCATGATATAATCCCTTGACAAAAAGTAAGCTGATATTTGCCACAAGTGTTTTCAGTACCACAGAAGGGTTTGTTTAAAATATTGAGTTTAAAAAGAAGGGAAGCAAAGCAGACTGATGCATGTCATTCATTTTTCATCTCATCCACTGCTTCTAGATATTTTTCAAATTGCTGATGTACAGGAAAAAAAGCACTGTAGGATTTTAATCCCAATTTTCCTTTGTCAAATGTAACTTCAAACCCTTCCACACTGGACAAAGAATTCTACATGGTGTCTCTGTCTCTGAACAGGCAGTAGCTTCCCAACTCTTTCTCATGTAACACTGGAAATTGAAACCACAGACAGTTTGTCCAGTCAGAAACAGGTCTGAATTTGCAGAATAACATCAAACTGAAAACTTCTGATTTATTGCAAGGATCTCAGTTGCTACTGGCCTTCAAAAGTTAAATGAACTTGAATAAAAAAAAATTGTAAATAATAAATGAAAAAGGCATTTAAAATTACTAAGAAATAAAAGCAAAATAAAAATTAAAGTAGTAAGAATTAAATTAAATATGTAATTTCTTTTTATTAAGTTCGTGTAAATGCACAGGGAGTAATGTGATATAATTTGCTCATATCCATCCATTTACAGTGTTTTTTTCTACTCTTTCTTACTTAGCTGCATTTTCTGTTCTGAATGGTATCTCTGGGGAGATGCCTCTTTGCTATATTAGACTAAAATTTTTAAAGCAATTGCTGTAAACAAAATTTTACTGATTAACTTCATTTTACTTCCCCAGACTGGCTGCTGTAGTTGGCAGGAAGTGATTTGTGCTTCTGTAATTTTTTTTTCACGTTTTGGAATTGGAAATGGGAGTAAAAAGAAATAACATCCCTGCGTTCCTCCAGGCAAAGAGGAGCAGCTCACCTGAAAACACTGTCAGCTGAAATCCAGACACAAAGTGGAGTGTCTCAATGAAGGTGCCCACAGCAGCTCAGCCCTTTACAAAAACACCTCCTCCATCCTCTCATTAAATTTAAGACGTTTCCATGGCAAATTATGATTTTTAACTATTGCTTATCACATAGAATAAGATAATGTTTGTTTTAGAGTAATTTGAGAATTATATGCAGGGATTAAACATTTAAAGCCATGAAAGATCCATGAGAATATCAGCACCTCTAAAACCAGCCATGCTTTTCCTGGTATGGTAACTATGCTTACTGATATGATAGTGATGAAATTAATAATTCTGTGCTGGTTTCTAAAATAACTGAATACATGCAGATTTTCCTTAGAGCAAAAAGAAAATTTATTCAAAACTTTTACTTTTCTCAGGAATGCAATCTCTCTTTCTGTGTCCCACTCGATGCAGAAGAAAAACATTCTGCATGGATATTCAGGATCAGCTGAAAAGAAAATCTGGGCATCCCTTCCAGAATAGCTTAGTCCATCACTTCTGCTCCAGTCAGGCAGTCTCAAAGTACATTTACTTGCAGCAAACAAGAAACAGGAAAAAATTAGAACCATTAGCTGATGATATGTTCTTGGCTGGAAAGAACAGCCAGGATTTTGTCTTTACTCAGAGTTATTGTGACTAAATGGAAGTGTTTGTGGTTCCTGCACAGCAGTAACTCCCAGTGTCAGTGTAACAACACTTCACAAAATAATCCCTTTTTACCATGTCCAGGTGAGTTTTTCTCTGTAGGTCAGCCACAGCACAACTGGCATTTGGAATTTTCCCAAGTGCCATTCCCAAAATTACTGGACAACATAGCAAGGAAGGAAGTAAAGGAAGGGGAGCAGAAATGATTTCTACACAAATTCATTACTTTTCCAAGCCATCCCTTATGTGCAATCCCTACCAATATCTTCACCTAAAAGCTGGCTAAGATGAGGAAAGAAAAACAGCTGAAAAGCAGCAGATCACATCACTGAACAGTTTTGAATATCTCACCCAAATTTCCATGTACACAAACTTGTTCAACAAATGGGAACTTTCGCACTGATGCTGCTATAACATATAATTGGAAAACTTTATATATTTCTGTAAAATAGAAAAACTTTTATTAATTCATATTAATTTAAAGACAAGAACAGGCCAATTCTGTGTATTTTAGTAATTCCATCCTCTTCCAAGTCCCTGCACCACTTTGCTACAGAACAAGATTTAAGGAATTTAATTTCTCTCTCCTGTTTCATAAAGTGAATTATCTACCAAAGGATAAGTGATTTTCCCAGAGTCACACATCAAGTGACCATGTCTAAGGCTGTCATTTGAGACCCATCCTCCCCTTGTTGCCTGTTCCATTAGATCCTTTACAGCTTTTCAAAGCACACCCTTGGAATTGTGAAGCCTAAAGGAGACTGAACAGCTGGATTAAATTAAAGAAGTATATCCACAGGTTTGTGCCATGCCAACACACTCACCTGTTGGCAGAAAGAGTCAGGTCCACCAGCAGAACTTGATGTGAGAGGCCCCAGAGAGAAACCCATCAGCAGACACCTATTCCAAAGGCTGGAGCTCCTGAGGAAAGCTCAGCTGCAGCCTTCCTGCAGGAAACAACTTCCTCACAATCTCCTTTTCCCGGGGCACCAGGCACTCTGGCACTTGCATTCTCTCATTTTTTTATCAGCTTCTTCATTGCCTGCAGCCAGAAAGCTTGGACTGCATTCCTTGCTGGTTCAGACTTGCTGCTTGCTTAGCTAGACATCAACACCCTTAGAAAACTTGACTTAGGTATAACACCTTTTGGGGAACAAATGCATCCCTTAATCCCTTCAAGGCATCTTTCCTCCATCCCAGGAAATTTTGACCACCAAGTTTCTTGAATAATTTAGAGTTTAAAACTCCCCTAGAAGTACTGATGAATTTTGAAAGCAGCGCTACAAATGCTTCCCAAATTCTACTCCATTTCTTCTGTTGCAAATATAATTTCCAGCTCTAAGCCTGCTTTAGTTTGAAGTTTCAAATGAAGCTTCTCCAAATAGCACCTCAGTTTTTCAGCTCTTTCAGCTTCTTGATCCCTGACTTTCTAAAGCCTCTGGATCACTTGCAAGAGTTTCCTACTGCACCAGCAGACAAGGCCAGAATGCAAATGAAGAGCAAAGAAGTTTAAATTGTGGCATGTGCAGACACAACACTTCTTGTGGGGTTTGGGTGGTTTCTTTGATTGGTTGGTTTTTTGGGTTTTTTTTTCTTCCGTTTGAGCTATTTTCTGCATTTCATGAAACTGAAAATGTTGTGAGAACAATGAACACTTTGGCCAGAAGGTGTCAGGAGAGATAAGAGAAAGAAGTTCAGTTTGCATCAATAACTCTAATTTTACCAGGAACCTTTTAGTATTTGGGGAAACAGAGCACACTGGTCAGAATATAACCATCATATGCAGGAATATGATTATTCCATTGTATTTTTAATGCTGTATTTATAATCTTATCAAAACAGAAATGTTTATGTGAAGAGAAAGTGAAATACAGTCTTTTTACCTGTTTACCCTCTCAAATAAGTTGAAATTAAAAAGAATATTATGAGGAAATCTGATTTTAAAAAAGGGGTGTGTGTGTGCATATTTTTAACTTCATTACATGTATTTAAATTACTTCTAGCAAATTAAAACTCATAGAAGTTTCGAGGTTTGCTTTGAGTATCCTTTTAAATATATGCTCATCCTTCCTCCCAAACACAAGCCTTGAAGCCAGGGTTGCAGCAGCTGCAGTGGTGGGCACAGGCAGAGCTCTGACACCCAGCCCAGCCTTACAGCAGGAAGAAAGGAGCAGCATCAGCCACATCCCCTCCAGACCCATTTGAACTGCAAAGGGAAGCACCCTGCCCTGTGCCCCTTTGGCAGGAAAGCACTAAATGAAGCCCAGGTCAGGTTGCTGTGTTGTGCCCAGAGGCAGCCAAAGGTCTGAGGGTGAGGAATTCTGGCCCTAGAACACCATGGGGCAAAACCTCGAGGATTTCTGCAAGAGCAAGGCTGAGGCTTTGATCTGTGCCAGTTCAGGGACCTGAGCAGCAAAGGGATCAGGCAATATAGAGATGTCAATACTTTCCTGAACTTCCCCTTCCATCACATTCTTGCTGGCTCTGGGAAAGCCAATCCACCGAAGGAATGGGACTGGGAGTCCTGCCTGGTGCTGCCAGAGCCTTTCTGGCTCCATCCTTTGTGTCTTGGGCACAAAAACGTTTCAGATATTTAATCTTGCTTGGGTCATTCCCATACATTTCTGAAGCAGCAAGAAAGGTATAGACTGGAAGCATAAACACACCGGATATATATAAAAATACAACAGAAAATGCAAAATATTTTCCCTGCTATTCACATTTCCTTATTCTTCATGATGCTTTCCCATGTAACATCTTGAAAAGAGGTTTATTATTTCAAGATACTTTTAATGCTCCCTGCCACAGGAGAGAGCCATTTTGAGTTGCTCAGCAGTACAGATGTCAGGTATGACACTCTATGTGGTACTGTCATGGTTAGAAACACAGGTGTCTGACAAGGAAGGTGAGAACCTCCCTTGGAATGGAAAAATATGATCCCTTTCCCTCCAAATTATTATAATTTTGAAGTTAAGAGGCTTTCAGACAATGACATGGGAAAGGAACGGCAGTTCTTTACCAGTATGTGTGTGTATAACAAGGCAAACAAACAACCAACAGCAGCAGCTCCATCAGAAGCAGACCCCAGTCCCAGCCTGCTCTCGGCTGCAGGCACTTTCCCCTCGGGTGCAGTTCCGGGCACAGCCAGCAGGGGCGCTGCTGGCTCCCGGCCGGGCAGGGCGGGTGCGATGATTCCCCCGCGCCTGCAGGGGGCGCTGTGGAGCGAGCTCGGCCGCCTTTTCCCGCTGTTAATGGCGGCTCAGGGGGTGGAAGGGATGGAGAAGGGGCTCCCTTTACAGACCCCAGGGATGGAGAAGGGGCTCCCTTTACAGACCCCAGGGATGGAGAAGGGGCTCCCTTTACAGACCCCAGGGATGGAGAAGGGGCTCCCTTTACAGACCCCAGGGATGGAGAAGGGGCTCCCTTTACAGACCCCGGGGATGGAGAAGGGGCTCCCTTTACAGACCTGAGGGATGGAGAAGGGGCTCCCTTTACAGACCCCAGGGATGGAGAAGGGGCTCCCTTTACAGACCCACAGGAGCAGCCAGCCACAGTGCCCCTCCCAGTGGTGAAATGAGCTGTAGCAGGAACCTTGGAACAGCAACTGGAATAACAAGGATGCACAGATCCCAGAGTGGTTGATGAGATATATCCAAGGTTCCCAGCTGTAGCAGGAGCTGCAGGATGTCCTGATGGGCAAGGGGTGTGGGGTTGCAGTGCAGTGAAGAACCCAGAGCAGTGGCAGAGGAATGGCAGGGCTGGGCCGGGCAGCCCAGATCTGAAACAGGGAGAGGCTCCCTTGGAGGTGGCTTGAGGGTTTGGGGTCTTGTATTCTCCCCTGAGGCAGCAGAGTTGATCATGAGGGTCCTTTCTAGTGAGGTAGGGTGTTAATAAGGTCCCAGCCCAACAGCTACTCTTACGAGCAAAGATTCACACACAGTAAGGATGAGGCAGGACAGGCCTGGGCCCCAGCAGTGGGAGTGAATTCTTCTCACATCAAGCAACAGTTCAACCATCCTCCTCCATGCTGACAGCAAGAGAGAGCTAGGAGCCGTGACCAGCCCAAAATCTCAAGATATCTCTGCCTCTCCCAAGAGAATGCCCCTTAGATACAGGTTAGGGTCAGCTGCACTCCTCCCTCTCACCCTTGGCTGCATCTTTAGTCTCTCTTAAGTATGGTCCTTCTTGTCTCTTAAAAAGCAAATGGGACAAACTCTATGAGAAAAAAGAACCAAAATGAAAAATCCTAACTCTCAACAGTGACTCACTAAGGGGGAGTAAAAATACATATGATCTGATGGTGGCGAAATTTTTCCTAAAATTACTTTAAGAGTTTTACCAAAGTTCACATGATGGGTGATCTTGTCACCAAAACTGTGGGAAAAAACAAAACTCCCCAGCAAGATTTTTTAGTGTTAGAGAATTAAGACATTACTTTATTCTGGCTGGGATGTTGTTCTTGCCAGGATGTGCAACAGAAGTTGTTTCATCCACTCATCGCCTGGGTTGCACAGAGAAAATCCTTCCCATCACATGAGGTATTCACTAGATTTTTCACATACTTGTACAGTCAAAACCCATGGAAATTCATTGGTTCCATGTTCATTGTTCCCAACTTACACAGTTGTGGTGGTTCATTCTCCCCCCCTACTCCTTTCAGGCTGCAGTGTTATCTGAGAAAATGTTGTTGGCCTTGAAAACAGCACCAGGGCTCAGGTCCTTCCAAGCTTATCAGAAATGTCTGCTCTCTGGAATTGCTAACGAGCTGATGTTTTCCTTATGACCAGCCTTGGAAAATATTCCTCAGGCCTGAGGAAAATATTCCAGCATGCCTATTCTCACACTTTCAAAGAAGGTGCCAACCCAAATTGTGGCCAGGATGAAATGTTGTTATGAATGAAGCCCACTCTTGTTACCCTATAAATAATGGTCCAAAATGGGGCTCGTTGGGCTCTCCTGGACCACAGTGGGCTGTGACCAGCAATCTCCCTCTGAGTGGGATGCCCTCAGAGCCAGCAAACCTGAGGGTTTGCTGTACCTGGAGGATCACTGAACCATGACGTGTCTTGGCTGATACCCTCACTCCTCGAGGCCTGATCATTTGCCCATCAGGAGATGCAAAATGAAGATTTCACTGACCTCTGAGGGGAATTTTTCACAGGTACCTTGCTTGCACTGACTGTTTCTGTGTGTGTGCATGCACCTATGCACATGCGTCAGCAAATCTGAGGAAAATACTGCTTTCTTAGATGTTTAAGCACCTCAGATATCTAAGTATTCAGGCCTGTAAGGTTAAGTAACAAGTTTAATTAAGTTCTGCTAAGTGTTGGTCTTTTGCTAAGTTGTTAAACATAAGTTTTTCTAAGTGTCCCTTTGTTAAGTTGCTAAGTTTGAACTTGTGAAAAAGGTTCACTGTCCTGATAAATTTTAAAAGGTTTAATAGAAAACAATAAGAGACAAACAATAAAGTAAAAGGTTATACAGGCCGGGTGCTTGACATTCAGCCAAGAGCACACACTAACTCAGAAAACACTTCCTTAAATGCATCAACATGTTGCATATTCATAGACCTTTATGCATTATTCAATATGACCCCCTCCCACAACCTGTAAATCATCCTTTTTTTTTTTTTTTGGCACAATCCTGTCACCCACCCCCTGATCAATAAATTCCTTCCCTGGAATTCTGGTGATCCTCACCCCTATCTTCATCCAGATAAAATA
This sequence comes from Cinclus cinclus, assembly GCF_963662255.1. Taxonomy (NCBI): domain Eukaryota; kingdom Metazoa; phylum Chordata; class Aves; order Passeriformes; family Cinclidae; genus Cinclus; species Cinclus cinclus. The sequence goes on along the minus strand of NC_085069.1, from coordinate 2,531,691 downwards.
ATCCAAGAATATGAAGAATTTCCTGATTATTTTTTTACCATTCTCTGAGTTAGTGACATAAACAAAAGCTGTTTACACCACCATGTTATAGTCCAAGAAAAACATGCATTTATTGCATTACTATTTTTAAGTTTTGTTAATAGCAGAATTAAAAGAAATAATATTCATACAGCAAAGTTTAACAGCATTATACATATGGCATTCATTTTAATATTTGCAAAAACCCTATAATACAATAAGTACTTGTAACAAACATAAGCTAAGTTTTGCCAAGTGTCCCTTTGTTAAGCTGCTAAGTTTGAACTGAAATAATAAGTTAGGTTAAATGCTGTTAAATCTTATTTCCCTGTTAGGTTGTTAAGGCAAAGTTACAAATAAAGTTTAAGTTAAGATGGGTATAAGTTAAGTGCTTTCCCTATATTAAATTACTAAATTAAGGTATAAGTTAAGTTAAAGAACTGTTAAGTCTGAGTATTGCTATTAAGCTTTTAGGCCATGTTCCTTTTTATACTTGCATGCACTGTCTTTTGATATACACACACCCCTACACACACACACCTAGACACCCACAACCAAGGGAAGTTCTAAGTTCTTTCTCTTCTGACTGCCTGGAATTTGGTTGGTTTTGTTGATGTTTGTTTTCCTTTCCTTGTTGGCCATTCCTTCCCATGCATCTGATTGCACTGTTTTTGTCTCAGGAAGCATGCTCAAAATATAAATCTGCCAGAGAAACTGGGAAAAGGTGTGGAGCGCTTGAGAAAATGGTTCTGGCTGTCACTGGAAAATCAGGATAAATGTCCTGGTGAACGACTCTCCCTGAATTATATTATGGTGGTAGAAATGCACTAAATGAGCATTTTACTGGATTTGGATTTGCCATGCAAATTTCACGCAGCTGCTGCAAGGGCTGCGGGTCTTCTCTGGGTGTCTGCAGGGCCTGAGGCTCTGACCTGAGCAAGCTGAATGCAGCACATTGTGCTGTGTCCTGTGCAGAGGCTCACTTGAAGCCAGCAGGATCTCAGCCAGAGGGAGAAAAGCCTTCTTTCCCCGGCAGGATGTGGTTAACTTGTTTTTTCAAAAGCAGGGGAGGGTTAATCCTGCCTGCTGTAACTGAGTCACAAATGGTGACCACAGCATCCTGCCTGTAGCCCGTGAGAGGGGGGGGAGCTGGGGAAGGTGTGTGCTGGCCTCTGTTAGGTAAGAACCAAGTTGCCATGGAAAATATCACTCCATCAAACCACCCAAAATTATTTCCTGGTGGCCCCTTCCTCGTGCCACTGAGTGCCAAACAACAGCAGGGTTTCTTCTCTGCTGCTATGAGCATTTTCCTCCCTCATGCCTTCAGCGAGCTCTCTCCTCACTGAAGCTCCTCAATGTGCCAGAGAGACACTTCCCTGCACAGGCTCTGGAAAAGACACATGCAGCCAACAGGAAACCTACATTATCAAAGCTGTGTTTGTGATCCCAGTGGGCTTGAGGACAGCTGGATTTCAGCAATCTCTGTCCCAGGTTCAGAAGAAAAAGCACAGAAACCCCACAGCATTTTGGCCTAGTAGAACTTTATTTTCTTCTCTACTACAGGAACCTAAAATGCTCATACGATACATCTGGCAGAAGAAATACAGGCTTTGTAAAGAAATGAACATTAGGGGGTTGAATGACATCACTTCCCATCCTACACAGCTCTTCTCATCTACGGTACTCACTTATGAAATCCATCTAAAAGCCAAAGCTCCAAATGGCAACTGCTGGGCTTGAATTCCCTCAGCAGTACTACTGCAGTTGCACAGGCAGTACCACAACATGCCTGGGAAAGGTGCTTTTGAAAGGCCACGTACCTAGAGAGAGCATTGGAGTTCTCAAAGCTATTGAAGCAGCTGGGACACTTGTGTGCAAATGCCACGAGAATGGGGACATTGCTTAGCAGGAGGATGAGGATAAATGCACTCCCGTCAGGTCTCAGAGGAGAGCAAACAGCAAAAGCACTTAAAACTCTTCAGTGTAAATCAGCTGGCCAGGCAGGAGTGACCAGTGTTCAATGTCTTCAGGGGAAGGTGCTGCCTTGTGTCCTGGGTGGTCTCTGTCAGCTGCTCTGGCCCTGCTTGTTCCAGCCCCTTGTGCTGCTGGTTCACGTTCTTTCCTGCTCTTCCTCGGGCTCCTCTTGCCTTCATTCCCCATGACTGGAAGAACAAAGGGGGGTTTAAACTCCATTTAATGAAATTGGCTCTAGGAACCAGTGTTTGATAACTGTGAGCTCCCTTACCTCAGAGAAGGAACAACTTGATACTCAGGAGGGTGTTGAAGGCGATGCTCTTTGCCAGCAGGACTCTCAAACCCAACACAGCCATGGACAGCATGTTCACTCTCTGCCCTTCAGCATCTGCCCAGTGACCAGAAAAGAGCAGAGAGATCATGGTCTAGGTTTTGATGTTGTCATCTTGGCAGAAAGTGGCACAATGCACAGGGTATGATAGTCTCAGGGAAAGGAAGAGCAGCAAAGGAGCAGAGATGGAGAGCGTGGCAACAGCAGGGGAGCCCGGGGTCTGTCTCTGTCGCTTTTGGCTTCCTGGAGCTTGTGTGCAACTGCAGGAGCAGCCTTGGAACAGCAGCTTGTGTCTGGTGAATGTGTTGTGTTCTGCCTCCTCTGCCCTGCAGAAAATCCATGTCCATGCCTTTATCCCCCAAACAGCAATGTAACTTCACAACCTGTTTGGTAACTCACCTGGTGCTGAGGGCTCTGTGCTGTTGCAAACCCTCTTACTGGCCCCTTGACCTCTTGAATAACTTTCAGGAAGACTAAAACAATCCCACAAAAGATAGAATGTGATTTAATGAAAATACCTCAACACATACCCCACTTTCAACCTTTTGTTGTTTTTGGAAACGCTGTTCCAGGCTGTACTGCAGGTGGTTTGCTGCTACAGGATGAAATATGTAGTCATAAGGAAATACACATTTTAAACAAATAGGTTGTGTCTTCCCTCTTCCTCCCAAACAGTTGAAACAATTTCTTTCAGATGCTTTGAAACATCTTTCAGCTCTCCCTGCTGAAATACCAAATGTCATTCTCTTTTCTGCTGGCTGCCCAGGGCAATGCTGACTAGCATGAGAACAACGAAGCACCACAGGACACTGTACCGAGAAATGTGTTGCACCTGTGCCACCAAACTGTACCTGGCAGTACTGTTACCACGTTGCTGTCATCCTTGTCTGTGCAGATCACCTCTGTTGTTGAGGCAGATCTGTTCTGTTCTGTAGAGGACATCTCCGTGTTCTTCGTATGGAAAATCGTTGGCAAAGGTGTTGTTTTCCCAGTGGTGGCAAAGTCTTCTGCTTTAGTTGTTTTCTCCACAATAACCTCTAGGACAGAAGTTTTTGGACTGTATGTAAAAAACCCCATCACTGGAACAGAATTGATTTACTTCAAACTTTATGGTTCAGTCTGAGTGACCAAAAATTCACATGTACTATTGCTGTGACTAATTTGCAACATTCTCATTTACTGTCCTTTATGTTGTCATTCCTTGCCAATAGAGGTGCAAGCAATGAAAGATAATTGCCTAAACTCGCAGGCAGATGCCTTGCAAAAAACTAGGTGATTGCAAAAGTATTTAGTACCTTCAAGTCATGGTGGTACCATGATTTGGTTTTTAAACAAAACACCTTTTCCTCTAGATCAGGTAATTTATGGAGAATCAATGGCGATCACAAAAAAACAATGTCAGAACATAACTCAGATTAGCCCTATGAATTACAGTAAGAATATGGAACTGGACAGGAATCCTCCAGCAGCCTTCCTGGCCAGAAAGAGCTCAGCTTATGAAATCCTGTCAGACACATCCACAAAGATTTACATGTCTGCTTTGACAGGAGCACCCTGAGGGGTCTCTGGGATAAAGAGAGCTGCTTCAGGCTTTTCGTTTTGCGTGGTGTCTGCCTTGCAGCTGGGTCAGGAGATGCCTCAGGTCTAACATTTTGTTCATCCAAGGTACTGATGGAAGTTGGATCTGATTTTACAGCCCTTCCCCATCAGCCCTATGGCACTGCTGAGGAACTGAGGTGAAAGCCAAATCGTGCTCTGCCACGGCTTCATGGGTCAGCTACAGAACTACTAGAGAACTGCACACTTGTCCACACCTACAGCAACCAGACACCCAAGGGAAATCAAACGTTCCCTTCCCAGGTGGAATTGTAGTTCAGAGAGCAGAGGATTTGTTTTATCTGAGCCCAGAAGCCTCAGCCAAGTCCCACTAGTTTGCATTTTGTGACAATCCAGCCATGAATTGCTACCACTACTTGCTTCTGGAAGGGATGTGTGGTTTATGTTCTGAATATTTTTTGGACAAAGAGTTGTACTTCACATTCACTTTAGTCTTCTAGAATCACAGGAGGAGCCCTCTATTCTAAAAAGTATTGGGCGTAAAATAACATGTGTTTTTCTTGCAGTCCTTTAAAGACATGCAGACCTTGGAAGGCACAGCAACAGTTCCTGAGGGGTGCACCTGAATCTTTAGGACAACACAGATCAACATCAAAACCCCTCTGTCACCCCAACATTCACAGTCCCATAGAACAGGCTGGCATGACATGTATCTTCATTGTCAGTCATGGAATTCCAAATAAAGAAAGGAACTACTAAGGCTTCTTATAATCCCTACTCCACACACTGGTCTTTTCAGAACCCACACAACTTGGCAGCCAATTGTCTTTCATGCCAGGAGCTCTTGGATATGAGGCACTTGTGAGAATTTAAGCACAGGGCTATTTGACCTCCTTCCTCCTCTGTCCCCAGGGCAGTGGAATTACTTCCCTGGGGACACTGTCAGTGTGGTGCCAATGTCAAACCAGAATTTCTCAAAGCAGGCCGTTACAGATCTGTCTCAACACTGCTCAGCACTGTGAGCTCTTCTCTGAGCTCTGCAGTCCAGCCCCAAGTCAGTCAGTGGAAGTCCACTGGAGAATTGGACACCTGACAGCAAATTTGAGCCAGAGTGCTGCCCAAACTGGGAGTGAGTGATCCCATGCTAAGTAGTGCCCTGCTGGTGTTTGGGGATTATGGAATAATGGTGCTATGCAGATTCAGCCCAGTTGTTCCTGGGAAACCTTTCTGAGCACATCCAAGCAGAGGATTTGGCTTGAAAGCCTGGCTGGAGTGAGAGTGCTCTCACGAGATCATTGCAGATTAAAATCCTTACAGTGATCCAAACCATCAAATTCCCTTTTTTCACCTCCACCCCAATTTTAAATGACATTTTAGAAAGAAAGAAACGTCACTTACTTGGTACAACTGTGAGAATCGTCCCCGGTCCAGTTAGTGTCCTCACACTGCTAAGACTCATTCCAATAACTCACTTTTTCCTCATGGTGTTCAAAAGCATTGTAAATAAAGAGATGGGAAGCTAGACAGTTGGCTTAATTGTCCATAGGTGCAAGTCCATGAGAGAATTCAGAGGTAGATTCACTTTGCACCCTGGAAAGAGAAAAAAATTGCTTGAATTGCTCAGTGATTTCATTTAGCTTGATTGAGTATAAAATTTTCAAGTTCTCCCTTTCTTCTACTTTTAGAACCTTCATGAATTCTTTTATATGTCCAGGATAAAAGGAAATATAAAAAGAATGTTCTTTTTCTCATCTTAAACTTTACAGTCCACCGTCTCCTTTCTTTCCCAAACTTTTTCACTCCATTTGTTTTTGTACAGGTCCCTATGCAGCTCATATCATTGTGGAACCCCAAACCCCAGACACTGTGATATATTTAATAGCAAAAAATGTCTCTGTTCCACTACACAGAATTTTGGATTATACAGGCAGTCACATGACTTCTTCAGTGGTTTTACCCCCAACATACCACCTTAAGAAACACCATATGGCTTTCAAGGAAGGATCTCAAATAATATCAGAAAGGTTGAGTTGTACATGAGAACTTGGGGATTGCATGACACCTTTGAAAAGTCTGAGGGAGTTAATCTGGATAGACAGAAGGAACATTATCAGTACTTGTTTGCTATTTCAAAGCATTTCTGAAAATTCTTCTGACATGTAGAAAGCTGTCCACTTTTTTCCCCTTTGTTTCAGTGCTCAGAAGCAGGAAGAATGTGCCCTCTGGGCTCTTAGAATTGGTGCCTGGGGGTCATTTAGTACCTTAGAAAGTCCTTCTGGTGTTTTAGGTAAGAGGAGAAAGTAGGCAAAATAATTGTTCTTTGTTGTGTAGAGGCACTGAAACCTTGGGAGTGAGAATCAAAGAGTGAAGGAGTGTGTTGATACTGCACAGCCTGGGTTTTGGTAGCAGGGTGGGGCCACAGAAGTGGTTTCTGTCAGAACCTGCTAGAAGCTTCCCCCATGTGTGGCAGGGTCAATCTCTGATGGCTCTGAAGATGGACATGCTGCTGGCCCCATTAGAGAGGTTGATGCCTCTGTGGTGGCGCATTTAGGAAGAAAATCAAAACGGGGCATGTGCAGCTTTTCCCAAGGGTAGGGAGGTGCTACGGCCGCCGCTGGGGCAGTGCCATGCTGGTGCAGCCTGTGGTGAGCCTTGCCTGCCTGGCTGCTCCCTGCTAGCCACGCTGCGGGTGAATGGGCTGGGCAGGGTCAGTAGTTCCCCCTTTCCCTGCATGAGGAGAGGCGTTAAAAAGCACCAGCAGTGGCCCCTGCCCACGCGATGGCAGCGGGGCCGCCTGGCCAGCGGTGAAAGCATGGCGAGCGATTCCCCAAGGTGGAACCTAGACAAGTGTAAATGTGGAAACTGCACCACCTAATTAGTGGCTTAATTTTCTTCTGTCTTCACACAGAGTTAGGATTAAAAACTCAAAGGAGATGAATTTTACCATGTTTGGACTTGGTTTATTAAATCTTATCTAAAGCACAGAGAGTTCTGCAACACCTCTAGCTACCATCTAAAAGTGAGCAAAAAGGAGGTGAACCTAGCTAGTTCAAGGTATTTTAAAGCTAAACAGTCCAACAAAGAACTATCGCCTATATTATTTATACTTTTGACCCAATAACCAAACTCCTGTGGCCCACAGTGCAGCACTAACTGTCCATCCAGAAACTGCACCCTAAAATCTTTAAGAAGAGGGAAGAAGAGAGAAAGAGACAACACCCAAACCCCTCCATCTTGTCCCATACCTATTACTATATTCTAAAACCTTCAAATTCCAAACCCTTCACCATGTGACACCTCAAACTTCTATTCCAACTACTCCCCCGTAACTCTAACTCCATCACTCAAATTTGGAAGCCTTCTCCAAGGCCTCAAGTCAAAAGCAGTGTTCTCCAGGGGATCAGTGTCAGAAAGCACAGAAAGCTCAAAACTCCCAGGCTTCTGGGTTCCAACAGAAAAGATCAACTTCTCGGTGTTGCGGGATCTTGCAAGAATCTAGCAGTTTTGGGAACATTGTTTGCCTGTCGGAAGGACCCCATGGCATAGCAGATGAAAGATTCCTCTCCCTCAGCAATCAGAAAAAGATACTGGGTGACAAACTGACTGAAACCCCCATGCCCTGTCTCACTGCATTGTTGGTGGGAAGGAGGGAGGGGTTGGGGGGGAAAAGTGTGTTTTAAAGGCTTCTTTTACTTCTCATCATCCTCCCCTCTGTTTAAATAAACTGACTTTATACCTTAAGATTTGAAACTCTTTTACCCTTAGAGTATTTTTTTCTTCCAGTCCTTAATTCATGAGCCCTTTGTTAATTGTTTTCCCTCTCCTCTGCCCAACTGCAGCAGTAGAGGGTAAGTGAATTATTTTTGCGATTGCCTGGCATTTGGTCAGTGTCAAACCAGGACAAGGAGGTTTTGTACATTGACCAAATCCTTCGAGAGACTAAAGTTTTGCATCATTAACCCTATCTGGACCTTGATGGCCGGAGGCCGGGTCAACCTCTTAGGCTCTGCAGCTTCAGGAGCTCATTCCTGCCTTTTTTGTCAAAGGAGAGGCTCGCTGAGTTTGTGCCCATCACAATGGGAAATGAAAGTTCTCATGATGGCAAAGTCCGGGAGCTTCTGGCACCAAGAGGAAGGCTCTTGCTTCACATGAAGGTTTGCCGCTCCAGAGTAGACTCAGAGCTGTGCTAGCAAATGATGAGCTGGGAGCCATGTCAAATGAGGTGTCCAAGCCCATCACTCCTGAGTCACAGAGGAAAAACAAAAGAAGTGGTGAATGACAGCAATGGAATGCTCTGAGCTGCTGGACCAGCTGTCGCCTTGCCATGGATTTGAATTGGGAACACTTCAAAAACTCTTGCAAAACGTATTGCAACGGCAGTCTACTTCTCTTCCTTGTGGTACTGACGACAGGGCAATGGGAGACCTGGGAAACAGCAGGATGGTTCTGGGAGTGATGCCTTAGAGACCTAGAAATCAAACAACACACTTCTGAGACAGTATTAGTATAGGAGGTAACATAAAGGCTGGTCTTTATTGGAGGCCTTCAAGGGACAGATATAGAAAAATATCCACTCTACAAAGGCTGAATACAAATTTATAAATTTAGCAAAATAGCATAATTGACAAGAATCCCCAGTTAGAAGCACAAGTGATGAATTAATTTCCCTTTTTTTGGTTCCAGGTCTTCTGTAGGTCCTCTTTAGGATAGGAACTCAACTTTGTTTATGACAATATGTCTGGGGATGGTATTTCATCCTTGGCTCCCAGGAAGAACCAAGATAGGGTAGGCACCTTGGATCCCCAGGATCTGTAGCTTCTGGAATGAGTTCTATCTTTCTGCAAAGAGTAGGGAAAGGGTAGGGATAAGTACTGAATCTAGCTAGGAACTCTGTAACTATTTAACAATATTCTACAGAGCTATGAATATATAGCAAGGTAATAGTTCCCGCCCACTTGTTCAATTAGACCTGGTGATCAAAAGTCTAAAATGATCTGTTTTCAAGAGACAAGATCTCAGGGTGAATTTTGAAGAAATTGTTCTTGGAAAAATAGGAAGGATTTCCTGCTATTTGAGTAATTCTGGGAACCAAATTAATGTATGTGCACAGAGTTGTCTGAGGAAAACCAGACGAGGTAGGGCCACCATGTTTCCCCCTTCAAGAGAAGGGAGGGAGAGAGTTTGTGTGTGGTGGTTCAGTTGTTTTCAGTCACTGTGGTACGTAGCTCGCACTGTGCTAGACACTTCTACAAAAACATTTGGGGTTTTTCTCAGTGCCAGGTGATGTCTACTCTTTGATGTCTTTGAGGAGCTCCTTTTGTTTTTCTGTCCCTCTACACTGCTCAACTTCTGAACTTCTAACAGTGTTCCAGAGGATTCCCTACATTAAAAATAACATTATCATCCTTGCTGGCTTTGGTGGATAGAGTTTTAATGTAATTGTATTAATAGTATTAATGTCATTGAAATATTGCCCTGATTTGTATCTGGGGAGAAGTCACACAGGCTTCATAACTTTATATCTATTTTTATTCTGTATTCCCTAAGCACTTCTGGACCTTCTTTAAGCACATCTGTCCTTAAAGCCCATTTGCATGTCAAAAAAAAAAAAAAAATCATGTTTAGAAATGGTTCTGAAAATATTTTGGTTCAGCTGATGACTCTCTTTGCATTAATGACCAAAATAAACTTATTTACTCACCTATTTAATTTTAATATTTCTTACTCAAGTTCCATTTTTATAAGGGTCATATGAGACTTTGTCTCAATTAGATCAGCATTCTTTTAATCTTGTGAACTGATTAATTCACAACTGAGCTAGCCAATGTTTTGAGTTTTGATTTATTTGTATGTGCTTTTCAGTAAGTTTCTATGTGGGGATCATATGGTCATGGTTGACTGAAACAGGCTTTTGCTTTGATTTTTATCTTACTTTAGTCATTTTGAATAATGAAAGCCTGGAATTGTGGAACATTTTCCTAATCTTCAGATGCAGTTCTAAGACACAAAAAGCAAATAGCATTATTTCATCCTGTTTGCATTGTTGTTCCCCAGGATAGAGGTGTGTTTCTCATTTTCAATCAATGTTTGTAACAGCAATGCTGATATTTCCCACTAGTAACAGGCGCATGTTCATCTGATGTTCCCATGAGTGTGTGAATTCCTTTTTCTCTTCCTTGTTGCTTGAGTCATGCAGGAAAGCTGGGGAATATGTTGATGTGATGCTTCCAGTTGGTCCAATCCTTGGCATGAAAAAGAGAACAAGCCCTAAACACCTCGTGCAATAGGCCTGGGCACACACAGGTGCCTCTCACATCCCCTGCCCTGGCTGGCAAATCTTCCCAGAGCAGTGAGACCTCCCCTGCTCCTCACTGAGCTCTCCCAGGCTGTTAAACAGCCCCTTCCAGTTGAGTGGCCACAGAGACACACCTGTGCTCACAACCCCCACAAACCTCACATGCTTGCATTTCTTTGCTTTAAAAGCTCAGTTTTGCCTTTCTTTTTGCTATCAATGTCCTGGGGCAGTGTCTTGGTTTGAAAGACAGATGTCTGCCATGGGAGGTGGGAACCTCCCTTGGAATGCAGAATATGACCCCTGTCCGTCTGGATTATTATAACTTTGAAATTAAACAGGTTTCAGGCAAAGACATGGGAAAACAGCCCCCAGTTCTTTACCAGTATGTGATGCAGCTGGGCCGGGGATCGTTCAGACCCTGGCTGCCGCCTGACTTCCTGGATAGTGAAGTCCCACAGGGAACAGCCTGTCCTGGAATCCAGGCAGTCTCAGCCAATGGAGGTGCCAATATGCAAGCAAGGCCTGGAATTCAGGCGATCAGTTCTTGTAGTGATTTCGGCTCTAAGTGATTTCAGCTTAGCTTGTGAGGTACCTTGGCTAATGCTGGGATTGATAGTATAGGGTTAAAATGTCTCTAAAATCATGGGAATTGTATAGATTCAGGGGATGGTAAGAAACTTTGGGTCTGGTAGGCCTGGGAATGGGAACTAGGCCCTGGGAGTGGAAACTAGGCCCTGGGAATGAATTAGATCAAGTGAAACTGCGCCTGTGTAATCATCGTATGATAAATGATGCGATTGTTTGGTAGTTGAATATAGTTATTGTTTAATTGCAATAAGAATCACAAGAAAGACGTTTGGGGGACCTGGTGAAAATTATGAGAATTCATGCTTGGATAAGATCAGTGTATACAATAGAACAACATGGGTTTAATAATTAATATATAGTTATATAATGAAAAGGGTATAAAAGCATGTTCATCTCGAATCCATGTTGGAGTCAGATTTGGGTTTGTACCCCGGCTCCCAGAGCTCTTCAGAAAAAGCACCTGTATATAATCATCCTGTGATTATGTGTTTCCACGCTAACAGGATGAGAGATGGGGAAGTGCTGTATAGAGGTTCCACAGAGTTCTTTATCATCTTCTTCTGTGAAGGGTGTCCAGTGACAGCGTCATTCTGCTGAACTGGGTAAAAGTAGGGGTTTCTATAGGGAAAGCATGGCTTGACAGAATGAACAATGGTTTGGGGCTAAGGAAATGTGACCAATAGTTTTAGAAGGAGATAAAGCAGGGTCCGAAGTGAGAAGGGTGTCTTAGCCTAGTCACCGTGACTGAGCAATTCTTATCTAAGGGATAGTTCTCCGAGGAGGCCTTGTGAGGGGCTCTGCTCCCTCCACAAGTAAGTGTGTGTATAACAAGGCAAACAAACAGCACCACCGGCAGCAGCTCCATCAGAAGCAGACCCCAGTCCCAGCCTGCTCTCGGCTGCAGGCACTTTCCCCTCGGGTGCAGTTCCGGGCACAGCCAGCAGGGGCGCTGCTGGCTCCCGGCCGGGCAGGGCGGGTGCGATGATTCCCCCGCGCCTGCAGGGGGCGCTGTGGAGCGAGCTCGGCCGTGTCTCCCTCACGCGGTAATGGCGGCTCCGGCGGTGGAGCTGAGGGAGGCGGCTCCTTTCTGAAACTCACGGGGAGCAGCCGGTCTCAGAGCCGCGCCGAGCGGCGGAATGTGCTGTAGCAGGAACCCCGGAGTGGCAAGCTGGAACCGCAGAGGTGAGCACACCAGGGTGGCAAACAAAGCATAGCAAAATCTCTAAAGCTCTGGCCAGAGCCACGGGGGGTTGGGTGGACACAAGGCGTTGAATTAAAGTGTAGAAAAACGGCCTAAGCTGCAGCAGAAAACAGCGGGGCTGGGCAGTGGGAGCCAGCCTCCCACAACAGTGGGGGATGCTCCCTCTGGAAAGGGAGAGGAGTTTGGGGTCTCGTGTTTCTCCCGAGGCACCGAAGCAGATGGTGAGGGTCCCTCCCAGTGAGGTCTGGTGTAGAAAAGGTCCCAGTTCAATGGCCCATGGTAAGGAGAAGCAGTGAAGACTAAAACTCTGCAGTAGCAAAAAATTGTCACCACAGCAGCAGCCCAGCACCAAGACCACAACTCTCTCCTATCTTATTCCAGACAGAGAGACAGAGACGGAGAGACAGAGAGACAGACACAGACACAGACACAGACAGACACAGAGAGACGGAGACAGACACACAGACAGACACACAGACAGAGACAGAAACAGAGACAGAGATGCAGACGCAGACGCAGACGCAGACGCAGACGCAGACACAGACGCAGACGCAGACACAGAGAGACGGAGACAGACACAGACAGACACACAGACACGGACACAGACACAGACACAAACATAGACACAGACAGACACACAGATAGAGTCAGAGACACAGAGACGCAGACGCAGACTCAGACGCAGACAGAGACACAGACACAGAGTGACAGAGACAGACACACAGACAGACACACAGACAGAGACAGAGAGCCCTGAGCTCAACCGCTGATCCCAATCTCAGTCTCGTGGTATCTCTGCACTTCCCCAGAGCAAGTCCCCCAGCTAAGAGACTGCATCCAGCTACACCCCTTTCCTCCTCCTCTCCATCCCGGCCACACCTTTTCTCTCTGAAGAATTATCGTTCCCACCTCTTAGGCAACAAATTGGAGAAAATTCCCTGAGAGGGAGAAAAAACTGGAAAAATTCTAACCTCCAACAAGAGGAAATGAGAGCCGAGGGAGTCCCCCTTTCCTCTACAAATGGGTCCCTAGGCAGGTGAAAGCGTATTTTGGAGGTAGTTTGTGTATGGTTGTTGGAATTCTTCCTTCATCCCTTGCTGAGGGGTCAACACTTTCCAAAATAAACTGTCCTGGCCCTTCCAGCATAATGCTTCTTGTTCCCTGAAAAATCTCCATTTGTATTTTAACAAAAATTTCTTCTTCTTAGGGAGGAGGGCAGGTGGAGAAACAGCTCACTCTGTCCTTCTCTCTCAGAACATCCACCCAATTCCATCACACATTTACCAGAGGCTATGTCCAAGGCTTTTATTGATAGACAGCTGGTTCTGGGATATATCTGTCAAGAAGGCAACTTTTCTCTTACAGGCTGTGATGGGAACTACCTTTTTCTCTGGACAGAAACATCCTACCCCAGCTCTCCAACAAAACAGGAAAGTTACTGGTGATGGATTCCCTGGAGACACTACAGGTGATCACAGAAAAGTAGATACTGAAGGTGAAACAGTAAGTCACAATGTCAGCTATGGAGAGGACAATTAAAAGCACTGATTTGAAAAGTGAGCTGGAATATCTGCTCAGGGAAGTCCCTGGGCTGCTGACACAGACAAGAAAAGAGGGAGGGGATGGAAGAAATCAAGTGGCATCTATCTTTGTGTTTGTAGCCTTTGCAAGACAGATGACATTGGTCTGGCTGGCAGTGCTGTGTTGAATGGCTCTGAGATTAATCTGCAGCCATCCTTCCATCGAACCTTTGGGAAGATGACTGGGGACCCTGTGGACAGGAACTGGGGATGCAATTAGAAGAAACTGAGGAGTTGTACTGGTATCTTAATGGGAGTTGTAACAGTATGGAAATACTAGGGTGAATCACTGCTCCCTGGATGGAATGCAGTTGGCACGACTGGAGACCCACACACGCCTGCTATGGGGGATGGAATGGAGTGTGGAGCAGACAGAGACGAGGCACCATGTCCTGGCTCTGCTGGAATCCTTGCCGGGAGCAGAACTTGATCGTATTTTGTAGCTGATAAACTTCATTCCACCTGTCAAGCATCGGAGACAGGGGAAGTCATCCTACTGCTGTGACAGCAGCTGTGGCCAAATCCCTCTCCTTAGATGAACTTGCATCATTAAAGCCTAATAATAATATTAATGCACCCCTCCATCCCAAAGTTACCCACCCCTGAGGCATGACCTCCCCTCGCTGGGCACGTGCTCTGTGTTTGTTTTGGCTATATCTTCAAAAGCAAAGCAAGAGAATTTTGCACCCATCAGTAACAGAGGTATGCATGACTAGAGTCACTCAAGCTCCACCTAAACAAAAAGAAATAATATAAAAGTAAGTGGAGAATGGGGGAGAAGTTAGGGAAGACACCAGTATAACTGCTGGGATCAGTGGATGGGCTGAACCTGTCTTCTCTCCCATAGGAACACCTATTGGGTAAGAATCATTCCTGAGTGTGAACTGAACATTTTGTTGGGGATTTGAGCTTGTCTGTGCATTCCTTCAAGTATATTTTTGTAGTCAGACACTATCACTGACAATCTGTGAACCTTAACCTATCATGATTTTATATTAATAAGGAGTTTTATTCTGAAACTGTCAATGTGAATCCTTCCTGGGTGCTGGCAGTCACTGGCAGCAGGGAACACACTCCAATAAAGAGGAAGACCTGCTGAGGGGTCTCCCTGAGGCTGATGGTGACTGAGTCACTTGAGCTGCGCTCTGATCCAGCAGGATGGCCCAGTGCAGGGTCCCCCCTAATTGGGCACTGACATGGTGGTTGTGCACAAAGGTCTCAGCTTTCCTGGGGCACTGGCAGACAAATTAAACACCCACAAATCTCCCCACACTAAGGGTTGAGGAAGCCTCCCATTTTCATGTGACAGAGCCAAAGGTGGGAACGGGGGCAAAGCCTGGGGACACCTCCCTGACCCTCTGGCATCTGTAGCTCCTGTCTGTGATGCCTTGGGCACTGTGCTCAGGAACACAAGCCCAGGGATGCATTTGCACAGGCCTCCTTATGTCTTCCATGAAATCCTACACTTCTAAAGAAAGAAATTAAATGCTCAGTGCTAAGAAGAAGAACACCTGTGTTAATTGACATGGAGCCAGAGCAGGGAGTGCAGAGGAGTTTTCCATCATGTCCTGGGAAAGTCCATCTTAGCAGGGCAGTTCCTGGTGCAGTGCACTATTTCCTCAGATAGAATTTAAATCATTAGTTTAATAAATAACACTTTAATAACTAAAGCAAACACTGCATGTGTGAGCAAAGCAAAGGAGGGAATTAATCAACTGCTTCGCACCGACAGCCAAAATTTCAATCTATTCCAGAAAAGCAGATATCCATCATGCTTAATGGTAACATGGAAATGCCACACCTTCTCAGCTCCTTCTTCCTGACCAGGTGCTCTGTAGCAGCCACCCACAGCAATGTCACCCCTGCTCATCTGGCTTTGCTGAACAGCCTGGCTCCATCCACCACAGACTCTGGCAGCTACAGCAACACATCTCCATCATCCCATGGCTCTGCAGCCGAGGCACAGAGGAGAACTGAGGCCATGCTGGACAGGAGCCCAGGCAACGTGCACTAAACCTGCACTTCCCCAAACAGCCTGGGCACTTCCCAGAACAGATCCTCCTGCACCAGAAATGGTACCAGCCCTTCTCCCAGCCCTCCCTCCACTGCCTTTTAGTGCCACCAAGCAGAGGGATGTTTCCTGCACCTGCCGTTTCCTGACAAGAGCCCTGGGGAGCAGCTGCTAGAAAGAACTGCTGAGAGATCTGTCTTCCCCATCTGGCAGTTTTTGATCCATTCTGCTACAGAGCTGCTCCAGGGTGATTTTTGCTCCACAGTAATACGTTCCTGCATCCTCTTGCTTTGCTGCCAGAATCCGCAGGGGGAATTTGTCTTTTAATCTCTGATCTATTATCTTAAAGCGCTCTTGGAAACTTTCTCCATAGGTACCATCCTCCTTGTAAATCCATTCCTGAGCACTGCTTTGGCCCTGACGGTACCAATACATGGTGTAGTACCTCATAGAATCCCCATTCATGCGGCACATGATGGTGACTGTGTTTCCCTCTCGCACGGTCAGCTCCCTGGGCTGCTCCAAGGTGGCTGCACCAGCGAATGAGATGGCTGCAAAGAGCAAGAACAAGCCACAGTCACTCCAAGATTCAGCAAAGCTCAGGGCAATGATGTTAGGGATTTGGACTCGCAATGGACCAGTGGGAGGACAAAATCCTCCTCTTTGAAGCCAGCTGACACACACAGGCAGAGCTGGTAGCAGCTATCAAGGCTCGCAAGGAAGGACATTCCACAATTTCCTCCCTCCTTTTCCCTGTCAGACAGGAAGTGTTTCCTGATTTTCCCCAAAGAAGCAGAAAGCATCTGCACCATGGCTTGCCAAATCCCTTTGTCCTTGCCAAGATAGGATGGTGAAGAACCCACTCTGCTGTCCCTGAAAGTGCTCTAGATGAGCACAGGGAAGGCAAAGCCCTGACACAGGCAATGGGGCTCGTGCCCTGTGCTGCCATCCTCCAGCTGGTGTGTGCCAGAGGGGCTGCAGTGCCCCAGGAGCAGAGTGCCCAGTGCCAGGACAAAGCCCTGGGCCCCAGGATCCGAGTGCCCCAGGGAGGTGCCCTGCGTGTGCCCAGGCTGCAGAGGAGGCAGCTTGGATGGAGGTGACGAGCTGACAGGCAGAAGAGGAGCAGGGCTGCTCTCAGCGTGCTCCACAGGCAGGGCTGGGCAGCTGGAGCCAGGGAACAGGTGTGGCTGCAAGCGCTCAGCACAGCTCCCCAGAGCCGTGCAGAGCACAGGGCCACGCTCAGCTCCTGGGGCCAGCAGCCCTTCCCTGCACTTACCTACAATGGGCAACAAGCCCACGCACAGGGCACTCCACATGGCCAGGCCCGCTCTGTCTCACCTCTCTCCACCTTCTCTCTGCCTGCACAGCAGCTCTGCCCACACCTGCCCTGCCTGTGCCTCTGGCACTGCTCTCAGGGCCAGTCCCTCCTGGTCCCTCCCTCTGCCTGTGACAACACTGAGGGGGAGAGGTGGGGCAGAGAGGAGGAGCAGAACTTGAAGCACTTGGTGATCTCCTGCCTGTCTCTCACCATGTGTTCCCCATCTTTCTTTTAAGCCCTCTCCATATTCACACTTTCTCTGTGATCTTGTGAAAGACCCTCAGGCTTGATTTGGAGCAAGTCAGTGGGAACATTAAATTGGGAAATACCATTCCTAAATCACAACAGCCCTATTTGGCATCCAGTGTGGGGCATGAAGGGTTGAGATAAGAACATATCTGCCCAGAATGTGCTGATAACAAACCTGATCTAAGCATTAGTTGTATTAGGTATGGAAGCACTGGTGACAATGCTGCTTGGGCTGTTCCTGTGACTGGGCTAGGTAACCCTGTTTATGTTCCTGGACGTGCTCCTCAGGATGATACTGTGCAGGGCTGTGGGCATTGACAAGGGCATTGGGAAGAGGACAGAAACTCTCAGCCTCTGAAGGTCACTCCTGTCAAGGGTTAGAGAAAGATGTTCTCCCAAGGATGATCTAGCAGTGCTCCCAAGCAGGTGGAACATCATGGCCAGAGAATCTATTTGTCATCAAAATAAAACTGTATGTGTAAAATGCCTGTTAGAGGTGCCCACTGATGGAGGCTGGGGTGTCTCTACTCTGTCTCCATGCACGTTATGTTTCAATACAGGTCGCAAAGGAGGATGTGCCCTGACTGAGGGAGGCTATGGCATAACCAGGATTCAACTAAGGCCCTCCCTACAGGAATTACAGACATCTATTTTCAAAGCTGTGCTTTGGAAAGAAAGACATTCCCAGGAGCTCTGCACTCCCCAGTCCTCAAGAGTTTTGCAGGGGAAGATCAGGTTCCCAATCCTTCCATTCAGACAATATCTGCTGCCTGCAATATAAGGGAGAGAGAGAAAGAGAACTTGCCCTTACAGACACGTAATTAACCATTCTCCTAACGAGTTTCTGTGATGGATATGCCCTTTCCAGCTCTTTGTTGCCTCTCCTGGTTTGTTCTGCACATATTGAAGTGGTTGACTTGCTTATGGGAGGCTTTCAGAAATGCAATAATGGAGATGTCCTGAATGCAACCCCACCGAGTTCTCCTTCCTGCACCCACTAAGGGCACACATCACTCACTGCATCCTGAATAAGATCCAGCTCCAACCAAGCCTGTAGATGAATTAACCTGCACATTGTGGTGCTCACTTGGGTGTGCCTTGGCTTTCCTCCTGTCATTTTCTCCATACCCCTTTTCATTACCAGCATCCTTCTCCCCTGCAGGGAGTATTTCCTGGCATTTGGAAAAGAGAATTGCTTATGACAGAATTCAGCGAAACCAGTTTCTTACCTGTGACTCCAAGGCACAACCTGACAGAAAACACTATTGAAAACTCCAGTCAGGAATGGGGACTTCCTAAGATATTTAGCCTGATATCGACATAACACAGGTAAGAAAACCAAGTGTAAGACTTCTGCAGTATTTGAGATTGAGGTTACTAAGAAATTCTGAAAGCAGTACTACAGGTGTTTCCCATATTCTACTCCATTTCCTCATTTACAAATTATTTTCATCTCTAAGCCTGCTCTAGTTTGAAGTTTCAAATGAATTTTCTCTGAATCTCACTTGAGTTTTCCAGTTCTTTCAGCTTCTTGATCCCTGACTTTCAAAAGCCTCTGGATCACTTAGCAAGAGTTTCCAACTGCACCTGCTGGCAAGGCCAGAATGCAAATGAGGAGCAAAGAAGTTTAATTAGTGGCATGTGCAGACACAACACTTCTTGTGGGGTCTAGGTGGTTTCTTTGGTTGTTATGGTTTTTGTGGTTTTTTTCTCCAGTTTGAGCTACTTAGTGGATTTCGTGAAGCCAAAAATGTTGTGAGAACAATGAACACTTTGGCCAGAAGGTGTCAGGAGAGATAAGAGAAAGAAGTTCAGTTTATATCAACAGATCTAATTTTACCAGGAACCTTTTAGTATTTCAGGACAAAAACAGGCAGGTCAGATTATACCCAGAAGATGCAGGAATAGGATTATTCCATTGTATTTGCAATGCTGTGTAAGACAGGAGAAGGATTCAGTGGCACAAAAAACTGTTTAATAGTGTCCATTCTCATGGTGTTTTTCATAATGTTTTCCCACGTAACCTCTTGGAGTGAAGTTTATTCTTTCAGGATGCTTTTAATGTTCTCTGCCACAGGAGAGAGCTCTCACCATTTTGACTTGCTCAGCAGGGCAGATATCAGATACCACACTCTATGTGTTAGACTCATGTGTTAGGCCTATGTGTTAGAGGAAAAATTAAAGTGCTAGAGGTGAAAATTTTCCTCACATTACCTTAAAAGTTTTATTGAAGTTCCCCTTGTGGGTGGTCTTGTCATTGAAACTGTGAGAAAAAACAAAAACTCTCCAACAGCATTTTCTGGTGTTAGAGAATGAAGGCAATACTTTGTTTTGGCCAGGATGTGCAACAGCAATAATTTCATCCACACATTGTGTGAGTTGCGCAGAGAAAATCCTTCCATCACATCAGGATTTCACTGGATTTTTTTGAGCTTATACAGTCAAAACCCAGAGAAATTCATTGGTTCAGTGTTTACTGGTCCCAAGTTACACAGTTTGTGGAAGTCGGTTTCCTACTGATCCCTTCACCATCGATATTATTTTGGTTTTCATTCTTGGTTCTCTCCTCTCTGTTTTCCCAGACCCGGTGTCCCTGACCTTGCCAGGGGTGATGTTTGGAGTTGATGTTCATTAATGGTTGTTATCTTTAGTGTATCTTCTGTGCTGCTGCCAGTCTGCTGACATGTTAAGCTCACAACTGCAGTGCTGAAACAGACCTTTGAAAAGAACCTTCAATTCCTTTCCCCCTTGGCAAAAGTGAACAAAAGCCCTGGGGAAAGGTATATAAAAAAAAATTTAAAACTTCTCATCATTTCCCTCAGTATGAGAAAGGTATCACAGAAATGAAGAAGGATTGAGGTTGGAAGGGACCTCTGGAGGTGATTGGGTCTCCTCTGCTCTAGCAGGAGCGTCTGGAGCTGTCTGCCAAGGACCATGTCCGGGTTGCTTTGGAATATCTCCAGGGTCAGTGGCTCAGCCTCTGGAGATTTTCAACGGATGTGTGACAACAATCAAACATGGGCACAAATTAATCTGCAGGAGAACAGAAACAGAACTGTATAAATACATTGTACCGAAGAGTTCTACTTTTAATCATTCCCCATTATTTTGGTGTCATGGGATCCCTCACAGGACAATATTGATTTTTCAGGTGTCAGGATAATTCTGACATCAGGATAATAAACATGCAAATGTACTTTGTTCAGCAGAGGTTACTCAAATCTGGAGCACAGTATCTCTACCAAACTCTCCTCAGCTAATATCAGCTGGGAGAACTGCAGATTCTGTCCTCTTCTATGGAATTGACCACACTAACACAATCCTGCTATTGGACTGGAAACAATGCTCTCCTCCTGTTTTCTTAAGCTCCATGTTCTGCACGGCAAATGCCAAATGAAAAGCCACTGCTTAGTGGGGCCATTCTGGGACCCTGGCCTGAAATGAGGGCTTTAGGTCAATGAAACACGCACTGTCAGAGGTGTCAGCAGAAGCAGCTTTAATACAAATGTACCAAAGCGTGGCACAGGACGTGACACACACTGCAGCTCTGGTACACGGATGAAACAGGGACAGGAACATCGGATTAGAATTAATTTGGAAGGATTGGTGTGGAGGCTGGGGGCAAGAAAGGCTCGAGCTGCAAAAGGAAATCCCTCCTTTGAGTCATGAGGTACAGAAAGGTCACCCCTGCTTTCTAAACTCCTTCTCAGAGGTGTGGCTGGATCCAACCCTGGTCCCAGACTTCATTCTGACTTAATGACCAAGGCATTATAACAGCACTTAATCATTGACCTTTTCTTCCTGTGCTTCTGATTGCACTGTTTTTACATAAGGGAGCATGCTCAAAATATAAATCTGCCAGAGAAACTGGGAAAAGGTGTGGAGCGCTTGAGAAAATGGTTCTGGCTGTCACTGGAAAATCAGGATAAATGTCCTGGTGAACGACTCTCCCTGAATTATATTATGGTGGTAGAAATGCACTAAATGAGCATTTTACTGGATTTGGATTTGCCATGCAAATTTCACACAGCTGCTGCAAGGGCTGCGGGTCTTCTCTGGGTGTCTGCAGGGCCTGAGGCTCTGACCTGAGCAAGCTGAATGCAGCACATTGTGCTGTGTCCTGTGCAGAAGCTCACTTGAAGCCAGCAGGATCTCAGCCAGAGGGAGAAAAGCCTTCTTTCCCCGGCAGGATGTGGTTAACTTGTTTTTTCAAAAGCAGGGGAGGGTTAATCCTGCCTGCTGTAACTGAGTCACAAATGGTGACCACAGCATCCTGCCTGTAGCCCGTGAGAGGGGGGGGAGCTGGGGAAGGTGTGTGCTGGCCTCTGTTAGGTAAGAACCAAGTTGCCATGGAAAATATCACTCCATCAAACCACCCAAAATTATTTCCTGGTGGCCCCTTCCTCGTGCCACTGAGTGCCAAACAACAGCAGGGTTTCTTCTCTGCTGCTATGAGCATTTTCCTCCCTCATGCCTTCAGCGAGCTCTCTCCTCACTGAAGCTCCTCAATGTGCCAGAGAGACACTTCCCTGCACAGGCTCTGGAAAAGACACATGCAGCCAACAGGAAACCTACATTATCAAAGCTGTGTTTGTGATCCCAGTGGGCTTGAGGACAGCTGGATTTCAGCAATCTCTGTCCCAGGTTCAGAAGAAAAAGCACAGAAACCCCACAGCATTTTGGCCTAGTAGAACTTTATTTTCTTCTCTACTACAGGAACCTAAAATGCTCATACGATACATCTGGCAGAAGAAATACAGGCTTTGTAAAGAAATGAACATTAGGGGGTTGAATGACATCACCTCCCATCCTACACAGCTCTTCTCATCTACGGTACTCACTTATGAAATCCATCTAAAAGCCAAAGCTCCAAATGGCAACTGCTGGGCTTGAATTCCCTCAGCAGTACTACTGCAGTTGCACAGGCAGTACCACAACATGCCTGGGAAAGGTGCTTTTGAAAGGCCACGTACCTAGAGAGAGCATTGGAGTTCTCAAAGCTATTGAAGCAGCTGGGACACTTGTGTGCAAATGCCACGAGAATGGGGACATTGCTTAGCAGGAGGATGAGGATAAATGCACTCCCGTCAGGTCTCAGAGGAGAGCAAACAGCAAAAGCACTTAAAACTCTTCAGTGTAAATCAGCTGGCCAGGCAGGAGTGACCAGTGTTCAATATCTTCAGGGGAAGGTGCTGCCTTGTGTCCTGGGTGGTCTCTGTCAGCTGCTCTGGCCCTGCTTGTTCCAGCCCCTTGTGCTGCTGGTTCACGTTCTTTCCTGCTCTTCCTCGGGCTCCTCTTGCCTTCATTCTCCATGACTGGAAGAACAAAGGGGGGTTTAAACTCCATTTAATGAAATTGGCTCTAGGAACCAGTGTTTGATAACTGTGAGCTCCCTTACCTCAGAGAAGGAACAACTTGATACTCAGGAGGGTGTTGAAGGCGATGCTCTTTGCCAGCAGGACTCTCAAACCCAACACAGCCATGGACAGCATGTTCACTCTCTGCCCTTCAGCATCTGCCCAGTGACCAGAAAAGAGCAGAGAGATCATGGTCTAGGTTTTGATGTTGTCATCTTGGCAGAAAGTGGCACAATGCACAGGGTATGATAGTCTCAGGGAAAGGAAGAGCAGCAAAGGAGCAGAGATGGAGAGCGTGGCAACAGCAGGGGAGCCCGGGGTCTGTCTCTGTCGCTTTTGGCTTCCTGGAGCTTGTGTGCAACTGCAGGAGCAGCCTTGGAACAGCAGCTTGTGTCTGGTGAATGTGTTGTGTTCTGCCTCCTCTGCCCTGCAGAAAATCCATGTCCATGCCTTTATCCCCCAAACAGCAATGTAACTTCACAACCTGTTTGGTAACTCACCTGGTGCTGAGGGCTCTGTGCTGTTGCAAACCCTCTTACTGGCCCCTGCCACTGGTTCTTCAACCTCCTCTGCTGTAGCATGGTAAAGAAAAGGCATTTTAAACTATATCCACGTTTTACACAGGATTAACAGAAATGTTCATTGGATATTTCCATTGAGGAACTTGAGGAAAGTTGGGGCTGATCATCTGATCAGGCATTTAAGTAATTAATTAATTAATTAATTAATTAATTTTAGCTGACAATTTCTCCATGCAGTTGGAAGAAACAGATCAATTCCTGCATTGTTTCGGTTTTAAAATATAAATCTCGTTCAGGACTCCAAAAACAATCCTGCAAATTGCAAGCATTTACTTAGTTAAAAAACCCTCAAAGCACACACAGTCTTTAACCTTTTTCAGGATTCAGAGAGGCTGTTCCAGCCTGTCCTGCCTCAGGTTGAAATATTTAGTCATAAGGAAATTCACATTTTGAACCAATAGATCGTGTCTACCCACTTTGCCCCAACAAAACGTATCTCCAAGTAATTAAATGGTTCAAACCATTTCTTTCTGATGCTTTGTAACATCTTTCATCTCTCCCTGCTGAAGTCCCAAATGTCTTTCTCAGTTCTGCTGGCTGCCCAGGGCAATGCTGTCAAGAAGGAGAACACAAAGCCCCACAGGCTCCAGAAATAAGTGACAGCTGTGTCACCAAACTTTACCTGGCTTTGTTATTGTGCTGTTGTCGAATTTGGCCGTGCAGTTCACGACTGTGTCTCTTGTCACGTTGACCACTTTAATTGCATTGTACCCCTCTGATGTCAGAATGGGGGTGCTCTGTTCATACACGACCTCCTTAGAGGGCATCTCCAAGCTGATGCTCTTTGTGACGAAGTTCCTTGCCAAACAAGCTGCTTTCCCAGGGCTGGCATCTTCTTGCAGGTTCTTTGATTTCATCACAATGACTTGAGGGATGGAAGATTTTGGAAATTCTGTGAAGAAAAACATGATTTGGACAGGATTGATTTTGTTGCAGGCTTGCTTGATTGCTGAATGATGGAAAATTCAAATGTACCCCAGCTGTGACTAAGTTGTAACATTCTCATTAACTGTCTTTTATGTCATTATTGCTTGCCATTGGCGGTGCGAGTAATGAAAGATGATAGCTTAGACTCGCAGACGCTGTCTTACAAGAAAACTATAGGTGTCAAAATAATTTAGTAGCCAACAAATCATTGTGGTACCATGAGTACTTTTTTAAACAAAATACCTTTGCCTCTAGATCAGGTAATTTATTGAGAATCAAGGGTGATCTCAAAAAACAATGTCAGAACTTAATTCAGATTAGCACTTTGAATTAGAGTAAGAATATGGAACTGGACAGGAGTCCTCCAGCAGCCTTCTTGGCCAGAAAGAGCTCAGCTTATGAAATCCTGTCAGACACATCCACAAAGATTTACATGTCTGCTTTGACAGGAGCACCCTGAGGGGTCTCTGGGATAAAGAGAGGTGCTTCAGGCTTTTCGTTTTGCGTGGTGTCTGCCTTGCAGCTGGGTCAGGAGATGCCTCAGGTCTAACATTTTGTTCATCCCAAGGTACTGATGGAAGTTGGATCAAGGGGCTCTGATTTTACAGCCCTTCCCCATCAGCCCTATGGCACTGCTGAGGAACTGAGGTGAAAGCCAAATCGTGCTCTGCCACAGCTTCATGGGTCAGCTACAGAACTACTAGAGAACTGCACACTTGTCCACACCTACAGCAACCAGACACCCAAGGGAAATCAAACGTTCCCTTCCCAGGTGTTGTACCACCGCTGGTCAGAGCCTGTCAGTCATGTGCATTCTGTGTTCTCTGAGAAGACCTTGAAAGGCTTTCATGTGGTCTCCTCTCCAGGCTTTCCAAACAGACAGAATTCAAACAAGCTGCTCTCTGCAATAGCTCCCTGGGCAAGATCTTCAGCAAGAAATAATGTACGTGGTGCAATTGTAGTTCAGAGTGCAGAGGATTTGTTTTATCTGAGCCCAGAAGCCTCAGCCAAGTCCCACTCATTTGGATTTTGTGACAATCCAGCCATGAATTCCTACCTCTACTTGCTTCTGGAAAGGCTGTGTGGTTTATGTTCTGAATATTTTTTGGACAAAGAGTTGTACTTCTCCTTCACTTTAGTCTTCTAGAGTCACAGGAGGAGCCCTCTATTCTAAAAATTATTGGGTGTAAGATAACATGTGTTTTTTCTTGTAGTACTTTAAAGTCATACAGACCTTGGAAGGCACAGCAACAATTCCTGAGGGGTGCACCTGAATCTTTAGGACAACACAGATCAACATCAAAACCCCTCTGTCACCCCAACATTCACATTCCTGTAAAAAACCTTGGGGTGATGTGCTGTTTTATGGTACATCATGGAATTCCAAATAAAGTTAGGAACTACTAAGGCTTCTCATAATCCCTACTCCACACACTGGTCTTTTCAGAACCCACACAACTTGGCAGCCAATTGTCTTTCATGCCAGGAGCTCTTGGATATGAGGCACTTGTGAGAATTTAAGCACAGGGCTATTTGACCTCCTTCCTCCTCTGTCCCCAGGGCAGTGGAATTACTTCCCTGGGGACACTGTCAGTGTGGTGCCAATGTCAAACCAGAATTTCTCAAAGCAGGCCGTTACAGATCTGTCTCAACACTGCTCAGCACTGTGAGCTCTTCTCTGAGCTCTGCAGTCCAGCCCCAAGTCAGTCAGTGGAAGTCCACTGGAGAATTGGACACCTGACAGCAAATTTGAGCCAGAGTGCTGCCCAAACTGGGAGTGAGTGATCCCATGCTAAGTAGTGCCCTGCTGGTGTTTGGGGATCATGGAATAATGGTGCTATGCAGATTCAGCCCAGTTGTTCCTGGGAAACCTTTCTGAGCACATCCAAGCAGAGGATTTGACTTGAAAGCCTGGCTGGAGTGAGAGTTCCCTCATGGGATTATTTCAGATGAAAATCCTTACAGTGAACCCAAACCATTATCTTCCTTTCTTCACCTCCTGCCCAAATTTAAATGACATATTAGAAAGAAAGAAATGTCACTTACTTGGTACAACTGTGAGAGTTGTCCCCGGTCCAAATGTAAGCTTCTCTGTCCTCACACTGCTAAGATTCATTCCAATAACTCACTCTTGCCTCATGGTGTTCAAAAGTGTTGCAAAACTGGAGATATGAAGTGAACTGTTAGTCCTAATTCTCCATGAGTGCAAGTCCCATGAGGTAGATTGACTTCCAAAACAAGAAAGGAAAAAAAGTTAATTAAATAGATCAATGATTTCAACTTGCTTGATTGAGAATAGAATTATCAACTTCTGCCTTTCTTCCACCTTAAGAATCCTCATGAGCTCTTTTACGTGTCCACAATAAAAGGTAATATATAAAGAATGTTCTAGTTCTCTTCTTAATAATTGCACTCATCCCTCTCCTTTCTTTTCCAAAATATCTTGTCCTTTGTCCCTCCATTTGTTTTTGTACAGGTCCCTATGCTGTTAATATCATTGTGGAAACCCAGCTCCCAAACACTGTGATATATTTCATAGCGAAAACTGTCTCTGTTCCACTACACAGAATTTTGGATTATACAGGCAGTCACATGACTTCTTCAGTGGTTTTACACCAACATACCACCTGAAGAAACACCATGTGGCTTTCAAGGAAGGATCTCAAATAATATCAGAAAGGTCGAGTTGTAAATGAGAACTTGGGGATTGCATGACATCTCTGGAAAATCTGATGGAGTTAATCTGGATAGAAACCAGGAAAATAATCAGTACTTCTTGTGTTATTTCAAAGCATTTCTTACAATGCAGCCTATTTCCCCTTCTTGTGGCCATTAGTGATAATGTGTTGAGAGTCCTTGGATGTAGCAGGCTGGCTCTTGGGCTGTTGGGAGGAATGAACTAAAAGGGGAAGACTCAGGAGGACCATAATCTGCCCAACTGACATTCAAGCTGGGAATTACCTTTGATAGCCTGGGATGAGCTGCATCCAGGATCCTCTAGCATGGAGCCCGTTTAGATGCCAGTGTCTCTCTCTGCCTCTGTCTGGCTGTTGCTCAGGGATTCCCCCAGGCGAGCAAGGTCAACAAAATAAATATACTCCGTGAGTTTGTGGCTGCTCCAGCTGCTGCCTGAGCTGCCTCACACAGGGGGTGGTGACAGTCCTAGGCGGAAACATGTGGGTTGGCCAAGGAAGGTGGGAACCTCCCTTGAAAAAGAAAATATGACCCCTTTCCCACCAAATTATTATAATTTTGAAATTAAGGGTATTGCAGGCAAAGATATGGGAAAAGGAATGGCAGTTCTTTACCAGTATGTGTGTGTATAACAAGGCAAACAAACAGCACCACCGGCAGCAGCTCCATCAGAAGCAGACCCCAGTCCCAGCCTGCTCTCGGCTGCAGGCACTTTCCCCTCGGGTGCAGTTCCGGGCACAGCCAGCAGGGGCGCTGCTGGCTCCCGGCCGGGCAGGGCGGGTGCGATGATTCCCCCGCGCCTGCAGGGGGCGCTGTGGAGCGAGCTCGGCCGCCTTTTCCCGCTGTTAATGGCGGCTCAGGGGGTGGAAGGGATGGAGAAGGGGCTCCCTTTACAGACCCCAGGGATGGAGAAGGGGCTCCCTTTACAGACCCCAGGGATGGAGAAGGGGCTCCCTTTACAGACCCCGGGGATGGAGAAGAGGCTCCCTTTACAGACCCCAGGGGTGGAGAAGGGGATCCCTTTACAGAACCTGGGGATGGTAAAGGGGCTCCCTTTATAAAAGTACAGGGGCAGCCAGTCCCAGTGCCCTTCCCGATGGTGAAATGAGCTGTAGCAGGAACCTTGGAGCAGCAGGCTGGAATGGCAGATAGTGAGCATACCCAGGGTATGTGTCCTGCTGGCTCCCGGCTCCTGGTGTGGCACGCACTGGCTCTTGGCTCCCAAATGACAGAGAAGCAGAGAAGAAAGCTGGCAAGTCTTGGTCACAGTCTGAAGTAAATAAAAAAAACAAAAACAGGCAAAATCCACAGGGCAACAGTATCTCCAGTCAGATGCCCTTGCCCTGTGTCTCCAGAGGTGAACACCCCCACCAGAAGGAAGCAGCAGCCCCTGGCCCACAGCCCTCACGGCATCCCTGCTGCCCCTCACCCACCATGATACTCCTGGAGCTGGGGGTGGCAGTGACCATCCCAGACTAAAAATAAAAACAAAACCAAAAGAGATAGGGTATTTAAGCCATCCCTGAGACAGAAATATGAGTAGAAAACATGAGAGGAATGGTAAGAAATAGGCGAGGCAGCAAGTCAAGCATTGTGTCTGATGACCAAAATGATGAACAAAGGGCTCCTGAATAAACTCATAAAGGGTGAAAACAAAGCAACCATAAGTGCTTCTTCAGCCCTTGTTCTGATGTCTATAGCTGAGAGATTCCTACTGGGAAGTGCCATTTCTGGTCTCCAGGTCCTGTTCTTCATGCATCTCTTCCCAGCCACTCTTGGTACTGAAGTTAAAAGGATCTTTGTTTTTAACAAAAGCCTCCTTTGTGCTCTGAGACAAAGAGAAGAACATAATGCTGGGCTAAAATGGAAACATGTAAATACAGAAGGTTCCTGCCCACTTGTGTTCAATTAGAGCTGGTGATCAAATGTCTAAAATGATCTGTTTTCAAGAGACAAGATCTCAGGGTGAATTTTGAAGAAATTGGTCCTGGAGAAATAAGAAGGTTTTTCTGCTATTTGAATAATTCTGTGGAAAGAAGTTGGTGTATGTGCACAGAGTTGTCTGAGGAAAACCAGACGAGGTAGGGCCACCATGTTTCCCCCTTCAAAAGAAGGCAGGGAGACAGTTTGTGTGCAGTGGTTCATTTGTTTTCAATCACTGTGGTACGTAACTCACACTGTGCTAGACACTTCAACAAAAACATCTGGGGTTTTTATCAGTGCCAGGTGATGTCTCCTCTTTGATGTCTTTGAGGAGCTCCTTTTGTTTTTCTGTCCCTCTACACTGCTCAACTTCTGAACTTCTAGCAGTGTTCCAGAGGATTCCCTACATTAAAAATAACATTATCATCCTTGCTGGTTTTGGCAGAGTGGGCAGTTAGTGTTAATCTCACTAAAATATTGCTCTTATGCTTTGAAAGGAGTATTTCTGTTAGAGGTGTCTCACATAAAATATCAAATTACTGGTTTCTCTGATAACACTCAACAAGAGAGTTAAATACTTTAAAGATTTTCTGGGGAGCATCTCTCAAGCCTATACATTTTTATCTTCATACTATATATAATAAGTCTTTCTAGACCTTCAAGAATTTCTCTCCTCAAAGCCTATATGCATGCCAAAGGAAAAATCAGTCCTGGTTTAAGAATTGTTCAGAATTTATTTTTGTTCATATGATGGGGCTTTAATTGACTCTGTTTATCATTGTTATAGTTGACTGAAGTTGGCTTTTAATTTGATTTGATCTCAATAATTTTGATTAATGGTAGCCTGGAATTGTGGAGCTCTATTTTCCTTATTTACAGGTTCAGTTCCAGGACACAAAGCAAACAGCATGATTTCCTCCTGTTTGCATTGTTGCTGTTCCCAAGGACACAGGTGTGTTTCTCATTTTTAACCTCTGGGTTTACAGCAATGCTATGATTTCCCATTGTTGACAGGGGCATGTTCATCTGCTGTTCCCTTGAGTGTGTCTAATTGTTTTCTCTTTCTTGTTGCTTAAGTCCTGCAGGAAAGCTGTGAAATGTGCTGATGTGATGCTTTCAGTCTGTTCAACCTTTGTCATTGTTTCCAAATCTACAGGAAATACAAAAACCCTGCAACCACAGTTCTTGTGTTAGAGGAAGACTCAAGGCATTATTTTATTTTGGCCAGGATATTGTTCTGGTCAGGAGGTGCAACAGAAATAATTCCATCCACACAAAGCCCTGATGTGCAGAGAGAATCATGCCACGATACATGAATTTTACCAGATTTTTCAGACACTTATACAGTCAAAACCCAGAGAAACTCATTGGTTCAATGTTCATTGATCCCAGGTTATACAGTTCTTAGTGTTTAGTTTCTATTGGATATTAATTTCTTCATGCTCGATGCTAATTAGTTCCTCATTCTTTGCTTCTTTCATCTCTCCTTTCCTACCACAGGTGTCTCTGACCATGCCAGGGGTGATCTGAACTGATAGTTTGTTAATTGCTGTTAATGCCGCTGATGTTTTCAGTTTTTCAGATTATGTTTTCAGTATTTCTCTGCTGCTTCCAGTCTGTTGAGGTTTTAAGTTCATCAGGCCTCACCTGGTGGAACAAAGTTCTGAAACGAAACTTGAATTCCCTTCTCCCATGGCAAAGGCAAACAAACCTGACTAAAGTTATAAAAGTAAAAAATTTAAACTTGCTATGCTTCCCAACAGCATGACAAAGACAAAAAGCTCTAAACACCTGGTTTAAACAACTTCTTCTGTCTATCTTTTTTGCACCTACCTTCTTTTCGTGTCAAACTGTTACCCTTGTTCCCTTTTGCTCAGGCCCGTATTAAAAAGTTTGGGACCATCTTTCTTTGAAGCTCTCTTTGTATGGGTGAGGCATCTTCAAAATTCACCCCTTCCATGATCCCTTGAAAGATTCTCAGGATCATTCACATCTCTGCAGCTGATATGGGCCAAGGAGAAATCTGACTCATCAATGCATAGAAATATAGAGACGTAGTTTGAGTTGGAAGTGAAATTGAAAGGTCATTCAGAGTAACCCTCCTGCAACAATCAGGGACGTTTCCAAGTTTAACAGATGTTGGAGGATAGGATTTTTCCTATTTCTTTTCTTCCTCTCAGGGAACTTTTCTCCCTTTTGTTGCCTAAGAGATGATAACAACTTCTAATAGAGACAGAAGATATGACCAGGAGGAGAGGAGGGAGCAGTTGGACACTGTCTTAGCTGGAGGGCTTTCTCTTGGGAAGTGCAGAGACACCACAAGATTTTGGCTGGGGGTAAGGCCAGGGAGCTGGGCTCAGCTCCTCCACGGCACTCACTGTGAAGATTGGAGGAGAGGTGGTCACAGTCTTGGTGCTGGGCTGCTGCTGCAGGGAGGATTCACTACCACCACGGAGTTCTGTTCTCCACTGCTCCTCCTACCGTGGCTGAGCCTTTGCTCCTAAGAGCGGTCCCTGAACTGGTCCCTCGTCTACATCCGATCTCACTGGGAGGGACGCTCACCATCAGCCAGTTAGGGAGCCTCAGGGGAAACCCGGGACCCACACCCCTCATCCCCTCTGCAGGGAGCGTTTCCCAACTGTTTGTGGGTGCCGGCTGCCACTGCCCAGCCTTGCTGTTTTGTGACACTGCGTCAGGGATTAGTGCTACAATTAACCTTGACACCCCCATTCTGCCTGACATCCCGAGGGTCCTGCTGCATCTCTGGAGCTTTTCCTACTGTTTGGCACCCTGGGGGTGTGTTCGCCACTGACATTCCAGCCGTGGCTCCAAGGTTCCTGTCACAGCTCATTTCACTATCGGGGGGGACACCAGGACCAGCTTCTCCTGAGAATTTAAAAAGGGAGCCCCTTCTCCATCCCTGGGGTCTGTAAAGGGAGCCCCTTCCCCATCCCTCAGGTCTGTAAAGGGAGCCCCTTCTCCATCCCTGGGGTCTGTAAAGGGAGCCCCTTCTCCATCCCTTCCACCCCCTGAGCCGCCATTAACAGCGGGAAAAGGCGGCCGAGCTCGCTCCACAGCGCCCCCTGCAGGCGCGGGGGAATCATCGCACCCGCCCTGCCCGGCCGGGAGCCAGCAGCGCCCCTGCTGGCTGTGCCCGGAACTGCACCCGAGGGGAAA
Source organism: Cinclus cinclus (assembly GCF_963662255.1). Taxonomy (NCBI): domain Eukaryota; kingdom Metazoa; phylum Chordata; class Aves; order Passeriformes; family Cinclidae; genus Cinclus; species Cinclus cinclus. Next base: position 2,499,910 of record NC_085069.1, on the reverse strand, counting down.
GTGCCTGCAGCCGAGAGCAGGCTGGGACTGGGGTCTGCTTCTGATGGAGCTGCTGCCAGTGATGTTGTTTGGTTGAGTTTTTGGAAAGCAGCGCTCTCTTTGAAATTTTCAAAGGTTTCTGAAATCTTAACCGACACAACAAAGGGCTGAATGAAGGAAAAGTCACAGCGTCACCAGCATGCGACCATCTACAATGTCCTCATCTACAAAATGGCTGGAGAATACTTCCTTACATCTTGCTTGGAGGTCAGGAGCTGTGCCTGTAACAGGCCTGCCCTCGTCCCAGATGCCCCATGCAAGAGGCACAGGTACCTGTCCCCCCTCACATGTCCTGACTGCTAAGGCCATCCGGGGGTAAAGAGTACAAGTGACAGGGGAAAGGGGGCTACGGCAAGAACAGTGTCCATCTAAACAGCAAATCATAAAAATGTAACTATGCATCAATAAAACTTCTCTTAGCAGACACATAATTTTCATCCCTTAACGGCAAGACCTAACCATTGCATTACTCATCTATAACAAATTGTTATACATCCTAGCAAAGAACTGTTATTCCTTTTCCCATGTCTTTGTCTGAAGGCTCCTTCATTTCTAATTTTAATAATTTGGAGAGAAGGGAGTCGTATTCCCCATTCCAAGGGAAGTTCCCACATTCCTTGGCAGGCACCTGTCTTTCAAACCAAGAGAAATAGATTCCTCCAGACACAATTAATCCGATCTTAAATGTTTTCAGACTTGGAGAAGATAAAGATTCTTGGGGCAATCTATTTCATCACTCTATTTTTTTAATAAAATAGCAACACATTCTTTTGGTATCTTATCTGAATCTGCTGCTTTTCTATTTAAAACTGTTACTCCTCATCCCATCACTGTAGCCTGTGTTTAAAAGTCTTTCCCCATTAATTTTGCATGTCCTTTGTTTAAAAGAAGCATTTTTCAATTTCATCCTTTCCGTGTTCCTGTGAAAGACTCACTCACAGGTGCAGTCCCATCCCTGCAGGAGATAATTTTCGTCAGGCAGAGCAGAAAACTTCCTTTGCAGTTTATTTAGGTTCCTTGCCATGGAAGGACCCTTAGAGCAGAATTTCCAATGGAAGATACTTTTTTGTAATTTTGCTAAACACGTCTTTGGGGAAGAACAAGCATTCTCACTTGACCGCTCTATTGGCTGCTTCCTGGAGCTTGACAAGTCTGTTGCTGGCCATGTCTTGTTGATATGGGCTGCAATCCTGAGCAAAGTAGAGAGGGGGAAATTCCATTGGGAAATGATGAGTAGAAGCTCTTGCATTTCCCCTTGCAAAAACCAAAGGCTTGTTCTGGAGGACTGCAAGGGGCCCGTGTGACACATTTACCCCCCAGCAATTTCTTGTCTGTACTCATTGCACCCAGATCTCCCAGGCTCTCCTTATATGTCAGCTGTTCCCATGCTTGTCCGCATGGCCCTTCCTTTGTTCCCCTCTGTCCATGTCTCTTGCAGGCCAGGGAGCCCAGCAGGGCACGCAGCAGTCCTCAGTCCCAGCAGTGCTGAGCTGCAGAGGACTCTTCCCCAGTGAGCAAGGAGTCAGCCAACATGCCAGGAGGCTGCAGGGACAAACGAGACTGGGAAAATGTGGGTGCATGGGTGAATGGGAAGGGCATCAGCTAACACACGGCATGGGACAGGGCTGAGGTCCTGAATGTTTTATTCACCTCAGGCCTCAGCAGCAGATCAGCCTTCAGGAGATCTGTTTTACGGAGTACAGGGGGAGAGAATGAAGCACACAATATGCACCCTTGAGAAGTCCATGTAACTGAGCTGTTTTCTTATCCATAACAAAGGACTTTGTCCAGAAGGTACCCAGGGAAGTCAGTGCCATGAGCACAACTGAATGAAGAATGCACAACTTGCACCTTGTTACCCACAGAGACCCTCTGTCTCAATGTAGAATGCCGTAAATGTGGCTAAGCAAGATTCCCACTTCCCACAGCCATGCTCAGTGGCCCTGAGGAAGGAGGCCTGGGAGATGCTGCAGAGGCCAGAGCAGAGATAACCCTGCTGCCCACGGAGAAGGTCAGGGTGATGCAGGAGATGTCAAGTGATGGTGGAGCAGATATTGACCCTGCAGCCCATGGGCTTCCCCAGACAGAAGTAACTGAATATGTCCTGAGCAGATCTCAGACTCCATGCAGAGCTCATACTGGAGCTGGCTCCTGAAAGGAACTGCACTCTCATGGAATAAGTAGTTCATGTCAGAGCAGCTTTTCTGGGACGACCTGCAGGTAGCCACACTGAAGCAGTCTATTCCTGAAGGACTGCACTGTGAACTACAGACCCACACTAAAGGAGTTTGTGAAGAACTGCAGTCAATGCAAAGAACCAAAGTTGAAATATTCCTGGAGAAATGTCTCTTCTGGGATGGACTCCACACTCAGGCAGTGGAAGGGAATGAGAGGGAAGAAGAAGCAGACAAAATGTCTTATGAACTGAGAGTATCATTCCCCATCCCTGTGCAATGACTGGGTAGATTAAATGTTTTTAGATTTGTACATTTTCGTGCAATATCCTACTCTGATGTGATTCACAAAAACTTAAATTAATTTCCCCTAGTACATCTGTTTGCTCATGGTGGCACTACAGGGACAAATCCCTGTCCTTATCTCAACCCACAAGACTTAATTGCATATTTTCCCTGTTTATTCAAGAAAGAGCACGGAGAGAGCAGCTCGCTGAGCACCTGGAGGACAACCAAAGTCAACTCACCACACCTTCTCAACTCCTTCTTCCTGACCAGGTGCTCTGTAGCAGCCACCCACAGCAATGTCACCCCTGCTCATCTGGCTTTGCTGAACAGCCTGGCTCCATCCAGCACAGCACTCTGGCAGCTACAGCAACACATCTCCATCATCCCATGGCTCTGCAGCCGAGGCACAGAGGAGAACTGAGGCCATGCTGGACAGGAGCCCAGGCAACGTGCACTAAACCTGCACTTCCCCAAACAGCCTGGGCACTTCCCAGAACAGATCCTCCTGCACCAGAAATGGTACCAGCCCTTCTCCCAGCCCTCCCTCCACTGCCTTTTAGTGCCACCAAGCCAGAGGGATGTTTCCTGCACCTACCTGTTGTAGTCTGACAATTTTTAACATATTTACCTTTTGTTGTGAAATAGCATTAGGAGTAGAAACAAAGCAGGTGCAAAACTTAACAGGGAATAAAGAAGAATTTTATTAACAACACAAAGAAACACAGTAATAAATTCAGAATGCATCTTCAGACCATGTCCTCTTTCCCCTTTGTTACAGTTTAACAACATACAGAGACACTTCAGTCAATTCCTTAAATAATCTTTTTCAGTTCACTTTAGGGAGAGGAGTTTCTTCATGTTTAGCTATAAGGATCCTTTTCTTGAGGAGAGGAAATAACCAGTTCTCTCTTGACTCCACTTTTTCTATGAATAACAGTCGCCCAGACCTGCTGTCATGAATTCCCTCCCACTTCACAGTCTTGACAGAGCTGTGTTTGTGGGTTATGTAAAAGCCATGGATTATTCCTTTTAAGGGTGAGCTACTTAAAGGCAAAAGTTCTTTTCAGTTCACTTTCCTCTGTTCATACTTCATTCCCAGGAACAGAGATCCCCTTTTTTCCCTTGGGGCAAAGGATTCTTCAAACATTTTACACCTTACTACACCCCCCCGTACCCCCCCCCCCCCCCCATGGGGTTTTATTCGTGGTTTAAAGGAATTTTTAGTGTAGTACAGTCCACCCTTGTAACTTACAAAAAGATTTTTCAGCCAGCCATCATGGTGTCTCCTCATTCTCCTCTCCTCATTCTCCTCCCCAGTGACTTTGGTGTGTCCTTTCTGTTCTTCTTCCTCTCATCCAAGGAAGGATGGAAGGTCTGTAAGTCTCATCGGAGCATTGGAAGAGTTAAAATCTCACACAGAAGTTGCAGGAGTTGGGCCAGGCCATGCCAGAGCTGTGTCAGGATCTCAGGCCGCCCAGGCCACGCTGGAGGGAGCCGGACGAAAACCGCAAAGTCCAGCCAGAGGAGAAATCGGTGACAAGGCTCTGGCTCCACGGCTGCCCTTTGGTGCCAACCGCCCCCAGCTCCAGCCGCAGCCCGGGGGTTCTCCCTGTGCCCTGCCCAGCACACAAAGCCCTGGGGGCTCTCCCGAACCGGGCCCGGCTGCCTCCCCCCAGCCCGTGAGGGCGGCCGGGAGGGCTCGGCCACCCCAGGGCTGCTCCGAGCCGGGGCAGGGCAGGGCCCCCCGAGCCACGGCCACACCGGGGGAGGGCGAGGATTTAGCAATGGCCTTTGCTTCGTTTTGGTTATCGGGGCTCCTGGTTGGAAACGGGGCCCAGCAGCCTCCCGAGCCCAGCCCTGCCTGCCCCGGGCCGCACGAGAGGGGCCCGGGCCAGGTCGGTGTTACCTTGTAAAAGGCCGGAAATGCAAGAGAACTTTGCAGAGGTTTACTTGCTTCAAATGTGATTCATGGAGCAAATCGACTTTTCCAATTGAATTCTCAGGCTGTCAAAAACTAAACCAGCCTCCAATTGGTCCCATCAATTCACAGAGGAAGTTCTCATGGAGAGAAATTCCTAGTATCCCTTCCCCTCAGAGGATTCAAGGTAAAACCAGCACACTACCATTGCCTGACAAGAGCCCTGGGGATCAGCTGCTAGAAAGCAATGCTGAGAGATCTGTCTTCCCCATCTGGCAGTTTTTGATCCATTCTGCTACAGAGCTGCTCCAGGGTGATTCTTGCTCCGCAGTAATATCTTGCTTCATCCCCTTGCTTTGCTGCCAGGATCTGCAGGGTGAAGTTGTTCTTGGAGCTTTCTACTCTTCCCTTAAAGCGATCTTTGAAACCTTCTCCATAATAATCACCCTCTGTATAAATCCGTTCCATAGATCCCCGTGGGCCCTGACGGTACCAGTACATGTAGTAGCTGCCCATAGAATCCCCCTTCATGCTGCACTGGAAGGTGCCTGGATCTCCCTCTCGCACGGTCAGTTCCTTGGGATGCTGCTCCAAGGCCACCTGGCCAGTGACTGCTGCAGAGAGCGAGAACAAGCCACAGTCACTCCCAGATTCAGCAAAGTTCAGAGCAATGCTGGTGGGAGTTGGAGTGGCAACAGACCAGTGGGAAGACAAAATCCTCCTCTTTGAAGCCAGCTGACACACACAGGCAGAGCTGGTAGCAGCCATCAAGGCTCACAAGGAATGACATTCCACAATTTTCTCCCTCCTTTTCCCTGTCAGACAGGAAGTGTTTCCTGATTTTCCCCAAAGAAGCAGAAAGCATCTGCACCGTGGCTTGCCAAATCCCTTTGTCCTTGCCAAGACAGGATGGAGAAGAACCCTGTCTGCTGTCCCTGAAAGTGCTCTAGATGAGCACAGGGAAGGCAAAGCCCTGTCACAGGCAATGGGGCTCGTGCCCTGTGCTGCCATCCTCCAGCTGGTGTGTGCCAGAGGGGCTGCAGTGCCCCAGGAGCAGAGTGCCCAGTGCCAGGACAAAGCCCTGGGCCCCAGGATCCGAGTGCCCCAGGGAGGTGCCCTGCATGTGCCCAGGCTGCAGAGGAGGCAGCTTGGATGGAGGCGACGAGCTGACAGGCAGAAGAGGAGCAGGGCTGCTCTCAGCGTGCTCCACAGGCAGGGCTGGGCAGCTGGAACCAGGGAACAGGTGTGGCTGCAAGCGCTCAGCACAGCTCCCCAGGGCCGTGCAGAGCACAGGGCCACGCTCAGCTCCTGGGGCCAGCAGCCCTTCCCTGCACTTACCTACAATGGGCAACAAGCCCACGCACAGGGCACTCCACATGGCCAGGCCCGCTCTGTCTCACCTCTCTCCACCTTCTCTCTGCCTGCACAGCAGCTCTGCCCACACCTGCCCTGCCTGTGCCTCTGGCACTGCTCTCAGGGCCAGTCCCTCCTGGTCCCTCCCTCTGCCTGTGACAACACTGAGGGGGAGAGGTGGGGCAGAGAGGAGGTGCAGAACTTGAGCCACTTGCTGCTCTCCTGCCTGTCTCTCATTCTGCATGGTGCACGAACAGACTGTTTGTTGGGCTGGAAATGCTGTGGTGGGCTAAAGGGAACGTGTTTCTCAGGGGCCAGCCCTGGCCTTTCTCTCAGGAAGTCTTGCAGGCTGCTGCTGGGACTTTGGAGCTGACTGGGCCAGCTTTCAGCTTCTCCTTCCCCTGGCCCCCAGCCCTGGCTCTGTTCAGCTGCTGCTCCCCCATGGGACACCCCTGGATCCCAGCTCAGCTCGGCGAGGGCACCCCTAAGCCAAAGTGTTCCTCACCCTGCTCCCTCCCCAGTGATGACATTTCTCCAGCTGCCTCCTCCTGTCAAAGCCCTCCCAGACCCCTGCCCACCAACAAAGGCAACCCAGGACTCTGCAGGGGCCAGGATGCTCAGCTGAGCCAGCACCCTCCCTGACCTGTGTCGTCCTCCTCCTCCTCCTCCTCCTCAGCAAACCCAGGGCTCTCCCTGTGACCACCAAATGGGACAACTCTGAGCCCTGAGTGTCATTGTCCTGACTGCCACCACGCTTCTGGGGTGCATTGCCCACTCCACAGACTATCTGCATCCTCACCCTCCTCCCTCTTTCCATAGGTACTTGGACATGGTGCCTTGTGATGGGGATTATTAGGACAGGGGGCAAAAATGGAGATGGAGAGGGTAGAGAAGCCCCCTGAGAATGGGGGCTTGAGGCTGGGAAAAGAAGCAGTTGGGTGCACGGCCAGGGAGGATTTGTCTACTCTGGAAATAGGAGGCTGAAGGCCTCAATCTTCTCTGAGCCTCTTTAGGAGGGGAAGGGGAAAGGGATGTTCTCCCTGGTACACAGTGGTAGGTGCTGTGACACTGGTCAAAAGCAGCCCCAGAGAAGGTTTAGGCTGGATATTAGCAAGCATTTCTTTACCAAGAGAATACTGAAACATCAACAAAGGCAAGCTACGGAGGTGGTCAAGGCCCCAAGCCTGTCAGAGACATTTGGACAGTGTCTTTGGAAACAGGCGGCAACTTTTGTTCAGCCCTGAAAAGGATGTAGCAGTTGGACTTGAAAATGGTTGCAGATCCAATTAAATAGAAAAAGACCTCTTTTCTCTCTCCCCTGCCTTCCACTCCTCTTCCCCAAGGGCCTCCAGGACCAGTGAGACCCCATTTCCCTGACCCCATGCACAGCCCACTCACTGACTCTCCCCTTGCATGGGCTGGGACCCACGTGAACATACAGGAGGGGAGGAAGCTGATGGAGCTCAGGCACACCCCAAGTGTCTCTCTGGTCCCTCCAAGGTGCATTGTTAGTAGAGTGCACTGTTCCCCAGCTCCAGCCCACTGATGCTCAGTGTCCCAGAGCTCTGGTCAGCCCAGCAGGAAAACCTCCTGTGGGCAATAGGAGCTGTGTGGCTGTAGGAGCCTCCACGGCCCTGGCACTGCAGCAGGCACTGCAGGGGTTCACCAGGACACTGCTGACACCAGGCCATGTAAATACAGGAGGCTTTGAGGCTGTGAGTGCAACAGAGGGCCCCAGAGTTCCCTGCTGACCACCACATTACAGAGCTGCATCCTTGTATCTCATAACCTTGAAATGCACCTGAAAGAAAATCAGCCCTTTGCATCACTGGTTTGCTCTTAGTGCTGCATGGAGATGGTCCCCAAAATGGTCAAAGGAAGCAGGCACAGGTGTTGCCAGAGCCCAGGTGCTTTGTGTGTTCCACTTAAGAAGGGGACCAAGGAAGGCAGAGTGGGATTGGAGCCAGGCAGTCACCAGGCTGATTGGGTGACAGAAAACCTTTGAACCTCCAGTACAGAATAGGACATTGCAACTGGGACTCAGGAGAAGGAAAGCCTCAGTGCTGGGAAAGGAGCTCTTGATGAAAGGCCAGGATGATGTGTGCTGCACGGGGGTAGTCCCTGATATCTTAGGAAAAGCCCTGAACCACTTTGGAATTCACCATCTCCAAATTTTGTGGGTGCTGAGGCAGACCCGAGAAGGTTTGTGTTAAAGCTCAGCTGGGTTTCCTGTCCCCGTGTGATGGCACAGAAGTACCAGGCAGAGTCCTGAGCTTGCAGGGACCGCAATGAGAGAGAAGCCTCGGACCGGGAATTGTCCCGGGAGATCTTGGCCCGACCTTTCACTGCTTCCCCATAGTCCTTTATATTGCCTTGCTGGTAGCTGATAAAGGACACCCACTCCAGCCGGCCCCCGGGTGCTTGACGGTACCAGTAAATAAAATAATTCCGGAAGGTGAATCCGGACCCGCGGCAGGAGAGGGTCACGGAGTCCCCGGGCGCTCGCAGCCCTCCGCCGGCCTCCTGCAGCCTCAGCTGTGCCCAGAGCCCTGCGGAGGGAGAGCGCAGGAATCGGGCAGGGCGCGACCCCGGACCGAGGGCGCTGTCCCGGGGTCCCGGTGCCCCCGGCCCTGCGGAGGGAGAGCACGGGCACCGTGCGCGGTGCACCCAGAGCCCGAGGCTGTTCCTCGGCCCTCCCGGTCCCCCGGCCCGGCACGGCTACAGCAGGCACCTCGCTTCTGCGGCGAAAACACCCGGGCCCGGGGTGCTGCCCTGCGAGCCCTCCCGGGGCTGGGCCGCACCTGCCTCAGGTATTGCGGCCGAACCCGCGGGCAGAGCCTGCCCCTGTCCCTTGCTCTGTCCCTGTTCCTGCTGCACCAGCTTCCCAAGCCCCTGTCCTTGCGCCTTCCCTTGACAGTTCCTGTCCCTGTCGCTGTCCCGTCCCCGTCGCTGTCCCATCCCTGTCCCTGTCCCCCCACGTCCCATGCCGGTCCCTGTCCCTCCTTCCCCCGCCCCGCTCGCTGCCCTCCCCGCCCGGCTCTCACCTGCCGGCCACAAGGCCAAGGCCAAGGCCAGCAGCCCCGGCCCCAGCCCGGCCGCCATCGTGCCCGGCCCCGGCTCCGCGGCAGCCGCACAGGAGCCGAGCGGAGCCGCGCTCGGGCCGCTCCCGCCCGGCCCCGCCTGGCCGGGGCAGCGCCGGCGCCTCTGCCCGCCCCCGACACACCCGCCCCGGGCCCCGGGCCCTGCCCCGGGCAGGAGCAGCGCCGGCCACGGCCGGGCCGCGGACACAAAGCGGCGCTGCGCGCTTGGAGAGCGCCTTCTGCCAAAGGGACCCGAGCGCTCCGTGGGCGGCGCGCACGGAAATTCGCCCTCGTAGCGCAGAAGGGCGCCGGGATCCGGGGCTGCCTTAGGCAAAATGCTGCCAGCAGCTGAGGGAGGTGAGGGCTCCTCTCTCCTCGGCACTGCTGAGGCCACGCTTGACTGCTGGGGGCACATCGCGACTCCCCGGTTCGCCGTCTGTGGCTGTTGTTTGTCACCTCACCATGGTTTCTCAGACGTCGCGATAATTCCTCATGCAAATATATGTTGGTTAACAGAGGTTATTTAAATGTGGGGCTCCGAATCTCTGCAAAACACTCCTCAGCTGGTTTCACCTGGGTAAACTTGCCGATTCTGTCCTCTTCTATGGAATTGACCACACTAACACAATCCTGCTATTGGACTGGAAACAATGCTCTCCTCCTGTTTTCTTAAGCTCCATGTTCTGCATGGCAAATGCCAAATGAAAAGCCACTGCTTAGTGGGGCCATTCTGGGACCCTGGCCTGAAATGAGGGCTTTAGGTCAATGAAACACGCACTGTCAGAGGTGTCAGCAGAAGCAGCTTTAATACAAATGTACCAAAGCGTGGCACAGGATGTGACACACACTGCAGCTCTGGTACACGGATGAAACAGGGACAGGAACATCGGATTAGAATTAATTTGGAAGGATTGGTGTGGAGGCTGGGGGCAAGAAAGGCTCGAGCTGCAAAAGGAAATCCCTCCTTTGAGTCATGAGGTACAGGAAGGTCACCCCTGCTTTCTAAACTCCTTCTCCGAGGAGGTGTGGCTGCATCTAACCCTGGTCCCAGACTTCATTCTGACTTAATGACCAAGGCATTATAACAGCACTTAATCATTGACCTTTTCTTCCTGTGCTTCTGATTGCACTGTTTTTACCTAAGGGAGCATGCTCAAAATATAAATCTGCCAGAGAAACTGGGAAAAGGTGTGGAGCGCTTGAGAAAATGGTTCTGGCTGTCACTGGAAAATCAGGATAAATGTCCTGGTGAACGACTCTCCCTGAATTATATTATGGTGGTAGAAATGCACTAAATGAGCATTTTACTGGATTTGGATTTGCCATGCAAATTTCACGCAGCTGCTGCAAGGGCTGCGGGTCTTCTCTGGGTGTCTGCAGGGCCTGAGGCTCTGACCTGAGCAAGCTGAATGCAGCACATTGTGCTGTGTCCTGTGCAGAAGCTCACTTGAAGCCAGCAGGATCTCAGCCAGAGGGAGAAAAGCCTTCTTTCCCCGGCAGGATGTGGTTAACTTGTTTTTTCAAAAGCAGGGGAGGGTTAATCCTGCCTGCTGTAACTGAGTCACAAATGGTGACCACAGCATCCTGCCTGTAGCCCGTGAGAGGGGGGGGAGCTGGGGAAGGTGTGTGCTGGCCTCTGTTAGGTAAGAACCAAGTTGCCATGGAAAATATCACTCCATCAAACCACCCAAAATTATTTCCTGGTGGCCCCTTCCTCGTGCCACTGAGTGCCAAACAACAGCAGGGTTTCTTCTCTGCTGCTATGAGCATTTTCCTCCCTCATGCCTTCAGCGAGCTCTCTCCTCACTGAAGCTCCTCAATGTGCCAGAGAGACACTTCCCTGCACAGGCTCTGGAAAAGACACATGCAGCCAACAGGAAACCTACATTATCAAAGCTGTGTTTGTGATCCCAGTGGGCTTGAGGACAGCTGGATTTCAGCAATCTCTGTCCCAGGTTCAGAAGAAAAAGCACAGAAACCCCACAGCATTTTGGCCTAGTAGAACTTTATTTTCTTCTCTACTACAGGAACCTAAAATGCTCATACGATACATCTGGCAGAAGAAATACAGGCTTTGTAAAGAAATGAACATTAGGGGGTTGAATGACATCACCTCCCATCCTACACAGCTCTTCTCATCTACGGTACTCACTTATGAAATCCATCTAAAAGCCAAAGCTCCAAATGGCAACTGCTGGGCTTGAATTCCCTCAGCAGTACTACTGCAGTTGCACAGGCAGTACCACAACATGCCTGGGAAAGGTGCTTTTGAAAGGCCACGTACCTAGAGAGAGCATTGGAGTTCTCAAAGCTATTGAAGCAGCTGGGACACTTGTGTGCAAATGCCACGAGAATGGGGACATTGCTTAGCAGGAGGATGAGGATAAATGCACTCCCGTCAGGTCTCAGAGGAGAGCAAACAGCAAAAGCACTTAAAACTCTTCAGTGTAAATCAGCTGGCCAGGCAGGAGTGACCAGTGTTCAATATCTTCAGGGGAAGGTGCTGCCTTGTGTCCTGGGTGGTCTCTGTCAGCTGCTCTGGCCCTGCTTGTTCCAACCCCTTGTGCTGCTGGTTCACGTTCTTTCCTGCTCTTCCTCGGGCTCCTCTTGCCTTCATTCTCCATGACTGGAAGAACAAAGGGGGGTTTAAACTCCATTTAATGAAATTGGCTCTAGGAACCAGTGTTTGATAACTGTGAGCTCCCTTACCTCAGAGAAGGAACAACTTGATACTCAGGAGGGTGTTGAAGGCGATGCTCTTTGCCAGCAGGACTCTCAAACCCAACACAGCCATGGACAGCATGTTCACTCTCTGCCCTTCAGCATCTGCCCAGTGACCAGAAAAGAGCAGAGAGATCATGGTCTAGGTTTTGATGTTGTCATCTTGGCAGAAAGTGGCACAATGCACAGGGTATGATAGTCTCAGGGAAAGGAAGAGCAGCAAAGGAGCAGAGATGGAGAGCGTGGCAACAGCAGGGGAGCCCGGGGTCTGTCTCTGTCGCTTTTGGCTTCCTGGAGCTTGTGTGCAACTGCAGGAGCAGCCTTGGAACAGCAGCTTGTGTCTGGTGAATGTGTTGTGTTCTGCCTCCTCTGCCCTGCAGAAAATCCATGTCCATGCCTTTATCCCCCAAACAGCAATGTAACTTCACAACCTGTTTGGTAACTCACCTGGTGCTGAGGGCTCTGTGCTGTTGCAAACCCTCTTACTGGCCCCTGCCACTGGTTCTTCAACCTCCTCTGCTGTAGCATGGTAAAGAAAAGGCATTTTAAACTATATCCACGTTTTACACAGGATTAACAGAAATGTTCATTGGATATTTCCATTGAGGAACTTGAGGAAAGTTGGGGCTGATCATCTGATCAGGCATTTAAGTAATTAATTAATTAATTAATTAATTAATTAATTTTAGCTGACAATTTCTCCATGCAGTTGGAAGAAACAGATCAATTCCTGCATTGTTTCGGTTTTAAAATATAAATCTCGTTCAGGACTCCAAAAACAATCCTGCAAATTGCAAGCATTTACTTAGTTAAAAAACCCTCAAAGCACACACAGTCTTTAACCTTTTTCAGGATTCAGAGAGGCTGTTCCAGCCTGTCCTGCCTCAGGTTGAAATATTTAGTCATAAGGAAATTCACATTTTGAACCAATAGATCGTATCTACCCACTTCTCTCCAAAAAAAAAACCGTATCTCCAAGTAATTAAATGGTTCAAACCATTTCTTTCTGATGCTTTGTACCATCTTTCATCTCTCCCTGCTGAAGTCCCAAATGTCTTTCTCAGTTCTGCTGGCTGCCCAGGGCAATGCTGTCAAGAAGGAGAACACAAAGCCCCACAGGCTCCAGAAATAAGTGACAGCTGTGTCACCAAACTTTACCTGGCTTTGTTATTGTGCTGTTGTCGAATTTGGCCGTGCAGTTCACGACTGTGTCTCTTGTCACGTTGACCACTTTAATTGCATTGTACCCCTCTGATGTCAGAATGGGGGTGCTCTGTTCATACACGACCTCCTTAGAGGGCATCTCCAAGCTGATGCTCTTTGTGACGAAGTTCCTTGCCAAACAAGCTGCTTTCCCAGGGCTGGCATCTTCTTGCAGGTTCTTTGATTTCATCACAATGACTTGAGGGATGGAAGATTTTGGAAATTCTGTGAAGAAAAACATGATTTGGACAGGATTGATTTTGTTGCAGGCTTGCTTGATTGCTGAATGATGGAAAATTCAAATGTACCCCAGCTGTGACTAAGTTGTAACATTCTCATTAACTGTCTTTTATGTCATTATTGCTTGCCATTGGAGGTGCGAGTAATGGAAGAAAATAGCTTAGACTCGCAGATGCTGTCTTACAAGAAAACTATAGGTGTCAAAATAATTTAGTAGCCAACAAATCATTGTGGTACCATGAGTACTTTTTTAAACAAAATACCTTTGCCTCTAGATCAGGTAATTTATTGAGAATCAAGGGTGATCTCAAAAACCAAGGTCAGAACTTAATTCAGATTAGCACTTTGAATTAGAGTAAGAATATGGAACTGGACAGGAGTCCTCCAGCAGCCTTCTTGGCCAGAAAGGCCTCAGCTTATGAAATCCTGTCAGACACATCCACAAAGATTTACATGTCTGCTTTGACAGGAGCACCCTGAGGGGTCTCTGGGATAAAGAGAGGTGCTTCAGGCTTTTCATTTTGCGTGGTGTCTGCCTTGCAGCTGGGTCAGGAGATGCCTCAGGTCTAACATTTTGTTCATCCCAAGGTACTGATGGAAGTTGGATCTGATTTTACAGCCCTTCCCCATCAGCCCTATGGCACTGCTGAGGAACTGAGGAGAAAGCCAAATCGTTCTCTTCCACACTTTCAGGGGTCAGCTACAGAACTACTACAGAAATGCACACTTGTCCACACCTACAGCAACCAGACACCCAAGGGAAATCAAACGTTCCCTTCCCAGGTGTTGTACCACCGCTGGTCAGAGCCTGTCAGTCATGTGCATTCTGTGTTCTCTGAGAAGACCTTGAAAGGCTTTCATGTGGTCTCCTCTCCAGGCTTTCCAAACAGACAGAATTCAAACAAGCTGCTCTCTGCAATAGCTCCCTGGGCAGGATCTTCAGCAAGAAATAATGTACGTGGTGCAATTGTAGTTCAGAGTGCAGAGGATTTGTTTTATCTGAGCCCAGAAGCCTCAGCCAAGTCCCACTCATTTGGATTTTGTGACAATCCAGCCATGAATTCCTACCTCTACTTGCTTCTGGAAAGGCTGTGTGGTTTATGTTCTGAATATTTTTTGGACAAAGAGTTGTACTTCTCCTTCACTTTAGTCTTCTAGAATCACAGGAGGAGCCCTCTATTCTAAAAATTATTGGGTGTACGATAACATGTGTTTTTTCTTGTAGTACTTTAAAGTCATACAGACCTTGGAAGGCACAGCAACAATTCCTGAGGGGTGCACCTGAATCTTTAGGACAACACAGATCAACATCAAAACCCCTCTGTCACCCCAACATTCACATTCCTGTAAAAAACCTTGGGGTGATGTGCTGTTTTATGGTACATCATGGAATTCCAAATAAAGTTAGGAACTACTAAGGCTTCTCATAATCCCTACTCCACACACTGGTCTTTTCAGAGCCCACACAACTTGGCAGCCAATTGTCTTTCATGCCAGGAGCTCTTGGATATGAGGCACTTGTGAGAATTTAAGCCCAGGGCTATTTGACCTCCTTCCTCCTCTGTCCCCAGGGCAGTGGAATTACTTCCCTGGGGACACTGTCAGTGTGGTGCCAATGTCAAACCAGAATTTCTCAAAGCAGGCCGTTACAGATCTGTCTCAACACTGCTCAGCACTGTGAGCTCTTCTCTGAGCTCTGCAGTCCAGCCCCAAGTCAGTCAGTGGAAGTCCACTGGAGAATTGGACACCTGACAGCAAATTTGAGCCAGAGTGCTGCCCAAACTGGGAGTGAGTGATCCCATGCTAAGTAGTGCCCTGCTGGTGTTTGGGGATCATGGAATAATGGTGCTATGCAGATTCAGCCCAGTTGTTCCTGGGAAACCTTTCTGAGCACATCCAAGCAGAGGATTTGACTTGAAAGCCTGGCTGGAGTGAGAGTTCCCTCATGGGATTTTTTCAGATGAAAATCCTTACAGTGAACCCAAACCATTATCTTCCTTTCTTCACCTCCTGCCCAAATTTAAATGACATTTTAGAAAGAAAGAAATGTCACTTACTTGGTACAACTGTGAGAGTCGTCCCTGGTCCAAATGTAAGCTTATCTATGCTCACACTGCTAAGACTCATTCCAATAACTCACTCTTGCCTCATGGTGTTCAAAAGTGTTGCAAAACTGGAGATATGAAGTGAACTGTTAGTCCTAATTCTCCATGAGTGCAAGTCCCATGAGGTAGATTGACTTCCAAAACAAGAAAGGAAAAAAAGTTAATTAAATAGATCAATGATTTCAACTTGCTTGATTGAGAATAGAATTATCAACTTCTGCCTTTCTTCCACCTTAAGAATCCTCATGAGCTCTTTTACGTGTCCACAATAAAAGGTAATATATAAAGAATGTTCTAGTTCTCTTCTTAATAATTGCACTCATCCCTCTCCTTTCTTTTCCAAAATATCTTGTCCTTTGTCCCTCCATTTGTTTTTGTACAGGTCCCTATGCTGTTTATATCATTGTGGAAACCCAAACCCCAGACACTGTGATATATTTCATAGCAGAAACTGTCTCTGTTCCACTACACAGAATTTTGGATTATACAGGCAGTCACATGACTTCTTCAGTGGTTTTACACCAACATACCACCTGAAGAAACACCATGTGGCTTTCAAGGAAGGATCTCAAATAATATCAGAAAGGTCGAGTTGTAAATGAGAACTTGGGGATTGCATGACATCTCTGGAAAATCTGATGGAGTTAATCTGGATAGAAACCAGGAAAATAATCAGTACTTCTTGTGTTATTTCAAAGCATTTCTTACAATGCAGCCTATTTCCCCTTCTTGTGGCCATTAGTGATAATGTGTTGAGAGTCCTTGGATGTAGCAGGCTGGCTCTTGGGCTGTTGGGAGGAATGAACTAAAAGGGGAAGACTCAGGAGGACCATAATCTGCCCAACTGACATTCAAGCTGGGAATTACCTTTGATAGCCTGGGATGAGCTGCATCCAGGATCCTCTAGCATGGAGCCCGTTTAGATGCCAGTGTCTCTCTCTGCCTCTGTCTGGCTGTTGCTCAGGGATTCCCCCAGGCGAGCAAGGTCAACAAAATAAATATACTCCGTGAGTTTGTGGCTGCTCCAGCTGCTGCCTGAGCTGCCTCACACAGGGGGTGGTGACAGTCCTAGGCGGAAACATGTGGGTTGGCCAAGGAAGGTGGGAACCTCCCTTGAAAAAGAAAATATGACCCCTTTCCCACCAAATTATTATAATTTTGAAATTAAGAGTATTGCAGGCAAAGATATGGGAAAAGGAATGGCAGTTCTTTACCAGTATGTGTGTGTATAACAAGGCAAACAAACAACCAACAGCAGCAGCTCCATCAGAAGCAGACCCCAGTCCCAGCCTGCTCTCGGCTGCAGGCACTTTCCCCTCGGGTGCAGTTCCGGGCACAGCCAGCAGGGGCGCTGCTGGCTCCCGGCCGGGCAGGGCGGGTGCGATGATTCCCCCGCGCCTGCAGGGGGCGCTGTGGAGCGAGCTCGGCCGCCTTTTCCCGCTGTTAATGGCGGCTCAGGGGGTGGAAGGGATGGAGAAGGGGCTCCCTTTACAGACCCCAGGGATGGAGAAGGGGCTCCCTTTACAGACCCCAGGGATGGAGAAGGGGCTCCCTTTACAGACCCCAGGGATGGAGAAGGGGCTCCCTTTACAGACCCCAGGGATGGAGAAGGGGCTCCCTTTACAGACCCCAGGGATGGAGAAGGGGCTCCCTTTACAGACCCCGGGGATGGAGAAGAGGCTCCCTTTACAGACCCCAGGGGTGGAGAAGGGGATCCCTTTACAGAACCCGGGGATGGTAAAGGGGCTCCCTTTATAAAAGTACAGGGGCAGCCAGTCCCAGTTCCCCTCCCGATGGTGAAATGAGCTGTAGCAGGAACCTTGGAGCAGCAGGCTGGAATGGCAGATAGTGAGCATACCCAGGGTATGTGTCCTGCTGGCTCCCGGCTCCTGGCGTGGCACGCACTGGCTCTGGGCTCCCAAATGACAGAGAAGCAGAGAAGAAAGCTGGCAAGTCTTGGTCACAGTCTGAAGGAAATAAAAAAAACAAAAACAGGCAAAATCCACAGGGCAACAGTATCTCCAGTCAGATGCCCTTGCCCTGTGTCTCCGGAGGTGAACACCCCCACCAGAAGGAAGCAGCAGCCCCTGGCCCACAGCCCTCACGGCATCCCTGCTGCCCCTCACCCATCACGATACTCCTGGAGCTGGGGGTGGCAGTGACCATCCCAGACTAATAATAAAAACAAAACCAAAAGAGATAGGGTATTTAAGCCATCCCTGAGACAGAAATATGAGTAGAAAACATGAGAGGAATGGTAAGAAATAGGCGAGGCAGTAAGTCAAGCATTGTGTCTGATGACCAAAATGATGAACAAAGGGCTCCTGAATAAACTCATAAAGGGTGAAAACAAAGCAACCATAAGTGCTTCTTCAGCCCTTGTTCTGATGTCTATAGCTGAGAGATTCCTACTGGGAAGTGCCATTTCTGGTCTCCAGGTCCTGTTCTTCATGCATCTCTTCCCAGCCACGCTTGGTACTGAAGTTAAAAGGATCTTTGTTTTTAACAAAAGCCTCCTTTGTGCTCTGAGACAAAGAGAAGAACATAATGCTGGGCTAAAATGGAAACATGTAAATACAGAAGGTTCCTGCCCACTTGTGTTCAATTAGAGCTGGTGATCAAATGTCTAAAATGATCTGTTTTCAAGAGACAAGATCTCAGGGTGAATTTTGAAGAAATTGGTCCTGGAGAAATAAGAAGGTTTTTCTGCTATTTGAATAATTCTGTGGAAAGAAGTTGGTGTATGTGCACAGAGTTGTCTGAGGAAAACCAGACGAGGTAGGGCCACCATGTTTCCCCCTTCAAGAGAAGGCAGGGAGACAGTTTGTGTGCGGTGGTTCAGTTGTTTTCAGTCACTGTGTACGTAGTTCACACTGTACTAGACACTTCAACAAAAACATCTGGGGTTTTTCTCAGTGCCAGGTGATGTCTCCTCTTTGATGTCTTTGAGGAGCTCCTTTTGTTTTTCTGTCCCTCTACACTGCTCAACTTCTGAACTTCTAGCAGTGTTCCAGAGGATTCCCTACATTAAAAATAACATTATCATCCTTGCTGGTTTTGGCAGAGTGGGCAGTTAGTGTTAATCTCACTAAAATATTGCCCTTACGCTTTGAAAGGAGTATTTCTGTTAGAGGTGTCTCACATAAAAGATCAAATTACTGGTTTCTCTGTTAACACTCAACAAGAGAGTTAAATACTTTAAAGATTTTCTGGGGAGCATCTCTCAAGCCTATACATTTTTGAGTTATCTTCATACTATATATAATAAGTCTTTCTAGACCTTCAAGAATTTCTCTCCTCAAAGCCTATATGCATGCCAAAGGAAAAATCAGTCCTGGTTTAAGAATTGTTCAGAATTTATTTTTGTTCATCTGATGGGGCTTTAATTGACTCTGTTTATCATTGTTATAGTTGACTGAAGTTGGCTTTTAATTTGATTTGATCTCAATAATTTTGATTAATGGTAGCCTGGAATTGTGGAGCTCTATTTTCCTTATTTACAGGTTCAGTTCCAGGACACAAAGCAAACAGCATGATTTCCTCCTGTTTGCATTGTTGCTGTTCCCAAGGACACAGGTGTGTTTCTCATTTTTAACCTCTGGGTTTACAGCAAGGCTGTGATTTCCCACTGGTGACAGGGGCATGTTCATCTGCTGTTCCCTTGAGTGTGTCTAATTGTTTTCTCTTTCTTGTTGCTTAAGTCCTGCAGGAAAGCTGTGAAATGTGCTGATGTGATGCTTTCAGTCTGTTCAACCTTTGACATTGTCTCCAAATCTACAGGAAATACAAAAACCCTGCAACCACAGTTCTTGTGTTAGAGAAAGACTCAAGGCATTATTTTATTTTGGCCAGGATATTGTTCTGGTCAGGAGGTGCAACAGAAATAATTCCATCCACACAAAGCCCTGATGTGCAGAGAGAATCATGCCACGATACATGAATTTTACCAGATTTTTCAGACACTTATACAGTCAAAACCCAGAGAAACTCATTGGTTCAATGTTCATTGATCCCAGGTTATACAGTTCTTAGTGTTTAGTTTGTATTGGATATTAATTTCGTCATGTTCGATGCTAATTAGTTGCTCATTCTTTGCTTCTTTCATCTCTCCTTTCCTACCACAGGTGTCTCTGACCATGCCAGGGGTGATCTGAGCTGATGGTTTGTTAATTGCTGTTAATGCCGCTGATGTTTTCAGTTTTTCAGATTATGTTTTCAGTATTTCTCTGCTGCTTCCAGTCTGTTGAGGTTTTAAGTTCATCAGGCCTCACCTGGTGGAACAAAATCCTGAAAAGAAACTTCAATTCCCTTCTCCCAGGGCAAAGGCAAACAAACCTGACTAAAGTTATAAAAGTAAAAAATTTAAACTTGCTATGCTTCCCAACAGCATGACAAAGACAAAAAGCTCTAAACACCTGGTTTTAAACATCTTCTTCTGTCTATCTTTTTTGCACCTACCTTCTTTTCGTGTCAAACTGTTACCCTTGTTCCCTTTTGCTCTGGCCCATGTTAAAAAGTTTGGGACCATCTTTCTTTGAAGCTCTCTTTGTATGGGTGAGGCATCTTCAAAATTCACCCCTTCCATGATCCCTTGAAAGATTGTCAGGATAATTCACATCTCTGCAGCTGATATAGGCCAAGGAGAAATCTGACTCATCAGTGCATAGAAATATAGAGAGGTAGTTTGAGTTGGAAGTGAAATTGAAAGGTCACTCAGAGTAACCCTCCTGCAACAATCAGGGACGTTTCCAAGTTTAACAGATGTTGGAGGATAGGATTTTTCCTATTTCTTTTCTTCCTCTCAGGGAACTTTTCTCCCTTTTGTTGCCTAAGAGATGATAACAACTTCTAATACTTTCAGAGACAGAAGATATGACCAGGAGGAGAGGAGGGAGCAGCTGGACACTGTCTTAGCTGGAGGGCTTTCTCTTGGGAAGTGCAGAGACACCACAAGATTTTGGCTGGGGGCAAGGCCAGGGAGCTGGGCTCAGCTCCTCCATGGCACTCACTGTGAAGATTGGAGGAGAGGTGGTCACAGTCTTGGTGCTGGGTTGCTGCTGCAGGGAGGATTCACTACCACCACGGAGTTCTGTTCTCCACTGCTCCTCCTACCGTGGTTGAGCCTTTGCTCCTAAGAGCGGTCCCTGAACTGGTCCCTCGTCTACATCCGATCTCACTGGGAGGGACGCTCACCATCAGCCAGTTAGGGAGCCTCAGGGGAAACCCGGGACCCACACCCCTCATCCCCTCTGCAGGGAGCGTTTCCCGACTGTTTGTGGGTGCCAGCTGCCACTGCCCAGCCTTGCTGTTTTATGACAATGCGTCAGGGAATAGTGCTACAATTAACCTTGACACCCCCATTCTACCTGAAATCCCGAGGGTCCTGCTGCATCTCTGGAGCTTTTCCTATTCTTTGCCATCCTGGGGGCGTGTTCATCACTGCCATTCCAGCCGTGGCTCCAAGGTTCCTGCCACAGATCATTTCACTATCGGGGGGGACACCAGGACCAGCTTCTCCTGAGAATTTAAAAAGGGAGCCCCTTCTCCATCCCTGGGGTCTGTAAAGGGAGCCCCTTCTCCATCCCTGGGGTCTGTAAAGGGAGCCCCTTTACCATCCCCGGGGTCTGTAAAGGGAGCCCCTTGTCCATCCCTCAGGTCTGTAAAGCGAGCCCCTTCTCCATCCCTGGGGTCTGTAAAGGGAGCCCCTTCTCCATCCCTTCCACCCCCTGAGCCGCCATTAACAGCGGGAAAAGGCGGCCGAGCTCGCTCCACAGCGCCCCCTGCAGGCGCGGGGGAATCATCGCACCCGCCCTGCCCGGCCGGGAGCCAGCAGCGCCCCTGCTGGCTGTGCCCGGAACTGCACCCGAGGGGAAAGTGCCTGCAGCCGAGAGCAGGCTGGGACTGGGGTCTGCTTCTGATGGAGCTGCTGCCAGTGATGTTGTTTGGTTGAGTTTTTGGAAAGCAGCGCTCTCTTTGAAATTTTCAAAGGTTTCTGAAATCTTAACCGACACAACAAAGGGCTGAATGAAGGAAAAGTCACAGCGTCACCAGCATGCGACCATCTACAATGTCCTCATCTACAAAATGGCTGGAGAATACTTCCTTACATCTTGCTTGGAGGTCAGGAGCTGTGCCTGTAACAGGCCTGCCCTCATCCCAGATGCCCCATGCAAGAGGCACAGGTACCTGTCCCCCCTCACATGTCCTGACTGCTAAGGCCATCTGGGGGCAACAATACAAGGGACAGGGGAAAGGGGGCTACCGCAAGAACAGTGTCCATCTAAACAGCAAATCATAAAAATGTAACTATGCATCAATGAAACTTCTCTTAGCAGACACATAATACTCATCCCTTAACGGCAAGACCTAACCATTGCATTACTCATCTATAACAAATTGTTATACATCCTAGCAAAGAACTGTTATTCCTTTTCCCATGTCTTTGTCTGAAGGCTCCTTCATTTCTAATTTTTATAATTTGGAGAGAAGGGAGTCGTATTCCCCATTCCAAGGGAAGTTCCCACATTCCTTGGCAGGCACCTGTCTTTCAAACCAAGAGAAATAGATTCCTCCAGACACAATTAATCCGATCTTAAATGTTTTCAGACTTGGAGAAGATAAAGATTCTTGGGGCAATCTATTTCATCACTCTATTTTTTTAATAAAATAGCAACACATTCTTTTGGTATCTTATCTGAATCTGCTGCCTTTATATTTAAAACTGTTACTCCTCATCCCATCACTGTAGCCTGTGTTTAAAAGTCTTTCCCCATTAATTTTACATGTCCTTTGTTTAAAAGAAGCATTTTTCAATTTCATCCTTTCCGTGTTCCTGTGAAAGACTCACTCACAGGTGCAGTCCCATCCCTGCAGGAGATAATTTTCGTCAGGCAGAGCAGAAAACTTCCTTTGCAGTTTATTTAGGTTCCTTGCCATGGAAGGACCCTTAGAGCAGAATTTCCAATGGAAGATACTTTTTTGTAATTTTGCTAAACACATGCCGTTGGGGAAGAACAAGCATTCTCACTTGACCGCTCTATTGGCTGCTTCCTGGAGCTTGACAAGTCTGTTGCTGGCCATGTCTTGTTGATATGGGCTGCAATCCTGAGCAAAGTAGAGAGGAGGAAATTCCATTGGGAAATGATGAGTAGAAGCTCTTGCATTTACCCTTGCAGAAACTAAAGGCTTGTCCTGGAGGACTGCAAGGGGCCCGTGTGACACATTTACCCCCCAGCAATTTCTTGTCTGTACTCATTGCACCCAGATCTCCCAGGCTCTCCTTATATGTCAGCTGTTCCCATGCTTGTCCGCATGGCCCTTCCTTTGTTCGCCTCTGTCCATGTCTCTTGCAGGCCAGGGAGCCCAGCAGGGCACGCAGCAGTCCTCAGTCCCAGCAGTGCTGAGCTGCAGAGGACTCTTCCCCAGTGAGCAAGGAGTCAGTCAACATGCCAGGAGGCTGCAGGGACAAACGAGACTGGGAAAATGTGGGTGCATGGGTGAATGGGAAGGGCATCAGCTAACACACGGCATGGGACAGGGCTGAGGTCCTGAATGCTTTATTCACCTCAGGCCTCAGCAGCAGATCAGCCTTCAGGAGATCTGTTTTACGGAGTACAGGGGGAGAGAATGAAGCACACAATATGTACCCTTGAGAAGTCCATGTAACTGAGCTGTTTTCTTATCCATAACAAAGGACTTTGTCCAGAAGGTACCCAGGGAAGTCAGTGCCATGAGCACAACTGAATGAAGAATGCACAACTTGCACCTTGTTACCCACAGAGACCCTCTGTCTCAATGTAGAATGCCGTAAATGTGGCTAAGCAAGATTCCCACTTCCCACAGCCATGCTCAGTGGCCCTGAGGAAGGAGGCCTGGGAGATGCTGCAGAGGCCAGAGCAGAGATAACCCTGCTGCCCACGGAGAAGGTCAGGGTGATGCAGGAGATGTCAAGTGATGGTGGAGCAGATATTGACCCTGCAGCCCATGGGCTTCCCCAGACAGAAGTAACTGAATATGTCCTGAGCAGATCTCAGACTCCATGCAGAGCTCATATTGGAGCTGGCTCCTGAAAGGAACTGCGCTCTCATGGAATAAGTAGTTCATGTCAGAGCAGCTTTTCTGGGACGACCTGCAGGTAGCCACACCGAAGCAGTCTATTCCTGAAGGACTGCACTGTGAACTACAGACCCACACTAAAGGAGTTTGTGAAAAACTGCAGTCAATGCAAAGAACCAAAGTTGAAATATTCCTGGAGAAATGTCTCTTCTGGGATGGACTCCACACTCAGGCAGCGGAAGGGAATGAGAGGGAAGAAGAGGCAGACAAAATGTCTTATGAACTGAGAGTATCATTCCCCATCCCTGTGCAATGACTGGGTAGATTAAATGTTTTTAGATTTGTACATTTTCGTGCAATATCCTACTCTGATGTGATTCACAAAAACTTAAATTAATTTCACCAAGTACATGTGTTTGCTCATGGTGGCACTGCAGGGACAACTCCCTGTCCTTATCTCAACCCACAAGACTTAATTGCATATTTTCCCTGTTTATTCAAGAAAGAGCACGGAGAGAGCAGATCGCTGAGCACCTGGAGGACAACCAAAGTCAACTCACCACACCTTCTCAGCTCCTTGTTCCTGACCAGGTGCTCTGTAGCAGCCACCCACAGCAATGTCACCCCTGCTCATCTGGCTTTGCTGAACAGCCTGGCTCCATCCAGCACAGCACTCTAGCAGCTACAGCAACACATCTCCATCATCCCATGGCTCTGCAGCCGAGGCACAGAGGAGAACTGAGGCCATGCTGGACAGGAGCCCAGGCAATGTGCACTAAACCTGCACTTCCCCAAACAGCCTGGGCACTTCCCAGAACAGATCCTCCTGCACCAGAAATGGTACCAGCCCTTCTCCCAGCCCTCCCTCCACTGCCTTTTAGTGCCACCAAGCCAGAGGGATGTTTCCTGCACCTACCTGTTGTAGTCTGACAATTTTTAACATATTTACCTTTTGTTGTGAAATAGCATTAGGAGTAGAAACAAAGCAGGTGCAAAACTTAACAGGGAATAAAGAAGAATTTTATTAACAACACGAAGAAAAACAGTAATACATTCAGAATACATCTTCAGACCATGTCCTCTTTCCCCTTTGTTACAGTTTAACAACATACAGAGACACTTCAGTCAATTCCTTAAATAACCTTTTTCAGTTCACTTTAGGGAGAGGAGTTTCTTCATGTTTAGCTATAAGGATCATTTTCTTCAGGAGAGGAAATAACCAGTTCTCTCTTGACTCCAGTTTTTCTATGAATAACAGTTGCCCAGACCTGCTGTCATGAACTCCCTCCCACTTCACAGTCTTGACAGAGCTGTGTTTGTGGGTTATGTAAAAGCCATGGATTATTCCTTTTAAGGGTGAGCTACTTAAAGGCAAAAGTTCTTTTCAGCTCACTTTTCTCTGTTCATACTTCATTCCCAGGAACAGAGATCCCCTTTTTCCCTTGGGGCAAAGGATTCTTCAAACATTTTACACCTTACTACACCCCCCCATACCCCCCCCCCCCCCCCCATGGGGTTTTATTTGTGGTTTAAAGGAATTTTTTGTGTAGTACAGTCCACCCTTGCAACTTACAAAAAGATTTTTCAGCCAGCCATCATGGTGTCTCCTCATTCTCCTCTCCTCATTCTCCTCCTCAGTGACTTTGGTGTGTCCTTTCTGTTCTTCTTCCTCTCATCCAAGGAAGGATGGAAGGTCTGTAAGTCTCATCGGAGCATTGGAAGAGTTAAAATCTCACACAGAAGTTGCAGGAGTTGGGCCAGGCCATGCCAGAGCTGTGTCAGGATCTCAGGCCGCCCAGGCCACGCTGGAGGGAGCCGGACGAAAACCGCAAAGTCCAGCCAGAGGAGAAATCGGTGACAAGGCTCTGGCTCCACGGCTGCCCTTTGGTGCCAACCGCCCCCAGCTCCAGCCGCAGCCCGGGGGTTCTCCCTGTGCCCTGCCCAGCACACAAAGCCCTGGGGGCTCTCCCGAACCGGGCCCGGCTGCCTCCCCCCAGCCCGTGAGGGCGGCCGGGAGGGCTCGGCCACCCCAGGGCTGCTCCGAGCCGGGGCAGGGCAGGGCCCCCCGAGCCACGGCCACACCGGGGGAGGGCGAGGATTTAGCAATGGCCTTTGCTTCCTTTTGGTTATCGGGGCTCCTGGTTGGAAACGGGGCCCAGCAGCCTCCCGAGCCCAGCCCTGCCTGCCCCGGGCCGCACGAGAGGGGCCCGGGCCAGGTCGGTGTTACCTTGTAAAAGGCTGGAAAAAAGTTTTTCCCGAGGTTTGCTTGCTTCAAATGTGATTCACAGAGCGACCTAATTTCTCCACTTGTTTTTTCAGGCTGTCAAAAACTAAACCAGCCTTCAATTGGTCCCATCAATTCACAGAGGAAGTTCTCATGGAGAGAAATTCCTAGTATCCCTTCCCCTCAGAGGATTCAAGGTAAAACCAGCACACTACCATTGCCTGACAAGAGCCCTGGGGATCAGCTGCTAGAAAGCAATGCTGAGAGATCTGTCTTCCCCATCTGGCAGTTTTTGATCCATTCTGCTACAGAGCTGCTCCAGGGTGATTCTGCTCCGCAGTAATATCTTGCTGCATCCCCTTGCTTTGCTGCCAGGATCTGCAGGGTGAAGTTGTTCTTGGAGCTTTCCACTCTTCCCTTAAAGTGATCTTGGAAACCTTCTCCATAATAATCACCCTCTGTATAAATCCATTCCATAGAAGCCCGTGGGCCCTGACGGTACCAGTGCATGTAGTAGCTGCCCATAGAATCCCCCTTCATGCTGCACTGGAAGGTGCCTGGATCTCCCTCTCGCACGGTCAGTTCCTTGGGATGCTGCTCCAAGGCCACCTGGCCAGTGACTGCTGCAGAGAGCAAGAACAAGCCACAGTCACTCCCAGATTCAGCAAAGTTCAGAGCAATGCTGGTGGGAGTTGGAGTGGCGACAGACCAGTGGGAAGACAAAATCCTCCTCTTTGAAGCCAGCTGACACACACAGGCAGAGCTGGTAGCAGCCATCAAGGCTCACAAGGAAGGATATTCCAGAATTTCTTCCCTCTTTTAACCCATCAGACAGGAAGTGTTTCCCGATTTCCCCAAAGAAGCAGAAAGCATCTGCACCGTGGCTTGCCAAATCCCTTTGTCTTTGCCAAGACAGGATGGTGAAGAACCCAGTCTGCTGTCCCTGAAAGTGCTCTAGATGAGCACAGGGAAGGCAAAGCCCTGACACAGGCAATGGGGCTCGTGCCCTGTGCTGCCATCCTCCAGCTGGTGTGTGCCAGAGGGGCTGCAGTGCCCCAGGAGCAGAGTGCCCAGTGCCAGGACAAAGCGCTGGGCCCCAGGATCCGAGTGCCCCAGGGAGGTGCCCTGCGTGTGCCCAGGCTGCAGAAGAGGCAGCTTGGATGGAGGTGACGAGCTGACAGGCAGAAGAGGAGCAGGGCTGCTCTCAGCGTGCTCCACAGGCAGGGCTGGGCAGCTGGAGCCAGGGAACAGGTGTGGCTGCAAGCGCTCAGCACAGCTCCCCAGAGCCGTGCAGAGCACAGGGCCACGCTCAGCTCCTGGGGCCAGCAGCCCTTCCTTGCACTTACCTACAATGGGCAACAAGCCCACGCACAGGGCACTCCACATGGCCAGGCCCGCTCTGTCTCACCTCTCTCCACCTTCTCTCTGCCTGCACAGCAGCTCTGCCCACACCTGCCCTGCCTGTGCCTCTGGCACTGCTCTCAGGGCCAGTCCCTCCTGGTCCCTCCCTCTGCCTGTGACAACACTGAGGGGGAGAGGTGGGGCAGAGAGGAGGTGCAGAACTTGAGCCACTTGCTGCTCTCCTGCCTGTCTCTCATTCTGCATGGTGCACGAACAGACTGTTTGTTGGGCTGGAAATGCTGTGGTGGGCTAAAGGGAACGTGTTTCTCAGGGGCCAGCCCTGGCCTTTCTCTCAGGAAGTCTTGCAGGCTGCTGCTGGGACTTTGGAGCTGACTGGGCCAGCTTTCAGCTTCTCCTTCCCCTGGCCCCCAGCCCTGGCTCTGTTCAGCTGCTGCTCCCCCATGGGACACCCCTGGATCCCAGCTCAGCTCGGCGAGGGCACCCCTAAGCCAAAGTGTTCCTCACCCTGCTCCCTCCCCAGTGATGACATTTCTCCATCTGCCTCCTCCTGTCAAAGCCCTCCCAGACCCCTGCCCATCAGCAAAGGCAACCCAGGACTCTGCAGGGGCCAGGCTGCTCAGCTGAGCCAGCACCCTCCCTGACCTGTGTCCTCCTCCTCCTCCTCCTCCTCCTCCTCCTCAGCAAACCCAGGGCTCTCCCTGTGACCACCAAATGGGACAACTCTGAGCCCTGAGTGTCATTGTCCTGACTGCCACCACGCTTCTGGGGTGCATTGCCCACTCCACAGACTTTCTGCATCCTTACCCTCCTCCCTCTTTCCATAGGTACTTGGACATGGTGCCTTGTGATGGGGATCGTTAGGATAGGGGGCAAAAATGGAGATGGAGAGGGTAGAGAAGCCCCCTGAGAATGGGGGCTTGAGGCTGGGAAAAGAAGCAGTTGGGTGCACGGCCAGGGAGGATTTGTCTACTCTGGAAATAGGAGGCTGAAGGCCTCAATCTTCTCTCAGCCTCTTTAGGAGGGGAAGGGGAAAGGGATGTTCTCCCTGGTACACAGTGGTAGGTGCTGTGACACTGGTCAAAACCAGCCCCAGAGAAGGTTTAGGCTGGATATTAGCAAGCATTTCTTTACCAAGAGAATACTGAAACATCAACAAAGGCAAGCTACGGAGGTGGTCAAGGCCCCAAGCCTGTCAGAGACATTTGGACAGTGTCTTTGGAAACAGGCGGCAACTTTTGTTCAGCCCTGAAAAGGATGTAGCAGTTGGACTTGAAAATGGTTGCAGATCCAATTAAATAGAAAAAGACCTCTTTTCTCTCTCCCCTGCCTTCCACTCCTCTTCCCCAAGGGCCTCCAGGACCAGTGAGACCCCATTTCCCTGACCCCATGCACAGCCCACTCACTGACTCTCCCCTTGCATGGGCTAGGACCCACGTGAACATACAGGAGGGGAGGAAGCTGATGGAGCTCAGGCACACCCCAAGTGTCTCTCTGGTCCCTCCAAGGTGCATTGTTAGTAGAGTGCACTGTTCCCCAGCTCCAGCCCACTGATGCTCAGTGCCCCAGAGCTCTGGTCAGCCCAGCAGGAAAACCTCCTGTGGGCAATAGGGGCTGTGTGGCTGTAGGAGCCTCCACGGCCCTGGCACTGCAGCAGGCACTGCAGGGGTTCACCAGGACACTGCTGACACCAGGCCATGTAAATACAGGAGGCTTTGAGGCTGTGAGTGCAACAGAGGGCCCCAGAGTTCCCTGCTGACCACCAAATTACAGAGCTGCATCCGTGCAACTCATCACCTTGAAATGCACCTGAAAGAAAATCAGCCCTTTGCATCACTGGTTTGCTCTTAGTGCTGCATGGAGATGGTCCCCAAAATGGTCAAAGGAAGCAGGCACAGGTGTTGCCAGAGCCCAGGTGCTTTGTGTGTTCCACTTAAGAAGGGGACCAAGGAAGGCAGAGTGGGACTGGAGCCAGGCAGTCACCAGGCTGATTGGGTGACAGAAAACCTTTGAACCTCCAGTACAGAATAGGACATTGCAACTGGGACTCAGGAGAAGGAAAGCCTCAGTGCTGGGAAAGGAGCTCTTGATGAAAGGCCAGGATGATGTGTGCTGCACGGGGGTAGTCCCTGATATCTTAAGAAAAGCCCTGAACCACTTTGGAATTCACCATCTCCAAATTTTGTGGGTGCTGAGGCAGACCCCAGAAGGTTTGTGTTAAAGCTCAGTTGGGTTTCCTGTCCCCGTGTGATGGCACAGAAGTACCGGGCAGAGTCCTGAGCTTGCAGGGACCGCAATGAGAGAGAAGCCTCAGAACGGGAATTGTCCCGGGAGATCTTGGCCCGACCTTTCACTGCTTCCCCATAGTCCTTTATATTGCCTTGCTTGTAGCTGATAAAGGACACCCACTCCAGCCGGCCCCCGGGTGCTTGACGGTACCAGTAAATAAAATAATCCTGGAAGGTGAATCCAGACCCGCGGCAGGAGAGGGTCACGGAGTCCCCGGGCGCTCGCAGCCCTCCGCCGGCCTCCTGCAGCCTCAGCTGTGCCCAGAGCCCTGCGGAGGGAGAGCGCAGGAATCGGGCAGGGCGCGACCCCGGACCGAGGGCGCTGTCCCGGGGTCCCGGTGCCCCCGGCGCGGGACATTGTCACTTGTGTGACAATGCCGCCCTCCTCCTCCCCTCTAACATCTGCATCTGCCCATGTCCCTGTCCCTGTTCCTGTCCCGTCCCCGTCGCCGTCCCATACCTGTCCCTGTCCCTCCTTCCCCCGCCCCGCTCGCTGCCCTCCCCGCCCGGCTCTCACCTGCCGGCCACAAGGCCAAGGCCAAGGCCAGCAGCCCCGGCCCCAGCCCGGCCGCCATCGTGCCCGGCCCCGGCTCCGCGGCAGCCGCACAGGAGCCGAGCGGAGCCGCGCTCGGGCCGCTCCCGCCCGGCCCCGCCTGGCCGGGGCAGCGCCGGCGCCTCTGCCCGCCCCCGACACACCCGCCCCGGGCCCCGGGCCCTGCCCCGGGCAGGAGCAGCGCCGGCCACGGCCGGGCCGCGGACACAAAGCGGCGCTGCGCGCTTGGAGAGCGCCTTCTGCCAAAGGGACCCGAGCGCTCCGTGGGCGGCGCGCACGGAAATTCGCCCTCGTAGCGCAGAAGGGCGCCGGGATCCGGGGCTGCCTTAGGCAAAATGCTGCCAGCAGCTGAGGGAGGTGAGGGCTCCTCTCTCCTCGGCACTGCTGAGGCCACGCTTGACTGCTGGGGGCACATCGTGACTCCCCGGTTCGCCGTCTGTGGCTGTTGTTTGTCACCTCACCATGGTTTCTCAGACGTCGCGATAATTCCGCAGGCGAATATATGTTGGTTAACAGAGGTTATTTAAATGTGGTGCTCCGAATCTCTGCAAAACACTCCTCAGCTGGTTTCACCTGGGTAAACTTGCCGATTCTGTCCTCTTCTATGGAATTGACCACACTAACACAATCCTGCTATTGGACTGGAAACAATGCTCTCCTCCTGTTTTCTTAAGCTCCATGTTCTGCATGGCAAATGCCAAATGAAAAGCCACTGCTTAGTGGGGCCATTCTGGGACCCTGGCCTGAAATGAGGGCTTTAGGTCAATGAAACACCCACTGTCAGAGGTGTCAGCAGAAGCAGCTTTAATACAAATGTACCAAAGCGTGGCACAGGATGTGACACACACTGCAGCTCTGGTACACGGATGAAACAGGGACAGGAACATCGGATTAGAATTAATTTGGAAGGATTGGTGTGGAGGCTGGGGGCAAGAAAGGCTCGAGCTGCAAAAGGAAATCCCTCCTTTGAGTCATGAGGTACAGGAAGGTCACCCCTGCTTTCTAAACTCCTTCTCCGAGGAGGTGTGGCTGGATCCAACCCTGGTCCCAGACTTCATTCTGACTTAATGACCAAGGCATTATAACAGCACTTAATCATTGACCTTTTCTTCCTGTGCTTCTGATTGCACTGTTTTTACCTAAGGGAGCATGCTCAAAATATAAATCTGCCAGAGAAACTGGGAAAAGGTGTGGAGCGCTTGAGAAAATGGTCTGGCTGTCACTGGAAAATCAGGATAAATGTCCTGGTGAACGACTCTCCCTGAATTATATTATGGTGGTAGAAATGCACTAAATGAGCATTTTACTGGATTTGGATTTGCCATGCAAATTTCACGCAGCTGCTGCAAGGGCTGCGGGTCTTCTCTGGGTGTCTGCAGGGCCTGAGGCTCTGACCTGAGCAAGCTGAATGCAGCACATTGTGCTGTGTCCTGTGCAGAAGCTCACTTGAAGCCAGCAGGATCTCAGCCAGAGGGAGAAAAGCCTTCTTTCCCCGGCAGGATGTGGTTAACTTGTTTTTTCAAAAGCAGGGGAGGGTTAATCCTGCCTGCTGTAACTGAGTCACAAATGGTGACCACAGCATCCTGCCTGTAGCCCGTGAGAGGGGGGGGGAGCTGGGGAAGGTGTGTGCTGGCCTCTGTTAGGTAAGAACCAAGTTGCCATGGAAAATATCACTCCATCAAACCACCCAAAATTATTTCCTGGTGGCCCCTTCCTCGTGCCACTGAGTGCCAAACAACAGCAGGGTTTCTTCTCTGCTGCTATGAGCATTTTCCTCCCTCATGCCTTCAGCGAGCTCTCTCCTCACTGAAGCTCCTCAATGTGCCAGAGAGACACTTCCCTGCACAGGCTCTGGAAAAGACACATGCAGCCAACAGGAAACCTACATTATCAAAGCTGTGTTTGTGATCCCAGTGGGCTTGAGGACAGCTGGATTTCAGCAATCTCTGTCCCAGGTTCAGAAGAAAAAGCACAGAAACCCCACAGCATTTTGGCCTAGTAGAACTTTATTTTCTTCTCTACTACAGGAACCTAAAATGCTCATACGATACATCTGGCAGAAGAAATACAGGCTTTGTAAAGAAATGAACATTAGGGGGTTGAATGACATCACTTCCCATCCTACACAGCTCTTCTCATCTACGGTACTCACTTATGAAATCCATCTAAAAGCCAAAGCTCCAAATGGCAACTGCTGGGCTTGAATTCCCTCAGCAGTACTACTGCAGTTGCACAGGCAGTACCACAACATGCCTGGGAAAGGTGCTTTTGAAAGGCCACGTACCTAGAGAGAGCATTGGAGTTCTCAAAGCTATTGAAGCAGCTGGGACACTTGTGTGCAAATGCCACGAGAATGGGGACATTGCTTAGCAGGAGGATGAGGATAAATGCACTCCCGTCAGGTCTCAGAGGAGAGCAAACAGCAAAAGCACTTAAAACTCTTCAGTGTAAATCAGCTGGCCAGGCAGGAGTGACCAGTGTTCAATGTCTTCAGGAGAAGGTGCTGCCTTGTGTCCTGGGTGGTCTCTGTCAGCTGCTCTGGCCCTGCTTGTTCCAGCCCCTTGTGCTGCTGGTTCACGTTCTTTCCTGCTCTTCCTCGGGCTCCTCTTGCCTTCATTCCCCATGACTGGAAGAACAAAGGGGGGTTTAAACTCCATTTAATGAAATTGGTTCTAGGAACCAGTGTTTGATAACTGTGAGCTCCCTTACCTCAGAGAAGGAACAACTTGATACTCAGGAGGGTGTTGAAGGCGATGCTCTTTGCCAGCAGGACTCTCAAACCCAACACAGCCATGGACAGCATGTTCACTCTCTGCCCTTCAGCATCTGCCCAGTGACCAGAAAAGAGCAGAGAGATCATGGTCTAGGTTTTGATGTTGTCATCTTGGCAGAAAGTGGCACAATGCACAGGGTATGATAGTCTCAGGGAAAGGAAGAGCAGCAAAGGAGCAGAGATGGAGAGCGTGGCAACAGCAGGGGAGCCCGGGGTCTGTCTCTGTCGCTTTTGGCTTCCTGGAGCTTGTGTGCAACTGCAGGAGCAGCCTTGGAACAGCAGCTTGTGTCTGGTGAATGTGTTGTGTTCTGCCTCCTCTGCCCTGCAGAAAATCCATGTCCATGCCTTTATCCCCCAAACAGCAATGTAACTTCACAACCTGTTTGGTAACTCACCTGGTGCTGAGGGCTCTGTGCTGTTGCAAACCCTCTTACTGGCCCCTGCCACTGGTTCTTCAACCTCCTCTGCTGTAGCATGGTAAAGAAAAGGCATTTTAAACTATATCCACGTTTTACACAGGATTAACAGAAATGTTCATTGGATATTTCCAATGAGGAACTTCAGGAAAGTTGGGGCTGATCATCTGATCAGTCATTAATTCCAACAATAATTGGAGTTGAGAATTTCTCCATGCAGTTGCATTGTTTTGGTTTCACAATTTGAATCACCTTGAGGACTCCAAAATCAATCCTGCAAATTACAAGTATTTACTTAATTAAAAAAACCCTCAAAGCACACACAGTCTTTAACCTTTTTCAGGATTCAGAGAGGCTGTTCCAGCCTGTCCTGCCTCAGGTTGAAATATTTAGTCATAAGGAAATTCACATTTTGAACCAATAGATTGTGTCTACCCACTTCTCCCCTAAAAAAACCTAACTCCAAGTAATTAAATGGTTCAAACCATTTCTTTCTGAAGCCCCACAGGCTTTAAATAAGTGACAGCTGTGTCACCAAACTTTACCTGGCTTTGTTATTGTGCTGTTGTCGAATTTGGCCGTGCAGTTCACGACTGTGTCTCTTGTCACGTTGACCACTTTAATTGCATTGTACCCCTCTGATGTCAGAATGGGGGTGCTCTGTTCATACACGACCTCCTTAGAGGGCATCTCCAAGCTGATGCTCTTTGTGACGAAGTTCCTTGCCAAACAAGCTGCTTTCCCAGGGCTGGCATCTTCTTGCAGGTTCTTTGATTTCATCACAATGACTTGAGGGATGGAAGATTTTGGAAATTCTATGAAGAAAAACATGATTTGGACAGGATTGATTTTGTTGCAGGCTTGCTTGATTGCCGAATGACGGAAAATTCAAATGTACCCCAGCTGTGACTAAGTTGTAACATTCTCATTAACTGTCTTTTATGTCATTATTGCTTGCCAGTGGAGGTGCGAGTAATGAAAGATAATAGCTTAGACTCGCAGACGCTGTCTTACAAGAAAACTATAGGTGTCAAAATAATTTAGTAGCCAACAAATCATTGTGGTACCATGAGTACTTTTTTAAACAAAATACCTTTGCCTCTAGATCAGGTAATTTATTGAGAATCAAGGGTGATCTCAAAAACCAAGGTCAGAACTTAATTCAGATTAGCACTTTGAATTAGAGTAAGAATATGGAACTGGACAGGAGTCCTCCAGCAGCCTTCTTGGCCAGAAAGGGCTCAGCTTATGAAATCCTGTCAGACACATCCACAAAGATTTACATGTCTGCTTTGACAGGAGCACCCTGAGGGGTCTCTGGGATAAAGAGAGGTGCTTCAGGCTTTTCGTTTTGCGTGGTGTCTGCCTTGCAGCTGGGTCAGGAGATGCCTCAGGTCTAACATTTTGTTCATCCCAAGGTACTGATGGAAGTTGGATCTGATTTTACAGCCCTTCCCCATCAGCCCTATGGCACTGCTGAGGAACTGAGGTGAAAGCCAAATCGTGCTCTGCCACAGCTTCATGGGTCAGCTACAGAACTACTAGAGAACTGCACACTTGTCCACACCTACAGCAACCAGACACCCAAGGGAAATCAAATGTTCTCTTCCCAGGTGTTGTACCACCGCTGGTCAGAGCCTGTCAGTCATGTGCATTCTGTGTTCTCTGAGAAGACCTTGAAAGGCTTTCATGTGGTCTCCTCTCCAGGCTTTCCAAACAGACAGAATTCAAACAAGCTGCTTCTCTGCAATAGCTCCCTGGGCAGGATCTTCAGCAAGAAATAATGTACGTGGTGCAATTGTAGTTCAGAGAGCAGAGGATTTGTTTTATCTGAGCCCAGAAGCCTCAACTGAGTCCCACTAGTATACATTTTGTGACAATCCAGCCATGAATTCCTACCTCTACTTGCTTCTGGAAAGGCTGTGTGGTTTATGTTCTGAATATTTTTTGGACAAAGAGTTGTACTTCACATTCACTTTAGTCTTCTAGAATCACATGAGGAGCCCTCTATTCTAAAAAGTATTGGGCGTAAAATAACATGTGTTTTTCTTGCAGTCCTTTAAAGACATGCAGACCTTGGAAGGCACAGCAACAATTCCTGAGGGGTGCACCTGAATCTTTAGGACAACACAGATCAACATCAAAACCCCTCTGTCACCCCAACATTCACATTCCTGTAAAAAACCTTGGGGTGATATGCTGTTTTATGGTACATCATGGAATTCCAAATAAAGAAAGGAACTACTAAGGCTTCTCATAATCCCTACTCCACACACTGGTCTTTTCAGAACCCACACAACTTGGCAGCCAATTGTCTTTCATGCCAGGAGCTCTTGGATATGAGGCACTTGTGAGAATTTAAGCCTAGGGCTATTTGACCTCCTTCCTCCTCTGTCCCCAGGGCAGTGGAATTACTTCCCTGGGGACACTGTCAGTGTGGTGCCAATGTCAAACCAGAATTTCTCAAAGCAGGCCGTTACAGATCTGTCTCAACACTGCTCAGCACTGTGAGCTCTTCTCTGAGCTCTGCAGTCCAGCCCCAAGTCAGTCAGTGGAAGTCCACTGGAGAATTGGACACCTGACAGCAAATTTGAGCCAGAGTGCTGCCCAAACTGGGAGTGAGTGATCCCATGCTAAGTAGTGCCCTGCTGGTGTTTGGGGATCATGGAATAATGGTGCTATGCAGATTCAGCCCCGTGGTTCCTGGGAAACCTTTCTGAGCAGATCCAAGCAGAGGATTTGGCTTGAAAGCCTGGCTGGAGTGAGAGTTCCCTGATGGGATTATCGCAGATGAAAATCCTTACAGTGATCCAAACCATTATCTTCCTTTCTTCACCTCCTGCCCAAATTTAAATGACATTTTAGAAAGAAAGAAATATCACTTACTTGGTACAACTGTGAGAGTCGTCCCTGGTCCAAATGTAAGCTTATCTATGCTCACACTGCTAAGATTCATTCCAATAACTCACTCTTGCCTCATGGTGTTCAAAAGTGTAAAACTGGAGATATGAAGTCAACTGTTAGTCCTAATTCTCCATGAGTGCAAGTCCCATGAGGTAGATTGACTTCCAAAACAAGAAAGGAAAAAAAGTTAATTAAATAGATCAATGATTTCATCTTGCTTGATTGAGAATAGAATTATCAACTTCTGCCTTTCTTCCACCTTAAGAATCCTCATGAGCTCTTTTACGTGTCCACGATAAAAGGTAATATATAAAGAATGTTCTAGTTCTCTTCTTAATAATTGCACTCATCCCTCTCCTTTCTTTTCCAAAATATCTTGTCCTTTGTCCCTCCATTTGTTTTTGTACAGGTCCCTATGTTGTTTATATCATTGTGGAAACCCAAACCCCAGACACTGTGATATATTTCATAGCAGAAACTGTCTCTGTTCCACTACACAGAATTTTGGATTATACAGGCAGTCACATGACTTCTTCAGTGGTTTTACACCAACATACCACCTGAAGAAACACAATATGGCTTTCAAGAAAGGATCTCAAATAATATCAGAAAGGTTGAATTGTAAATGAGAACTTGGGGGCTACACGACACCTCTGAAAAGTCCAATGGAATTAAGGTGGATAGAAAGCTGAAAAATAATCAGTACTTCTTGTGTTATTTCAAAGCATTTCTTGCAATGAAGCCTATTTGTCCTTCTCTTCTTCTTGGCATTCGTGGTAATGTGTTGGAAGTCCTTGGATGTAGTGGGCTGGTTTCTGGGGGGTTGGGAGGAATGAATTAAAAGGGGGAGACTCAGTAGGACCATAAAGTGCTGAAGTGACATTTGAGCTGGGAAATACCTTTGATAGCCCGGGATGAGCTGCATCCAGGGATCCTCTAGCATGGAGACCATTTAGATGCCAGTGTCTCTCTCTGCCTCTGTCTGGCTGTTGCTCAGGGATTCCCCCAGGCGAGCAAGGTCAACAAAATAAATATACTCCGTGAGTTTGTGGCTGCTCCAGCTGCTGCCGGAGCTGCCTCACACAGTGGTGATAGTCCTAGGCGGAAAAACGGGGTTCGGCCAAGGAAGGTGAGATCCTCCCTTGGAAAAGAAAACATGACCCCTTTCCCTCCAAATTATTATAATTTTGAAATTAAGGGTATTTCAGGCAAAGATATAGGAAAAGGAACGGCAGTTCCTTACCAGTATGTGTGTGTATAACAAGGCAAACAAACAACCAACAGCAGCAGCTCCATCAGAAGCAGACCCCAGTCCCAGCCTGCTCTCGGCTGCAGGCACTTTCCCCTCGGGTGCAGTTCCGGGCACAGCCAGCAGGGGCGCTGCTGGCTCCCGGCCGGGCAGGGCGGGTGCGATGATTCCCCCGCGCCTGCAGGGGGCGCTGTGGAGCGAGCTCGGCCGCCTTTTCCCGCTGTTAATGGCGGCTCAGGGGGTGGAAGGGATGGAGAAAGGGCTCCCTTTACAGACCCAAGGTGTAGGAGCTGGTTGGGACAAACTCAGTTGAGCTCTCTATATTCAGGTCTTGAAGCTTGCCGTTTATTACATCAGGT
Source organism: Cinclus cinclus (assembly GCF_963662255.1). Classification (NCBI taxonomy): domain Eukaryota; kingdom Metazoa; phylum Chordata; class Aves; order Passeriformes; family Cinclidae; genus Cinclus; species Cinclus cinclus. The sequence goes on along the minus strand of NC_085069.1, from coordinate 2,462,609 downwards.
GTGGTAAAAATGGCCTTGCTGTCAGACACAGCTCAAAGCAGGTCCAGAGGAGCCAGATTCCAAAAAGGGTAGAAGCAAGGGTGAGGGGTGCAGGGAGAAGGACAAGGGAGTAAGATGGTAAGGGCAAGAGAGTCAAGAGAGGCTAAAGTGGCAAGAGAGGCAAGAGAGGTAAGAGAGCAAGGTCTCCTTTTACAAGGTCTTAAATCTCCTTCTGTGTTGAACATTCTACTTTTTCACTGACCAATCTAATACAAGATACAAATTTTCAACATTAACATATGACCTATAGGAATCACTACCTTACCATGTTTTACCATTTTCTTATCTCTAAACCTTATCTTGGGCCCTTCCTGTCCTGCCAGGAAGGGGTCTCTGATGGCTCTTTGGTATGTTTGCAGCAACAGGCATTCTCTTAATAAAGGGAGAAGACCATCAGGCATCCATTCTGCTGCTCTCCAGACTCTCAATCGAACACAACTTTCATTTCAATCTCACCTACAGTTTCCATATTCCCAGCTTCTTTTGCTAAACAATCATATAAGGCAACGCTATTTCTTCCTCCCCAACACCAAGGAATGGAGAAGGGGCTCCCTTTATAAAAGTACAGGGGCAGCCAGTCCCAGTGCCCTTCCCGATGGTGAAATGAGCTGTAGCAAGAACCTTGGAGCAGCAGGCTGGAATGGCAGATAGTGAGCATACCCAGGGTATGTGTCCTGCTGGCTCCCGGCTCCTGGCGTGGCACGCACTGGCTCTGGGCTCCCAAATGACAGAGAAGCAGAGAAGAAAGCTGGCAAGTCTTGGTCACAGTCTGAAAGAAATAAAAAAAACAAAAACAAGCAAACCCACAGGGCAACAGTATCTCCAGTCAGATGCCCTTGCCCTGTGGCTCCGGAGGTGAACACCCCCACCAGAAGGAAGCAGCAGCCCCTGGCCCACAGCCCTCACGGCATCCCTGCTGCCCCTCACCCATCACGATACTCCTGGAGCTGGGGGTGGCAGTGACCATCCCAGACTAATAATAAAAACAAAACCAAAAGAGATAGGGTATTTAAGCCATCCCTGAGACAGAAATATGAGTAGAAAACATGAGAGGAATGGTAAGAAATAGGCGAGGCAGTAAGTCAAGCATTGTGTCTGATGACCAAAATGATGAACAAAGGGCTCCTGAATAAACTCATAAAGGGTGAAAACAAAGCAACCATAAGTGCTTCTTCAGCCCTTGTTCTGATGTCTATAGCTGAGAGATTCCTTCTGGGAAGTGCCATTTCTGGTCTCCAGGTCCTGTTCTTCATGCATCTCTTCCCAGCCACTCTTGGTACTGAAGTTAAAAGGATCTTTGTTTTTAACAAAAGCCTCCTTTGTGCTCTGAGACAAAGAGAAGAACATAATGCTGGGCTAAAATGGAAACATGTAAATACAGAAGGTTCCTGCCCACTTGTGTTCAATTAGAGCTGGTGATCAAATGTCTAAAATGATCTGTTTTCAAGAGACAAGATCTCAGGGTGAATTTTGAAGAAATTGGTCCTGGAGAAATAAGAAGGTTTTTCTGCTATTTGAATAATTCCGTGGAAAGAAGTTGGTGTATGTGCACAGAGTTGTCTGAGGAAAACCAGACGAGGTAGGGCCACCATGTTTCCCCCTTCAAAAGAAGGCAGGGAGACAGTTTGTGTGCAGTGGTTCAGTTGTTTTCAGTCACTGTGTACGTAGTTCACACTGTGCTAGACACTTCAACAAAAACATCTGGGGTTTTTCTCAGTGCCAGGTGATGTCTCCTCTTTGATGTCTTTGAGGAGCTCCTTTTGTTTTTCTGTCCCTGGTTTCTCTGTTAACACTCAACAAGAGAGTTAAATACTTTAAAGATTTTCTGGGGAGCATCTCTCAAGCCTATACATTTTTGAGTTATCTTCATACTATATATAATAAGTCTTTCTAGACCTTCAAGAATTTCTCTCCTCAAAGCCTATATGCATGCCAAAGGAAAAATCAGTCCTGGTTTAAGAATTGTTCAGAATTTATTTTTGTTCATCTGATGGGGCTTTAATTGACTCTGTTTATCATTGTTATAGTTGACTGAAGTTGGCTTTTAATTTGATTTGATCTCAATAATTTTGATTAATGGTAGCCTGGAATTGTGGAGCTCTATTTTCCTTATTTACAGGTTCAGTTCCAGGACACAAAGCAAACAGCATGATTTCCTCCTGTTTGCATTGTTGCTGTTCCCAAGGACACAGGTGTGTTTCTCATTTTTAACCTCTGGGTTTACAGCAATGCTATGATTTCCCATTGGTGACAGGGGCATGTTCATCTGCTGTTCCCTTGAGTGTGTCTAATTGTTTTCTCTTTCTTGTTGCTTAAGTCCTGCAGGAAAGCTGTGAAATGTGCTGATGTGATGCCTTCAGTCTGTTCAACCTTTGACATTTTCTCCAAATCTACAGGAAATACAAAAACCCTGCAACCACAGTTCTTGTGTTAGAGAAAGACTCAAGGCATTATTTTATTTTGGCCAGGATATTGTTCTGGTCAGGAGGTGCAACAGAAATAATTCCATCCACACAAAGCCCTGATGTGCAGAGAGAATCATGCCACGATACATGAATTTTACCAGATTTTTCAGACACTTATACAGTCAAAACCCAGAGAAACTCATTGGTTCAATGTTCATTGATCCCAGGTTATACAGTTCTTAGTGTTTAGTTTGTATTGGATATTAATTTCGTCATGTTCGATGCTAATTAGTTGCTCATTCTTTGCTTCTTTCATCTCTCCTTTCCTACCGCAGGTGTCTCTGACCATGCCAGGGGTGATCTGAGCTGATGGTTTGTTAATTGCTGTTAATGCCGCTGATGTTTTCAGTTTTTCAGATTATGTTTTCAGTATTTCTCTGCTGCTTCCAGTCTGTTGAGGTTTTAAGTTCATCAGGCCTCACCTGGTGGAACAAAATCCTGAAAAGAAACTTCAATTCCCTTCTCCCAGGGCAAAGGCAAACAAACATGACTAAAGTTATAAAAGTAAAAAATTTAAACTTGCTATGCTTCCCAACAGCATGACAAAGACAAAAAGCTCTAAACACCTGGTTTTAAACAACTTCTTCTGTCTATCTTTTTTGCACCTACCTTCTTTTCGTGTCAAACTGTTACCCTTGTTCCCTTTTGCTCTGGCCCGTGTTAAAAAGTTTGGGACCATCTTTCTTTGAAGCTCTCTTTGTATGGGTGAGGCATCTTCAAAATTCACCCCTTCCATTATCCCTTGAAAGATTGTCAGGATAATTCACATCTCTGCAGCTGATATAGGCCAAGGAGAAATCTGACTCATCAGTGCATAGAAATATAGAGAGGTAGTTTGAGTTGGAAGTGAAATTGAAAGGTCATTCAGTGTAACCCTCCTGCAACAATCAGGGACGTTTCCAAGTTTAACAGATGTTGGAGGTTAGGATTTTTCCTATTTCTTTTCTTCCTCTCAGGGAACTTTTCTCCTTTTTGTTGCCTAAGAGATGATAACAACTTCTAATACTTTAGAGACAGAAGATATGACCAGGAGGAGAGGAGGGAGCAGTTGGACACTGACTTAGCTGGAGGGCTTTTTCTTGGGAAGTGCAGAGACACCACAAGATTTTGGCTGGGGGCAAGGCCAGGGAGCTGGGCTCAGCTCCTCCATGGCACTCACTGTGAAGATTGGAGGAGAGGTGGTCACAGTCTTGGTGCTGGGCTGCTGCTGCAGGGAGGATTCACTACCACCACGGAGTTCTGTTCTCCACTGCTCCTCCTACCGTGGCTGAGCCTTTGCTCCTAAGAGCGGTCCCTGAACTGGTCCCTCGTCTACATCCGATCTCACTGGGAGGGACGCTCACCATCAGCCAGTTAGGGAGCCTCAGGGGAAACCCGGGACCCACACCCCTCATCCCCTCTGCAGGGAGCGTTTCCCGACTGTTTGTGGGTGCCGGCTGCCACTGCCCAGCCTTGCTGTTTTGTGACACTGCGTCAGGGATTATTGCTACAATTAACCTTGACACCCCCATTCTGCCTGACATCCCGAGGGTCCTGCTGCATCTCTGGAGCTTTTCCTATTCTTTGCCATCCTGGGGGCGTGTTCACCACTGCCATTCCAGCCGTGGCTCCAAGGTTCCTGCCACAGCTCATTTCACTATCGGGGGGGACACCAGGACCAGCTTCTCCTGAGAATTTAAAAAGGGAGCCCCTTCTCCATCCCCGGGGTCTGTAAAGGGAGCCCCTTCTCCATCCCTGGGGTCTGTAAAGGGAGCCCCTTCCCCATCCCTCAGGTCTGTAAAGGGAGCCCCTTCTCCATCCCTGGGGTCTGTAAAGGGAGCCCCTTCTCCATCCCTTCCACCCCCTGAGCCGCCATTAACAGCGGGAAAAGGCGGCCGAGCTCGCTCCACAGCGCCCCCTGCAGGCGCGGGGGAATCATCGCACCCGCCCTGCCCGGCCGGGAGCCAGCAGCGCCCCTGCTGGCTGTGCCCGGAACTGCACCCGAGGGGAAAGTGCCTGCAGCTGAGAGCAGGCTGGGACTGGGGTCTGCTTCTGATGGAGCTGCTGCCAGTGATGTTGTTTGGTTGAGTTTTTGGTAAGCAGCGCTCTCTTTGAAATTTTCAAAGGTTTCTGAAATCTTAACCGACACAACAAAGGGCTGAATGAAGGAAAAGTCACAGCGTCACCAGCATGCGACCATCTACAATGTCCTCATCTACAAAATGGCTGGAGACTACTTCCTTACATCTTGCTTGGAGGTCAGGAGCTGTGCCTGTAACAGGCCTGCCCTCGTCCCAGATGCCCCATGCAAGAGGCACAGGTACCTGTCCCCCCTCACATGTCCTGACTGCTAAGGCCATCTGGGGGCAACAATACAAGGGACAGGAGAAAGGGGGCTACCGCAAGAACAGTGTCCATCTAAACAGCAAATCATAAAAATGTAACTATGCATCAATAAAACTTCTCTTAGCAGACACATAATTTTCATCCCTTAACGGCAAGACCTAACCATTGCATTACTCATCTATAACAAATTGTTATACATCCTAGCAAAGAACTGTTATTCCTTTTCCCATGTCTTTGTCTGAAGGCTCCTTCATTTCTAATTTTAATAATTTGGAGAGAAGGGAGTCGTATTCCCCATTCCAAGGGAAGTTCCCACATTCCTTGGCAGGCACCTGTCTTTCAAACCAAGAGAAATAGATTCCTCCAGACACAATTAATCCGATCTTAAATGTTTTCAGACTTGGAGAAGATAAAGATTCTTGGGGCAATCTATTTCATCACTCTATTTTTTTAATAAAATAGCAACACATTCTTTTGGTATCTTATCTGAATCTGCTGCCTTTATATTTAAAACTGTTACTCCTCATCCCATCACTGTAGCCTGTGTTTAAAAGTCTTTCCCCATTAATTTTACATGTCCTTTGTTTAAAAGAAGCATTTTTCAATTTCATCCTTTCCGTGTTCCTGTGAAAGACTCACTCACAGGTGCATTCCCATCCCTGCAGGAGATAATTTTCGTCAGGCAGAGCAGAAAACTTCCTTTGCAGTTTATTTAGGTTCCTTGCCATGGAAGGACCCTTAGAGCAGAATTTCCAATGGAAGATACTTTTTTGTAATTTTGCTAAACACATGCCTTTGGGGAAGAACAAGCATTCTCACTTGACCGCTCTATTGGCTGCTTCCTGGAGCTTGACAAGTCTGTTGCTGACCATGTCTTGTTGATGTGGGCTGCAATCCTGAGCAAAGTAGAGAGGAGGAAATTCCATTGGGAAATGATGAGTAGAAGCTCTTGCATTTCCTCTTGCAGAAACTAAAGGCTTGTCCTGGAGGACTGCAAGGGGCCCATGTGACACATTTCCCCCCCAGCAATTTCTTGTCTGTACTCATTGCACCCAGATTTCCCAGGCTCTCCTTATATGTCAGCTGTTCCCATGCTTGTCCGCATGGCCCTTCCTTTGTTCGCCTCTGTCCATGTCTCTTGCAGGCCAGGGAGCCCAGCAGGGCACGCAGCAGTCCTCAGTCCCAGCAGTGCTGAGCTGCAGAGGACTCTTCCCCAGTGAGCAAGGAGTCAGTCAACATGCCAGGAGGCTGCAGGGACAAACGAGACTGGGAAAATGTGGGTGCATGGGTGAATGGGATGGGCTTCAGCTAACACACGGCATGGGACAGGGCTGAGGTCCTGAATGCTTTATTCACCTCAGGCCTCAGCAGCAGATCAGCCTTCAGGAGTTCTATTTTACAGAGTACAGGGGGAGAGAATGAAGCACACAATATGTACCCTTGAGAAGTCCATGTAACTGAGCTGTTTTCTTGTCCATAACAAAGGACTTTGTCCAGAAGGTTCCCAGGGAAGTCAGTGCCATGAGCACAACTGAATGAAGAATGCACAACTTGCACCTTGTTACCCACAGAGACCCTCTGTCTCAATGTAGAATGCCGTAAATGTGGCTAAGCAAGATTCCCTCTTCCCACAGCCATGCTCAGTGTCCCAGAGGAAGGAGGCCTGGGAGGTGCTGCAGAGGCCAGAGCAGAGATAACCCTGCTGCCCAAGGAAAAGGTCAGGGTGATGCAGGAGATGTCAAGTGATGGTGGAGCAGATATTGACCCTGCAGCCCATGGGCTTCCCCAGACAGAAGTAACTGGATATGTCCTGAGCAGATCTCAGACTCCATGCAGAGCTCATACTGGAGCTGGCTCCTGAAAGGAACTGCACTCTCATGGAATAAGTAGTTCATGTCAGAGCAGCTTTTCTGGGACAACCAGGTAGCCACATTGAAGCTGTCTATTCCTGAAGGACTGCACTGTGAATAACAGACCCATACTAAAGGAGTTTGTGAAGAACTGCAGTCAATGCAAAGAACCAAAGTTGAAATATTCCTGGAGAAATGTCTCTTCTGGGATGGACTCCACACTCAGGCAGCGGAAGGGAATGAGAGGGAAGAAGAGGCAGACAAAATGTCTTATGAACTGAGAGTATCATTCCCCATCCATGTGCAATGACTGGGTAGATTAAATGTTTTTAGATTTGTACATTTTCGTGCAATATCCTACTCTGATGTGATTCACAAAAACTTAAATTAATTTCCCCAAGTACATGTGTTTGCTCATGGTGGCACTGCAGGGACAACTCCCTGTCCTTATCTCAACCCACAAGACTTAATTGCATATTTTCCCTGTTTATTCAAGAAAGAGCACGGAGAGAGCAGCTCGCTGAGCACCTGGAGGACAACCAAAGTCAACTCACCACACCTTCTCAACTCCTTCTTCCTGACCAGGTGCTCTGCAGCAGCCACCCACAGCAATGTCACCCCTGCTCATCTGGCTTTGCTGAACAGCCTGGCTCCATCCAGCACAGCACTCTAGCAGCTACAGCAACACATCTCCATCATCCCATGGCTCTGCAGCCGAGGCACAGAGGAGAACTGAGGCCATGCTGGACAGGAGCCCAGGCAATGTGCACTAAACCTGCACTTCCCCAAACAGCCTGGGCACTTCCCAGAACAGATCCTCCTGCACCAGAAATGGTACCAGCCCTTCTCCCAGCCCTCCCTCCACTGCCTTTTAGTGCCACCAAGCCAGAGGGATGTTTCCTGCACCTACCTGTTGTAGTCTGACAATTTTTAACATATTTACCTTTTGTTGTGAAATAGCATTAGGAGTAGAAACAAAGCAGGTGCAAAACTTAACAGGGAATAAAGAAGAATTTTATTAACAACACGAAGAAACACAGTAATAAATTCAGAATGCATCTTCAGACCATGTCCTCTTTCCCTTTTGTTACAGTTTAACAACATAGAGAGACACTTCAGTCAATTCCTTAAATAATCTTTTTCAGTTCACTTTAGGGAGAGGAGTTTCTTCATGTTTAGCTATAAGGATCCTTTTCTTCAGGAGAGGAAATAACCAGTTCTCTCTTGACTCCACTTTTTCCATGAATAACAGTCGCCCAGACCTGCTGTCATGAATTCCCTCCCACTTCACAGTCTTGACAGAGCTGTGTTCGTGGGTTATGTAAAAGCCATGGATTATTACTTTTAAGGGTGAGCTACTTAAAGGCACAAGTTCTTTTCAGTTCACTTTTCTCTGTTCATACTTCATTCCCAGGAACAGAGATCCCCTTTTTCCCTTGGGGCAAAGGATTCTTCAAACATTTTACACCTTACTACACCCCCCCACACCCCCCCCCCCCCCCCCATGGTGTTTTATTCGTGGTTTAAAGGAATTTTTTGTGTAGTACAGTCCACCCTTGCAACTTACAAAAAGATTTTTCAGCCAGCCATCATGGTGTCTCCTCATTCTCCTCTCCTTATTCTCCTCCTCAGTGACTTTGGTGTGTCCTTTCTGTTCTTCTTCCTCTCATCCAAGGAAGGATGGAAGGTCTGTAAGTCTCATCTGAGCATTGGAAGAGTTAAAATCTCACACAGAAGTTGCAGGAGTTGGGCCAGGCCATGCCAGAGCTGTGTCAGGATCTCAGGCCGCCCAGGCCACGCTGGAGGGAGCCGGACGAAAACCGCAAAGTCCAGCCAGAGGAGAAATCGGTGACAAGGCTCTGGCTCCACGGCTGCCCTTTGGTGCCAACCGCCCCCAGCTCCAGCCGCAGCCCGGGGGTTCTCCCTGTGCCCTGCCCAGCACACAAAGCCCTGGGGGCTCTCCCGAACCGGGCCCGGCTGCCTCCCCCCAGCCCGTGAGGGCGGCCGGGAGGGCTCGGCCACCCCAGGGCTGCTCCGAGCCGGGGCAGGGCAGGGCCCCCCGAGCCACGGCCACACCGGGGGAGGGCGAGGATTTAGCAATGGCCTTTGCTTCGTTTTGGTTATCGGGGCTCCTGGTTGGAAACGGGGCCCAGCAGCCTCCCGAGCCCAGCCCTGCCTGCCCCGGGCCGCACGAGAGGGGCCCGGGCCAGGTCGGTGTTACCTTGTAAAAGGCCGGAAATGCAAGAGAACTTTGCAGAGGTTTACTTGCTTCAAATGTGATTCATGGAGCAAATCGACTTTTCCAATTGAATTCTCAGGCTGTCAAAAACTAAACCAGCCTTCAATTGGTCCCATCAATTCACAGAGGAAGTTCTCATGGAGAGAAATTCCTAGTATCCCTTCCCCTCAGAGGATTCAAGGTAAAACCAGCACACTACCATTGCCTGACAAGAGCCCTGGGGATCAGCTGCTAGAAAGCAATGCTGAGAGATCTGTCTTCCCCATCTGGCAGTTTTTGATCCATTCTGCTACAGAGCTGCTCCAGGGTGATTCTGCTCCGCAGTAATATCTTGCTGCATCCCCTTGCTTTGCTGCCAGGATCTGCAGGGTGAAGTTGTTCTTGGAGCTTTCCACTCTTCCCTTAAAGTGATCTTGGAAACCTTCTCCATAATAATCACCCTCTGTATAAATCCATTCCATAGAACCCCGTGGGCCCTGACGGTACCAGTGCATGTAGTAGCTGCCCATAGAATCCCCCTTCATGCTGCACTGGAAGGTGCCTGGATCTCCCTCTCGCACGGTCAGTTCCTTGGGATGCTGCTCCAAGGCCACCTGGCCAGTGACTGCTGCAGAGAGCAAGAACAAGCCACAGTCACTCCCAGATTCAGCAAAGTTCAGAGCAATGCTGGTGGGAGTTGCAGTGGCAACAGACCAGTGGGAAGACAAAATCCTCCTCTTTGAAGCCAGCTGACACACACAGGCAGAGCTGGTAGCAGCCATCAAGGCTCACAAGGAAGGATATTCCAGAATTTCTTCCCTCTTTTGACCCATCAGACAGGAAGTGTTTCCTGATTTCCCCAAAGAAGCAGAAAGCATCTGCACCTTGGCTTGCCAAATCCCTTTGTCTTTGCCAAGACAGGATGGTGAAGAACCCAGTCTGCTGTCCCTGAAAGTGCTCTAGATGAGCACAGGGAAGGCAAAGCCCTGACACAGGCAATGGGGCTCGTGCCCTGTGCTGCCATCCTCCAGCTGGTGTGTGCCAGAGGGGCTGCAGTGCCCCAGGAGCAGAGTGCCCAGTGCCAGGACAAAGCGCTGGGCCCCAGGATCCGAGTGCCCCAGGGAGGTGCCCTGCGTGTGCCCAGGCTGCAGAAGAGGCAGCTTGGATGGAGGTGACGAGCTGACAGGCAGAAGAGGAGCAGGGCTGCTCTCAGCGTGCTCCACAGGCAGGGCTGGGCAGCTGGAGCCAGGGAACAGGTGTGGCTGCAAGCGCTCAGCACAGCTCCCCAGAGCCGTGCAGAGCACAGGGCCACGCTCAGCTCCTGGGGCCAGCAGCCCTTCCCTGCACTTACCTACAATGGGCAACAAGCCCACGCACAGGGCACTCCACATGGCCAGGCCCGCTCTGTCTCACCTCTCTCCACCTTCTCTCTGCCTGCACAGCAGCTCTGCCCACACCTGCCCTGCCTGTGCCTCTGGCACTGCTCTCAGGGCCAGTCCCTCCTGGTCCCTCCCTCTGCCTGTGACAACACTGAGGGGGAGAGGTGGGGCAGAGAGGAGGTGCAGAACTTGAGCCACTTGCTGCTCTCCTGCCTGTCTCTCATTCTGCATGGTGCACGAACAGACTGTTTGTTGGGCTGGAAATGCTGTGGTGGGCTAAAGGGAACGTGTTTCTCAGGGGCCAGCCCTGGCCTTTCTCTCAGGAAGTCTTGCAGGCTGCTGCTGGGACTTTGGAGCTGACTGGGCCAGCTTTCAGCTTCTCCTTCCCCTGGCCCCCAGCCCTGGCTCTGCTCAGCTGCTCCTCCCCCATGGGACACCCCTGGATCCCAGCTCGACTCGGCTAGGGCACCCCTAAGCCAAAGTGTTCCTCACCCTGCTCCCTCCCCAGTGATGACATTTCTCCATCTGCCTCCTCCTGTCAAAGCCCTCCCAGACCCCTGCCCATCAGCAAAGGCAACCCAGACTCTGCAGGGGCCAGGCTGCTCAGCTGAGCCAGCACCCTCCCTGACCTGTGTCCTCCTCCTCCTCAGCAGGAACCCAGGGCTCTCCATGTGACCACCAAATGGGACAACTCTGAGCCCTGAGTGTCATTGTCCTGACTGCCACCACGCTTCTGGGGTGCATTGCCCACTCCACAGACTATCTGCATCCTCACCCTCCTCCCTCTTTCCATAGGTACTTGGACATGGTGCCTTGTGATGGGGATCGTTAGGATAGGGGGGAAAAATGGATATGGAGAGGGTAGAGAAGCCCCCTGAGAATGGGGGCTTGAGGCTGGGAAAAGAAGCAGTTGGGTGCACGGCCAGGGAGGATTTGTCTACTCTGGAAATAGGAGGCTGAGGGCCTCAATCTTCTCCCAGCCTCTTTAGGAGGGGAAGGGGAAAGGGATGTTCTCCCTGGTACACAGTGGTAGGTGCTGTGACACTGGTCAAAACCAGCCCCAGAGAATGTTTAGACTGGATATTAGCAAGCATTTATTTACCAAGAGAATAGTGAAACATTGACAAAGGCAACCTAGGGAGGTGGTCAAGGCCCCAAGCCTGTCAGAGACATTTGGACAGTGTCTTTGGAAACAGGCGGCAACTTTTGTTCAGCTCTCAAAAGGATTTAGCAGTTTGACTTGGAAATGGTTGCAGATCCATTTAAATGGAAAAAGACCTCTTTTCTCTCTCCCCTGCCTTCCACTCCTCTTCCCCAAGGGCCTCCAGGACCAGTGAGACCCCATTTCCCTGACCCCATGCACAGCCCACTCACTGACTCTCCCCTTGCATGGGCTGGGACCCACGTGAACATGCAGGAGGGGAGGAAGCTGATGGAGCTCAGGCACACCCCAAGTGTCTCTCTGGTCCCTCCAAGGTGCATTGTTAGTAGAGTGCACTGTTCCCCAGCTCCAGCCCACTGATGCTCAGTGCCCCAGAGCTCTGGTCAGCCCAGCAGGAAAACCTCCTGTGGGCAATAGGGGCTGTGTGGCTGTAGGAGCCTCCACGGCCCTGGCACTGCAGCAGGCACTGCAGGGGTTCACCAGGACACTGCTGACACCAGGCCATGTAAATACAGGAGGCTTTGAGGCTGTGAGTGCAACAGAGGGCCCCAGAGTTCCCTGCTGACCACCACATTACAGAGCTGCATCCGTGCAACTCATCACCTTGAAATGCACCTGAAAGAAAATCAGCCCTTTGCATCACTGGTTTGCTCTTAGTGCTGCATGGAGATGGTCCCCAAAATGGTCAAAGGAAGCAGGCACAGGTGTTGCCAGAACCCAGGTGCTTTGTGTGTTCCACTTAAGAAGGGGACCAAGGAAGGCAGAGTGGGACTGGAGCCAGGCAGTCACCAGGCTGATTGGGTGACAGAAAACCTTTGAACCTCCAGTACAGAATAGGACATTGCAACTGGGACTCAGGAGAAGGAAAGCCTCAGTGTTGGGAAAGGAGCTCTTGATGAAAGGCCAGGATGATGTGTGCTGCACGGGGGTAGTCCCTGATATCTTAGGAAAAGCCCTGAACCACTTTGGAATTCACCATCTCCAAATTTTGTGGGTGCTGAGGCAGACCCGAGAAGGTTTGTGTTAAAGCTCAGCTGGGTTTCCTGTCCCCGTGTGATGGCACAGAAGTACCGGGCAGAGTCCTGAGCTTGCAGGGACCGCAATGAGAGAGAAGCCTCAGAACGGGAATTGTCCCGAGAGATCGTGGCTCGACCCTTCACTGCTGCCCCATAGTCCTTTCTAGAGCCACTGGGGGAGCTGATAAAGGACACCCACTCCAGCCGGCCCCCGGGTGCCTGACGGTACCAGTAAATCAAATAATCCTGGAAGGTGAATCCGGACCCGCGGCAGGAGAGGGTCACGGAGTCCCCGGGCGCTCGCAGCCCTCCGCCGGCCTCCTGCAGCCTCAACTGTGCCCAGAGCCCTGCGGAGGGAGAGCGCAGGAATCGGGCAGGGCGCGACCCCGGACCGAGGGCGCTGTCCCGGGGTCCCGGTGCCCCCGGCCCTGCGGAGGGAGAGCACGGGCACCGTGCGCGGTGCACCCAGAGCCCGAGGTTGTTCCTCGGCCCTCCCGGTGCCCCCGGCCCGGCACGGCCACAGCAGGCACCTCGCTTCTGCGGCGAAAACACCCGGGCCAGGGGTGCTGCCCTGCGAGCCCTCCCGGGGCTGGGCCGCACCTGCCTCAGGTATTGCGGCCGAACCCGCGGGCAGAGCCTGCCCCTGTCCCTTGCTCTGTCCCTGTTCCTGCTGCACCAGCTTCCCAAGCCCCTGTCCTTGCGCCTTCCCTTGACAGTTCCTGTCCCTGTCGCTGTCCCGTCCCCGTCGCTGTCCCATCCCTGTCCCTGTCCCTGTCCCCCCCCGTCCCATACCTGTCCCTGTCCCTCCTTCCCCCGCCCCGCTCGCTGCCCTCCCCGCCCGGCTCTCACCTGCCGGCCACAAGGCCAAGGCCAAGGCCAGCAGCCCCGGCCCCAGCCCGGCCGCCATCGTGCCCGGCCCCGGCTCCGCGGCAGCCGCACAGGAGCCGAGCGGAGCCGCGCTCGGGCCGCTCCCGCCCGGCCCCGCCTGGCCGGGGCAGCGCCGGCGCCTCTGCCCGCCCCCGACACACCCGCCCCGGGCCCCGGGCCCTGCCCCGGGCAGGAGCAGCGCCGGCCACGGCCGGGCCGCGGACACAAAGCGGCGCTGCGCGCTTGGAGAGCGCCTTCTGCCAAAGGGACCCGAGCGCTCCGTGGGCGGCGCGCACGGAAATTCGCCCTCGTAGCGCAGAAGGGCGCCGGGATCCGGGGCTGCCTTAGGCAAAATGCTGCCAGCAGCTGAGGGAGGTGAGGGCTCCTCTCTCCTCGGCACTGCTGAGGCCACGCTTGACTGCTGGGGGCACATCGTGACTCCCCGGTTCGCCGTCTGTGGCTGTTGTTTGTCACCTCACCATGGTTTCTCAGACGTCGCGATAATTCCTCATGCAAATATATGTTGGTTAACAGAGGTTATTTAAATGTGGGGCTCCGAATCTCTGCAAAACACTCCTCAGCTGGTTTCACCTGGGTAAACTTGCCGATTCTGTCCTCTTCTATGGAATTGACCACACTAACACAATCCTGCTATTGGACTGGAAACAATGCTCTCCTCCTGTTTTCTTAAGCTCCATGTTCTGCATGGCAAATGCCAAATGAAAAGCCACTGCTTAGTGGGGCCATTCTGGGACCCTGGCCTGAAATGAGGGCTTTAGGTCAATGAAACACCCACTGTCAGAGGTGTCAGCAAAAGCAGCTTTAATACAAATGTACCAAAGCGTGGCACAGGATGTGACACACACTGCAGCTCTGGTACACGGATGAAACAGGGACAGGAACATCGGATTAGAATTAATTTGGAAGGATTGGTGTGGAGGCTGGGGGCAAGAAAGGCTCGAGCTGCAAAAGGAAATCCCTCCTTTGAGTCATGAGGTACAGAAAGGTCACCCCTGCTTTCTAAACTCCTTCTCCGAGGAGGTGTGGCTGGATCCAACCCTGGTCCCAGACTTCATTCTGACTTAATGACCAAGGCATTATAACAGCACATAATCATTGACCTTTTCTTCCTGTGCTTCTGATTGCACTGTTTTTATCTAAGGGAGCATGCTCAAAATATAAATCTGCCAGAGAAACTGGGAAAAGGTGTGGAGCGCTTGAGAAAATGGTCTGGCTGTCACTGGAAAATCAGGATAAATGTCCTGGTGAACGACTCTCCCTGAATTATATTATGGTGGTAGAAATGCACTAAATGAGCATTTTACTGGATTTGGATTTGCCATGCAAATTTCACACAGCTGCTGCAAGGGCTGCGGGTCTTCTCTGGGTGTCTGCAGGGCCTGAGGCTCTGACCTGAGCAAGCTGAATGCAGCACATTGTGCTGTGTCCTGTGCAGAGGCTCACTTGAAGCCAGCAGGATCTCAGCCAGAGGGAGAAAAGCCTTCTTTCCCCGGCAGGATGTGGTTAACTTGTTTTTTCAAAAGCAGGGGAGGGTTAATCCTGCCTGCTGTAACTGAGTCACAAATGGTGACCACAGCATCCTGCCTGTAGCCCGTGAGAGGGGGGGGGAGCTGGGGAAGGTGTGTGCTGGCCTCTGTTAGGTAAGAACCAAGTTGCCATGGAAAATATCACTCCATCAAACCACCCAAAATTATTTCCTGGTGGCCCCTTCCTCGTGCCACTGAGTGCCAAACAACAGCAGGGTTTCTTCTCTGCTGCTATGAGCATTTTCCTCCCTCATGCCTTCAGCGAGCTCTCTCCTCACTGAAGCTCCTCAATGTGCCAGAGAGACACTTCCCTGCACAGGCTGTGGAAAAGACACATGCAGCCAACAGGAAACCTACATTATCAAAGCTGTGTTTGTGATCCCAGTGGGCTTGAGGACAGCTGGATTTCAGCAATCTCTGTCCCAGGTTCAGAAGAAAAAGCACAGAAACCCCACAGCATTTTGGCCTAGTAGAACTTTATTTTCTTCTCTACTACAGGAACCTAAAATGCTCATACGATACATCTGGCAGAAGAAATACAGGCTTTGTAAAGAAATGAACATTAGGGGGTTGAATGACATCACTTCCCATCCTACACAGCTCTTCTCATCTACGGTACTCACTTATGAAATCCATCTAAAAGCCAAAGCTCCAAATGGCAACTGCTGGGCTTGAATTCCCTCAGCAGTACTACTGCAGTTGCACAGGCAGTACCACAACATGCCTGGGAAAGGTGCTTTTGAAAGGCCACGTACCTAGAGAGAGCATTGGAGTTCTCAAAGCTATTGAAGCAGCTGGGACACTTGTGTGCAAATGCCACGAGAATGGGGACATTGCTTAGCAGGAGGATGAGGATAAATGCACTCCCGTCAGGTCTCAGAGGAGAGCAAACAGCAAAAGCACTTAAAACTCTTCAGTGTAAATCAGCTGGCCAGGCAGGAGTGACCAGTGTTCAATGTCTTCAGGGGAAGGTGCTGCCTTGTGTCCTGGGTGGTCTCTGTCAGCTGCTCTGGCCCTGCTTGTTCCAGCCCCTTGTGCTGCTGGTTCACGTTCTTTCCTGCTCTTCCTCGGGCTCCTCTTGCCTTCATTCCCCATGACTGGAAGAACAAAGGGGGGTTTAAACTCCATTTAATGAAATTGGTTCTAGGAACCAGTGTTTGATAACTGTGAGCTCCCTTACCTCAGAGAAGGAACAACTTGATACTCAGGAGGGTGTTGAAGGCGATGCTCTTTGCCAGCAGGACTCTCAAACCCAACACAGCCATGGACAGCATGTTCACTCTCTGCCCTTCAGCATCTGCCCAGTGACCAGAAAAGAGCAGAGAGATCATGGTCTAGGTTTTGATGTTGTCATCTTGGCAGAAAGTGGCACAATGCACAGGGTATGATAGTCTCAGGGAAAGGAAGAGCAGCAAAGGAGCAGAGATGGAGAGCGTGGCAACAGCAGGGGAGCCCGGGGTCTGTCTCTGTCGCTTTTGGCTTCCTGGAGCTTGTGTGCAACTGCAGGAGCAGCCTTGGAACAGCAGCTTGTGTCTGGTGAATGTGTTGTGTTCTGCCTCCTCTGCCCTGCAGAAAATCCATGTCCATGCCTTTATCCCCCAAACAGCAATGTAACTTCACAACCTGTTTGGTAACTCACCTGGTGCTGAGGGCTCTGTGCTGTTGCAAACCCTCTTACTGGCCCCTGCCACTGGTTCTTCAACCTCCTCTGCTGTAGCATGGTAAAGAAAAGGCATTTTAAACTATATCCACGTTTTACACAGGATTAACAGAAATGTTCATTGGATATTTCCAATGAGGAACTTCAGGAAAGTTGGGGCTGATCATCTGATCAGTCATTAATTCCAACAATAATTGGAGTTGAGAATTTCTCCATGCAGTTGCATTGTTTTGGTTTCACAATTTCAATCACCTTGAGGACTCCAAAAACAATCCTGCAAATTACAAGCATTTACTTAATTAAAAAAACCCTCAAAGCACACACAGTCTTTAACCTTTTCCAGGATTCAGAGAGGCTGTTCCAGCCTGTCCTGCCTCAGGTTGAAATATTTAGTCATAAGGAAATTCACATTTTGAACCAATAGATCGTGTCTACCCACTTCTCCCCTAAAAAAACCTAACTCCAAGTAATTAAATGGTTCAAACCATTTCTTTCTGATGCTTTGTACCATCTTTCATCTCTCCCTGCTGAAGTCCGAAATGTCTTTCTCAGTTCTGCTGGCTGCCCAGGGCAATGCTGTCAAGAAGGAGAACACAAAGCCCCACAGGCTCCAGAAATAAGTGACAGCTGTGTCACCAAACTTTACCTGGCTTTGTTATTGCGCTGTTGTCGAATTTGGCCGTGCAGTTCACGACTGTGTCTCTTGTCACGTTGACCACTTTAATTGCATTGTACCCCTCTGATGTCAGAATGGAGGTGCTCTGTTCATACACGACCTCCTTAGAGGGCATCTCCAAGCTGATGCTCTTTGTGACGAAGTTCCTTGCCAAACAAGCTGCTTTCCCAGGGCCACCACCTTCTTGCAGGTTCTTGGATTTCATCACAATGACTTGAGGGATGGAAGATTTTGGAAATTCTGTGAAGAAAAACATGATTTGGACAGGATTGATTTTGTTGCAGGCTTGCTTGATTGCCGAATGACGGAAAATTGAAATGTACTCCAGCTGTGACTAAGTTGTAACATTCTCATTAACTGTCTTTTATGTCATTATTGCTTGTCAGTGGAGGTGCGAGTAATGGAAGAAAATAGCTTAGACTCGCAGATGCTGTCTTACAAGAAAACTATAGGTGTCAAAATAATTTAGTAGCCAACAAATCATTGTGGTACCATGAGTACTTTTTTAAACAAAATACCTTTGCCTCTAGATCAGGTAATTTATTGAGAATCAAGGGTGATCTCAAAAACCAAGGTCAGAACTTAATTCAGATTAGCACTTTGAATTAGAGTAAGAATATGGAACTGGACAGGAGTCCTCCAGCAGCCTTCTTGGCCAGAAAGAGCTCAGCTTATGAAATCCTGTCAGACACATCCACAAAGATTTACATGTCTGCTTTGACAGGAGCACCCTGAGGGGTCTCTGGGATAAAGAGAGGTGCTTCAGGCTTTTCGTTTTGCGTGGTGTCTGCCTTGCAGCTGGGTCAGGAGATGCCTCAGGTCTAACATTTTGTTCATCCCAAGGTACTGATGGAAGTTGGATCTGATTTTACAGCCCTTCCCCATCAGCCCTATGGCACTGCTGAGGAACTGAGGTGAAAGCCAAATCGTGCTCTGCCACAGCTTCATGGGTCAGCTACAGAACTACTAGAGAACTGCACACTTGTCCACACCTACAGCAACCAGACACCCAAGGGAAATCAAACGTTCCCTTCCCAGGTGTTGTACCACCGCTGGTCAGAGCCTGTCAGTCATGTGCATTCTGTGTTCTCTGAGAAGACCTTGAAAGGCTTTCATGTGGTCTCCTCTCCAGGCTTTCCAAACAGACAGAATTCAAACAAGCTGCTTCTCTGCAATAGCTCCCTGGGCAGGATCTTCAGCAAGAAATAATGTACGTGGTGCAATTGTAGTTCAGAGAGCAGAGGATTTGTTTTATCTGAGCCCAGAAGCCTCAGCCGAGTCCCACTCATTTGGATTTTGTGACAATCCAGCCATGAATTCCTACCTCTACTTGCTTCTGGAAAGGCTGTGTGGTTTATGTTCTGAATATTTTTTGGACAAAGAGTTGTACTTCTCCTTCACTTTAGTCTTCTAGAGTCACAGGAGGAGCCCTCTATTCTAAAAATTATTGGGTGTAAGATAACATGTGTTTTTTCTTGTAGTACCTTAAAATCATACAGACCTTGGAAGGCACAGCAACAATTCCTGAGGGGTGCACCTGAATCTTTAGGACAACACAGATCAACATCAAAACCCCTCTGTCACCCCAACATTCACATTCCTGTAAAAAACCTTGGGGTGATATGCTGTTTTATGGTACATCATGGAATTCCAAATAAAGAAAGGAACTACTAAGGCTTCTTATAATCCCTACTCCACACACTGGTCTTTTCAGAACCCACACAACTTGGCAGCCAATTGTCTTTCATGCCAGGAGCTGTTGGATATTAGGCACTTGTGAGAATTTAAGCCCAGGGCTATTTGACCTCCTTCCTCCTCTGTCCCCAGGGCAGTGGAATTACTTCCCTGGGGACACTGTCAGTGTGGTGCCAATGTCAAACCAGAATTTCTCAAAGCAGGCCGTTACAGATCTGTCTCAACACTGCTCAGCACTGTGAGCTATTCTCTGAGCTCTGCAGTCCAGCCCCAAGTCAGTCAGTGGAAGTCCACTGGAGAATTGGACACCTGACAGCAAATTTGAGCCAGAGTGCTGCCCAAACTGGGAGTGAGTGATCCCATGCTAAGTAGTGCCCTGCTGGTGTTTGGGGATCATGCAATAATGGTGCTATGCAGATTCAGCCCAGTGGTTCCTGGGAAACCTTTCTGAGCACATCCAAGCAGAGGATTTGACTTGAAAGCCTGGCTGGAGTGAGAGTTCCCTCATGCGATTATCGCAGATGAAAATCCTTACAGTGAACCCAAACCATTATCTTCCTTTCTTCACCTCCTGCCCAAATTTAAATGACATTTTAGAAAGAAAGAAATGTCACTTACTTGGCACAACTGTGAGAGTCGTCCCCGGTCCAAATGTAAGCTTCTCTGTGCTCACACTGCTAAGACTCATTCCAATAACTCACTCTTGCCTCATGGTGTTCAAAAGTGTTGTAAAACTGGAGATATGAAGTCAACTGTTAGTCCTAATTCTCCATGAGTGCAAGTCCCATGAGGTAGATTGACTTCCAAAACAAGAAAGGAAAAAAAGTTAATTAAATAGATCAATGATTTCAACTTGCTTGATTGAGAATAGAATTATCAACTTCTGCCTTTCTTCCACCTTAAGAATCCTCATGAGCTCTTTTACGTGTCCACAATAAAAGGTAATATATAAAGAATGTTCTAGTTCTCTTCTTAATAATTGCACTCATCCCTCTCCTTTCTTTTCCAAAATATCTTGTCCTTTGTCCCTCCATTTGTTTTTGTACAGGTCCCTATGCTGTTTATATCATTGTGGAAACCCAAACCCCAGACACTGTGATATATTTCATAGCAGAAACTGTCTCTGTTCCACTACACAGAATTTTGGATTATACAGGCAGTCACATGACTTCTTCAGTGGTTTTACACCAACATACCACCTGAAGAAACACCATGTGGCTTTCAAGGAAGGATCTCAAATAATATCAGAAAGGTCGAGTTGTAAATGAGAACTTGGGGATTGCATGACATCTCTGGAAAATCTGATGGAGTTAATCTGGATAGAAACCAGGAAAATAATCAGTACTTCTTGTGTTATTTCAAAGCATTTCTTACAATGCAGCCTATTTCCCCTTCTTGTGGCCATTAGTGATAATGTGTTGAGAGTCCTTGGATGTAGCAGGCTGGCTCTTGGGCTGTTGGGAGGAATGAACTAAAAGGGGAAGACTCAGGAGGACCATAATCTGCCCAACTGACGTTCAAGCTGGGAAATACATTTGCTAGCCTGGGATGAGCTGCATCCAGGGATCCTCTAGCATGGAGCCCGTTTAGATGCCAGTGTCTCTCTCTGCCTCTGTCTGGCTGTTGCTCAGGGATTCCCCCAGGCGAGCAAGGTCAACAAAATAAATATACTCCGTGAGTTTGTGGTTGCTCCAGCTGCTGCCTGAGCTGCCTCACACAGGGGGTGGTGACAGTCCTAGGCGGACACATGTGGGTTGGCCAAGGAAGGTGGGAACCTCCCTTGAAAAAGAAAATATGACCCCTTTCCCTCCAAATTATTATAATTTTGAAATTAAGGGTATTGCAGGCAAAGATATGGGAAAAGGAACGGCAGTTCCTTACCAGTATGTGTGTGTATAACAAGGCAAACAAACAACCAACAGCAGCAGCTCCATCAGAAGCAGACCCCAGTCCCAGCCTGCTCTCGGCTGCAGGCACTTTCCCCTCGGGTGCAGTTCCGGGCACAGCCAGCAGGGGCGCTGCTGGCTCCCGGCCGGGCAGGGCGGGTGCGATGATTCCCCCGCGCCTGCAGGGGGCGCTGTGGAGCGAGCTCAGCCGCCTTTTCCCGCTGTTAATGGCGGCTCAGGGGGTGGAAGGGATGGAGAAGGGGCTCCCTTTACAGACCCCAGGGATGGAGAAGGGGCTCCCTTTACAGACCTGAGGGATGGGGAAGGGGCTCCCTTTACAGACCCCAGGGATGGAGAAGGGCCTGGCTTTACAGACCTGAGGGATGGACAAGGGGCTCCCTTTACAGAACCCGGGGATGGTAAAGGGGCTCCCTTTATAAAAGTACAGGGGCAGCCAGTCCCAGTGCCCCTCCCGATGGTGAAATGAGCTGTAGCAAGAACCTTGGAGCAGCAGGCTGGAATGGCAGATAGTGAGCATACCCAGGGTATGTGTCCTGCTGGCTCCCGGCTCCTGGCGTGGCACGCACTGGCTCTGGGCTCCCAAATGACAGAGAAGCAGAGAAGAAAGCTGGCAAGTCTTGGTCACAGTCTGAAGGAAATAAAAAAAACAAAAACAAGCAAACCCACAGGGCAACAGTATCTCCAGTCAGATGCCCTTGCCCTGTGGCTCCGGAGGTGAACACCCCCACCAGAAGGAAGCAGCAGCCCCTGGCCCACAGCCCTCACGGCATCCCTGCTGCCCCTCACCCATCACGATACTCCTGGAGCTGGGGGTGGCAGTGACCATCCCAGACTAATAATAAAAACAAAACCAAAAGAGATAGGGTATTTAAGCCATCCCTGAGACAGAAATATGAGTAGAAAACATGAGAGGAATGGTAGGAAATAGGCGAGGCAGTAAGTCAAGCATTGTGTCTGATGACCAAAATGATGAACAAAGGGCTCCTGAATAAACTCATAAAGGGTGAAAACAAAGCAACCATAAGTGCTTCTTCAGCCCTTGTTCTGATGTCTATAGCTGAGAGATTCCTACTGGGAAGTGCCATTTCTGGTCTCCAGGTCCTGTTCTTCATGCATCTCTTCCCAGCCACTCTTGGTACTGAAGTTAAAAGGATCTTTGTTTTTAACAAAAGCCTCCTTTGTGCTCTGAGACAAAGAGAAGAACATAATGCTGGGCTAAAATGGAAACATGTAAATACAGAAGGTTCCTGCCCACTTGTGTTCAATTAGAGCTGGTGATCAAATGTCTAAAATGATCTGTTTTCAAGAGACAAGATCTCAGGGTGAATTTTGAAGAAATTGGTCCTGGAGAAATAAGAAGGTTTTTCTGCTATTTGAATAATTCTGTGGAAAGAAGTTGGTGTATGTGCACAGAGTTGTCTGACAAAAGCCAGACGAGGTAGGGCCACCATGTTTCCCCCTTCAAAAGAAGGCAGGGAGACAGTTTGTGTGCAGTGGTTCAGTTGTTTTCAGTCACTGTGTACGTAGTTCACACTGTGCTAGACACTTCAACAAAAACATCTGGGGTTTTTCTCAGTGCCAGGTGATGTCTCCTCTTTGATGTCTTTGAGGAGCTCCTTTTGTTTTTCTGTCCCTCTACACTGCTCAACTTCTGAACTTCTAGCAGTGTTCCAGAGGATTCCCTACATTAAAAATAACATTATCATCCTTGCTGGTTTTGGCAGAGTGGGCAGTTAGTGTTAATCTCACTAAAATATTGCCCTTACGCTTTGAAAGGAGTATTTCTGTTAGAGGTGTCTCACATAAAAGATCAAATTACTGGTTTCTCTGTTAACACTCAACAAGAGAGTTAAATACTTTAAAGATTTTCTGGG
Source organism: Cinclus cinclus (assembly GCF_963662255.1). Classification (NCBI taxonomy): domain Eukaryota; kingdom Metazoa; phylum Chordata; class Aves; order Passeriformes; family Cinclidae; genus Cinclus; species Cinclus cinclus. Next base: position 2,439,929 of record NC_085069.1, on the reverse strand, counting down.
GAGCATCTCTCAAGCCTATACATTTTTGAGTTATCTTCATACTATATATAATAAGTCTTTCTAGACCTTCAAGAATTTCTCTCCTCAAAGCCTATATGCATGCCAAAGGAAAAATCAGTCCTGGTTTAAGAATTGTTCAGAATTTATTTTTGTTCATATGATGGGGCTTTAATTGACTCTGTTTATCATTGTTATAGTTGACTGAAGTTGGCTTTTAATTTGATTTGATCTCAATAATTTTGATTAATGGTAGCCTGGAATTGTGGAGCTCTATTTTCCTTATTTACAGGTTCAGTTCCAGGACACAAAGCAAACAGCATGATTTCCTCCTGTTTGCATTGTTGCTGTTCCCAAGGACACAGGTGTGTTTCTCATTTTTAACCTCTGGGTTTACAGCAATGCTATGATTTCCCATTGGTGACAGGGGCATGTTCATCTGCTGTTCCCTTGAGTGTGTCTAATTGTTTTCTCTTTCTTGTTGCTTAAGTCCTGCAGGAAAGCTGTGAAATGTGCTGATGTGATGCTTTCAGTCTGTTCAACCTTTGACATTGTCTCCAAATCTACAGGAAATACAAAAACCCTGCAACCACAGTTCTTGTGTTAGAGAAAGACTCAAGGCATTATTTTATTTTGGCCAGGATATTGTTCTGGTCAGGAGGTGCAACAGAAATAATTCCATCCACACAAAGCCCTGATGTGCAGACAGAATCATGCCACGATACATGAATTTTACCAGATTTTTCAGACACTTATACAGTCAAAACCCAGAGAAACTCATTGGTTCAATGTTCATTGATCCCAGGTTATACAGTTCTTAGTGTTTAGTTTCTATTGGATATTAATTTCTTCATGTTCGATGCTAATTAGTTGCTCATTCTTTGCTTCTTTCATCTCTCCTTTCCTACCGCAGGTGTCTCTGACCATGCCAGGGGTGATCTGAGCTGATAGTTTATTAATTGCTGTTAATGCCGCTGATGTTTTCAGTTTTTCAGATTATGTTTTCAGTATTTCTCTGCTGCTTCCAGTCTGTTGAGGTTTTAAGTTCATCAGGCCTCACCTGGTGGAACAAAATCCTGAAAAGAAACTTCAATTCCCTTCTCCCAGGGCAAAGGCAAACAAACATGACTAAAGTTATAAAAGTAAAAAATTTAAACTTGCTATGCTTCCCAACAGCATGACAAAGACAAAAAGCTCTAAACACCTGGTTTTAAACAACTTCTTCTGTCTATCTTTTTTGCACCTACCTTCTTTTCGTGTCAAACTGTTACCCTTGTTCCCTTTTGCTCTGGCCCGTGTTAAAAAGTTTGGGACCATCTTTCTTTGAAGCTCTCTTTGTATGGGTGAGGCATCTTCAAAATACACCCGTTCCGTGATCCCCTGAAAAATTCTTAGGATAATTCACATCTCTGCAGCTGATATGGGCCAAGGAGAAATCTGACTTATCAGTGCATAGAAATATAGAGAGGTAGTTTGAGTTGGAAGTGAAATTGAAAGGTCATTCAGAGTAACCCTCCTGCAACAATCAGGGACGTTTCCAAGTTTAACAGATGTTGGAGGTTAGGATTTTTCCTATTTCTTTTCTTCCTCTCAGGGAACTTTTCTCCTTTTTGTTGCCTAAGAGATGATAACAACTTCTAATACTTTAGAGACAGAAGATATGACCAGGAGGAGAGGAGGGAGCAGTTGGACACTGACTTAGCTGGAGGGCTTTTTCTTGGGAAGTGCAGAGACACCACAAGATTTTGGCTGGGGGCAAGCCCAGGGAGCTGGGCTCAGCTCCTCCATGGCACTCACTGTGAAGATTGGAGGAGAGGTGGTCACAGTCTTGGTGCTGGGTTGCTGCTGCAGGGAGGATTCACTACCACCACGGAGTTCTGTTCTCCACTGCTCCTCCTACCGTAGCTGAGCATTTGCTCCTAAGAGCGGTGCCTGAACTGGTCCCTCGTCTACATCCGATCTCACTGGGAGGGACGCTCACCATCAGCCAGTTAGGGAGCCTCAGGGGAAACCCGGGACCCACACCCCTCATCCCCTCTGCAGGGAGCGTTTCCCGACTGTTTGTGGGTGCCGGCTGCCACTGCCCAGCCTTGCTGTTTTGTGACACTGCGTCAGAGATTATTGCTACAATTAACCTTGACACCCCCATTCTGCCTGACATCCCGAGGGTCCTGCTGCATCTCTGGAGCTTTTCCTATTCTTTGCCATCCTGGGGGCGTGTTCACCACTGCCATTCCAGCCGTGGCTCCAAGGTTCCTGCCACAGCTCATTTCACTATCGGGGGGGACACCAGGACCAGCTTCTCCTGAGAATTTAAAAAGGGAGCCCCTTCTCCATCCCCGGGGTCTGTAAAGGGAGCCCCTTCTCCATCCCTGGGGTCTGTAAAGGGAGCCCCTTCCCCATCCCTCAGGTCTGTAAAGGGAGCCCCTTCTCCATCCCTGGGGTCTGTAAAGGGAGCCCCTTCTCCATCCCTTCCACCCCCTGAGCCGCCATTAACAGCGGGAAAAGGCGGCCGAGCTCGCTCCACAGCGCCCCCTGCAGGCGCGGGGGAATCATCGCACCCGCCCTGCCCGGCCAGGAGCCAGCAGCGCCCCTGCTGGCTGTGCCCGGAACTGCACCCGAGGGGAAAGTGCCTGCAGCTGAGAGCAGGCTGGGACTGGGGTCTGCTTCTGATGGAGCTGCTGCCAGTGATGTTGTTTGGTTGAGTTTTTGGTAAGCAGCGCTCTCTTTGAAATTTTCAAAGGTTTCTGAAATCTTAACCGACACAACAAAGGGCTGAATGAAGGAAAAGTCACAGCGTCACCAGCATGCGACCATCTACAATGTCCTCATCTACAAAATGGCTGGAGACTACTTCCTTACATCTTGCTTGGAGGTCAGGAGCTGTGGCTGTAACAGGCCTGCCCTCGTCCCAGATGCCCCATGCAAGAGGCACAGGTACCTGTCCCCCCTCACATGTCCTGACTGCTAAGGCCATCTGGGGGCAACAATACAAGGGACAGGAGAAAGGGGGCTACCGCAAGAACAGTGTCCATCTAAACAGCAAATCATAAAAATGTAACTATGCATCAATAAAACTTCTCTTAGCAGACACATAATTTTCATCCCTTAACGGCAAGACCTAACCATCGCATTACTCATCTATAACAAATTGTTATACATCCTAGCAAAGAACTGTTATTCCTTTTCCCATGTCTTTGTCTGAAGGCTCCTTCATTTCTAATTTTAATAATTTGGAGAGAAGGGAGTCGTATTCCCCATTCCAAGGGAAGTTCCCACATTCCTTGGCAGGCACCTGTCTTTCAAACCAAGAGAAATAGATTCCTCCAGACACAATTAATCCGATCTTAAATGTTTTCAGACTTGGAGAAGATAAAGATTCTTGGGGCAATCTATTTCATCACTCTATTTTTTTAATAAAATAGCAACACATTCTTTTGGTATCTTATCTGAATCTGCTGCCTTTATATTTAAAACTGTTACTCCTCATCCCATCACTGTAGCCTGTGTTTAAAAGTCTTTCCCCATTAATTTTACATGTCCTTTGTTTAAAAGAAGCATTTTTCAATTTCATCCTTTCCGTGTTCCTGTGAAAGACTCACTCACAGGTGCATTCCCATCCCTGCAGGAGATAATTTTCGTCAGGCAGAGCAGAAAACTTCCTTTGCAGTTTATTTAGGTTCCTTGCCATGGAAGGACCCTTAGAGCAGAATTTCCAATGGAAGATACTTTTTTGTAATTTTGCTAAACACGTCTTTGGGGAAGAACAAGCATTCTCACTTGACTGCTCTATTGGCTGCTTCCTGGAGCTTGACAAGTCTGTTGCTGACCACGTCTTGTTGATATGGGCTGCAATCCTGAGCAAAGTAGAGAGGAGGAAATTCCATTGGGAAATGATGAGTAGAAGCTCTTGCATTTCCTCTTGCAGAAACTAAAGGCTTGTCCTGGAGGACTGCAAGGGGCCCGTGTGACACATTTACCCCCCAGCAATTTCTTGTCTGTACTCATTGCACCCAGATCTCCCAGGCTCTCCTTATATGTCAGCTGTTCCCATGCTTGTCCGCATGGCCCTTCCTTTGTTCCCCTCTGTCCATGTCTCTTGCAGGCCAGGGAGCCCAGCAGGGCACGCAGCAGTCCTCAGTCCCAGCAGTGCTGAGCTGCAGAGGATTCTTCCCCAGTGAGCAAGGAGTCAGTCAACATGCCAGGAGGCTGCAGGGACAAACGAGACTGGGAAAATGTGGGTGCATGGGTGAATGGGATGGGGATCAGGAAACACAGTGTCAGATTCCCCCTGGTCTATTTGACCTGCCTCGGCTAGCTGGGGTCAGAAAGATAGTGGATTTTAATTCAGCATGGACAAAGGCCACCTAATCAAAAAGACTAAAGGAGGCTCTCCTTCCCAGGATAATCCAAGTTTATTGTCCTGAAGGGTTCCAGCGAGAAGAGTGAGAGAGCATGGCAAACGTGGGGTATTTTCAACCCCAAGTCAGGGGCGGAGGAACCCCAGTTCATAGCCACTCAGGGCTGGCCAGAGGGAAAAGGGAGGGGTTAAGGGAAGGGGAGAACCACGCTATAAACCGAGAGGGGAAACAGAACAAACCATCCTCAGTGCAACACAAAATCATAAATGTGCATTACAACAACACAGGACATGGGACAGGGCTAAGGTCCTGAATGCTTTATTCACCTCAGGCCTCAGCAGCAGATCAGCCTTCAGGAGTTCTATTTTACAGAGTACAGGGGGAGAGAATGAAGCACACAATATGTACCCTTGAGAAGTCCATGTAACTGAGCTGTTTTCTTATCCATAACAAAGGACTTTGTCCAGAAGGTTCCCAGGGAAGTCAGTGCCATGAGCACAACTGAATGAAGAATGCACAACTTGCACCTTGTTACCCACAGAGACCCTCTGTCTCAATGTAGAATGCCGTAAACGTGGCTAAGCAAGATTCCCACTTCCCACAGCCATGCTCAGTGTCCCGGAGGAAGGAGGCCTGGGAGATGCTGCAGAGGCCAGAGCAGAGACAACCCTGCTGCCCACGGAGAAGGTCAGAGTGATGCAGGAGATGTCAAGTGATGGTGGAGCAGATATTGACCCTACAGTCCATGGGCTTCCCCAGACAGAAGTAACTGAATATGTCCTGAGCAGATCTCAGACTCCATGCAGAGCTCATATTGGAGCTGGCTCCTGAAAGGAACTGCACTCTCATGGAATAAGTAGTTCATGTCAGAGCAGCTTTTCTGGGATGACCTGCAGGTAGCCACACCGAAGCTGTCTATTCCTGAAGGACTGCACTGTGAACTACAGACCCACACTAAAGGAGTTTGTGAAAAACTGCAGTCAGTGCAAAGAACCAAAGTTGAAATTTCTCCAGCTGCCTCTTCCTGTCAAAGCCCTCCCAGACCCCTGCCCATCAGCAAAGGCAACCCAGGACTCTGCAGGGGCCAGGCTGCTCAGCTGAGCCAGCACCCTCCCTGACCTGTGTCCTCCTCCTCCTCAGCATGTACACAGGGCTCCCGCTGTGACCACCAAATGGGACAACTCTGAGCCCTGAGTGTCATTGTCCTGACTGCCACCACGCTTCTGGGGTGCATTGCCCACTCCACAGACTATCTGCATCCTCACCCTCCTCCCTCTTTCCATAGGTACTTGGACATGGTGCCTTGTGATGGGGATCGTTAGGATAGGGGGGAAAATGGAGATGGAGAGGGTAGAGAAGCCCCCTGAGAGTGGGGGCTTGAGGCTGGGAAAAGAAGCAGTTGGGTGCACGGCCAGGGAGGATTTGTCTACTCTGGAAATAGGAGGCTGAGGGCCTCAATCTTCTCTCAGCCTCTTTAGGAGGGGAAGGGGAAAGGGATGTTCTCCCTGGTACACAGTGATAGGTGCTCTGGCACTGGTCAAAAGCTGCCCCAGAGAAGGTTTAGGCTGGATATTAGCAAGCATTTCTTTACCAAGAGAATAGTGAAACACTGACAAAGGCAACCTAGGGAGGTGGTCAAGGCCCCAAGCCTGTCAGAGACATTTGGACAGTGTCTTTGGAAACAGGCGGCAACTTTTGTTCAGCCCTGAAAAGGATGTAGCAGTAGGACTTGAAAATGGTTGCAGATCCATTTAAATGGAAAAAGACCTCTTTTCTCTCTCCCCTGCCTTCCACTCCTCTTCCCCAAGGGCCTCCAGGACCAGTGAGACCCCATTTCCCTGACCCCATGCACAGCCCACTCACTGACTCTCCCCTTGCATGGGCTGGGACCCACGTGAACATGCAGGAGGGGAGGAAGCTGATGGAGCTCAGGCACACCCCAAGTGTCTCTCTGGTCCCTCCAAGGTGCATTGTTAGTAGAGTGCACTGTTCCCCAGCTCCAGCCCACTGATGCTCAGTGCCCCAGAGCTCTGGTCAGCCCAGCAGGAAAACCTCCTGTGGGCAATAGGGGCTGTGTGGCTGTAGGAGCCTCCACGGCCCTGGCACTGCAGCAGGCACTGCAGGGGTTCACCAGGACACTGCTGACACCAGGCCATGTAAATACAGGAGGCTTTGAGGCTGTGAGTGCAACAGAGGGCCCCAGAGTTCCCTGCTGACCACCACATTACAGAGCTTCATCCTTGTATCTCATAACCTTGAAATGCACCTGAAAGAAAATCAGCCCTTTGCATCACTGGTTTGCTCTTAGTGCTGCATGGAGATGGTCCCCAAAAGGGTCAAAGGAAGCAGGCACAGGTGTTGCCAGAACCCAGGTGCTTTGTGTGTTCCACTTAAGAAGGGGACCAAGGAAGGCAGAGTGGGACTGGAGCCAGGCAGTCACCAGGCTGATTGGGTGACAGAAAACCTTTGAACCTCCAGTACAGAATAGGACATTGCAACTGGGACTCAGGAGAAGGAAAGCCTCAGTGTTGGGAAAGGAGCTCTTGATGAAAGGCCAGGATGATGTGTGCTGCACGGGGGTAGTCCCTGATATCTTAGGAAAAGCCCTGAACCACTTTGGAATTCACCATCTCCAAATTTTGTGGGTGCTGAGGCAGACCCCAGAAGGTTTGTGTTAAAGCTCAGCTGGGTTTCCTGTCCCCGTGTGATGGCACAGAAGTACCGGGCAGAGTCCTGAGCTTGCAGGGACCACAATGAGAGAGAAGCCTCGGACCGGGAATTGTCCCGGGAGATCGTGGCCCGACCCTTCAATGCTGGCCCGTACTCCATTATATTGCCTTGCTGGTAGCTGATAAAGGACACCCACTCCAGCCGGCCCCCGGGTGCCTGACGGTACCAGTAAATCCAATAATCCTGGAAGGTGAATCCGGACCCGCGGCAGGAGAGGGTCACGGAGTCGCCGGGCGCTCGCAGCCCTCCGCCGGCCTCCTGCAGCCTCAACTGTGCCCAGAGCCCTGCGGAGGGAGAGCGCAGGAATCGGGCAGGGCGCGACCCCGGACCGAGGGCGCTGTCCCGGGGTCCCGGTGCCCCCGGCCCTGCGGAGGGAGAGCACGGGCACCGTGCGCGGTGCACCCAGAGCCCGAGGTTGTTCCTCGGCCCTCCCGGTGCCCCCGGCCCGGCACGGCCACAGCAGGCACCTCGCTTCTGCGGCGAAAACACCCGGGCCCGGGGTGCTGCCCTGCGAGCCCTCCCGGGGCTGGGCCGCACCTGCCTCAGGTATTGCGGCCGAACCCGCGGGCAGAGCCTGCCCCTGTCCCTTGCTCTGTCCCTGTTCCTGCTGCACCAGCTTCCCAAGCCCCTGTCCTTGCGCCTTCCCTTGACAGTTCCTGTCCCTGTCGCTGTCCCGTCCCCGTCGCTGTCCCATCCCTGTCCCTGTCCCCCCCCGTCCCATGCCTGTCCCTGTCCCTCCTTCCCCCGCCCCGCTCGCTGCCCTCCCCGCCCGGCTCTCACCTGCCGGCCACAAGGCCAAGGCCAAGGCCAGCAGCCCCGGCCCCAGCCCGGCCGCCATCGTGCCCGGCCCGGGCTCCGCGGCAGCCGCACAGGAGCCGAGCGGAGCCGCGCTCGGGCCGCTCCCGCCCGGCCCCGCCTGGCCGGGGCAGCGCCGGCGCCTCTGCCCGCCCCCGACACACCCGCCCCGGGCCCCGGGCCCTGCCCCGGGCAGGAGCAGCGCCGGCCACGGCCGGGCCGCGGACACAAAGCGGCGCTGCGCGCTTGGAGAGCGCCTTCTGCCAAAGGGACCCGAGCGCTCCGTGGGCGGCGCGCACGGAAATTCGCCCTCGTAGCGCAGAAGGGCGCCGGGATCCGGGGCTGCCTTAGGCAAAATGCTGCCAGCAGCTGAGGGAGGTGAGGGCTCCTCTCTCCTCGGCACTGCTGAGGCCACGCTTGACTGCTGGGGGCACATCGTGACTCCCCGGTTCGCCGTCTGTGGCTGTTGTTTGTCACCTCACCATGGTTTCTCAGACGTCGCGATAATTCCGCAGGCGAATATATGTTGGTTAACAGAGGTTATTTAAATGTGGTGCTCCGAATCTCTGCAAAACACTCCTCAGCTGGTTTCACCTGGGTAAACTTGCCGATTCTGTCCTCTTCTATGGAATTGACCACACTAACACAATCCTGCTATTGGACTGGAAACAATGCTCTCCTCCTGTTTTCTTAAGCTCCATGTTCTGCATGGCAAATGCCAAATGAAAAGCCACTGCTTAGTGGGGCCATTCTGGGACCCTGGCCTGAAATGAGGGCTTTAGGTCAATGAAACACCCACTGTCAGAGGTGTCAGCAGAAGCAGCTTTAATACAAATGTACCAAAGCGTGGCACAGGATGTGACACACACTGCAGCTCTGGTACACGGATGAAACAGGGACAGGAACATCGGATTAGAATTAATTTGGAAGGATTGGTGTGGAGGCTGGGGGCAAGAAAGGCTCGAGCTGCAAAAGGAAATCCCTCCCATTCAGTCATGAGGTACAGAAAGGTCACCCCTGCTTTCTAAACTCCTTCTCCGAGGAGGTGTGGCTGGATCCAACCCTGGTCCCAGACTTCATTCTGACTTAATGACCAAGGCATTATAACAGCACTTAATCATTGACCTTTTCTTCCTGTGCTTCTGATTGCACTGTTTTTACCTAAGGGAGCATGCTCAAAATATAAATCTGCCAGAGAAACTGGGAAAAGGTGTGGAGTGCTTGAGAAAATGGTCTGGCTGTCACTGGAAAATCAGGATAAATGTCCTGGTGAACGACTCTCCCTGAATTATATTATGGTGGTAGAAATGCACTAAATGAGCATTTTACTGGATTTGGATTTGCCATGCAAATTTCACACAGCTGCTGCAAGGGCTGCGGGTTTTCTCTGGGTGTCTGCAGGGCCTGAGGCTCTGACCTGAGCAAGCTGAATGCAGCACATTGTGCTGTGTCCTGTGCAGAGGCTCACTTGAAGCCAGCAGGATCTCAGCCAGAGGGAGAAAAGCCTTCTTTCCCCGGCAGGATGTGGTTAACTTGTTTTTTCAAAAGCAGGGGAGGGTTAATCCTGCCTGCTGTAACTGAGTCACAAATGGTGACCACAGCATCCTGCCTGTAGCCCGTGAGAGGGGGGGGAGCTGGGGAAGGTGTGTGCTGGCCTCTGTTAGGTAAGAACCAAGTTGCCATGGAAAATATCACTCCATCAAACCACCCAAAATTATTTCCTGGTGGCCCCTTCCTCGTGCCACTGAGTGCCAAACAACAGCAGGGTTTCTTCTCTGCTGCTATGAGCATTTTCCTCCCTCATGCCTTCAGCGAGCTCTCTCCTCACTGAAGCTCCTCAATGTGCCAGAGAGACACTTCCCTGCACAGGCTCTGGAAAAGACACATGCAGCCAACAGGAAACCTACATTATCAAAGCTGTGTTTGTGATCCCAGTGGGCTTGAGGACAGCTGGATTTCAGCAATCTCTGTCCCAGGTTCAGAAGAAAAAGCACAGAAACCCCACAGCATTTTGGCCTAGTAGAACTTTATTTTCTTCTCTACTACAGGAACCTAAAATGCTCATACGATACATCTGGCAGAAGAAATACAGGCTTTGTAAAGAAATGAACATTAGGGGGTTGAATGACATCACTTCCCATCCTACACAGCTCTTCTCATCTACGGTACTCACTTATGAAATCCATCTAAAAGCCAAAGCTCCAAATGGCAACTGCTGGGCTTGAATTCCCTCAGCAGTACTACTGCAGTTGCACAGGCAGTACCACAACATGCCTGGGAAAGGTGCTTTTGAAAGGCCACGTACCTAGAGAGAGCATTGGAGTTCTCAAAGCTATTGAAGCAGCTGGGACACTTGTGTGCAAATGCCACGAGAATGGGGACATTGCTTAGCAGGAGGATGAGGATAAATGCACTCCCGTCAGGTCTCAGAGGAGAGCAAACAGCAAAAGCACTTAAAACTCTTCAGTGTAAATCAGCTGGCCAGGCAGGAGTGACCAGTGTTCAATGTCTTCAGGGGAAGGTGCTGCCTTGTGTCCTGGGTGGTCTCTGTCAGCTGCTCTGGCCCTGCTTGTTCCAGCCCCTTGTGCTGCTGGTTCACGTTCTTTCCTGCTCTTCCTCGGGCTCCTCTTGCCTTCATTCCCCATGACTGGAAGAACAAAGGGGGGTTTAAACTCCATTTAATGAAATTGGCTCTAGGAACCAGTGTTTGATAACTGTGAGCTACCTTACCTCAGAGAAGGAACAACTTGATACTCAGGAGGGTGTTGAAGGCGATGCTCTTTGCCAGCAGGACTCTCAAACCCAACACAGCCATGGACAGCATGTTCACTCTCTGCCCTTCAGCATCTGCCCAGTGACCAGAAAAGAGCAGAGAGATCATGGTCTAGGTTTTGATGTTGTCATCTTGGCAGAAAGTGGCACAATGCACAGGGTATGATAGTCTCAGGGAAAGGAAGAGCAGCAAAGGAGCAGAGATGGAGAGCGTGGCAACAGCAGGGGAGCCCGGGGTCTGTCTCTGTCGCTTTTGGCTTCCTGGAGCTTGTGTGCAACTGCAGGAGCAGCCTTGGAACAGCAGCTTGTGTCTGGTGAATGTGTTGTGTTCTGCCTCCTCTGCCCTGCAGAAAATCCATGTCCTTGCCTTTATCCCCCAAACAGCAATGTAACTTCACAACCTGTTTGGTAACTCACCTGGTGCTGAGGGCTCTGTGCTGTTGCAAACCCTCTTACTGGCCCCTGCCACTGGTTCTTCAACCTCCTCTGCTGTAGCATGGTAAAGAAAAGGCATTTTAAACTATATCCACGTTTTACACAGGATTAACAGAAATGTTCATTGGATATTTCCATTGAGGAGCTTGAGGAAAGTTGGAGCTGATCATCTGATCAGGCATTTAAGTAATTAATTAATTAATTAATTAATTTTAGCTGACAATTTCTCCATGCAGTTGGAAGAAACAGATCAATTCCTGCATTGTTTCGGTTTTAAAACATAAATCTCCTTCAGGACTCCAAAAACAATCCTGTAAATTGCAAGCATTTACTTAGTTAAAAAACCCTCAAAGCACACACAGTCTTTAACCTTTTTCAGGATTCAGAGAGGCTGTTCCAGCCTGTCCTGCCTCAGGTTGAAATATTTAGTCATAAGGAAATTCACATTTTGAACCAATAGATCGTGTCTACCCACTTTGCCCCAACAAAACGTATCTCCAAGTAATTAAATGGTTCAAACCATTTCTTTCTGATGCTTTGTAACATCTTTCATCTCTCCCTGCTGAAGTCCGAAATGTCTTTCTCAGTTCTGCTGGCTGCCCAGGGCAATGCTGTCAAGAAGGAGAACACAAAGCCCCACAGGCTCCAGAAATAAGTGACAGCTGTGTCACCAAACTTTACCTGGCTTTGTTATTGCGCTGTTGTCGAATTTGGCCGTGCAGTTCACGACTGTGTCTCTTGTCACCTTGACCACTTTAATTGCATTGTACCCCTCTGATGTCAGAATGGGGGTGCTCTGTTCATACACGACCTCCTTAGAGGGCATCTCCAAGCTGATGCTATTTGTGACGAAGTTCCTTGCCAAACAAGCTGCTTTCCCAGGGCTGGCATCTTCTTGCAGGTTCTTTGATTTCATCACAATGACTTGAGGGATGGAAGATTTTGGAATGTCTGTAAAGAAAAGCATGATTTGGACAGGATTGATTTTTTTGCAGGCTTGCTCGATTGCTGAATGACTGAAAATTCAAATGTACTCCAGCTGTGACTAATTTCTATCATGATGAAACACTGCCTTTTTGTGGTCTGTGTTTCTTGCTGCTTCTTCAAATTAAAGAGAGAAAGCAGTATGGGGAGCCTATTTTATAGGAGATTTAATGGGACTTAAACTTCCTTTTGCCAAAGCTTGTGCTTGTAAGTGAACCCTGGATTTTATAAGGGACTGACAAACAAGAAGGGAACTTTTATGAATGCCACTCCAAGAGTCCACTGATTCTGCTTTCTCGGCAGTTTAATTCCCAACATAACATTTATATCTGGGTTTCCTTGCATATTCATAAAACTTAAGTGAATACTGTTTTTTCTTTTACTCTCTCTCCCAGACACCAAATAGAAATTGAACATCTGTGAACTTCTGTTGACCAGTTTAGCTGAATCCAATCTCTGAACAATTTAGTAAGATTAAACTGGTACAGATATGTTGCAGAAGATTTTAATTTATGATTTTCTACATTACCCTCTGCTAGCAGTGTTGCATTTTTAACTCTGATACAATAGATATTCTTAGCAACTTGTAATGCAAACTTCCACAAGACACCTCATTTCCCTTTAGATTATCCAAACCTGACTTTAAAACCCAACAATGACTATGAAAATCTTATTAAGAAGCCTGAATAAGTGGATCGATATGTCCCAAAGAAATTCAGAATGGTAGCAGACAGAACTTCACTTGTGGAGTTCAAGCTCTTTGGCAACACCGAGAAGTGACATTAGAATATTTTTACACATAAATTGTCTAGTTGCATTCAAATGATTACACGTATAAAGTCTAGTTATTGACTGAAAAACATGAATGAGTGTCTGCATGAATTTTAAGGTAAATAAAATATTTTAAAAGGGGAAAAATTAAAGAGTAACAACTCAGAAAATGGTAATGTTTAAAGGATACCTACTTGGCTCCACGGTCAGTTGAGTTCCATTCCCAAAGACAAGAGCAGCAGTAACACACAGTTAAAATGCCTGAATCAAAAAGCACTCCTTTTACTATTCTTCCTATACACATTTCCTTCCCAGGTGTTGTACCACCGCTGGTCAGAGCCTGTCAGTCATGTGCATTCTGTGTTCTCTGAGAAGACCTTGAAAGGCTTTCATGTGGTCTCCTCTCCAGGCTTTCCAAACAGACAGAATTCAAACAAGCTGCTTCTCTGCAATAGCTCCCTGGGCAGGATCTTCAGCAAGAAATAATGTACGTGGTGCAATTGTAGTTCAGAGAGCAGAGGATTTGTTTTATCTGAGCCCAGAAGCCTCAACTGAGTCCCACTAGTATACATTTTGTGACAATCCAGCCATGAATTCCTACCTCTACTTGCTTCTGGAAAGGCTGTGTGGTTTATGTTCTGAATATTTTTTGGACAAAGAGTTGTACTTCACATTCACTTTAGTCTTCTAGAATCACAGGAGGAGCCCTCTATTCTAAAAAGTAATGGGCCTTAGCATTCTTAATGAATGTTTAATCTGGAATAATCCAACCCAAACCAAAAGGAAAAAATATTTTCTGCCCTCAACTGAGCCCTCAACAGAATATGCCTGGAGTAGCTTGCAGTGACACTAATGGTTGTTATTTTATGTCATTTTGATTTGGGAAATTTGTGAAAGATAGGATAGTAAAGTATTTGTGCTCTAAACATCCTAAAATGCATATTAGTAGCTCCCAAAGAAATTCAAAAACGAAAGGGAGAGGTTGCTCACGTACTGGAAACTTTGGTTTCAACTTATTAAGAGTTTCAGCAGACTTGAAACAGACTTTGAAACTTAAACCTCCATGTCTTTCACTGTCAAACAGAATCCCAGAGTCTCTATGCAAGCTCTGAAAATATTCTGTCTTTAGGTAGAAAACATTGAACAGCATGGAATAGAAGAGGCCTTTCTGGACAATGATAATTTGCGGTGGTTGGGGTGACATGCACCTTCATTGTTCAGGCTTGAAAGCCTGGCTGGAGTGAGAGTGCACTCAAGGGATTATTGCAGATGGAAGTCCTTACAGTTAACCCAAACCATTAAATTCCTTTTTCTACCTCCACCCCAATTTTAAATGAAATTTTAGAAATAAAGAAATGTCACTTACTTGGTAGAACTGTGAGAGTCGTCCCCAGTCCAGTTAGTGTCCTCACACTGCTAAGACTCATTCCAATAACTCACTCTTTCCTTATGGTGTTCAAAAGTGTTGTAAAACAGGAGATGAAAAGCCAAATATTAGTCCTAATTTTCCATGGGTGCAGGTCCATGAGAGTATCCAGAAATAGATTTACTTCCAAAACTGGAAAGAAAAAGAAGTTAATTGAATTGTTCAGTGATTTCAAATAGCTTGACTGAGTATAGAATTTGCAACTTCTCCCTTTCTTCCACCTTTTAGAATCCCCATGAGCTCTTTTACATTTCCAGGGTAAAAGGCAATATAGAAATAATGTTTTATTTGTCTTCTTAATAATTGTACTTATGCCTCTCCTTTCTTTCCCAAAATATCTCACCCTTTTTCTCTCCTTTTGTTTTTGTACAGGTTCCTATGCTGTTTATATCATTGTGGTACTCCGGCCCCGGTACACAGTGATCTATTTCCTTGTAAAAACTGTCTCTGTTCCACTACACAGAATTTTGGATTATAGAGGAAGTCACATGACTTCTTCAGTGGTTTTACCCCCAACATACCACCTGAAGAAACACAATATGGCTTTCAAGGAAGGATCTCAAATAATATCTGAAAGGTTGAATTGTAAATGAGAACTTGGGGGTTACATGACACCTCTGAAAAGTCTGAGAGAGTTAAGATGGATAGTAAGCAGGAAAAAAATTCAGCACTTTTCATGTTATCAAAGTATTTGTGAAAATTATTCTGACTAGCAGGAAGCTGTCCACTTTTTCCCTTTTGTTTCAGTGCTCAGAAGCAGGAGGAATGTGCCTTCTGGGCTCTTAGAATTGGCACCTGAGGGTCATTTAGTACTTTAGAAAGTCTTTATGGTGTTTTAGCTAAGAGGAGAAAGTACGCAAAATTATTGGTTTTTTTGTTGTGTAGAGGCACTGAAACCTTGGGAGTGAGAATCAAAGTGTGAAGGAGGTGTTGCACATTGACCAAATCCTTCATGATACTCAACTTCTATATCCTAAACCCTTGATAGTCAGAGGCAGACTCAACTTCTGAGACTCTGCAGTTTCAAGAGCCCATCCTGGCCTTTTGTAACAAAGGACGGGCTCATTGAGTCTGTGCCCATCAGGAAATGTTGGTACAAAACAGGTGAGGAATGAAATGAGTAGAACAGGCTTCAGAAAATGAGAAACCAAAGGGCTGGAAGGGGTGCACTATGAGATTGTGCACATACATGAGGAATATCTGTGGGGAAACAGAAAATTCTCTGGGCTTCTGGGAAATTACCATGGCTGGGTGCCTTTACAGTGCTTGTGCAGAAACAGACAAAGTAGGGGAGCAAACACGAGACGTTAGAGCTCCACCAGTTGGTGCAGGGCAATGACCCCATGGACAGCAGAGAGAAGTGGTGGGACAGCTCACGTCACCCAGGAAGAGAAATGTGTGATGCAGTGCAGGTCAGGGCACATGGCTTGGGCTCCACTCCAAAAGAGGATCCTGGCTTGGGTTGCGTTGGGTTGGGTTGGGTTGGGTTGGGTTGGAAGGGCCCATGAAGATCATCCACTTCCAATCCCTCTGACATGGACAGGGACACCTTCCACTATCCCCGGTTGCTCCAAGGACAGTCCATCTTGGCCTTGGACACTTCAGGGATGGGGAGGCCACAGCTGCTCTGGGAAACCTGTGCCAGAGCACCATAAGCCTCACAGCCAAAAATTCCTTCCCAGCATCCCATCTAACCCTGCCCTCTGGCAGTGGGAAGCCATTCTGCCATGTCCTGTCACTCCAGGCACTTTTCCAAAGTCCCTCTCCAGCTCTCTTGAAGCCCCTTAGGCACTGGGAGGGTCACTGAGGTCTCCCCAAAATCTTCTCCTCTTCAGGCTGGGCAGCCCTAGCTCTCTCAGCCTTTGAGTTCTAACTCTGTGGGCTGGAGGCAGATCTGTGGGATCATGTGGGATTCATAGGCAGATCATGGGATCATGGTCTCCCATGTGGTGGGAGACCTTCCAGGAGCATTGTAGTGACTGAAATCAGGCTTCAGGGAAGACAGGCTGGGAAGGCAAGGGGTGGGCATTGCCCTTTCTCTGAGAGAAAAGCTGGAATTTCTGCTCTGGGATGTACAATGAGTCAGCTGACAATAGATGGGTCAGGATTAGAGGCCACATCAGCAGCAGCGACACTCTGGTGGGTAGCTACTATGCATCACCTGATGGGAAATAAAAAGGCGAGTCCAAATGGAACATTCCTTGGCTTCGGTCCTCATGGGGTGCATTTGGGTACCTAATTGTTCAACTGGAGCTGGTGATCAAATGTCTAAAATGATGTGTTTGCAAGAGCCAGGATCTTAGGGTGAATTTTGAAGAAATTGGTCCTGGAAAAAAAGGTTGGGTTTTTTTTTGAGTAATTCTGGGAACCAAATTAATGTATGTGCACAGAGTTGTCTGAGGAAAACCAGATGAGGTAGGGCCACCATGTTTCCCCCTTCAAGAGAAGGGAGGGAGAGAGTTTGTGTGTGGTGGTTCAGTTGTTTTCAGTCACTGTGGTACGTAGCTCACACTGTGCTAGACACTTCTACAAAAACATCTGGGGTTTTCTCAGTGCCAGGTGACGTCTCCTCTTTCATGTCTTTGAAGTGGTGGCTTTTATTTTCCTCTTCCTCTACATTATTCTACTTCTGAACATTTAATACTACTCCAGAGGATGCTCTACACAAAAAATAACACCTGGTTATGGATGCCTTGGAGATACTACAGGTGATCATAGAAAATCAGATATTGAAGGTGAAACAGTATGTCACTGTCCATCCACTATGGACAGACAGCTAAAAGCAGTGATCTGAAGTGAGCTGGAATCTCCTTGGGGAAACCCCTGGGCTGCTGACACCTACAAGAAAAAAGGGAGGTGACAGAAGAAATCAAGTGGTAATATCTTTGTGTTTGTCACTTTTGGCAGTCCTATGTTGAATGGCTCTGACATTAATCCATTACAACAATTTTTCTGTCAAGCCAAAGGTGGGAACTGGGGCAAAGCCTGGGGACACCTCCCTGACCCTCTGGCATCTGTAGCTCCTGTCTGTGATGCCTTGGGCACTGTGCTCAGGAACACAAGCCCAGGGATACATTTGCACAGGTCTCCTTATGTGTCCCATGAAATCCTACACTTCTAAAGAAAGAAATGGATGCTCAGTTCTCAGAAGAAGAACACCTGTGTTTATTGACATGGAGCCAGAACAGGGAGTGCAGAGAAGGAATTTTTCATCATGTCCTGGTAAAGTCCATCTTAGCAGTGCAGTTCCTGGTGCAGTGCACTCTTTCCTCAGACACAATTAATTGACTATTGTTATGTATTCCTGTAATGTTATTGTGAGACTGACTAAATATCACAAAGTACCCAAATGCAGTTGAGTTCCACCTTTCCATGTTAAAACTTAACCCTTTTCAGCGCCCATTCTGTTTCTTTGTCATGATTTAACCACTGATGGTAACTAAGCACCACACAGCTGCTTGCTCTTTTCCCCCTTCTTAGATGGGGCAGAGAATTGGAAGGGTAAAAGTGAGTAAACAACTCATGAGTTTAAGAAATAATGCAAACACTGCATGTGTGAGCAAAGCAAAGCAAGGAATTCACTCACTACTTCCAATTGTTAGGCAAGTGTCCAGCCTAATACAAAAAAGCAGAGCTGCATCACGCATTGTGGCTACATGGAAATAAAAATGCTCAGTGTCCACCCACTTGCTTTTTCTTCCCTATCTTTATATGCTGAGCGTGATGTCCTATGGCCTGGAACACCCCTTTGGTCATTTGGGGTCAGCTGAACAAGCTGTGTTCCCTACCAAATTTTTTGCACACTTAGTTACTCACTGGTGGGTGGAATGAGGAGCAGAAGAGGCCTTGACTCCATGTGAGCACTGCTCAGCAGTAACTCAGGCATCCCTAAGTTACCAACACTTTTTCCAACACTAATTCAAAACATAGCCCCATTCTTGCTACTATGAAGAAAATTGCCTCTACTCAAACCAAAACCATGACATTCTTTAAAAAAGAAATAAATTCACTCTCTTTCCCTGGTTCTTTCTGCCTGTGGAATATATTGAGAAGGAAGGAGTTAACAACACATTCATGGTTTGGGGTTTGCTTGTGGGAGACTGCCGTTGTTATTGCAGAGTATCAGATGCTCTGCATCTGCTTCTGCAAAAGACAGCCCAGATTAGCCTTGGGAGGTCTGGGAAGAGCCTTGCCTTGCAGCAACCACAAAAGATCTGTCTAGATTAAAGCCCCTCCTTCAAATTATGGCATGGCCCTGCCTGTGTTTCAAGCACTGTGCCCTTTTCAAGTTCTCTCATGCTGCAGAAATAGGTGGCTGTGTCTGCTGCGGCTGCCGAGAGCAGTTGCAGCCACAGCTGGTTCCTGGAGGGGTCTGCGGAGCTGTTGACTCGGGTCTGGAAGGGTGAAGCGATGTGCTGGAGCCGTGTGAAAGGATACTGCATCACTAAGTGCTGCAGCTCTTTGCCAGGAGTCTGTCGGATCCAGTCCCACGCATAGCTGCTGTCAGTGATGGCTACACCAGAGATGTGACAGGTGAGCGAGACAGACTCTGAGATCTTCCCTACTGTAGGGCCTGAGGCCTCTGTCCTCACCCGAGAAAGGCCACCTGCAGCCCCAGGAGACAAGGATAAACAAACAGCGACAGTTTAAGCAATCAATCTACTCCACCATATCCCTGTGGTTCTGCTTGTGATGTCCAGGATCCAGCATCTACCAAGTCATCTGCTCAAAAACCCTTCATCCCTGTTGATTCTCAGATCTGAGAGAGACACGTACAGCCTTCCCCATTCTCCCACTGAACTCCCAAATGACCCTCTAGAATTGCCCATTTCCACTGCTCACCCCTCAGGCAGTAAAACCCATGGGCTGCACTGAGTGGACATGAGCTGTACAAAAAAGCATAGCAGGACTGTTCATACACCACATCACTTGGACTGGATATCCGTAATACTGGAAGCCAAGGGAAACAGTAAAATTGCTTCAAAACTGAGGCAGTGACAAGAGAGGTGGCATGACACATGGGAAGAAGATAATCATAAAGATAAGAGGTGATCTGGGGACAGCAAAAGATATGATATCCCTGCCAGAATCAAACATTGTAAAACACTGTGCTGTGTCTTCACAACTCTTTCAGAACAACCTTGAACATCTGGGCAACTTTCAGCTTCAAGGCAGGGAGCTGGGATGCTGATGGGTGGTTTGTGTTCAACCTCAGCTGGATTTTGTGTCTCTGTGCGAACAGCACAGAAGTAGTGGGCAGAGTCCCTGGTATGGAGGAGGTGCAGGCTGAGAGATGCCACAGAGTGCGAATTGTCCCTGGAGGCTGTGGCTCGACCTTCCACTGCTGACCCAAACTGAATCTGTGATGAGTAATGGCTTATCCAGGACACCCATTCGAATCTGCCTCTGGGTGCCTGACGGTACCACCGAACATAATGATTCTCGAAGGTGAATCCGGACCCGCGGCAGGAGAGGGTCACGGAGTCCCCGGGCGCTCGCAGCCCTCCGCCGGCCTCCTGCAGCCTCAGCTGTGCCCAGAGCCCTGCGGAGGGAGAGCGCAGGAATCGGGCAGGGCGCGACCCCGGACCGAGGGCGCTGTCCCGGGGTCCCGGTGCCCCCGGCGCGGGACATTGTCACTTGTGTGACAATGCCGCCCTCCTCCTCCCCTCTAACATCTGCATCTGCCCATGTCCCTGTCCCTGTTCCTGTCCCGTCCCCGTCGCCGTCCCATACCTGTCCCTGTCCCTCCTTCCCCCGCCCCGCTCGCTGCCCTCCCCGCCCGGCTCTCACCTGCCGGCCACAAGGCCAAGGCCAAGGCCAGCAGCCCCGGCCCCAGCCCGGCCGCCATCGTGCCCGGCCCGGGCTCCGCGGCAGCCGCACAGGAGCCGAGCGGAGCCGCGCTCGGGCCGCTCCCGCCCGGCCCCGCCTGGCCGGGGCAGCGCCGGCGCCTCTGCCCGCCCCCGACACACCCGCCCCGGGCCCCGGGCCCTGCCCCGGGCAGGAGCAGCGCCGGCCACGGCCGGGCCGCGGACACAAAGCGGCGCTGCGCGCTTGGAGAGCGCCTTCTGCCAAAGGGACCCGAGCGCTCCGTGGGCGGCGCGCACGGAAATTCGCCCTCGTAGCGCAGAAGGGCGCCGGGATCCGGGGCTGCCTTAGGCAAAATGCTGCCAGCAGCTGAGGGAGGTGAGGGCTCCTCTCTCCTCGGCACTGCTGAGGCCACGCTTGACTGCTGGGGGCACATCGTGACTACCCCTTGAAAAGGGAGTTGGATCTGCTGGAGAGAGGACACTGGAGGGCCATGAAGATGATAATGGCACTGGAGGAACCTCTTGCATGAGGAAAGGCTGAAAGAACTTGGATTCTTCCGTGGAGAAGACAAAACCTAAGGTTGGGGGGGTGGGGGGGGGGAGATGTTCCCTCATTCGTGTATAGAAATACAGAGAGGTTAAAACCACAGAATAGTTTGGATTGGACGTGAAATGTAAAGGTCATCTAGTCCACCCTTCCTGCTATAATCACGGATATCTGCAAGTTGATCAGGATGCTCAAGCCCTGCCCAATCTCTTTTCAGGTTTGGAGCACATACAATTTCTCAGGACCATGTTTTTCATCACCCTAAATTTAAACAATTTATTCCATTATCTTTTTTTTGCATCTACCTTCTTTTTGTTTCATACTCAAATCATTTGTCCAGTCACTCCAGTCTGTGTAAAAAAAGTCTTAATCACTGCAGACTGTGTAAAAAAGTCTGCCCCCATGTTGCTCTGAAGTCTTCTTTGTATAAGTGAGGCATCTTCAAAACTCAGCCATTCTGTGACCCTTTCTGTGAAAGGCTTTCAGGCATACTCATGTCTGTGCAGCTGATATGGGCCAGGGAGAAAACTGACTTTGCCACCTCAGTCAGTGGTTTGTCACCTGAGCATGGACACAAGGATGCTGAGCAGAGAATCACAAAGGGAATTTATTATTTTATACTTTGGCTAAGCACATGGCTGTTTCCTTGCCTAGTCCATGGGAGATCCTTCAGCAGAGAAAAGAAGTCAGTGCTGAAAGCACAACTGAATGAAGAATGCACAACATCCACTCTCTCCTCACCCACCAAGACCTTTTGTCTCACTGTAGAATGCTATAAATGTGGCTAAGCACCATTCCCACTTCCCAAATCTGTGCTGACTGTCCCTGAGGAAGGAGGGCTGGGAGGTGCTCCAGGGGCCAGAGCAGAGATTCCCCTGATTTGAACAGTGAAGAGCATGAAGGTTGTCCCACTTTAGACCATGGCAATTGATGGAGGAGCAGATGCTGACCCTGCAGCCAGTGCAGGACCCCACACAGGAGCAAGTGGATACGGCCTGAGAAACCCTGTGGCTCCATGGAGAGCTCCCACTGGAGCAGGCTCCTGACAGGAGCTGTGCTCCCATGCACTGAGTAGCCCAGAACAGAGGAGGTTTTCTGGCAGAGCCTGTGTCCCACGGAGGAGCTACAATGCCACAGCCTGTTCCTCAAGGGCTGCACCCCATGGAAAGGACCTACTGTGCTGGAGGAGCTTGTGAGGAACTGCAGCCAGGGGGAAGAACCTGCATTGAAAAAGCTCCTGGGAAAAAGGGTTGGACTGCACACTGAATAAGGGGAAGAGATTGAGAAAGAAGAAATGACAGAGAAAACATGTTTCGAACTGACTGCAAACCACATTCCCCACCCCGTGCAGTGATCAGCTGGAGGAGATGTTTCACGATTTGTTCTTTTTTCTCATTAATTTACTCTAATTTGATCAGTAAAGACTTAAATTCATTTCCCCAAATCCATGTATTTGCCTATGGTGGCACTGCTGGGAAAATTCCCTGTCCTCATCTCAACCCACAAGCCTTAATTGCTTATTTTTCCCTCTCTACAGTAGCGGAGGGGCAGTGATAGAGCAGCTTGCTGAGTACCTGGAGGACAACCAAACTCACCACACCTTCTCAACTCCTTCTTCCTGACCAGGTGCTCTGCAGCAGCCACCCACAGCAATGTCACCCCTGCTCATCTGGCTTTGCTGAACAGCCTGGCTCCATCCAGCACAGCACTCTAGCAGCTACAGCAACACATCTCCATCATCCCATGGCTCTGCAGCCGAGGCACAGAGGAGAACTGAGGCCATGCTGGACAGGAGCCCAGGCAATGTGTACTAAACCTGCACTTCCCCAAACAGCCTGGGCACTTCCCAGAACAGATCCTCCTGCACCAGAAATGGTACCAGCCCTTCTCCCAGCCCTCCCTCCACTGCCTTTTAGTGCCACCAAGCCAGAGGGATGTTTCCTGCACCTGCCATTTCCTGACAAGAGCCCTGGGGATCAGCTGCTAGAAAGAACTGCTGAGAGATCTGTCTTCCCCATCTGGCAGTTTTTGATCCATTCTGCTACAGAGCTGCTCCAGGGTGATTCTTGCTCCACAGTAATACATTCCTGCATCCCCTTGCTTTACTGCCAGGATCTGCAGGGTGGTCCTGGAGCTCTCCACTGATCCCACAAAGCGTTCTTGAAAACCTTCTCCGTAGATATCACCCTCCTTGTAAATACATTTGAGAGAGCCACGTGGACCCTCACGGTACCAGTACATGAAATACATCCAGATGCCAAATCTCTTCATGCGGCAATGGAAGGTGACTGGATCTCCCTCTCGCACAGTCACTACCCTGGGATAATGTACCAAGGTGGCTGCAGCAGCGAGCGAGGTGGCAGCAGAAGCAAGCAAGATGGCTGCAAAGAGCAAGAACAAGCCACAATCACTCCAAGATTCAGCAAAGCTCAGGGCAATGCTAGTAGGGATTTGGACTCGCAATGGACCAGTGGGAGGACAAAATCCTCCTCTTTGAAGCCAGCTGACACACACAGGTAGAGCTGGTAGCAGCTATCAAGGCTCGCAAGGAAGGACATTCCACAATTTCCTCCCTCCTTTTCCCTGTCAGACAGGAAGTGTTTCCTGATTTTCCCCAAAGAAGCAGAAAGCATCTGCACCATGGCTTGCCAAATCCCTTTGTCCTTGCCAAGACAGGATGGAGAAGAACCCACTCTGCTGTCCCTGAAAGTGCTCTAGATGAGCACAGGGAAGGCAAAGCCCTGACACAGGCAATGGGGCTCGTGCCCTGTGCTGCCATCCTCCAGCTGGTGTGTGCCAGAGGGGCTGCAGTGCCCCAGGAGCAGAGTGCCCAGTGCCAGGACAAAGCGCTGGGCCCCAGGATCCGAGTGCCCCAGGGAGGTGCCCTGCGTGTGCCCAGGCTGCAGAAGAGGCAGCTTGGATGGAGGTGACGAGCTGACAGGCAGAAGAGGAGCAGGGCTGCTCTCAGCGTGCTCCACAGGCAGGGCTGGGCAGCTGGAGCCAGGGAACAGGTGTGGCTGCAAGCACTCAGCACAGCTCCCCAGAGCCGTGCAGAGCACAGGGCCACGCTCAGCTCCTGGGGCCAGCAGCCCTTCCCTGCACTTACCTACAATGGGCAACAAGCCCACGCACAGGGCACTCCACATGGCCAGGCCCGCTCTGTCTCACCTCTCTCCACCTTCTCTCTGCCTGCACAGCAGCTCTGCCCACACCTGCCCTGCCTGTGCCTCTGGCACTGCTCTCAGGGCCAGTCCCTCCTGGTCCCTCCCTCTGCCTGTGACAACACTGAGGGGGAGAGGTGGGGCAGAGAGGAGGTGCAGAACTTGAGCCACTTGCTGCTCTCCTGCCTGTCTCTCATTCTGCATGGTGCACGAACAGACTGTTTGTTGGGCTGGAAATGCTGTGGTGGGCTAAAGGGAACGTGTTTCTCAGGGGCCAGCCCTGGCCTTTCTCTCAGGAAGTCTTGCAGGCTGCTGCTGGGACTTTGGAGCTGACTGGGCCAGCTTTCAGCTTCTCCTTCCCCTGGCCCCCAGCCCTAGCTCTGCTCAGCTGCTGCTCCCCCATGGGACACCCCAGGATCCCAGCTCAGCTCGGCGAGGGCACCCCTAAGCCAAAGTGTTCCTCACCCTGCTCCCTCCCCAGTGATGACATTTCTCCATCTGCCTCCTCCTGTCAAAGCCCTCCCAGACCCCTGCCCATCAGCAAAGGCAACCCATGACTCTGCAGGGACCAGGCTGCTCAGCAGAGCCAGCATCCTCCCTGACCTGTGTTCTCCTCCTCCTCCTCAGCAGGAACCCAGGGCTCTCCCTGTGACCACCAAAGGGGACAACTCTGTGCCCTGAGTGTCATTGTCCTGACTGCCACCACGCTTCTGGGAGCACTGCCCACTCCACATAGTCCCAGCACAGAGTGAATCCATTCCTACCTCTCTTTTTCTGCATATTTGGAAACAGTCCCATGTGGAAGAGATCTCCTGAACAGGGGTAGGAAAGAGTTGTTAGAGAGGGTAGAGGAACCTTCTGGGAGTGGAGGCTGGAGGATGGGAAAAGAAGCAGCAGGATGCAGGTCCAGGGGGAAGCAGTTTGTCCTGGGACACATGGGGCTGCTCCAGCATGTCAGTGGTTACCCTGAGATTATTAACTCAGTTTAGTTGTTTAGAGCATGGTGTTAATAGTGCCAAGGTCATTGTTTTGGTCCCTGTATATGGGTCATGCACTTAAGAGTTGGACTTGGTGATCCCTGTGGATCCCTTCTAACTCACAAGATTCTGCGGTTCTGTGATTTGCCAGGCTCCCTAGAGACCCAAGCCCATGGAATATTGGCCTAGAGAAAAAGAGGCTGAGGGGCTGCTTCATCCTTCTCTCAGCTTGGTGAGGAGGGAAATGGAGTGGGATGTTCTCCCTGGTATGCAGTGATAGGTAGTGTGACAATGGTCAAGAACTGCACAAGAGGAGGTAAAGGGTGGTTTATAGAAAGTGTACTTTTTACTGAGAGTAGTCAGACACTGGAACAGGTGTCCTGGAGAGATGATCAATGCCCCCATCCTGACAGTATATGAAAGGAATTTAAATGACACCCATGCAGCAGAACAACAAGCTTTATATTAGTTTGAGGCCTGGAATGGTCACGCAGTAAGACTATGTGGTTGTTGTAGCTTCCTTCCAATTGAAACAATCTTTTTTCTCCACTCTCCCCACTCTCCTCCTCTCCTCTGCAAGCCCCCAGGACCAGTAATACCCCGTTTCCCTGACCCCATGCACAGCCCACTCACTGACTCTCCCCTTGCATGGGCTGGGACCCACGTGAACATGCAGGAGGGGAGGAAGCTGATGGAGCTCAGGCACACCCCAAGTGTCTCTCTGGTCCCTCCAAGGTGCATTGTTAGTAGAGTGCACTGTTCCCCAGCTCCAGCCCACTGATGCTCAGTGTCCCAGAGCTCTGGTCAGCCCAGCAGGAAAACCTCCTGTGGGCAATAGGGGCTGTGTGGCTGTAGGAGCCTCCACGGCCCTGGCACTGCAGCAGGCACTGCAGGGGTTCACCAGGACACTGCTGACACCAGGCCATGTAAATACAGGAGGCTTTGAGGCTGTGAGTGCAACAGAGGGCCCCAGAGTTCCCTGCTGACCACCACATTACAGAGCTGCATCCGTGCAACTCATCACCTTGAAATGCACCTGAAAGAAAATCAGCCCTTTGCATCACTGGTTTGCTCTTAGTGCTGCATGGAGATGGTCCCCAAAATGGTCAAAGGAAGCAGGCACAGGTGTTGCCAGAGCCCAGGTGCTTTGTGTGTTCCACTTAAGAAGGGGACCAAGGAAGGCAGAGTGGGACTGGAGCCAGGCAGTCACCAGGCTGATTGGGTGACAGAAAACCTTTGAACCTCCAGTACAGAATAGGACATTGCAACTGGGACTCAGGAGAAGGAAAGCCTCAGTGTTGGGAAAGGAGCTATTGATGAAAGGCCAGGATGATTTGTGCTGCACAGGGCTGGTCCCTGATATCTTGTGAAAAGCTCTGAACCACTTTGGAATCCACCATCTCCAAATTTTGTGGGTGCTGAGGCAGATCCCAGAAGGTTTGTGTTAAAGCTCAGTTGGGTTTCTTGTCCCCGTGTGATGGCACAGAAGTACCGGGCAGAGTCCTGAGCTTGCAGGGACCGCAATGAGAGAGAAGCCTCGGACCGGGAATTGTCCCGGGAGATCTTGGCCCGACCTTTCACTGCTTCCCCATAGTCCTTTATATTGCCTTGCTGGTAGCTGATAAAGGACACCCACTCCAGCCGGCCCCCGGGTGCTTGACGGTACCAGTAAATAAAATAATCCTGGAAGGTGAATCCGGACCCGCGGCAGGAGAGGGTCACGGAGTCCCCGGGCGCTCGCAGCCCTCCGCCGGCCTCCTGCAGCCTCAGCTGTGCCCAGAGCCCTGCGGAGGGAGAGCGCAGGAATCGGGCAGGGCGCGACCCCGGACCGAGGGCGCTGTCCCGGGGTCCCGGTGCCCCCGGCGCGGGACATTGTCACTTGTGTGACAATGCCGCCCTCCTCCTCCCCTCTAACATCTGCATCTGCCCATGTCCCTGTCCCGTCCCTGTCCCCGTCGCTGTCCCATCCCTGTCCCTGTCCCCCCCCGTCCCATGCCTGTCCCTGTCCCTCCTTCCCCCGCCCCGCTCGCTGCCCTCCCCGCCCGGCTCTCACCTGCCGGCCACAAGGCCAAGGCCAAGGCCAGCAGCCCCGGCCCCAGCCCGGCCGCCATCGTGCCCGGCCCCGGCTCCGCGGCAGCCGCACAGGAGCCGAGCGGAGCCGCGCTCGGGCCGCTCCCGCCCGGCCCCGCCTGGCCGGGGCAGCGCCGGCGCCTCTGCCCGCCCCCGACACACCCGCCCCGGGCCCCGGGCCCTGCCCAGGTGTCACTGGACAAAGTGGGGTTCTCAAGAGATCGGGAGTTCGGAGAGAGACGCTGGCACCTGCTTGGGCAGAGGAGCAGCGACACCCGGGGAGATGATGACTGCTGTCCCAAGGCTACCAGAACGCCTCCATCGTTCTCCCGGTTTCTTGTTCTGTGAGCTCTTTCAAATGTGTTAACGCCTCAGTACTTCTAAAAAAACCCTGCCAAAATTCTACTACTGCAACAGTGTGGAACTTCATCTCGGTGGGGATCTCTGCAGTCTTGTGTGTCCTGAGTAAAGTCCCACCTGAGGCTACAACTTTATGGGGTTTCCAGCATCACCCCACTGTAAGATTTCCTAACTTCCTGTCACCTTTCCTGGGATGTTAATGAATTAGTTCTCTATTCTGAGAGATTCATGCAATACCTTCTAGCATTAGAGATATCCAGCACCTCCTGGGGCAAAATGTCATGCATTAGGGAGGGTCTTCAGGAATTAAAATAAGGGGAATGGTTTGGAGAACGGAGGCTCTCAAGGTTTGAATGATCATGGTGTTTTGGGGAGGTACTTGAGGACTGTTGGAGGAAAGCACGTCACTGCTGTCTTCAAGAAGTGCAAGAAAGAGGATCAAGGGAGCTTCCCTCATGTCCTGAAATGCTAATGGAGCACCTGATCGTGGAAATCACTTCCAGGCACATGAAAGACAAGAATGTTTGCGGGACCCACCAATGGGACCTCACAGTTGACAGGCTTGATAATGAACTTCTATGCTGGAATGACTGGCTTTGTAGATGAGGGGAGAGCAGTGTGTATTGTTTACTTTGACTTCAGGAAGGCTTTCAAGGCTGTTCTTCAAAATAAGGTCCTCCTAAGAGAAGCTGATGAAGTCTCAACTGAATGAGCAGATAGTGATCTGGACAGAACAATGGACACACAGAGGATCACCCAGAGTTGTGACCAGTGGCATGAGGTCTAGTTAGAAGTCAGTTTCCAGAAAGTCACCCCAGGCATCAGTGTTGTGTCTCGCCCTCTTTAACATCTTTTGCCATGACTAGAAGATGAAATAAATATGAGCCTCAGCAAATTCGTTAATGAAACATGAGTAGTCAGAGGGGCTGCTACACAACGTGGTTGTGCTGCCACCCAGAGGGACCTCGGCAGGCTGGAGAAATGGAACCAGGGGCTGTTCACAAAGCTGTACTAGTTTTCAGTGGGATAAATTTAATTTATTTTCACAGTAGTGCTGATGACACAGACACAGGAGGATGTTTTAGCTGTTGCTCAATAATGCTCACAGAACATCGAGGTCTTCTCTGATTTGCATACTGCCCCAACAGTGAGTAGGCTTGGGATGGACAAGATGCTGAGAGGAGAAACAGCCAGGATAGGTGATGCCAAATTAGCAAAAAATTGTTCTACACAGTAATACATCATTTTCGGAAATAAATTTCAGAGAAAGAAGGAGGAAATGGGCTTCTTGGAGTTTTGGCATATGGCATTCACATTGCAGTGTCACAGAATGAGGATAACTAAGCACCAGTGCAGGTTGTCCAGACACCTTGTGGAGTCTCCGTGCTTGGAGATAATCACAAACTGTTTAACTGTGGCCTGAGGGGAGTGGAACCTGTGGCGATGCCAGGCTAGAGCAGGTTGTTTCTGAAGGACCCATATGAGAAGTGTAGGAATTTTCTCTACAACCCTTTCCGTGGGGCCTGTGCCTTTTGTACTGAAGAGATAGATAAATCAGGAATGTAGGATTGAAGGCAAACCTGGGATGATGTGAGGCTTCAGCAGGCCCAAGGTGTTTTAATGCTTTTTGATGCTGTTGTCACTCAGAATTCTACACTGTTTTAAACTGACAATAAACTAGAATCCTGGCAGTGTGCAGTTAAAGCCAGGAACATCTGCCTTAGATCTGACTCCTTGGGAACTGACCTGAGACCCAGCAAGTCCTGTCCCCTGGTGACTCCAACCTTCCTTACATCTAACACACCCCGTGCCAGGCCCCAGCAGGCTGGGATTAAAGCTGAGCTGGGTTTCCTGTCCCTGTGTGAAGAGTTCAGAAGTGGGCAGAGTCAGTGGGGTGCAGCGCCCACAAAACCAGAGATGACTGAGACTGGTAACTGTCCCGGGAGGCTGTGGCTTGACCTTCCACTGCTGTTCCATACTTATTTATGTTGCCCGAGAAGCTGATGAGACAAACACACACTCCAGGCTGCCTCCGGGTGCTTGACGGTACCACCGAATTGTGAATCCCTCCAAGGCGCTGCTGGACAAGTGGCAGGAGAGGCTCATGGAGTCCTCGGGCGCTCTCAGCGCTTCTGCAGCCTCAGCTGTGCCCAGAGCCCTGCGGAGGGAGAGCGCAGGAATCGGGCAGGGCGCGACCCCGGACCGAGGGCGCTGTCCCGGGGTCCCGGTGCCCCCGGCGCGGGACATTGTCACTTGTGTGACAATGCCGCCCTCCTCCTCCCCTCTAACATCTGCATCTGCCCATGTCCCTGTCCCTGTCCCGTCCCCGTCGCTGTCCCATCCCTGTCCCTGTCCCTGTCCCCGCCCCGTCCCATGCCTGTCCCTGTCCCTCCTTCCCCCGCCCCGCTCGCTGCCCTCCCCGCCCGGCTCTCACCTGCCGGCCACAAGGCCAAGGCCAAGGCCAGCAGCCCCGGCCCCAGCCCGGCCGCCATCGTGCCCGGCCCCGGCTCCGCGGCAGCCGCACAGGAGCCGAGCGGAGCCGCGCTCGGGCCGCTCCCGCCCGGCCCCGCCTGGCCGGGGCAGCGCCGGCGCCTCTGCCCGCCCCCGACACACCCGCCCCGGGCACAGTGTGGAAAGGACTCCCTCCATTCCTAACCCCTTGTCCTACAGTTGTTCTGTCCACCCCGCGGAGCTCCCCACTGTACCCACCACAAGCGCTGGATCATTCTTCCCAGATCTTGGAACCTATTCTTGCAGGTTTTTCCTGCTGGGCTGTGCGACTGTCCTGTGGACGACTAGTGACATCGGATGATATCCGCTGTGACTTCCACTTAGGGGAAACATCAGAGGAACAGTGGGACATTGTGGTAGGGAGATGCTGGAGCTGCACAGGCTCTCAGGAACAAAGCCTCCTTGTCATCCCTCCCACCCCTTCCAGGGTGGTAAATAATACCAGAAACAAGACACTGCATAATCAGAATTGCTGTGAATTCCCAACACCCAGCTTTCCCCATATTTTCCTGCCTGTAGCCTTGTTGCCCTTGCATTACTCCCCTTCATGCTATGCTGTGCTGCAGCCAGAGTCCTGTTAATTCTTTGGCATTCATCTGACTTGTGAACTAAATGCTGAGGGTTGATAAAGAGAAACCAAACAAATTTCCCAGTCAACCTTGGTGTCTTTTCTTGTTGTTCTAGCCAGGACACAAGAAGGTGTCCTTCAGGTACTGGCAGTACAGTGATGCCCAGTGTACTGCAGTCAACGTTTCCTGGTGAGAAAACCTCTTATGAGCAGCAAAACCAATGTG
This sequence comes from Cinclus cinclus, assembly GCF_963662255.1. Classification (NCBI taxonomy): domain Eukaryota; kingdom Metazoa; phylum Chordata; class Aves; order Passeriformes; family Cinclidae; genus Cinclus; species Cinclus cinclus. The sequence goes on along the minus strand of NC_085069.1, from coordinate 2,409,431 downwards.
ACTCCAAGAGTTCTCCTCATAGAATAGGTCAAGCCAAGTTCTACTTGGGCTCTGTGATGCCTAAACCAACTGGCCTTTAAGTTTCCAACTCTACCAAACAACGGGAAACTGTCATCATGATCATCATCTTCATTTTTGTCTTCAGTTTTCATTATCTGATGATTGCAAGGCACTGTATTAGATATACAGAACCTCTTGCCACATGGACTGCAGTGCTACTGGTTGCTTAGCTATTTCATAGTTTTACTAGGCTTTCTTTAGCTTTTCTTTTCATTAATATTTTTCGAAGTAGCAGATTTCATGCTGGCTGGGGTGTGGGAGAATCCCATCATTTCACCATGTGCAGCACAGAGAAGGTTACCCTGCCCAGTGCTGAAGGCATTAAGGTAAAAGCTGCTTTTGTCTTCTTTGGCTGCTCTGCAAAGAGGAGCAAGATGGCCCAGTGGTGTGTGTTCTGTTGGGTTCTTGTGTCAAGGGCTCGGACCTGCCAGGAGCAGAGCACAGACATAGATCTCCTGGCTCTGCCCACAACTTGGGCAAAGCTTTTGGACAGGATGCCCCAGAAGCACTGGATTCTGCAGAGTCAGCTGCATGGAAGTGCAGGTAAGAATTGACATTGCAATTGCATGTTATGTCCAGATGTGTTGATTGTTTTCTTGAGGGATGTTTGTTTCTATCTGAGGAAGTAAGAAAAGTCATGTTTCAGCTCATGTACAGGGAATTCCATGGTCCTGCCTGTCTAAGTCACTGCTCTGAATACCTCTGCATAGACGGGGACTTTGAGAAAAATAGGGAGGAGTTGGGATGGGAGAAGTTGGAAAAGCAAATATAAGAAGGAGAGAATCATTTCAGGCATGAAAGCACAGCCAAGGCTGGAGGATGTAGGGCCTCACCCCCCCATGCTGACACAGATTTTGTACGAACGGAAATTTGACTTAGCTCAAGGTGGTGCCTCAGAGCGCAGTAGTAAATTGCAGTGTCCTGAAGAGAGACTCTTGCTATTTCTAAGGGGGCTGATTTATTTTTGTAGACCATCATAGAGAATCGGCCATTGCGGTATTTGTCATTCTCTGTATGTGCTTGCACGAGAAATGTCAAAGTTCTTCCTGGGGGCTGGCAGTACCAGAAGAAGTTCAAATTGGTGAGACTCTCCTTAGTGGTGGGCTGGCAAGGAAGAACCACTTGCTGTCCAACTTTGACTAGCACCTCAGAGAAGAATTGCTTCAGGGGATCACCTCCAACAAGAACTGCAACACAGGCATAAATGTGTCTGCAGAGAAGTTTGCTTCATTCTCTCACTTGCTCTGTGTTTGAGACTGCCCCCATCTTTGTTGTCTTTCCAATGAAATGGAAAGTCCAGATATCTACATCCATCCCCCCTTCTACATTTCTCCCTGACCTCATTCTCTTGTTTGCAGACACCTCCAAATAACTAAAAACCATGAGAGACAACAGGAAAGACATGAATACACCCACCTGAGTGGATTAGGAGGACACACGTTGGCACAGCCATGGTGAAGATCATTTTTCCCCAGTCAAGAATCCTTTTCCTTGGCGAGACTCTCAGCACACAGCAGAACACTCTTGGTAGCACCATGAAAAGGCAGCCCTGTGCAGAGAGAGTGCAGTGCAAGTGTGACACAGTCACATCTCTGCAATGTGGAGGGCTGGAATGAGGCCCACACACCTTTTGCCTTTTCTTGTCTCCACAGCAGTGAGTGGACAATCTCAATGGCTTCTTGTACTTTTCCTTGGGCTTCCTTCTCTGTTCATAACATTTACTGTGCGAGGTAATGTCTCTGCCTCTCTGCAGAGCGTGTCTGCTTTTGAGCACTCCTTGATGATGGGCGGGCTTCTGAAAGCACAGCAACTCCTCAGAACATCCTCAGAGCATTCAGGGCTCTGGGAAACACAGGTGTCATGTTCTTTTCAAAGAGTTTTGGGTTTCTCTTAGTTTAGCCTCTGATACTTTGGAAGCAGCTGTTCAGTGCTTCTCCACACATGACAACTCAGGAGACAAGGGAAGAAGTTGATTGGTGGGGAAAGGGTATTTTAATGGGTGAACACATAAATTTCTAATATAGGGTGAGGGAGTCCTGGTTCCAATGGGTTGGCTTAGTGCTGGCTGGGGGAGAGAAAACTCAGGGGATGAGGCAGAATCTGCAGCCCCATCCACAGTGCAGTTCTATACCTGTGCAAGGCATAAGGGCAGAACTTGAAGCTTTCCAGCCACTGTTAGAACAGTGAAAAGGAAAGGGACCGATATGGGGACAGAGACAGGAGACAAAACCCTGCTGTATGAATCTGGTGAGCAGAGAACTGCCAAAGAGCAGCTCCAGCATCTCTTTCCCTCTCCATCCTCCTGGCAAATCCTGAGCTTTTACTCTTTCCCATTTTGGTGCATACTCTGGTATGCTACAATAGCGAGAGAGATCTTCACTGCTGGGCATCTGATTCTGCAGCAATGTTCTTTTTATCAGCCAAGGCTGCAAGGTAAGTGTGGCCCTGTAAATCAAAGACACTCAGCTGGAATCTGCCCAGGTGGTGAACATCCCCTGGCCAAAGCAGCCACTGTTCTTTGAGGACCCAGTGATGCCCAGAAGGTACCCGGGCTCTCACTGATGACCCACAGAACCAGTGATTTCAGTGCAAGGTGCAGATGTTTGTGACAGACTGCCCAGCCAATGTGAGCACTGTGAAACTGCAGTGGGAAGGAGCTGGTCTGGTGCCATGCCTGTGGGAGGGCAGTAAGGTACTCATGTTTCCAGCTTTGGCAATATCCTCCATCTGGGGAGGAACAACCCCGCGCACCAGTATGTGCTGGGAACTGCCCAGTTGTTAAGCAGATTTGCAGAAAACAGCCTGGGGGGGTCTCCTGGATACCACACAGACAGTGAGCCAACAATGCTCCCTTGTTTCAAAGAAGGAACTCATAAAGCAAACCCCATCTTCTGTACTCCCTAGCACTTGGGACAACAGCTGTGTCTTGTGCTGGTGAGGAACAGAGACAAGACTTCCAGCTATGGGAATGCACTCCAAATACTCTCACATTGAATTAATCTAAGAATCCAAACTGTTACAAGAACATCCTTGTTGGGGCCTGAAATCAGCAAGAAAACTGAGCTTTGTAGGTGCAGAATACAGATGGCTGAAGATACAGAAGGTTCCATTTCAATGCCTCTGCTGTGGAAAGATCTCTGCCAAATTTGATCGGTTGCTGTTCAGCTGCACTGAATCTCTTTCTGGTCCTGGCTGCTTTGTGGAGTTTGTGGGCAGAGCAGCAGAGGGAGTCCCTGCTGTGAGCAGCACATTCCCTTGTGAGGAGGGACACACAAGCCACACATGCTCATGTGACTCATGTAACTCATGCAAAAATCTGCACCCAAAACCACTTGCAGAAATCTAGCATGCAGAGAAGTCCAAGGCAAGAGAACACATGCAGGAACATGGGAAAATGTGCACTCAACTGGGGATACCCTGGAGGTAGCCCCATCAGGGATTCTGGAGCATTCTGGAGAAGGGCAAGGCCCCAGATGGCCAAATGGTGTTGTTTGAAGACTGCACAGAGGGGGCATGAATTGGGAGCTTTGAGGAAAATATTGTATTCAAGGAGTCAGTGATCTTGGGCAATACATGTCTGCTCTGATGGGCCTTGTACTGAAGATTTGGGAAGCCCCTACAGTGCCCTGTGCCAGCCTGTGTGCAGGTGTCATAGCAGAAATAACCCTACAGCATCTAAGGATAAAATGTATGATGGCTTGTTTGTTTGTGGTTTTTTGTCATACAAAATATAAGGCACCAGGGTGTGGGAGGGAAGCAGAAGCTCTTTCTAGTTAAGGTCTGTGAGAGTGTCTTTGGAAAATCCACCAGGATCTGTATAATGCTATATGAATGCAGGATTCCTAGCACCTAAAAGAAAGCAAGGTTTAATTCCTATCTATACTCCTATTATTATTCTGTGTTACTAATATAAAGACATTTTCTATCAGACCTTTTTTTTCTGAGATCAGGGAGGGACCCTGCACCCCTTCTTCCCCCATGACACCTCCCTGATACAGAAGAGGAACAGACAAAACAAGCCAGCAGAATTTTCCTGATACAGGGTTAGGTGGGATATGGTCAAACCCAGGAAATGGCCACTTCTTACCAACAGGGCCATAAAGACCCCAAAGGAGTGGCCCAGACTGACATCATTTGCCTTTTTCTGGACTTGTCTAGCAGGTGATCTGAGTTCTCTGCCCACACTGATGTGTTTTGATCCAGATATGCTTGGGCCTCTCATCCTGTCATAACAAAAAAAAAAAATTAAAAAAAAGTCTTCATACAGGAAGCCAAACCCCAGTCCATGGCATCAGCTGGAATGTTTTGCATTCAAGATTAATTTGTCAGAAAACGATCACCTCCACATGGGATGCCTCTGGCAGCCTGGGGCAGTAAAAGTCCATGATAAAAGCCAGCCCAGCTCTTTGCTCTCTCATCCACTTCTCTTGCCTCCTCCTTCTTGGGAGTCAGGTGAATTTGAAACCCCTTCTCCTTCTCTGCTTTCTCTGAAAAAGCAGAGAGGTAAGATCTCCTCAGTGGACCTCTCAGCTGAGACCAGCTTTTTCCTGTGATAGGGGGTTTCTTGTCATGATGATGCCTTGGGTTTTAGCTTTTATATTTTTCAGAATCTCTGCTGCTTGGTGTGGAATTCTGGAACTTTATATTAGGTGTTAGTAAGTTCTCAGGGACATCTCCTGCATCACCAACTGCTACAGTGGCAGAAGGTGACCTCCATGTTAAAGCCACTGGTGCAGCCCTCAAAAGGACCCCCAGGAACCCAGAAGCTGATGCTGGACTGAGGGCAGAGCTCCTGGCCATGGAATTCAGAGGGGCTGAGCATTCAGTGCTGCCCTTCCAAAGGAGGGCAGCTGAGAGTCTCTGAAACCATGGCCAGTGTTTGACTTCCCTGTCTTACTCTCTCTCCCACCTTTCTCTTGCTTTCTGTACTTTTGTGCTGTAGGAACCCTAAGCCAGAGTTACCAAGCCCAGACAGGAACAGGGAACAGGAGTCATCCTTCACTCTCTTCCTAGGAAGCCACTGACCATGGGCTTTGAACAGTTCTAACAGCTACTGGAGCCACACCAAATCCCCTGGCGATCTGCTGGAGCCCACAGCCTCTTCCCAGGGGCACAAACACCCCTCAGACCTCCAGCCCTTTAGGGCAACCTAGAAAACTGATGCTCAACTACTCATCAAGAAGGAACCATGCAGCCTTTGAGGCTGGGTATCAGTAGTTCTAGTTTTCACCCTGTCTCCTGGGATCAACTCCGAGGATTCTGAGCTCTGTAAAAGATGTTTGTGGTCGCAACACTGAGCCATTGTGAAGAGCGCTTGAAGATACCCAAGACCCCTACATTCCCTTCTTTTATGGCTGGGGAGATTGAACTCCTCTCGGTGTTGATGCCAGTACTGGAGATGGTGTTGGTGTCGGTGCCAGAACCGGTGTCGATGTCGCTATCGGTTCCGGTATCGGTGTCGATTCCGGTGTCAGTTCCGATGTCGGTTCCAGCGTCGGTGTCACTGTTTGTGCCGGTGTCGCTGCCGGTGTCGCTGCCGGTGTCGGTTCCGGTGTCGGTGTCACTGTTTGTGATGGTGCCGGTTCCGGTGGTGGTTCCGGTGTCGGTACCGGTGTCGGTGTCACTGTTTGTGCCGGTGTCGGTTCCGGTGTCGGTTCCGGTGTCGGTGTCACTGTTTGTGCCAGTGTCGGTTCCGGTGTCGGTACCAGTGTCGGTGTCACTGTTTGTGCCGGTGTCGGTTCCGGTGTCGGTACCAGTGTCGGTGTCACTGTTTGTGCCGGTGTCGGTTCCGGTGTCGGTTCCGATGTTGATGTCAGCGCCGGTTCCGGTGTCGGTGTCACTGTTTGTGCCAGTGTCGGTTCCGGTGTCGGTACCAGTGTCGGTGTCACTGTTTGTGCCGGTGTCGGTGTCATTTTTGCGCCGGTGTCGGTTCCGGTGTCGGTTCCGATGTTGGTGTCAGCGCCGAAACCGGTGTCGGTGTCACTGTTTGTGCCGGTGTCGGTTCCGGTGTCGGTTCCGGTGTCGGTGTCACTGTTTGTGCCAGTGTCGGTTCCGGTGTCGGTACCAGTGTCGGTGTCACTGTTTGTGCCGGTGTCGGTTCCGGTGTCGGTTCCGGTGTCGGTGTCGCCCTCCGAGCCCGGGCCCCGGCGGGCGGAGCGGCAGCGCCCCCTGCTGTCCGCGGGCGGAGCTGTGCCCCCGGCCCCGCCCGGCCCCGCCCGCGGCGGTTCGTGCCCGGCCGCAGCCCCGGCTCCTCTGCCCGTGGCCCCAGCGCGCAGTAATACACGGCCGCGTCCCCGCGCCGGGGCCGCCCGAGCCACAGCGCGCTCGAACGCCCGTCCTCCGACACCAAAAGCTTTCCTCCAATGCCCGGCACATCCTTGGAGCCTCTAGCAGTGAATACGAGGAATTCGGGACTTTGGCCCGGCAGCTGACGGTAGAAGTGGATGTAATCGCCGCTCACTTTGCTGGGGTGAGAGCAGCTGATATTGATGCTGATGCCCTCCGTGGTCTCCAGGAATGGGTCCTGCTGTACCTGGGCTCTGCCTGAAGCCACTGCCGGGAACAGAAAAAGGACAAACCTGAAATCCTAGATTGCCCTACAGCAGAGAAGAAAGCACTCAAGAAGAGTCAGGACCGTACAGAGCCGGTGAAGAAAACAGTTCCTAGAGGATTTAAAGGCAGGCAGGGACTGAAGTGTGCATTCATCGTTCGCCGGCAGATGAATGCCTAAACGACAGGACAACTAAGGAAAGTCACTTCAGAAAGGGAGGATGTGGGAGAAAGCACAAAAAGACAGAAGTCTGAAGGCATAAGGACTGACACGGTGAGTTACAAAGAAGAAATGCTACTGAAGTGTTGAACAAATAATTGATTGCTGAGCTCTCTGAAAGACTATGGGACAGAGAAGAGGGAGGGATGAAGAGGAGAACAGTTTCGCGGGATGACGAGTCTAAAGAAGCCTGGCAGGACGGCAGCCTCCAGGGACGTGCGGGAGAAGCCCAGCCCCGGCCGCGGCCCCTCGGCCGCCCCCCTCGCACCGAGCAGCACCGCGGCCAGCGCCGCCAGCCCCGCGCCCCGACCCCGCCGCATCGCGCCGCTCCGCCGGCCGAGCATCGCTGTGCCCTCAGCCCCGGCTCTCTGCTGCGGCCGTGCCGCCTCCTCTCCGACGCCGCCAGCTCCGCCCCGGCCGGCCTCAGCCCCCGCCTCTGCCGGCACCGGCACAACGAGCGCCACCAGGACGTTTGGCACGGCCAGCGACAGGAGACGGCTGTGTCGCATCCCGCACACCACCCACACTGCATCCCGAGCACACCCATCCACTCCGCCACTTGCAGCACACGGCTGCAGCATTGCCGAGCCTGTCTCCACGGCCGCAAGGCAAAGCTCCTCCTTTTGCCCTCTGCAGCGCTGCTGCGAGCGGCTCTGTCCCGCCTGGGGCCCAGGCCACGGGAGCTGCCAGCCCTGCTGAGCCCCCGCCCGTGTTGTTGGTCCTCACTTCAAGTGAGCATCCAAGCCGGACCGAAACAGCCCTTGCTGGGGCTGACATCTGCATCAGCGGAGCGGGAGCTTTGCAATAGCACGAAAGGGAGGCCTCGGGACACAGGGGCTGCATTTCAGCACCTCTTCCCTGCACACATCTGCAGCGAGCAGCTGCCGTCAGCGCTCAGCTGCACTCGGGCTCCTTCTGAGCCGGGGAATCTGCTGCTCTGTGCTGTGCAGGGCCAGAGCAGTGCTCGGTGTCCCTGGAATCGGCAGGGAATTCCCTCCTGATGAGGGACACACACGGACTGACACAGGCTCGTGCACAGCAGTGTGGAGCCATCCACCAATTTGTGCTTCACGTGTGTCCATGCAAACGGGGCTGCTGCAAGAGCACACAGGGCAGGAGCACAGAACCAGACATAGGCTCTGCTGAGAACATGGGGGGCCAAAATCAGCAGGGCTGGAGTGTGCAAGGACAAGGTGCCAGCCATGGACAGGGCATATTTTTCTAAAATTGGAGATTGAACGATGTGGAAATGAGTCAAAATAGATTACAATACTTTCCCAAGGGAAATGTCTGGATGGATGGTGGAAAAATTATGAGACCATTGTTCAAACATGGGATGCAACTTGTGGTGAACACTTGGGTGGATGTGTGTCTCTTCCCCAATCTCTGCCCCTCATGACACCTCCCCTCCCTCCCTCCCCTGGGTTGTTGCACAGCCGAGGAAGCTCCCTGCACCAGGGTGTCTCGCACAGCACAGAGGTACAGGGCACTGTCAGAGCCCTCCACTTCCTCCACCTTCAGGACACTGTATTTCCCCGTGGTGTTCAGGTGCGTGCTGATACGGCCGATGTGCCTGGGGCCAGTCCCTGCTTGATAGGAGAGCAGCTGGGGGGCTTGGCCTTTCACCAGCTGGTACCAGAATAGTCCGCCAAAATTACTGCTCTGGTATTTGCAGGTGGTGTGGAATGTGTGTCCCTGTTTCACCATGACTTGTCCATCTTCCTGGGTGACCGTGATCTGCCCCATGGTGCCTGGAAGAAAGGCAATGTCAGCAGGTGCACAGGGAAGGACTACAGGCAGGAAAAGGAAATTGGGTGCAAATCCCTCGAGCAGTAAACCCTCTGTCATGCAGGGAAGTCCTGAGATGGGCGGACAAACAGGCGAGAATTACTTTGGTCAAGGCTTCAGAGCTGTCAGGATCCTGAGAAGAGCTGCTCAGTGGCCCTTCTCATACTTGACTGCTCAGACGACCTGGGAACAACCTGAGTTTTGTGTGCTCAAGCAGACTGAGGATCCCAATGAGGCACAGCAGAAAGTTTCATCCTGCTTCCCCCTCCCTGTCACCTCTGAGAGCTCCTCGATTCTTGAGTAGAGTACAAAGCTGAGCTTGGAAAGAGGGAGCCCTGGTTGTGCTGCCAGTCCAGAGAACCCTGGAAGCCGTGGCAGAGCAGTGTCAGCCTGGAGGCACAAAAGGACACCCTGTTAAAGTCAGTGAAATGAGAACTGTGAGGTGCCTTGGGCAGGTTTGATAGGATCTGAGAATTTACATATAAATGGGAACAATGCAAGATAATAGAGACTGCTGAGACCTTTTGCGGTGTCAGCAGGAGGATGAGAAGAGAGAGGCAGAGAAAGATGGATGGAAGGCCAGAGAAACGACAGAGAAGAGGTCGGAGTTTTCACTCTCCTCCTTACAAAATCCATGTGTTCTTTGAGCAAACACTCAAAAAAACCGCAAAGAGGAAGAGATTTTTCTCAGCCTTTTCACTCTAGTCACTGACATTTCCCAACACGTCCCTAAATGGGCTTTTGGGAGTTTCTTGGGGGAAGAAGAAGAAGAATGAGAGGAGTGCCTTGGGGAGAAGGCAGGACTTACCCAGGTGCTGTGCCAGGAAGACGCTGAGGATGAGATGTGCGAGGTGCATGGCGAGAGCAAGCTGCGTGTTCGCTGAGTGAGGAAGAGTCGGAGAGGACGTGGCAGCCCCGAGATAAGAGAGCTGCCGGAATCGACTGTGGGCGGGAGCGAAGGAAGCAGCAGCGGGAGCGGGCAGAGCGATGGGCTGTCCTTGCCGTGCCTGAAATGCTCCTGCTGGCTTTCTCGCTCGTCCAGCAGCAGCCCCCGTGGCTCGCTCAGCCGCTGGCATTCGGAGCATTCCGTGCCTCTGGGGCCTCAGCCATGGCAAGGGGCTGTTCCCGCTCAGCTCGCACTGCAGTCCTCACCTCCCCGGCTGCAATCGCCAGCTCTGCTGCACACCCCGTGCTGGGCATTTGCGAGCTCAGGGGCTTCTTCCCCGCTGAGATTTCTCACCCGCCTGGACTCATGGCAGTTTTCTCTGGGAACAGGGGACTCCCGTGTCTCTGCCCCTTCTCCCCCTGCCCTTCTTCATCGGCCTGGGACAAATGCCTCTCTCCCAGGTCCCTCACTCCCACCCTCTTTTATTCCCCATATCCACTCCAGAGTGATCCCATATTGGTCATTTTGTTTTCCTCTGAAACGGGCTGGTCACACGAAACTATTTGGAACGATGTGAACAATGATGCAGGCAATGATAATGGGTGTAATGGGAACATTCTCATGCAGGTGTTGCCCTGCTCCATGGTTTAGAAGGAGGTGTCGAGAGAAGTGGAGGGTCCTGAGGTGGTCAAAGATTTTCCTGTTCAACGGGCAGGATCAAGCTTTCCCTGCTAAGTCCTTTTTCTAAGGTTGTGCCTTCTTAAGGCATCACAGCAGAGATAAAACGATCAGACATGTACAGGGAGATGAGCGTTCTGCATTTGTGCTGAGTCAAGAAACCTGCAGCCATCCTTGCTGACCCCAGGGCCACAGCACTGCCGATTGTGCTTTCCTGGGTCTTCCTTTTCCTCTTTCATCATCCCAAACCCTTTGGCTGGTTTGGCTGCACGTGGCTGCATCTCTGTGTCTGCATTCACAGCGTCTTCAGCACATCTGACTCCCTTCTCTCTCCATCCTCCAAGGAACGCTTTGAAGATTCAAATCTCTCACTTTCACGTCTCCTTTGAAGGCTCGGTCGTTCTTCTTATCCTCTCCTCACGTCTCAGATTATGGAGTCACATCATGGTTTCCCATGCAAGGGATCACTTCTGAGGCAATTTGATCCAAACCCCTGCTCAGAAAGCCTAATAGAGAGCACAACACCCAGGTCATGTTGAGAGGGTTTTTGGAGAACTCCAAGGCTGGAGGCACCACAACCCCACAGGCATTCCTTGGTGAGTGCTCCCTAATCCCACAAGACCGCCTCAATCCTCCATTTTCCTCAAGCTCCTCTTGTCAATTCCTGTCACTGACAAAGTTCAGCCTGAGGCAATTCACAGCAGGTTGCTAATGGCCCTTTAATTAGAAACTGGAGAGCTCTGGGCTCCCTCCTTCTCTCCCTTATCACCTACTGCTACATTGGTGTCATTCTGTGATTTGATCATCGCTTTCCATTTTCCCTTTCTTTTGGGAAGGTAAATGGACGTGATGTGAGTCGTGGAGAACCAGACAGTCTGGCCTTTCCCATGGCCTGACTGCGGCCTCTGCTGAACTTGCTCCTTCCACTGAGTTCCTGAAGATGCGGAAAGGCTCCTGTCCCCTAAGGAAATGGGGTCTCTAGGGCAAGTCTCTGGAGTGAAACCTCATGTGTAACTCAGCCTTTACAGTTTCTCCCTCTAGCACTTTCAGCATTGCTCAATTGTGACATTTGTTCTTTTGGATGTTTGACAGGTTGCTATCGTGCAGGAAAGGGGACCAAGCAGTTTAAGGTGGAAGGTAGGTGTGACGGACCTTTCTGATCCTTTGAAACGCTCGTCAGTTCTAGGAGATTTATTGTATTCCCTCGCAGATATTGTGTAATTTCTGTGGTTCCAGGCGCGGCTCGGTGCCGGTGCCGCGCAGCAGCGTCAGCCGGGAGAGGAGCGGCCCCTGCCGGCCCCGCCCGGCCCCGCCCGCGGCGGTTCGTGCCCGGCCGCAGCCCCGGCTCCTCTGCCCGTGGCCCCAGCGCGCAGTAATACACGGCCGCGTCCCCGCGCCGGGGCCGCCCGAGCCACAGCGCGCTCCAGCTCCGGTCTGCCGACACCCACAGCTTTCCTCCGATGTCCGGCAAATCCTTGGAGCCTCTAGCAGTGAGTGCGAGGAACTTGAGTCCTCGGCCGGGCAGCTGACGGTACCAGTAGATATAATCGTTGGTCTGGATTTTGGGATGTGAGCAGGTGATGTTGATTCCGGTGCCCTCGGTGGTCTCTAGTGACGGCTCCTGCTGTACCTGAGCTCTGGACACGGCCACTGTAGGGGGGGAAAAAAACAATCATTCTTTTTAGTAGAAAATAACATGCAGGGGCAAATGGGATAGAAAGAACTACCAGAGCTCACCGGGATTATGGTGTGATAATAAAGTATGGAGTGATTATTTCACTGAGAATAATTCTGCGAGGACAACAATGTATAAGGGGTGTTTTGAAGAGAATCAGAACGAAATAAGAAAAATAGACTGACTGAGGTGGACGGACAGACGGATGGATGGATGAATGGATATAGACGTGAAATAAAGATCGCGCATTTGGAAGCAATGACTTCACGGAGGGAACAAAGCATGAGGGTACAGAAACGGACAGAGGTTAAAAAAGAACCGAAAAGGAACAGGAGGGTAAGAGATGAATGTCGGGCTGGGCCGATCTCACATATCCCGCTGCCCCGGACCCCCCCGGCCGCCCCCCCCTCGCACCGAGCAGCACCGCGGCCAGCGCCGCCAGCCCCGCGCCCCGACCCCGCCGCATCGCGCCGCTCCGCCGGCCGAGCATCGCTGTGCCCTCAGCCCCGGCTCTCTGCTGCGGCCCTGCCGCCTCCTCTCGCACGTCTCCACTCCTCTTCTGGTCTCTCCGCCGCCCCCCGCTCCGCCCCGGGGCAGAGCCCTGAGCCGCCGCTGCTCGGCGAGTCCGGGCAGGGCTCGCAGCGGAGACGAGCGCGGTGGGAGTGCGGCTGCGGTCCAGTCTCTGAAAGTCGGAAGCGGCGGGTCGGGATGGATGGCAGGGGTTGGGCTGGTGTCATGAAGCTCAAGATTGACAGTTCCTTGTGTTTCTTTCACTCCCATCATCTGTTTCCTGACATCCCCCCTTGGCTGTCATGTGGGGACTCCTGAATTGTCCTTCAGGGCACTGAAAAGAAATCCACTCTCACAGGATACAGGAGGTGGGCATAAAACCTCAGCCTTACTCCGTGTCTGCGAAACAAATCTGATGCAGCAGAGGAGGGAGCAGCTGTGCACAGGCTGGAGAGACCTGTCCGTCTGTCTGTGTATCCGTACGTCTGTGTGTCTGTCTTTGTGCGAGCACTCAGTGGCATGATGAAACACTGCAAACGTTTTAAAGAGATGAAGCTAAAACCCCAGCTTGACTCATACCATCGTTGTTGGGGCCGGCAATTGGCAGTAGCAGAACATGATGTTTAGAGCAGCTGGAAAAGGAGGGCCCAGGAAGCAGGGAGTGCATTTCAGCGCCTCTTCCCTGGACAAATCTCCTGCAGGCTGCTACATCGTTGGTCAGCTGCACTCGGGCTCCTTCTGAGTCTGGGAAAATGCTGCTCGGTGATGCTCAGGGCAGAGCAGCAGAGAGCGTGTCCAGTGCAATCAACGCATTTCACTTGTTCATTAACACAATAGGACACACACACACAGGCACACGCACACACACGGACACACGCTCCTGCACACCGGGGTGGATTCATGCACGAATCTGTGCTCCCACATGGATTCCTGTGGACCCTGCCTGGAAACAAGCACACACAAATCAGGAGCACAGGCAAGGACACAAGCAGCCATGGATGCTGCTGAGGAAACCTGGGACCAAGAGCAGCAGGGCTGGAGCCTTGTGGGGAAGGACAAGGAGTCAGGCCAGCCCATGACATAGTTTGTGTACTCGCAGGCTGAACGGAGAGTAAGATGTCCAATGAGGCCTGAACACTTTCCTGAAGGCAGTTTTAACAGGGCAGGATCAAAACCAGCAGCCCAATGCTGACCCATCAGGAGGCAAAAACCGGTCAGCATCAGGGTGAGCAGAGGAGGGAAGATGGGAGCGTGTATGTGTGTGAATAGAGACGTCTTGGGATGTGCTTCATGCGTGCACATGTCTGGACAGGAATGTTCACGTAGATGGGCGTGCAAAGACTTGGGTGCGGGAGCAGGAATAGGAGTGAGTGTGTGTGTTTGCACATCGGTGGGGACATGCCAGAAGGAGAAGTGTCAGTGCTTGGGTGTGCTTTGGAGATGTGTGTGCACCCACACCTCTTCATAAATGCGGAGCTATGAGTTACTCTTGGGGTGTGTGCAAGCTCCAGAGTGTCTTTGTGATACTGTGAACTCGTGTGTGTGCAGTAGGAGTTCTTTAATTACTTCTTCTTCTACACTTTGTGCTCATTTATTCCCAGGAAGGCTTCAGGGAGGCTCAGCGATGGGATGGAACTGAGGAGATGAGGGCAAATAGGCACGGGGAGTGAGAGCCCTTTCCCTGTTATTTGATCAGGTCCCCTTCCTCACCGAGCAAGGAGCCGAAATCTCCGGAGCGTTTCTTTGGCCGCCAATACGCTGAGAACTACCTTGCCAGATTGCCGTGACCGCAGATGAGATGTTCCTGTCCAGCAGAATCGTTTTGTACTCCTTGCAGGGCAGCATCCCCGTGCTCGGAGGGGGCTGTCGTGGAAGGCCAAGCCGTGTGCCGGGGCCGTGGTGTCTCCGGGCCGGGGTCCCGCGGGTTCAAGACGCGGCTCGGTGCCGGTGCCGCGCAGCAGCGTCAGCCGGGAGAGGAGCGGCCCCTGCCGGCCCCGCCCGGCCCCGCCCGCGGCGGTTCGTGCCCGGCCGCAGCCCCGGCTCCTCTGCCCGTGGCCCCAGCGCGCAGTAATACACGGCCGCGTCCCCGCGCCGGGGCCGCCCGAGCCACAGCGCGCTCCAGCTCCGGTCTGCCGACACCCACAGCTTTCCTCCGATGTCCGGCAAATCCTTGGAGCCTCTAGCAGTGAGTGCGAGGAATTCGGGTCCTCGGCCCGGCAGATGACGGTAGAAATGGACGTAATCATCAATCTGTTTTTTGGGGTGTGAGCAGGTGATGTTGATTCCGGTGCCCTCGGTGGTCTCCAGGAATGGGTCCTGCTGCACCTGGGCTCTGCCTGAAGCCACTGCCGGGAACAGAAAAAGGACAAACCTGAAATCCTACACTGCGCTAATTCACAGAACAAATCCCGTATGTGCAGAGACGCTAAAGAAAACAGTTCTCAGAGGATATTAAGGTACGCAGGAACTATAAGGCTTCATTAAGCATTTGTGGGGAGATACATACGTGAAGGACCGCACCGTCAGTTGAGAAAAGTAGGAGGTGGGAGAAATGATAAAAAGACAGAATAGTCAGAAGGGAGTAATGAATGACTTCTTACATTATAAAGAAGGAATGCTTGTGCAGGGTTTGGCAAAGTTTAGAATCAAAAGATATCTGAGGGAGTATGGGATGGAGAAGAGGGAGGGATGAAGAGGAGAACAGTTTCGCGGGATGACGAGTCTAAAGAAGCCTGGCAGGACGGCAGCCTCCAGGGACGTGCGGGAGAAGCCCAGCCCCGGCCGCGGCCCCTCGGCCGCCCCCCTCGCACCGAGCAGCACCGCGGCCAGCGCCGCCAGCCCCGCGCCCCGACCCCGCCGCATCGCGCCGCTCCGCCGGCCGAGCATCGCTGTGCCCTCAGCCCCGGCTCTCTGCTGCGGCCGTGCCGCCTCCTCTCCGACGCCGCCAGCTCCGCCCCGGCCGGCCTCAGCCCCCGCCTCTGCCGGCACCGGCACAACGAGCGCCACCAGGACGTTTGGCACGGCCAGCGACAGGAGACGGCTGTGTCGCATCCCGCACACCACCCACACTGCATCCCGAGCACATCCTTGCTGCACACATCTCTCGCGGCCAGGTGCTGTCAGCACTCAGCTCTACTCGGGCTCCTTCTGAGCCGGGGAATCTGATGTTCTGTTCTGTGCAGGGCCAGAGCAGTGCTCGGTGTCCCTGGCATCGGCAGGGAATTCCCTCCTGATGAGGGACACACACGGACTGACACAGGCTCGTGCACAGCAGTGTGGAGCCATCCACCAATTTGTGCTTCACGTGTGTCCATGCAAACGGGGCTGCTGCAAGAGCACACATGGCAGGAGCACAGAACCAGCCCTGGGCTCTATTGAGAACATGGTGGGTAAAAAGCAGCAGGGTAGAACTGTGGAAGGATAAGGTCCCAAGCATGCACAGAGGATGTTGCTTTTTATTTGGAGACTGCACAATGTGGAAATGAGTCAAAATAGACTTATATATTTTCCCAAGCGAAATGCTTGGAGAGATGATGTCAAAAGCGTCAGAGCATTGAACCCAAGTAATGCGGCTTCTGGTGCATACTGGGGAGAGACTTGTGTCCATTTTCCCAATTTGAGCCTTGCACTGACAGATCCCCTCCCTCCCCTGGGTTGTTGCACAGCCGAGGAAGCTCCCTGCACCAGGGTGTCTGGCACAGCACAGAGGTACAGGGCACTGTCAGAGCCCTCCACTTCCTCCACCTTCAGGACACTGTATTTCCCCGTGGTGTTCAGGTGCGTGCTGATACGGCCGATGTGCCTGGGGCCAGTCCCTGCTTGATAGGAGAGCAGCTGGGGGGCTTGGCCTTTCCGCAGCTGGTACCACAGCAATCCTCCCAAAGTACTGCTCTGGTATTTGCAGGTGGTGTGAAATATCTGTCCCTGCTTCACCATGACTTGTCCATCTTCCTGGGTGACCGTGATCTGCCCCTTGGTGCCTGGAAGAAGAGTTAATGTCAGCAGGTGCACAAGAAAGGACTACAGGCAGGAAAAGCAAACTAGGTGCAAAAGCCTGCTGGAGAAAACTCTCTACCCTGTAAGGGAAGTCCTAAGATGGGCTGACAGACAAGTGAGAATTATTTTGGGCAAGGCTTCAGAGGTCTCAGGGTCCTGAAAAGAGTTGGGCTGTGTCTCTGCACCTACTTAACTGCTCAGACAATCTGTGAACAGCCTGAATTTCTCCTGTTCAAGCTGGTTGAGGAGCCCTCCGAGGTACTGAAGAAAGGTTCTTCCTGTTTCTTCATCCCTGTCACCTCTGAGACCTCCTCGATGCCTGAGTACTTACAAAGCCGAGCTTGGAAAGAGGGAGCCCTGGCTGTGCTGCCAGCCCAGAGAACACTGGACGCCGTGGCAGAGCTTTATCAGTCTAAATGCAGAAAGGGACACCCTGTTAATGTCAGTGGAATGAGAACTGTGAGGTGCCTTGGGCAGGTTTGATAAGATCTGAGAATTTACATTTATGTGCGATCAGAGCAGGATAGTAGAGACTGCTGAGATCGTCTAGGGTGATAGTTGGTAGGTGAGAAGAGATCGGCAGAGGAAGATGGATTGAAGGGGAGAGAAAAGACAGAGGAGTCTGAGGGTTCACTCTCTTCCTTTTCCTTTAAAAAGGCAAGAGCTTCTTGAGTGTACAGTCGAAACACCACAAAGAAGAACCCTATATTCTCAGTGTTTTGCACTCTAACCACAGACATTTCCCAACACGGCCCTAAATGGGCTTTTGGGAGTTTCTTGGGGGAAGAAGAAGGAGAAGAAGAATGAGAGGAGTGCCTTGGGGAGAAGGCAGGACTTACCCAGGAGCTGTGCCAGGAAGACGCTGAGGATGAGATGTGCGAGGTGCATGGCGAGAGCAAGCTGCGTGTTCGCTGAGTGAGGAAGAGTCGGAGAGGACGTGGCAGCCCCGAGATAAGAGAGCTGCCGGAATCGACTGTGGGCGGGAGCAAAGGAAGCAGCAGCGGGAGCGGGCAGAGCGATGGGCTGTCCTTGCCGTGCCTGAAATGCTCCTGCTGGCTTTCTCGCTCGTCCAGCAGCAGCCCCCGTGGCTCGCTCAGCCGCTGGCATTCGGAGCATTCCGTGCCTCTGGGGCCTCAGCCATGGCAAGGGGCTGTTCCCGCTCAGCTCGCACTGCAGTCCTCACCTCCCCGGCTGCAATCGCCAGCTCTGCTGCACACCCCGTGCTGGGCATTTGCGAGCTCAGGGGCTTCTTCCCCGCTGAGATTTCTCACCCGCCTGGGCTCATGGCAGTTTTCTCTGGGAACAGGGGACTCCCGTGTCTCTGCCCCTTCTCCCCCTGCCCTTCTTCATCGGCCTGGGACAAATGCCTCTCTCCCAGGTCCCTCACTCCCAGCGTGGTTTTCTTCTTTCCTCATATCCACTACTGAGTGATCACATACAGGTTATTTTGGTTTCCTCTGAAACGGGTTGGTCACACGAAACTATTTGGAACGATGTGAACAATGATGCAGGCAATGATAATGGGTGTAATGGGAACATTCTCAGGCAGGTGTTGCCTTGCTCCATGGTTTAGAAGGAGGTGTCGAGAGAAGTGGAGGGACCTGAGATGGTCAAAGATTTTCCTGTTCAACGGGCAGGATCAAGCTTTCCCTGCTAAGTCCTTTTTCTAAGGTTGTGCCTTCTTAAGGCATCACAGCAGAGATAAAACGATCAGACATGTACAGGGAGATGAGCGTTCTGCATTTGTGCTGAGTCAAGAAACCTGCAGCCATCCTTGCTGACCCCAGGGCCACAGCACTGCCGATTGTGCTTTCCTGGGTCTTCCTTGTCCTCTTTCATCATCCCCAACCCTTTGGCTGGTTTGGCTGCACGTGGCTGCATCTCTGTGTCTGCATTCACAGCGTCTTCAACACATCTGACTCCCTTCTCTCTCCATCCTCCAAGGAACGCTTTGAAGATTCAAATCTCTCACTTTCACGTCTCCTTTGAAGGCTCGGTCGTTCTTCTTATCCTCTCCTCACGTCTCAGATTATGGAGTCACATCATGGTTTCCCATGCACGGGATCACTTTTGGGGCAATTTGATCCAAGCCCCTGCTCAGAAAGCCTAATAGAGAGCACAACACCCAGGTCATGTTGAGAGGGTTTTTGGAGAACTCCTAGGCTGGAGGCACCACAACCCCACAGGCATTCCTTGGTGAGTGCTCCCTAATCCCACAAGACCGCCTCAAACCTCCATTTTCCTCAAGCTCCTCATGTCAATTCCTGTCACTGACAAAGTTCAGCCTGAGGCAATTCACAGCAGGTTGCTAATGGCCCTTTAATTAGAAACTGGAGAGCTCTGGGCTCCCTCCTTCTCTCCCTTATCACCTACTGCTACATTGGTGTCATTGTGTGATTTGATCATCGCTTTCCCTTTTCCCTTTCTCTTGGGAAGGTAAATGGACGTGATGTGAGTCGTGGAGAACCAGACAGTCTGGCCTTTCCCATGGCCTGACTGCGGCCTCTGCTGAACTTGCTCCTTCCACTGAGTTCCTGAAGATGCGGAAAGGCTCCTGTCCCCTAAGGAAATGGGGTCTCTAGGGCAAGTCTCTGGAGTGAAACCTCATGTGTAACTCAGCCTTTAGAGTTTCTCCCTCTAGCACTTGCAGCATTGCTCAATTGTGGCATTTGTTCTTCTGGATGTTTGACAGGTTGCTATCGTGCAGGAAAGGGGACCAAGCAGTTTAAGGTGAAAGGTAGGTGTGACGGACCTTTCTGATCCTTTGAAACGCTCGTCAGTTCTAGGAGATTTATTGTATTCCCTCGCAGATATTGTGTAATTTCTGTGGTTCCAGGCGCGGCTCGGTGCCGGTGCCGCGCAGCAGCGTCAGCCGGGAGAGGAGCGGCCCCTGCCGGCCCCGCCCGGCCCCGCCCGCGGCGGTTCGTGCCCGGCCGCAGCCCCGGCTCCTCTGCCCGTGGCCCCAGCGCGCAGTAATACACGGCCGCGTCCCCGCGCCGGGGCCGCCCGAGCCACAGCGCGCTCCAGCTCCGGTCTGCCGACACCCACAGCTTTCCTCTGATGTCCGGCACATCCTTGGAGCCTCTAGCAATGAGTGCGAGGAATTCGAGTCCTCGGCCGGGCAGCTGACGGTACCAGTAGATCGATTCGCTAGTCTGGATTTTGGGATGTGAGCAGGTGATGTTGATTCCGGTGCCCTCGGTGGTCTCTAGTGACGGCTCCTGCTGTACCTGAGCTCTGGACACGGCCACTGTAGGGGGGGAAAAAAAACACTCATTCTTTTTAGTAGAAAATAACATGCAGGGGCAAATGGGATAGGAAGAACTACCAGAGCTCACCGGGATTATGGTGTGATAATAAAGTATGGAGTGATTATTTCAATGAGAATAATTCTGCGAGGACAACAATGTATAAGGGGTGTTTTGAAGAGAATCAGAACGAAATAAGAAAAATAGACTGACTGAGGTAGACGGACAGACGGATGGATGGATGAATGGATATAGACGTGAAATAAAGATCGCGCATTTGGAAGCAATGACTTCACGGAGGGAACAAAGCATGAGGGTACAGAAACGGACAGAGGTTAAAAAAGAACCGAAAAGGAACAGGAGGGTAAGAGATGAATGTCGGGCTGGGCCGATCTCACATATCCCGCTGCCCCGGACCCCCCCGGCCGCCCCCCTCGCACCGAGCAGCACCGCGGCCAGCGCCGCCAGCCCCGCGCCCCGACCCCGCCGCATCGCGCCGCTCCGCCGGCCGAGCATCGCTGTGCCCTCAGCCCCGGCTCTCTGCTGCGGCCCTGCCGCCTCCTCTCCTCCTCTCGCACGTCTCCACTCCTCTTCTGGTCTCTCCGCCGCCCCCCGCTCCGCCCCGGGGCAGAGCCCTGAGCCGCCGCTGCTCGGCGAGTCCGGGCAGGGCTCGCAGCGGAGACGAGCGCGGTGGGAGTGCGGCTGCGGTCCAGTCTCTGAAAGTCGGAAGCGGCGGGTCGGGATGGATGGCAGGGGTTGGGCTGGTGTCATGAAGCTCAAGATTGACAGTTCCTTGTGTTTCTTTCACTCCCATCATCTGTTTTTTGATATCCTCCCCTTTGCTGTCATGTGGGGACTCCTGAATTGTCCTTCAGGGCACTGAAAAGAAATCCACTCTCACAGGATACAGGAGGTGGGCATAAAACCTCAGCCTTACTCCGTGTCTGCGAAACAAATCTGATGCAGCAGAGGGGGGAGCAGCTGTGCACAGGCTGGAGAGTCCTGTCCGTCTGTCCGTGTATCCGTACGTCTGTGTGTCTGTCTTTGTGCGAGCACTCAGTGGCATGATGAAACACTGCAAACGTTTTAAAGAGATGAAGCTAAAACCCCAGCTTGACTCATACCATCGTTGTTGGGGCCGGCAATTGGCAGTAGCAGAACATGATGTTTAGAGCAGCTGGAAAAGGAGGGCCCAGGAAGCAGGGAGTGCATTTCAGCGCCTCTTCCCTGGACAAATCTCCTGCAGGCTGCTACATCGTTGGTCAGCTGCACTCGGGCTCCTTCTGAGTCTGGGAAAATGCTGCTCGGTGATGCTCAGGGCAGAGCAGCAGAGAGCGTGTCCAGTGCAATCAACGCATTTCACTTGTTCATTAACACAATAGGACACACACACACAGGCACACGCACACACACGGACACACGCTCCTGCACACCGGGGTGGATTCATGCACGAATCTGTGCTCCCACATGGATTCCTGTGGACCCTGCCTGGAAACAAGCACACACAAATCAGGAGCACAGGCAAGGACACAAGCAGCCATGGATGCTGCTGAGGAAACCTGGGACCAAGAGCAGCAGGGCTGGAGCCTTGTGGGGAAGGACAAGGAGTCAGGCCAGCCCATGACATAGTTTGTGTACTCGCAGGCTGAACGGAGAGTAAGATGTCCAATGAGGCCTAAACACTTTCCTGAAGGCAGTTTTAACAGGGCAGGATCAAAACCAGCAGCCCAATGCTGACCCATCAGGAGGCGAAAACCGGTCAGCATCAGGGTGAGCAGAGGAGGGAAGAAGGGAGCGCGTATGTGTGTGAATAGAGACGTCTTGGGATGTGCTTCATGCGTGCACATGTCTGGACAGGAATGTTCACGTAGATGTGCGTGCAAAGACTTGGGTGCGGGAGCAGGAATAGGAGTGAGTGTGTGTGTTTGCACATCGGTGGGGACATGCCAGAAGGAGAAGTGTCAGTGCTTGGGTGTGCTTTGGAGATGTGTGTGCACCCACACCTCTTCATAAATGCGGAGCTATGAGTTACTCTTGGGGTGTGTGCAAGCTCCAGAGTGTCTTTGTGATACTGTGAACTCGTGTGTGTGCAGTAGGAGTTCTTTAATTACTTCTTCTTCTACACTTTGTGCTCATTTATTCCCAGGAAGGCTTCAGGGAGGCTCAGCGATGGGATGGAACTGAGGAGAAGCGACTCCATTTCAAATGAGGGCAAATAGGCACGGGGAGTGAGAGCCCTTTCCCTGTTATTTGATCAGGTCCCCTTCCTCACCGAGCAAGGAGCCGAAATCTCCGGAGCGTTTCTTTGGCCGCCAATACGCTGAGAACTACCTTGCCAGATTGCCGTGACCGCAGATGAGATGTTCCTGTCCAGCAGAATCGTTTTGTACTCCTTGCAGGGCAGCATCCCCGTGCTCGGAGGGGGCTGTCGTGGAAGGCCAAGCCGTGTGCCGGGGCCGTGGTGTCTCCGGGCCGGGGTCCCGCGGGTTCAAGACGCGGCTCGGTGCCGGTGCCGCGCAGCAGCGTCAGCCGGGAGAGGAGCGGCCCCTGCCGGCCCCGCCCGGCCCCGCCCGCGGCGGTTCGTGCCCGGCCGCAGCCCCGGCTCCTCTGCCCGTGGCCCCAGCGCGCAGTAATACACGGCCGCGTCCCCGCGCCGGGGCCGCCCGAGCCACAGCGCGCTCCAGCTCCGGTCTGCCGACACCCACAGCTTTCCTCCGATGTCCGGCACATCCTTGGAGCCTCTAGCAGTGAGCGCGAGGAATTCGGGTCCTCGGCCCGGCAGATGACGGTAGAAATGGACGTAATCATCAATCTGTTTTTTGGGGTGTGAGCAGGTGATGTTGATTCCGGTGCCCTCGGTGGTCTCCAGGAATGGGTCCTGCTGCACCTGGGCTCTGCCTGAAGCCACTGCCGGGAATAGAAAAAGGACAAACCTGAAATCCTACACTGCGCTAATTCACAGAACAAATCCCGTATGTGCAGAGACGCTAAAGAAAACAGTTCTCAGAGGATATTAAGGTACGCAGGAACTATAAGGCTTCATTAAGCATTTGTGGGGAGATACATACGTGAAGGACCGCACCGTCAGTTGAGAAAAGTAGGAGGTGGGAGAAATGATAAAAAGACAGAATAGTCAGAAGGGGGTAATGAATGACTTCTTTCATTATAAAGAAGGAATGCTTGTGCAGGGTTTGGCAAAGTTTAGAATCAAAAGATATCTGAGGGAGTATGGGATGGAGAAGAGGGAGGGATGAAGAGGAGAACAGTTTCGCGGGATGACGAGTCTAAAGAAGCCAGGCAGGACGGCAGCCTCCAGGGACGTGCGGGATAATCCCAGCCCCGGCCGCGGCCCCTCGGCCGCCCCCCTCGCACCGAGCAGCACCGCGGCCAGCGCCGCCAGCCCCGCGCCCCGACCCCGCCGCATCGCGCCGCTCCGCCGGCCGAGCATCGCTGTGCCCTCAGCCCCGGCTCTCTGCTGCGGCCGTGCCGCCTCCTCTCCGACGCCGCCAGCTCCGCCCCGGCCGGCCTCAGCCCCCGCCTCTGCCGGCACCGGCACAACGAGCGCCACCAGGACGTTTGGCACGGCCAGCGACAGGAGACGGCTGTGTCCCATCCCGCACACCACCCACACTGCATCCCGAGCACATCCTTGCTGCACACATCTCTCGCGGCCAGGTGCTGTCAGCACTCAGCTCTACTCGGGCTCCTTCTGAGCCGGGGAATCTGCTGCTCTGTGCTGTGCAGGGCCAGAGCAGTGCTCGGTGTCCCTGGCATCGGCAGGGAATTCCCTCCTGATGAGGGACACACACGGACTGACACAGGCTCGTGCACAGCAGTGTGGAGCCATCCACCAATTTGTGCTTCACGTGTGTCCATGCAAACGGGGCTGCTGCAAGAGCACACAGGGCAGGAGCACAGAACCAGCCATGGGCTCTACTGAGAACAAGTGGGGCTAAAATCAGCAGGGCTGGAGTGTGCAAGGACAAGGTGCCAGCTACGCACAGGAATGTTGTTTTTCACTTCCAGTCTGCAGTATGTGCAAATGAGTAAAAATTGCCGAAACGACTTTCCCAAGGGAAAGGTCTGAACGGATGGTGGCAAAAGCTTCTGACCATTGTGCAAACATGGGTAAGTCCTGGTGAACACTTGGGTGGATGTGTGTCTCTTCCCCAGTCTCTACCCCTCATGACACCACCCCTCCCTCCCTCCCCTGGGTTGTTGCACAGCCGAGGAAGCTCCCTGCACCAGGGTGTCTTGCACAGCACAGAGGTACAGGGCACTGTCAGAGCCCTCCACTTCCTCCACCTTCAGGACACTGTATTTCCCCGTGGTGTTCAGGTGCGTGCTGATACGGCCGATGTGCCTGGGGCCAGTCCCTGCTTGATAGGAGAGCAGCTGGGGGGCTTGGCCTTTCCGCAGCTGGTACCAGAGCAAGGCATTAAAACCACTGCTCTGGTAATTGCAGGTGGTGTGGAATGTGTGTCCCTGTTTCACCATGACTTGTCCATCTTCCTGAGTGACCGTGATCTGCCCCTTGATGCCTGGAAGAAAAGTTAATGTCGGCAGGTGCACAGGGAAGGACTACAGGCAGGAAAAGGAAATTAGGTGCAAAAGCCTGCTGGAGAAAACCCTCTACTCTGTAAGGGAATTCCTGAGATGGGCAGACAGACAAGAGACAATGATTTTGGGTAGGGTTTCAAATCTCTCAGGATCCTGAGAAGAGCTGCGCAGTGTCCCTGCTCCTACTTGACTGCTCAGACGACCTGGGAACAACCCACATTTTGTGAGCTCAAGCAGACTGAGGACTCCACTGAGGCACAGCTGAAAGGATCATCCTGCTTCCTCCTCCCTGTCACCTCTGACGGGTGCTCCAGCCCTGAGTAGAACACAACGCTGAGCTTGGAAAGAGGGAGCCCTGGTTGTGCTGCCAGCCCAGAGAACCCTGGAAGCCGTGGCAGAGCTGTGTCCGCCTGGAGGCAAAAGGGATACCCTGTTAATGTCAGTGAAATGAGAACCTTGAGGTGCCTGTGGCAGGTGTGATAGGATCTGGGAATTTACATAAGAATTCGATCACAAGGGGACAACGGGGACAGATGAGATCTTCTGAGGTAACTGTAAAAGGATGAGAAGAGAGAGGTAGAGTAAGATGGATTGAAGGCCAGAGAAACGACAGAGAAGTGGTCGGAGGTTTCACTCTCTTCCGTTCAAAATCCATGTGTTCTTTGAGCAAACACTCAAAAAACCGCAAAGAGGAAGAGATTTTTCTCAGCCTTTTCACTCTAGTCACTGACATTTCCCAACACGGTCCTGAATGGGCTTTGGGGAGTTTCTTGGGGGAAGAAGAAGAATGAGAGGAGTGCCTTGGGGAGAAGGCAGGACTTACCCAGGAGCTGTGCCAGGAAGACGCTGAGGATGAGATGTGCGAGGTGCATGGCGAGAGCAAGCTGCGTGTTCGCTGAGTGAGGAAGAGTCGGAGAGGACGTGGCAGCCCCGAGATAAGAGAGCTGCCGGAATCGACTGTGGGCGGGAGCGAAGGAAGCAGCAGCGGGAGCGGGCAGAGCGATGGGCTGTCCTTGCCGTGCCTGAAATGCTCCTGCTGGCTTTCTCGCTCGTCCAGCAGCAGCCCCCGTGGCTCGCTCAGCCGCTGGCATTCGGAGCATTCCGTGCCTCTGGGGCCTCAGCCATGGCAAGGGGCTGTTCCCGCTCAGCTCGCACTGCAGTCCTCACCTCCCCGGCTGCAATCGCCAGCTCTGCTGCACACCCCGTGCTGGGCATTTGCGAGCTCAGGGGCTTCTTCCCCGCTGAGATTTCTCACCTGCCTGGGCTCATGGCAGTTTCCTCTGGGAACAGGGGACACCCGTGTCTCTGCCCCTTCTCCCCCTGCCCTTCTTCATCGGCCTGGGACAAATGCCTCTCTCCCAGGTCCCTCACTCCCACCCTCTTTTATTCCCCATATCCACTCCAGAGTGATCCCATATTGGTCATTTTGATTTCCTCTGAAACGGGTTAGTCACACGAAACTATTTGGAACGATGTGAACAATGATGCAGGCAATGATAATGGGTGTAATGGGAACATTCTCAGGCAGGTGTTGCCCTGCTCCATGGTTTAGAAGGAGGTGTCGAGAGAAGTGGAGGGTCCTGAGATGGTCAAAGATTTTCCTGTTCAACGGGCAGGATCAAGCTTTCCCTGCTAAGTCCTTTTTCTAAGGTTGTGCCTTCTTAAGGCATCACAGCAGAGATAAAACGATCAGACATGTACAGGGAGATGAGCGTTCTGCATTTGTGCTGAGTCAAGAAACCTGCAGCCATCCTTGCTGACCCCAGGGCCACAGCACTGCCGATTGTGCTTTCCTGGGTCTTCCTTTTCCTCTTTCATCATCCCCAACCCTTTGGCTGGTTTGGCTGCACCTGGCTGCATCTCTGTGTCTGCATTCACAGCGTCTTCAACACATCTGACTCCCTTCTCTCTCCATCCTCCAAGGAACGCTTTGAAGATTCAAATCTCTCACTTTCACGTCTCCTTTGAAGGCTCGGTCGTTCTTCTTATCCCCTCCTCACGTCTCAGATTATGGAGTCACATCATGGTTTCCCTTGCAAGGGATCACTTCTGAGGCAATTTGATCCAAACCCCTGCTCAGAAAGTCTAATAGAGAGCACAACACCCAGGTCATGTTGAGAGGGTTTTTGGAAAACTCCTAGGCTGGAGGCACCACAACCTCACAGGCATTCCTTGGTGAGTGCTCCCTAATCCCACAAGACCGCCTCAAACCTCCATTTTCCTCAAGCTCCTCATGTCAATTCCTGTCACTGACAAAGTTCAGCCTGAGGCAATTCACAGCAGGTTGCTAATGGCCCTTTAATTAGAAACTGGAGAGCTCTGGGCTCCCTCCTTCTCTCCCTTATCACCTACTGCTACATTGGTGTCATTGTGTGATTTGATCATCGCTTTCCCTTTTCCCTTTCTCTTGGGAAGGTAAATGGGCGTGATGTGAGTCGTGGAGAACCAGACAGTCTGGCCTTTCCCATGGCCTGACTGCGGCCTCTGCTGAACTTGCTCCTTCCACTGAGTTCCTGAAGATGCGGAAAGGCTCCTGTCCCCTAAGGAAATGGGGTCTCTAGGGCAAGTCTCTGGAGTGAAACCTCATGTGTAACTCAGCCTTTACAGTTTCTCCCTCTAGCACTAGCAGCATTGCTCAATTGTGGCATTTGTTCTTCTGGATGTTTGACAGGTTGCTATCGTGCAGGAAAGGGGACCAAGCAGTTTAAGGTGGAAGGTAGGTGTGACGGACCTTTCTGATCCTTTGAAACGCTCGTCAGTTCTAGGAGATTTATTGTATTCCCTCGCAGATATTGTGTAATTTCTGTGGTTCCAGGCGCGGCTCGGTGCCGGTGCCGCGCAGCAGCGTCAGCCGGGAGAGGAGCGGCCCCTGCCGGCCCCGCCCGGCCCCGCCCGCGGCGGTTCGTGCCCGGCCGCAGCCCCGGCTCCTCTGCCCGTGGCCCCAGCGCGCAGTAATACACGGCCGCGTCCCCGCGCCGGGGCCGCCCGAGCCACAGCGCGCTCCAGCTCCGGTCTGCCGACACCCACAGCTTTCCTCCGATGTCCGGCAGCTCTTTGGAATTTTTCAAAATGACTGCTAGCGATTGGGGTCCTCGGCCGGGCAGCTGACGGTACCAGTGGATGTATTCGCCGGTCTGGATTTTGGGATGTGAGCAGTTGATGTTGATTCCGGTACCCTCGGTGGTCTCCAGGAATGGGTCCTGCTGTACCTGGGCTCTGGCCACAGCCACTGTGTGGAAGAAAAGAAAAATCCCTTTTCTTTAGAAAAGAATAACACGCAGGACTTGATGGGAGAGGAAGACAGGTCAGAGCGAACCGGGGTATGTTCTGATAAGAAAGTTGGGAGGGATTGTCTCACTGAGCATGTTTTTGTGAGGGCAAGAATCTGTGAGCGTGTTTTGAGGAAAAATCAGAACGAAATGAGAAAATACACTGGCAGAGGGGAGCGGACGGATGGATGGAGGGAGCGATGGATGGAGGGAGGGAGGGATGTATAAAGAAGTGATGCAAAGAACACACAGTTGGAAGGAATGACTTCAAGGAGGGAAGAACGTATGGAGGTACAGAACGGGACAAAGGGTAGATAGGAACTGAAAGAGAACACGAGGGTAAGAGATGAATGTCGGGCTGGGCCGATCTCACATATCCCGCTGCCCCGGACCCCCCCGGCCGCCCCCCTCGCACCGAGCAGCACCGCGGCCAGCGCCGCCAGCCCCGCGCCCCGACCCCGCCGCATCGCGCCGCTCCGCCGGCCGAGCATCGCTGTGCCCTCAGCCCCGGCTCTCTGCTGCGGCCGTGCCGCCTCCTCTCCGACGCCGCCAGCTCCGCCCCGGCCGGCCTCAGCCCCCGCCTCTGCCGGCACCGGCACAACGAGCGCCACCAGGACGTTTGGCACGGCCAGCGACAGGAGACGGCTGTGTCCCATCCCGCACACCACCCACACTGCATCCCGAGCACATCCTTGCTGCACACATCTCTCGCGGCCAGGTGCTGTCAGCACTCAGCTGTACTCGGGCTCCTTCTGAGCCGGGGTATCTGATGTTCTGTTCTGTGCAGGGCCAGAGCAGTGCTCGGTGTCCCTGGCATCGGCAGGGAATTCCCTCCTGATGAGGGACACGCACGGACTGACACAGGCTCGTGTACAGCAGTGTGGAGCCATCCACCAATTTGTGCTTCACGTGTGTCCATGCAAACGGGGCTGCTGCAAGAGCACACATGGCAGGAGCACAGAACCAGCCCTGGGCTCTACTGAGAACATGGTGGGTAAAAAGCAGCAGGGTAGAACTGTGGAAGGATAAGGTCCCAAGCATGCACAGGGGATGTTGCTTTTTATTTGGAGACTGCACAATGTGGAAATGAGTCAAAATAGACTTATATATTTTCCCAAGCGAAATGCTTGGAGAGATGGTGTCAAAAGCGTCAGAGCATTGAACCCAAGTAATGCGGCTTCTGGTGCATACTGGGGAGAGATTTGTGTCCATTTTCCCAATTTGAGCCTTGCACTGACAGATCCCCTCCCTCCCCTGGGTTGTTGCACAGCCGAGGAAGCTCCCTGCACCAGGGTGTCTCGCACAGCACAGAGGTACAGGGCACTGTCAGAGCCCTCCACTTCCTCCACCTTCAGGACACTGTATTTCCCCGTGGTGTTCAGGTGCGTGCTGATACGGCCGATGTGCCTGGGGCCAGTCCCTGCTTGATAGGAGAGCAGCTGGGGGGCTTGGCCTTTCCGCAGCTGGTACCACAGCAATCCTCCCAAAGTACTGCTCTGGTATTTGCAGGTGGTGTGAAATATCTGTCCCTGCTTCACCATGACTTGTCCATCTTCCTGGGTGACCGTGATCTGCCCCTTGGTGCCTGGAAGAAGAGTTAATGTCAGCAGGTGCACAAGAAAGGACTACAGGCAGGAAAAGCAAACTAGGTGCAAAAGCCTGCTGGAGAAAACTCTCTACCCTGTAAGGGAAGTCCTAAGATGGGCTGACAGACAAGTGAGAATTATTTTGGGCAAGGCTTCAGAGGTCTCAGGGTCCTGAAAAGAGTTGGGCTGTGTCTCTGCACCTACTTAACTGCTCAGACAATCTGTGAACAGCCTGAATTTCTCCTGTTCAAGCTGGTTGAGGAGCCCACCGAGGTACTGAAGAAAGGTTCTTCCTGTTTCTTCATCCCTGTCACCTCTGAGACCTCCTCGATGCCTGAGTACTTACAAAGCCGAGCTTGGAAAGAGGGAGCCCTGGCTGTGCTGCCAGCCCAGAGAACACTGGACGCCGTGGCAGAGCTGTATCAGCCTGGAGTCACAAAGGGACACCCTGTTAATGTCAGTGGAATGAGAACTGTGAGGTGCCTTGGGCAGGTTTGATAGGATCTGGGAATTTACATTTATGTGCGATCAGAGCAGGATAGTAGAGACTGCTGAGATCGTCTAGGGTGATAGTTGGTAGGTGAGAAGAGATCGGCAGAGGAAGATGGATTGAAGGGGAGAGAAAAGACAGAGGAGTCTGAGCGTTCACTCTCTTCCTTTTCCTTTAAAAAGGCAAGAGCTTCTTGAGTGTACAGTCGAAACACCACAAAGAAGAACCCTATATTCTCAGTGTTTTGCACTCTAACCACAGACATTTCCCGACACGGCCCTAAATGGGCTTTTGGGAGTTTCTTGGGGGAAGAAGAAGGAGAAGAAGAATGAGAGGAGTGCCTTGGGGAGAAGGCAGGACTTACCCAGGAGTTGTGCCAGGAAGACGCTGAGGATGAGATGTGCGAGGTGCATGGCGAGAGCAAGCTGCGTGTTCGCTGAGTGAGGAAGAGTCGGAGAGGACGTGGCAGCCCCGAGATAAGAGAGCTGCCGGAATCGACTGTGGGCGGGAGCGAAGGAAGCAGCAGCGGGAGCGGGCAGAGCGATGGGCTGTCCTTGCCGTGCCTGAAATGCTCCTGCTGGCTTTCTCGCTCGTCCAGCAGCAGCCCCCGTGGCTCGCTCAGCCGCTGGCATTCGGAGCATTCCGTGCCTCTGGGGCCTCAGCCATGGCAAGGGGCTGTTCCCGCTCAGCTCGCACTGCAGTCCTCACCTCCCCGGCTGCAATCGCCAGCTCTGCTGCACACCCCGTGCTGGGCATTTGCGAGCTCAGGGGCTTCTTCCCCGCTGAGATTTCTCACCTGCCTGGGCTCATGGCAGTTTCCTCTGGGAACAGGGGACTCCCGTGTCTCTGCCCCTTCTCCCCCTGCCCTTCTTCATCGGCCTGGGACAAATGCCTCTCTCCCAGGTCCCTCACTCCCAGCGTGGTTTTCTTCTTTCCTCATATCCACTACTGAGTGATCACATACAGGTTATTTTGGTTTCCTCTGAAACGGGTTGGTCACACGAAACTCTTTGGAACGATGTGAACAATGATGCAGGCAATGATAATGGGTGTAATGGGAACATTCTCATGCAGGTGTTGCCCTGCTCCATGGTTTAGAAGGAGGTGTCGAGAGAAGTGGAGGGTCCTGAGGAGGTCAAAGATTTTCCTGTTCAACGGGCAGGATCAAGCTTTCCCTGCTAAGTCCTTTTTCTAAGGTTGTGCCTTCTTAAGGCATCACAGCAGAGATAAAACGATCAGACATGTACAGGGAGATGAGCGTTCTGCATTGGTGCTATCACGAGAAACCTTCAGCCATCCTTGCTGACCCCAGGGCCACAGCACTGCCGATTGTGCTTTCCTGGGTCTTCCTTTTCCTCTTTCATCATCCCCAACCCTTTGGCTGGTTTGGCTGCACCTGGCTGCATCTCTGTGTCTGCATTCACAGCGTCTTCAGCACATCTGACTCCCTTCTCTCTCCATCCTCCAAGGAACGCTTTGAAGATTCAAATCTCTCACTTTCACGTCTCCTTTGAAGGCTCGGTCGTTCTTCTTATCCTCTCCTCACGTCTCAGATTATGGAGTCACATCATGGTTTCCCATGCAAGGGATCACTTTTGGGGCAATTTGATCCAAACCCCTGCTCAGAAAGCCTAATAGAGAGCACAACACCCAGGTCATGTTGAGAGGGTTTTTGGAGAACTCCAAGGCTGGAGGCACCACAACCCCACAGGCATTCCTTGGTGAGTGCTCCCTAATCCCACAAGACCGCCTCAAACCTCCATTTTCCTCAAGCTCCTCATGTCAATTCCTGTCACTGACAAAGTTCAGCCTGAGGCAATTCACAGCAGGTTGCTAATGGCCCTTTAATTAGAAACTGGAGAGCTCTGGGCTCCCTCCTTCTCTCCCTTATCACCTACTGCTACATTGGTGTCATTCTGTGATTTGATCATCGCTTTCCATTTTCCCTTTCTTTTGGGAAGGTAAATGGGCGTGATGTGAGTCGTGGAGAACCAGACAGTCTGGCCTTTCCCATGGCCTGACTGCGGCCTCTGCTGAACTTGCTCCTTCCACTGAGTTCCTGAAGATGCGGAAAGGCTCCTGTCCCCTAAGGAAATGGGGTCTCTAGGGCAAGTCTCTGGAGTGAAACCTCATGTGTAACTCAGCCTTTAGAGTTTCTCCCTCTAGCACTTGCAGCATTGCTCAATTGTGACATTTGTTCTTCTGGATGTTTGACAGGTTGCTATCGTGCAGGAAAGGGGACCAAGCAGTTTAAGGTGGAAGGTAGGTGTGACGGACCTTTCTGATCCTTTGAAACGCTCGTCAGTTCTAGGAGATTTATTGTATTCCCTCGCAGATATTGTGTAATTTCTGTGGTTCCAGGGACGGCTCGGTGCCGGTGCCGCGCAGCAGCGTCAGCCGGGAGAGGAGCGGCCCCTGCCGGCCCCGCCCGGCCCCGCCCGCGGCGGTTCGTGCCCGGCCGCAGCCCCGGCTCCTCTGCCCGTGGCCCCAGCGCGCAGTAATACACGGCCGCGTCCCCGCGCCGGGGCCGCCCGAGCCACAGCGCGCTCCAGCTCCGGTCTGCCGACACCCACAGCTTTCCTCCGATGTCCGGCAAATCCTTGGAGTCTCTAGCAGTGAGTGCGAGGAATTTGAGTCCTCGGCCGGGCAGCTGACGGTACCAGTAGATATAATCGTAGGCCTGGATTTTGGGATGTGAGCAGGTGATGTTGATTCCGGTGCCCTCGGTGGTCTCTAGTGACGGCTCCTGCTGTACCTGAGCTCTGGACACGGCCACTGTAGGGGGGGAAAAAAAACAATCATTCTTTTTAGTAGAAAATAACATGCAGGGGCAAATGGGATAGGAAGAACTACCAGAGCTCACCGGGATTATGGTGTGATAATAAAGTATGGAGTGATTATTTCACTGAGAATAATTCTGCGAGGACAACAATGTATAAGGGGTGTTTTGAAGAGAATCAGAACGAAATAAGAAAAATAGACTGACTGAGGTGGACGGACAGACGGATGGATGGAGGAATGGATATAGACGTGAAATAAAGATCGCGCATTTGGAAGCAATGACTTCACGGAGGGAACAAAGTATGAGGGTATACAGAAACGGACAGAGGTTAAAAAAGAACCGAAAAAGAACACGAGGGTAAGAGATGAATGTCGGGCTGGGCCGATCTCACATATCCCGCTGCCCCGGAACCCCCCGGCCGCCCCCCTCGCACCGAGCAGCACCGCGGCCAGCGCCGCCAGCCCCGCGCCCCGACCCCGCCGCATCGCGCCGCTCCGCCGGCCGAGCATCGCTGTGCCCTCAGCCCCGGCTCTCTGCTGCGGCCGTGCCGCCTCCTCTCCGACGCCGCCAGCTCCGCCCCGGCCGGCCTCAGCCCCCGCCTCTGCCGGCACCGGCACAACGAGCGCCACCAGGACTTTTGGCACGGCCAGCGACAGGAGACGGCTGTGTCCCATCCCGCACACCACCCACACTGCATCCCGAGCACATCCTTGCTGCACACATCTCTCGCGGCCAGGTGCTGTCAGCACTCAGCTGCACTCGGGCTCCTTCTGAACCTGGGAATCTGCTGCTCTGTGCTGTGCAGGGCCAGAGCAGTGCTCGGTGTCCCTGGCATGGTCAGGGAATTCCTTTCCCATGACGGAACACACATGGACGCACTAAGATACAGAAAGGCATGCGCACATCAGTGTGGAGTCTTTCAGAAATTTGTGCTTCTCACGTGTCGCTGCAAACTCGGCTGCTCCAAGAGCTTGCCAGGCAGGAACACCGTAAGCAGTAATATCAGCACGTGGCTTTGCTAAGGGCACACACGGTGCCAGAAGCAGCAGGGCAGCAGAATTATTTGGAAGGCTGAGCTCCCAGTCAAGTAGTGGACAAAATTTTTGTTGTGCACAGAATGGAGCTGAATCAAAATAGACCAGCACAATTTCCTGAGGGCAATAACAGCAGGATAGGCACACCCACGGGGAGAAAACCAGAACTGAACATCGGCATGCGCTGGGGGCAGAAGGACACACAAAACTGAGAGGTGGCATCCAGCACAATAGACTATGAGGCTATGAGACTATGAGACATTGGGGATGGCTGGAGCTTCTTCCTGGCAATGATAAAATCAGAGGCACCCTGGCTGACACATCACTTTCTCTTGTGGATCCATCCAGCACTGCAGCTGAGGCTTCTGCCTTCAGTGCTGCGTTCCTGCCCAATATATCCTGGTGCCTTTCATAGCAATGTTAGCAGAAGAATCCTTCTGTTTGGAATGGGCATGGCCCAAACCTGGAAATGAAAAGGCAGCAGTGCAGGAGATGAAAGCACAGCCCCCAGCATTAGGTGTTTGCATGCACATGAGCTTGTGGGGAAATTGTTCCCTCTGCAAATATGTCCTCTAGGCCTGCGGAAATGAAGGGCAGGTAAAAAATGCAGCTCAAATCCCTGGGATGTTCCCAATTTTTCTTGAGTATTTCTATGGCTACTACATGGATGGAAATACCTAGAAAAATCGAGCTAGAATTAAACCAGAATCATTTATAGAGAGACTATACATGCCAAAGTGTAATCAAGACCTCCCACTGACTCCCAACATTGAGAGTGGAACCCCTTGATTTCTGCATACCTGCAGGAGCTTTGGTGCATTGAACCTTAGTCTCAGACTGAGACAACCGTTTATGTCTGAAGGAATCAACTGCATGGATTTCATGAGTATTGACCTGTCATGAAATCTTGTGATGAACTGTTGCTGAAAAGGAGTCTCTCCATATTGGGAAAGAAAACGTCTCTCAGCTCCAGGTATGAAATTTCAAACCCAGAGAGTTGTGTGCGAGTCAGCACTGGCAGACAGACAGAACAATCACCCAGACACAGCTGGAATGAAAAACGTGTTTCCCTTCCCTCCCGTAGCACGGGATCCCTGAAGGCACCTGTGTGCAGAATTGCACAACAGAGATGCAGGCACAGTGAAACTCGGTGCACGCTAAAGGATCCCCATCGGCTCTTCACACCTCTTTCCCAAGGGCTCTTTCCAGCTGCCAGGACACTTGATGAACGACAATCCTCCTCACCACTGCCTCACTCTTCACCTATTGCTCCCAACGCCATGGCCACAATGCTCAGGCACAGACACATAGCAGGGAAGGGCTTTAGTGTGGGCGAGTGGGCTCAGGATGGGCATCTCCCACTCTCAGCAAACTCCAATCGGTCTTTTCCCTGCCACACGGAAACCTTGGAAACACGAGTTGCACAAGCTGACTCTGCCAAGCCCAGCAGCAGCGCTGTGGCCATGGACAGTGCAAGCAGCCTCTCTTTGGCTGCCTTGAGGCTTCTCAACGAGCTCGAGAGGACTAGAGGTGTAGATTTGTGGATGTCTGTGTATCTGTGCGACCTAAGCAAGCTGTTTGTTCTGTCACGAGCGGTGTTTCTGATGAAACCCCGCACTTGCGAGGCTAAAGCAGCAACACATTGCATTGATGTGAAGTAGTGAGTGAACAAAGTTACTAAGATGCTGGTTTACCTAGATTTGAGAGCAAAGTCCACTTGATTATTTCCAGGGTCAGCTAAAGCTGTCACGGAGACTGCCACTGAGTCAAGAGGTTCACAAAGGACTCCCCTGCAATCCAAACTGCTTCTCATTTGGGCAGTTTACGTGCAGCTGCATCCTGGCTTTGTCGCAGCCTTGGTGAATGCTTTTAGTCTAACCAATTCTCTATGCACCATCCATCCTTTCTATCGTTTAGCTAAGATTTCAGGGTTTCCGTGCTCTTCTTGCCAGCTGACACACCAAGTATAAGATGCAGTCAGGATTCCTCAGCCTTGAGGAGTGACCTTGAGTGGTATCCCTGCTAAAGGGAAGATCCTGGTGGGCAGCCCAGGGGCACACAGGAGAGCTGAGTGAGACCTGATGTGTGCACTCTTTCTGGAATGAGATGGCTGAGTGGGAGGCTCAGCCCAGCTGTATTTCCATTGGCAAATGCTGGAACAGGCCTGAGGAGGTGAGCAAGATGGGTGTCTCTGAGCTGTGCTGGTGTTCTGTGTGTGCCCGGAGTGCACGTTAAGAGAGGTGGAGCCGTCATTTCCCAGGTGGGTGGTGTGAGTGGGAATGCATGGGATGTGAACATGGATGTAGTTTGGAGACAACAGTCGCAGGCCTTTGTACACATTCTAGAGGATGGCACGTTGCCCAGAAGGCACAGAGCCCTTTCGGAAGGAGCAAGAGATGTCTTGGGAAGGACCCTGCTGCCCGCCGTGCCTCCCCCAGACCATGTCAGTGAGCACATGGAGCTGAGGCCGGGCGGGGCTGCTTGCTGCTGTCAGGAGCTGAGCTGCGAGAAACCCGCAGTGAGAAGAGGGGCTGAGAGTGGTGGGTGACTCCGAGTGGGAGCTGGAGGTGCCGATGGCGGTGTAAGTGTCGGTTCTGGACCCGGTTTCGGTATCGGTGTCGGTTCCCTTTTCGGTTCCGTTGTCGGTGTCGGTTCCGGTGTCGGTTCCGATGTTGGTGTCAGCGCCGGTTCCGGTGTCGGTGTCACTGTTTGTGCCGGTGTCGGTGTCACTGTTTGTGCCAGTGTCGGTTCCGGTGTCGGTACCAGTGTCGGTGTCACTGTTTGTGCCAGTGTCGGTTCAGCTGTCGGATCCGGTGTCGGTGTCACTGTTTGTGCCGGTTTCGGTTCCGGTGTCGGTTCCGGTGTCGGTGTCGCCCCCCGAGCCCGGGCCCCGGCGGGCGGAGCGGCAGCGCCCCCTGCTGTCCGCGGGCGGAGCTGTGCCCCCGGCCCCGCCCGGCCCCGCCCGCGGCGGTTCGTGCCCGGCCGCAGCCCCGGCTCCTCTGCCCGTGGCCCCAGCGCGCAGTAATACACGGCCGCGTCCCCGCGCCGGGGCCGCCCGAGCCACAGCGCGCTCCAGCTCCGGTCTGCCGACACCCACAGCTTTCCTCTGATGTCCGGCACATCCTTGGAGCCTCTAGCAATGAGTGCGAGGAATTTGAGTCCTCGGCCGGGCAGCTGACGGTACCAGTAGATATAATCGTTGGTCTGGATTTTGGGATGTGAGCAGGTGATGTTGATTCCGGTGCCCTCGGTGGTCTCTAGTGACGGCTCCTGCTGTACCTGAGCTCTGGACACGGCCACTGTAGGGGGGGAAAAAAACAATCATTATTTTTAGTAGAAAATAACATGCAGGGGCAAATGGGATAGGAAGAACTACCAGAGCTCACCGGGATTATGGTGTGATAATAAAGTATGGAGTGATTATTTCAATGAGAATAATTCTGCGAGGACAACAATGTATAAGGGGTGTTTTGAAGAGAATCAGAACGAAATAAGAAAAATAGACAGACTGAGGTGGACGGACAGACGGATGGATGGAGGAATGGATATAGACGTGAAATAAAGATCGCGCATTTGGAAGCAATGACTTCACGGAGGGAACAAAGTATGAGGGTATACAGAAACGGACAGAGGTTAAAAAAGAACCGAAAAGGAACAGGAGGGTAAGAGATGAATGTCGGGCTGGGCCGATCTCACATATCCCACTGCCCCGGACCCCCCCGGCCGCCCCCCTCGCACCGAGCAGCACCGCGGCCAGCGCCGCCAGCCCCGCGCCCCGACCCCGCCGCATCGCGCCGCTCCGCCGGCCGAGCATCGCTGTGCCCTCAGCCCCGGCTCTCTGCTGCGGCCGTGCCGCCTCCTCTCCGACGCCGCCAGCTCCGCCCCGGCCGGCCTCAGCCCCCGCCTCTGCCGGCACCGGCACAACGAGCGCCACCAGGACTTTTGGCACGGCCAGCGACAGGAGACGGCTGTGTCGCATCCCGCACACCACCCACACTGCATCCCGAGCACATCCTTGCTGCACACATCTCTCGCGGCCAGGTGCTGTCAGCACTCAGCTGCACTCGGGCTCCTTCTGAACCTGGGAATCTGCTGCTCTGTGCTGTGCAGGGCCAGAGCAGTGCTCGGTGTCCCTGGCATCGGCAGGGAATTCCCTCCTGATGAGGGACACACACGGACTGACACAGGCTCGTGCACAGCAGTGTGGAGCCATCCACCAATTTGTGCTTCACGTGTGTCCATGCAAACGGGGCTGCTGCAAGAGCACACAGGGCAGGAGCACAGAACCAGCCATGGGCTCTACTGAGAACAAGTGGGGCTAAAATCAGCAGGGCTGGAGTGTGCAAGGACAAGGTGCCAGCTACGCACAGGAATGTTGTTTTTCACTTCCAGTCTGCAGTATGTGCAAATGAGTAAAAATTGCCGAAACGACTTTCCCAAGGGAAAGGTCTGAACGGATGGTGGCAAAAGCTTCTGACCATTGTGCAAACATGGGTAAGTCCTGGTGAACACTTGGGTAGATGTGTGTCTCTTCCCCAGTCTCTACCCCTCATGACACTTCCCCTCCCTCCCTCCCCTGGGTTGTTGCACAGCCGAGGAAGCTCCCTGCACCAGGGTGTCTCGCACAGCACAGAGGTACAGGGCACTGTCAGAGCCCTCCACTTCCTCCACCTTCAGGACACTGTATTTCCCCGTGGTGTTCAGGTGCGTGCTGATACGGCCGATGTGCCTGGGGCCAGTCCCTGCTTGATAGGAGAACAGCTGGGGGGCTTGGCCTTTCCGCAGCTGGTACCAGGTCAAGCCATAAAAGTTACTGCTCTGGTATTTGCAGGTGGTGTGGAATGTGTGTCCCTGTTTCACCATGACTTGTCCATCTTCCTGGGTGACCGTGATCTGCCCCTTGATGCCTGGAAGAAAAGCTAATGTCAGCAGGTGCACAGGGAAGGACTACAGGCAGGAAAAGGAAATTAGGTGCAAAAGCCTGCTGGAGAAAACCCTCTACTCTGTAAGGGAATTCCTGAGATGGGCAGACAGACAAGAGACAATGATTTTGGGTAGGGTTTCAAATCTCTCAGGATCCTGAGAAGAGCTGCGCAGTGTCCCTGCTCCTACTTGACTGCTCAGACGACCTGGGAACAACCCGGATTTTGTGTGCTCAAGCAGACTGAGGACTCCACTGAGGCACAGCTGAAAGGATCATTCTGCTTCCTCCTCCCTGTCACCTCTGACGGGTGCTCCAGCCCTGAGTAGAACACAACGCTGAGCTTGGAAAGAGGGAGCCCTGGTTGTGCTGCCAGTCCAGAGAACCCTGTAAGCCGTGGCAGAGCTGTGTCCGCCTGGAGGCAAACGTGATACCCTGTTAATGTCAGTGAAATGAGAACCTTGAGGTGCCTGTGGCAGGTGTGATAGGATCTGGGAATTTACATAAGAATTCGATCTCAAGGGGACAACAGGGACAGATGAGATCTTCTGAGGTAACTGTAAAAGGATGAGAAGAGAGAGGTAGAGTAAGATGGATTGAAGGCCAGAGAAACGACAGAGAAGGGGTCGGAGTTTTCACTCTCTTCCGTTCAAAATCCATGTGTTCTTTGAGCAAACACTCAAAAAACCGCAAAGAGGAAGAGATTTTTCTCAGCATTTTCACTCTAGCCCAGTTGACATTTCCCAACACGTCCCGAATGGGCTTTGGGGAGTTTCTTGGGGGAAGAAGAAGAATGAGAGGAGTGCCTTGGGGAGAAGGCAGGACTTACCCAGGAGCTGTGCCAGGAAGACGCTGAGGATGAGATGTGCGAGGTGCATGGCGAGAGCAAGCTGCGTGTTCGCTGAGTGAGGAAGAGTCGGAGAGGACGTGGCAGCCCCGAGATAAGAGAGCTGCCGGAATCGACTGTGGGCGGGAGCGAAGGAAGCAGCAGCGGGAGCGGGCAGAGCGATGGGCTGTCCTTGCCGTGCCTGAAATGCTCCTGCTGGCTTTCTCGCTCGTCCAGCAGCAGCCCCCGTGGCTCGCTCAGCCGCTGGCATTCGGAGCATTCCGTGCCTCTGGGGCCTCAGCCATGGCAAGGGGCTGTTCCCGCTCAGCTCGCACTGCAGTCCTCACCTCCCCGGCTGCAATCGCCAGCTCTGCTGCACACCCCGTGCTGGGCATTTGCGAGCTCAGGGGCTTCTTCCCCGCTGAGATTTCTCACCCGCCTGGGCTCATGGCAGTTTTCTCTGGGAACAGGGGACTCCCGTGTCTCTGCCCCTTCTCCCCTGCCCTTCTTCATCGGCCTGGGACAAATGCCTCTCTCCCAGGTCCCTCACTCCCACCCTCTTTTATTCCCCATATCCACTCCAGAGTGATCCCATATTGGTCATTTTGTTTTCCTCTGAAACGGGCGGGTCACACGAAACTCTTTGGAACGATGTGAACAATGATGCAGGCAATGATAATGGGTGTAATGGGAACATTCTCAGGCAGGTGTTGCCCTGCTCCATGGTTTAGAAGGAGGTGTCGAGAGAAGTGGAGGGACCTGAGGTGGTCAAAGATTTTCCTGTTCAACGGGCAGGATCAAGCTTTCCCTGCTAAGTCCTTTTTCTAAGGTTGTGCCTTCTTAAGGCATCAGAGCAGAGATAAAACGATCAGACATGTACAGGGAGATGAGCGTTCTGCATTTGTGCTGAGTCAAGAAACCTGCAGCCATCCTTGCTGACCCCAGGGCCACAGCACTGCCGATTGTGCTTTCCTGGGTCTGCCTTTTCCTCTTTCATCATCCCCAACCCTTTGGCTGGTTTGGCTGCACCTGGCTGCATCTCTGTGTCTGCATTCACAGCGTCTTCAGCACATCTGACTCCCTTCTCTCTCCATCCTCCAAGGAACGCTTTGAAGATTCAAATCTCTCACTTTCACGTCTCCTTTGAAGGCTCGGTCGTTCTTCTTATCCTCTCCTCACGTCTCAGATTATGGAGTCACATCATGGTTTCCCTTGCAAGGGATCACTTCTGGGGCAATTTGATCCAAGCTCCTGCTCAGAAAGTCTAATAGAGAGCACAACACCCAGGTCATGTTGAGAGGGTTTTTGGAGAACTCCAAGGCTGGAGGCACCACAACCCCACAGGCATTCCTTGGTGAGTGCTCCCTAATCCCACAAGACCGCCTCAAACCTCCATTTTCCTCAAGCTCCTCATGTCAATTCCTGTCACTGACAAAGTTCAGCCTGAGGCAATTCACAGCAGGTTGCTAATGGCCCTTTAATTAGAAACTGGAGAGCTCTGGGCTCCCTCCTTCTCTCCCTTATCACCTACTGCTACATTGGTGTCATTGTGTGATTTGATCATCGCTTTCCCTTTTCCCTTTCTCTTGGGAAGGTAAATGGGCGTGATGTGAGTCGTGGAGAACCAGACAGTCTGGCCTTTCCCATGGCCTGACTGTGGCCTCTGCTGAACTTGCTCCTTCCACTGAGTTCCTGAAGATGCCGAAAGGTTCCTGTCCCCTAAGGAAATGGGGTCTCTAGGGCAAGTCTCTGGAGTGAAACCTCATGTGTAACTCAGCCTTTACAGTTTCTCCCTCTAGCACTTGCAGCATTGCTCAAATGTGACATTTGTTCTTCTGGATGTTTGACAGGTTGCTATCGTGCAGGAAAGGGGACCAAGCAGTTTAAGGTGGAAGGTAGGTGTGACGGACCTTTCTGATCCTTTGAAACGCTCGTCTATTCTAGGAGATTTATTGTATTCCCTCGCAGATATTGTGTAATTTCTGTGGTTCCAGGCGCGGCTCGGTGCCGGTGCCCCGCAGCAGCGTCAGCCGGGAGAGGAGCGGCCCCTGCCGGCCCCGCCCGGCCCCGCCCGCGGCGGTTCGTGCCCGGCCGCAGCCCCGGCTCCTCTGCCCGTGGCCCCAGCGCGCAGTAATACACGGCCGCGTCCCCGCGCCGGGGCCGCCCGAGCCACAGCGCGCTCCAGCTCCGGTCTGCCGACACCCACAGCTTTCCTCCGATGTCCGGCACATCCTTGGAGCCTCTAGCAGTGAGTGCGAGGAATTCGAGTCCTCGGCCGGGCAGCTGACGGTACCAGTAGATCATATCCCCTGTTCCTATGTTGGGGTGTGAGCAGCTGATGTTGATTCCGGTGCCCTCGGTGGTCTCCAGGAATGGGTCCTGCTGTACCTGAGCTCTGGCCACGGCCACTGTAAGGAGAAAAAGAACAATCATATTCCACCAGCAGCAAATGCCGTGAACACAGAGATCTGAAAGTGCTGAGGAGGACAGATCAGAGCTGGGATGTGTTCTGAGAATAAAGGATGGAGAGACTATTTCTCTGAGAGTGATTAGTTAATAGTAAGAATGGGGGCTATTGTGGAAAAGTGTCAGAGTGCAGAATGGAAGACTGGAATGAGGGAAGAGGGATTGTCTGAAAGGAATGCATTGGTAGATGATTGATTGAATGAATTGAATTGAATGAATGACCAAAGAAATGGAGTCGGAGAGCAGGCAAGATGGGAAGGAACTGATTCGTTGATGAGAGGAGTGTTGATGGCAGTGTTAGAAAAATAAGAAAGGAGAGGCAGGAGTGGCAGAGATAAATCCCGAGGTCAGTGCTTATGCCAGGCAGACCCAGACACAGCCCCTGCCTCTGCCAGCTCCACCGCCCCCCCCGCACCGAGCAGCACCGCGGCCAGCGCCGCCAGTCCCGCGCCCCGACCCCGCCGCATCGCGCCGCTCCGCCGGCCGAGCATCGCTGTGCCCTCAGCCCCGGCTCTCTGCTGCGGCCGTGCCGCCTCCTCTCGCACGTCTCCACTCCTCTTCTGGTCTCTCCGCCGCCCCCCGCTCCGCCCCGGGGCAGAGCCCTGAGCCGCCGCTGCTCGGCGAGTCCGGGCAGGGCTCGCAGCGGAGACGAGCGCGGTGGGAGTGCGGCTGCGGTCCAGTCTCTGAAAGTCGGAAGCGGCGGGTCGGGATGGATGGCAGGGGTTGGGCTGGTGTCATGAAGCTCAAGATTGACAGTTCCTTGTGTTTCTTTCACTCCCATCATCTGTTTCCTGACATCCCCCCTTGGCTGTCATGTGGGGACTCCTGAATTGTCCTTCAGGGCACTGAAAAGAAATCCACTCTCACAGGATACAGGAGGTGGGCATAAAACCTCAGCCTTACTCCGTGTCTGCGAAACAAATCTGATGCAGCAGAGGGGGGAGCAGCTGTGCACAGGCTGGAGAGACCTGTCCGTCTGTCTGTGTATCCGTACGTCTCTGTGTCTGTCTTTGTGCGAGCACTCAGTGGCATGATGAAACACTGCAAACGTTTTAAAGAGATGAAGCTAAAACCCCAGCTTGACTCATACCATCGTTGTTGGGGCCGGCAATTGGCAGTAGCAGAACATGATGTTTAGAGCAGCTGGAAAAGGAGGGCCCAGGAAGCAGGGAGTGCATTTCAGCGCCTCTTCCCTGGACAAATCTCCTGCAGGCTGCTACATCGTTGGTCAGCTGCACTCAGGCTCCTTCTGAGTCTGGGAAAATGCTGCTCGGTGATGCTCAGGACAGAGCAGCAGAGAGCGTGTCCAGTGCAATCAACGCATTTCACTTGTTCATTAACACAATAGGACACACACACACAGGCACACGCACACACACGGACACACGCTCCTGCACACCGGGGTGGATTCATGCACGAATCTGTGCTCCCGCATGGATTCCTGTGGACCCTGCCTGGAAACAAGCACACACAAATCAGGAGCACAGGCAAGGACACAAGCAGCCATGGATGCTGCTGAGGAAACCTGGGACCAAGAGCAGCAGGGCTGGAGCCTTGTGGGGAAGGACAAGGAGTCAGGCCAGCCCATGACATAGTCTGTGTACTCGCAGGCTGAACGGAGAGTAAGATGTCCAATGAGGCCTGAACACTTTCCTGAAGGCAGTTTTAACAGGGCAGGATCAAAACCAGCAGCCCAATGCTAACCCATCAGGAGGCGAAAACCGGTCAGCATCAGGGTGAGCAGAGGAGGGAAGATGGGAGCGTGTATGTGTGTGAATAGAGACGTCTTGGGATGTGCTTCATGCGTGCACATGTCTGGACAGGAATGTTCACGTAGATGTGCGTGCAAAGACTTGGGTGCGGGAGCAGGAATAGGAGTGAGTGTGTGTGTTTGCACATCGGTGGGGACATGCCAGAAGGAGAAGTGTCAGTGCTTGGGTGTGCTTTGGAGATGTGTGTGCACCCACACCTCTTCATAAATGCGGAGCTATGAGTTACTCTTGGGGTGTGTGCAAGCTCCAGAGTGTCTTTGTGATACTGTGAACTCGTGTGTGTGCAGTAGGAGTTCTTTAATTACTTCTTCTTCTACACTTTGTGCTCATTTATTCCCAGGAAGGCTTCAGGGAGGCTCAGCGATGGGATGGAACTGAGGAGAAGCGACTCCATTTCAAATGAGGGCAAATAGGCACGGGGAGTGAGAGCCCTTTCCCTGTTATTTGATCAGGTCCCCTTCCTCACCGAGCAAGGAGCCGAAATCTCCGGAGCGTTTCTTTGGCCGCCAATACGCTGAGAACTACCTTGCCAGATTGCCGTGACCGCAGATGAGATGTTCCTGTCCAGCAGAATCGTTTTGTACTCCTTGCAGGGCAGCATCCCCGTGCTCGGAGGGGGCTGTCGTGGAAGGCCAAGCCGTGTGCCGGGGCCGTGGTGTCTCCGGGCCGGGGTCCCGCGGGTTCAAGACGCGGCTCGGTGCCGGTG
The DNA here is from genome assembly GCF_963662255.1 of Cinclus cinclus. Lineage (NCBI taxonomy): Eukaryota > Metazoa > Chordata > Aves > Passeriformes > Cinclidae > Cinclus > Cinclus cinclus. The sequence continues at coordinate 2,365,409 of NC_085069.1, read as the reverse complement.
CCGCGCAGCAGCGTCAGCCGGGAGAGGAGCGGCCCCTGCCGGCCCCGCCCGGCCCCGCCCGCGGCGGTTCGTGCCCGGCCGCAGCCCCGGCTCCTCTGCCCGTGGCCCCAGCGCGCAGTAATACACGGCCGCGTCCCCGCGCCGGGGCCGCCCGAGCCACAGCGCGCTCCAGCTCCGGTCTGCCGACACCCACAGCTTTCCTCCGATGTCCGGCAGCTCTTTGGAGTTTTTCAAAATGACTGCTAGCGATTGGGTTCCTCGGCCGGGCAGCTGACGGTACCAGTGGATGTATTCGCCGGTCTGGATTTTGGGATGTGAGCAGGTGATGTTGATTCCGGTGCCCTCGGTGGTCTCTAGTGACGGCTCCTGCTGTACCTGAGCTCTGGACACGGCCACTGTAGGGGGGGAAAAAAACACTCATTCTTTTTAGTAGAAAATAACATGCAGGGGCAAATGGGATAGGAAGAACTACCAGAGCTCACCGGGATTATGGTGTGATAATAAAGTATGGAGTGATTATTTCACTGAGAATAATTCTGCGAGGACAAAAATGTATAAGTGGTGTTTTGAAGAGAATCAGAACGAAATAAGAAAAATAGACTGACTGAGGTGGACGGACAGACGGATGGATGGAGGAATGGATATAGACGTGAAATAAAGATCGCGCATTTGGAAGCAATGACTTCACGGAGGGAACAAAGCATGAGGGTACAGAAACGGACAGAGGTTAAAAAAGAACCGAAAAGGAACAGGAGGGTAAGAGATGAATGTCGGGCTGGGCCGATCTCACATATCCCGCTGCCCCGGACCCCCCGGCCGCCCCCCTCGCACCGAGCAGCACCGCGGCCAGCGCCGCCAGCCCCGCGCCCCGACCCCGCCGCATCGCGCCGCTCCGCCGGCCGAGCATCGCTGTGCCCTCAGCCCCGGCTCTCTGCTGCGGCCGTGCCGCCTCCTCTCCGACGCCGCCAGCTCCGCCCCGGCCGGCCTCAGCCCCCGCCTCTGCCGGCACCGGCACAACGAGCGCCACCAGGACTTTTGGCACGGCCAGCGACAGGAGACGGCTGTGTCGCATCCCGCACACCACCCACACTGCATCCCGAGCACATCCTTGCTGCACACATCTCTCGCGGCCAGGTGCTGTCAGCACTCAGCTGTACTCGGGCTCCTTCTGAGCCGGGGAATCTGCTGCTCTGTGCTGTGCAGGGCCAGAGCAGTGCTCGGTGTCCCTGGCATCGGCAGGGAATTCCCTCCTCATGAGGGACACACACGGACTGACACAGGCTCGTGCACAGCAGTGTGGAGCCATCCACCAATTTGTGCTTCACGTGTGTCCATGCAAACGGGGCTGCTGCAAGAGCACACAGGGCAGGAGCACAGAACCAGCCCTGGGCTCTATTGAGAACATGGTGGGTAAAAAGCAGCAGGGTAGAACTGTGGAAGGATAAGGTCCCAAGCATGCACAGGGGATGTTGCTTTTTATTTGGAGACTGCACAATGTGGAAATGAGTCAAAATAGACTTATATATTTTCCCAAGCGAAATGCTTGGAGAGATGGTGTCAAAAGCGTCAGAGCATTGAACCCAAGTAATGCGGCTTCTGGTGCATACTGGGGAGAGATTTGTGTCCATTTTCCCAATTTGAGCCTTGCACTGACAGATCCCCTCCCTCCCCTGGGTTGTTGCACAGCCGAGGAAGCTCCCTGCACCAGGGTGTCTGGCACAGCACAGAGGTACAGGGCACTGTCAGAGCCCTCCACTTCCTCCACCTTCAGGACACTGTATTTCCCCGTGGTGTTCAGGTGCGTGCTGATACGGCCGATGTGCCTGGGGCCAGTCCCTGCTTGATAGGAGAGCAGCTGGGGGGCTTGGCCTTTCCGCAGCTGGTACCAGAGCAAGGCATTAAAACCACTGCTCTGGTATTTGCAGGTGGTGTGGAATGTGTGTCCCTGTTTCACCATGACTTGTCCATCTTCCTGAGTGACGGTGATCTGCCCCTTGGTGCCTGGAAGAAAAGTTAATGTCAGCAGGTGCACAGGGAAGGACTACAGGCAGGAAAAGCAAACTAGGTGCAAAAGCCTGCTGGAGAAAACCCTCTACTCTGTAAGGGAAATCCTGAGATTGGCAGACAGACAAGAGACAATGATTTTGGGTAGGGTTTCAAATCTCTCAGGATCCTGAGAAGAGCTGCGCAGTGTCCCTGCTCCTACTTGACTGCTCAGACGACCTGGGAACAACCCGCAATTTGTGTGCTCAAGCAGATTGAGGAGCCCACTGAGGCACAGCAGAAACGTTCATTCTGCTTCCTCCTCCCTGTCACCTCTGACGGGTGCTCCAGCCCTGAGTAGAACACAAAGCTGAGCTTGGAAAGAGGGAGCCCTGGTTGTGCTGCCAGCCCAGAGAACCCTGGAAGCCGTGGCAGAGCAGTATCAGCCTGGAGGCACAAAAGGACACCCTGTTAATGTCAGTGAAATGAGAACCCCGGGGTGCCTAGGGCAAGTTTGATAGGATCTGGGAATTTACATATATGTACCATCAGTGCAGGATAGTAGAGACTGCTGAGATTTTATAAGGTGACGGTGGAGGAGAAGAGAGGGGCAGAGGAAGAGGGATTGAAGGGGAGAGAAAAGAAAGAGAAGAAGTCATGGGGTTCACTCTCTTCCTTTTAAAAATCCAAGAGCTTCTTGAGTGTACAGTCGAAACACCACAAAGAGGAACTATATTTTCTCAGTTTTTGCACTCCAACCACAAACATTCCCAACACGTCCCTAAATGGGCTTTTGGGATTTTCTTGGGGAAAGAAGAAGAAGAAGAAGAATGAGAGGAGTGCCTTGGGGAGAAGGCAGGACTTACCCAGGAGCTGTGCCAGGAAGACGCTGAGGATGAGATGTGCGAGGTGCATGGCGAGAGCAAGCTGCGTGTTCGCTGAGTGAGGAAGAGTCGGAGAGGACGTGGCAGCCCCGAGATAAGAGAGCTGCCGGAATCGACTGTGGGCGGGAGCGAAGGAAGCAGCAGCGGGAGCGGGCAGAGCGATGGGCTGTCCTTGCCGTGCCTGAAATGCTCCTGCTGGCTTTCTCGCTCGTCCAGCAGCAGCCCCCGTGGCTCGCTCAGCCGCTGGCATTCGGAGCATTCCGTGCCTCTGGGGCCTCAGCCATGGCAAGGGGCTGTTCCCGCTCAGCTCGCACTGCAGTCCTCACCTCCCCGGCTGCAATCGCCAGCTCTGCTGCACACCCCGTGCTGGGCATTTGCGAGCTCAGGGGCTTCTTCCCCGCTGAGATTTCTCACCCGCCTGGGCTCATGGCAGTTTCCTCTGGGAACAGGGGACTCCCGTGTCTCTGCCCCTTCTCCCCTGCCCTTCTTCATCAGCCTGGGACAAATGCCTCTCTCCCAGGTCCCTCACTCCCACCCTCTTTTATTCCCCATATCCAATCCAGAGTGATCCCATATTGGTCATTTTGTTTTCCTCTGAAACGGGCTGGTCACACGAAACTCTTTGGAACGATGTGAACAAATGATGCAGGCAATGATAATGGGTGTAATGGGAACATTCTCATGCAGGTGTTGCCCTGCTCCATGGTTTAGAAGGAGGTGTCGAGAGAACTGGAGGGTCCTGAGGAGGTCAAAGATTTTCCTGTTCAACGGGCAGGATCAAGCTTTCCCTGCTAAGTCCTTTTTCTAAGGTTGTGCCTTCTTAAGGCATCAGAGCAGAGATAAAACGATCAGACATGTTCAGGGAGATGAGCGTTCTGCATTTGTGCTGAGTCAAGAAACCTGCAGCCATCCTTGCTGACCCCAGGGCCACAGCACTGCCGATTGTGCTTTCCTGGGTCTTCCTTGTCGTCTCTCATCATCCCAACCCTTTGGCTGGTTTGGCTGCACCTGGCTGCATCTCTGTGTCTGCATTCACAGCGTCTTCAGCACATCTGACTCCCTTCTCTCTCCATCCTCCAAGGAACGCTTTGAAGATTCAAATCTCTCACTTTCACGTCTCCTTTGAAGGCTCGGTCGTTCTTCTTATCCTCTCCTCACGTCTCAGATTATGGAGTCACATCATGGTTTCCCATGCAAGGGATCACTTTTGGGGCAATTTGATCCAAGCCCCTGCTCAGAAAGCCTAATAGAGAGCACAACACCCAGGTCATGTTGAGAGGGTTTTTGGAGAACTCCAAGGCTGGAGGCACCACAACTCCACAGGCATTCCTTGGTGAGTGCTCCCTAATCCCACAAGACCGCCTCAAACCTCCATTTTCCTCAAGCTCCTCATGTCAATTCCTGTCACTGACAAAGTTCAGCCTGAGGCAATTCACAGCAGGTTGCTAATGGCCCTTTAATTAGAAACTGGAGAGCTCTGGGCTCCCTCCTTCTCTCCCTTATCACCTACTGCTACATTGGTGTCATTGTGTGATTTGATCATCGCTTTCCCTTTTCCCTTTCTCTTGGGAAGGTAAATGGACGTGATGTGAGTCGTGGAGAACCAGACAGTCTGGCCTTTCCCATGGCCTGACTGCGGCCTCTGCTGAACTTGCTCCTTCCTCTGAGTTCCTGAAGATGTGGAAAGGCTCCTGTCCCCTAAGGAAATGGGGTCTCTAGGGCAAATCTCTGGATTGAAACCTCATGTGTAACTCAGCCTTTAGAGTTTCTCCCTCTAGCACTTGCAGCATTGCTCAATTGTGACATTTGTTCTTCTGGATGTTTGACAGGTTGCTATCGTGCAGGAAAGGGGACCAAGCAGTTTAAGGTGGAAGGTAGGTGTGACAGACCTTTCTGATCCTTTGAAACGCTCGTCAGTTCTAGGAGATTTATTGTATTCCCTCGCAGATATTGTGTAATTTCTGTGGTTCCAGGCGCGGCTCGGTGCCGGTGCCGCGCAGCAGCGTCAGCCGGGAGAGGAGCGGCCCCTGCCGGCCCCGCCCGGCCCCGCCCGCGGCGGTTCGTGCCCGGCCGCAGCCCCGGCTCCTCTGCCCGTGGCCCCAGCGCGCAGTAATACACGGCCGCGTCCCCGCGCCGGGGCCGCCCGAGCCACAGCGCGCTCCAGCTCCGGTCTGCCGACACCCACAGCTTTCCTCCGATGTCCGGCAGCTCTTTGGAATTTTTCAAAATGACTGCAAGCGATTGGGGTCCTCGGCCGGGCAGCTGACGGTACCAGTAGATCGATTCGCTAGTCTGGATTTTGGGATGTGAGCAGGTGATGTTGATTCCGGTACCCTCGGTGGTCTCCAGGAATGGGTCCTGCTGTACCTGGGCTCTGGCCACAGCCACTGTGTGGAAGAAAAGAAAAATCCCTTTTCTTTAGAAAAGAATGACATGCAGGGCGTGATGGGAGAGGAAGACAGGTCAGAGCGAACCGGGGTATGTTCTGATAAGAAAGCTGGGAGGGATTGTCTCACTGAGCATGTTTTTGTGAGGGCAAGAATCTGTGAGCGTGTTTTGAGGAAAAATCAGAACGAAATGAGAAAATACACTGGCAGAGGGGAGCGGACGGATGGATGGAGGGAGCGATGGATGGAGGGAGGGAGGGATGTATAAAGAAGTGATGTAAGGAACACACAGTTGGAAGCAATGACTTCAAGTAGGGAAGAACGTATGAAGGTACAGAACGGGACAAAGGGTAGATAGGAACTGAAAGAGAACACGAGGGTAAGAGATGAATGTCGGGCTGGGCCGATCTCACATATCCCGCTGCCCCGGAACCCCCCGGCCGCCCCCCTCGCACCGAGCAGCACCGCGGCCAGCGCCGCCAGCCCCGCGCCCCGACCCCGCCGCATCGCGCCGCTCCGCCGGCCGAGCATCGCTGTGCCCTCAGCCCCGGCTCTCTGCTGCGGCCGTGCCGCCTCCTCTCCGACGCCGCCAGCTCCGCCCCGGCCGGCCTCAGCCCCCGCCTCTGCCGGCACCGGCACAACGAGCGCCACCAGGACTTTTGGCACGGCCAGCGACAGGAGACGGCTGTGTCGCATCCCGCACACCACCCACACTGCATCCCGAGCACATCCTTGCTGCACACATCTCTCGCGGCCAGGTGCTGTCAGCACTCAGCTGCACTCGGGCTCCTTCTGAACCTGGGAATCTGCTGCTCTGTGCTGTGCAGGGCCAGAGCAGTGCTCGGTGTCCCTGGCATCGGCAGGGAATTCCTTTCCCATGACGGAGCACACATGGACGCACTAAGATACAGAAATGCAGGCGCACATCAGTGTGGAGTCTTTCAGAAATTTGTGCTTCTCACGTGTCGCTGCAAACTCGGCTGCTCCAAGAGCTCGCAAGGCAGGAACACCGAAAGCAGTAATATCAGCACGTGGCTTTGCTAAGGGCACACACGGTGCCAGAAGCAGCAGGGCAGCAGAATTATTTGGAAGGCTGAGCTCCCAGTCAAGTAGTGGACAAAATTTTTGTTGTGCACAGAATGGAGCTGAATCAAAATAGACCAGCACAATTTCCTGAGGGCAATAACAGCAGGATAGGCACACCCACGGGGAGAAAACCAGAACTGAACATCGGCATGCGCTGGGGGCAGAAGGACACACAAAACTGAGAGGTGGCATCCCGCACAATAGACTATGAGGCTATGAGACTATGAGACATTGGGGATGGCTGGAGCTTCTTCCTGGCAATGATAAAATCAGAGGCACCCTGGCTGACACATCACTTTCTCTTGTGGATCCATCCAGCACTGCAGCTGAGGCTTCTGCCTTCAGTGCTGCGTTCCTGCCCAATATATCCTGGTGCCTTTCATAGCAATGTTAGCAGAAGAATCCTTCTGTTTGGAATGGGCATGGCCCAAACCTGGAAATGAAAAGGCAGCAGTGCAGGAGATGAAAGCACAGCCCCCAGCATTAGGTGTTTGCATGCACATGAGATTGTGGGGAAATTGTTCCCTCTGCAAATATGTCCTCTAGGCCTGCGGAAATGAAGGGCAGGTAAAAAATGCAGCTCAAAGCCCTGGGATGTTCCCAATTTTTCTTGAGTATTTCTATGGCTACTACATGGATGGAAATACCTAGAAAAATCGAGCTAGAATTAAACCAGAATCATTTATAGAGAGACTATACATGCCAAAGTGCAATCAAGACCTCCCATTGACTCCCAACATTGAGAGTGGAACCCCTTGATTTCTGCATACCTGCGGGAGCTTTGGTGCATTGAACCTTAGTCTCAGACTGAGACAACCGTTTATGTCTGAAGGAATCAACTGCATGGATTTCATGAGTATTGATCTGTCATGAAATCTTGTGATGAACTGTTGCTGATAAGGAGTCTCTCCATATTGGGAAAGAAAACGTCTCTCAGCTCCAGGTATGAAATTTCAAACCCAGAGAGTTGTGTGTGAGTCAGCACTGGCAGACAGACAGAACAATCACCCAGACACAGCTGGAATGAAAAACGTGTTTCCCTTCCCTCCCGTAGCACGGGATCCCTGAAGGCACCTGTGTGCAGAATTGCACAACAGAGATGCAGGCACAGTGAAACTCGGTGCACGCTAAAGGATCCCCATCGGCTCTTCACACCTCTTTCCCAAGGGCTCTTTCCAGCTGCCAGGACACTTGATGAACGACAATCCTCCTCACCACTGCCTCACTCTTCACCTATTGCTCCCAACGCCATGGCCACAATGCTCAGGCACAGACACATAGCAGGGAAGGGCTTTAGTGTGGGCGAGTGGGCTCAGGATGGGCATCTCCCACTCTCAGCAAACTCCAATCGGTCTTTTCCCTGCCACACGGAAACCTTGGAAACACGAGTTGCACAAGCTGACTCTGCCAAGCCCAGCAGCAGCGCTGTGGCCATGGACAGTGCAAGCAGCCTCTCTTTGGCTGCCTTGAGGCTTCTCAACGAGCTCGAGAGGACTAGAGGTGTAGATTTGTGGATGTCTGTGTATCTGTGCGACCTAAGCAAGCTGTTTGTTCTGTCACGAGCGGTGTTTCTGATGAAACCCCGCACTTGCGAGGCTAAAGCAGCAACACATTGCATTGATGTGAAGTAGTGAGTGAACAAAGTTACTAAGATGCTGGTTTACCTAGATTTGAGAGCAAAGTCCACTTGATTATTTCCAGGGGCAGCTAAAGCTGTCACGGAGACTGCCACTGAGTCAAGAGGTTCACAAAGGACTCCCCTGCAATCCAAACTGCTTCTCATTTGGGCAGTTTACGTGCAGCTGCATCCTGGCTTTGTCGCAGCCTTGGTGAATGCTTTTAGTCTAACCAATTCTCTATGCACCATCCATCCTTTCTATCGTTTAGCTAAGATTTCAGGGTTTCCGTGCTCTTCTTGCCAGCTGACACACCAAGTATAAGATGCAGTCAGGATTCCTCAGCCTTGAGGAGTGACCTTGAGTGGTATCCCTGCTAAAGGGAAGATCCTGGTGGGCAGCCCAGGGGCACACAGGAGAGCTGAGTGAGACCTGATGTGTGCACTCTTTCTGGAATGAGATGGCTGAGTGGGAGGCTCAGCCCAGCTGTATTTCCATTGGCAAATGTTGGAACAGGCCTGAGGAGGTGAGCAAGATGGGTGTCTCTGAGCTGTGCTGGTGTTCTGTGTGTGCCCGGAGTGCACGTTAAGAGAGGTGGAGCCGTCATTTCCCAGGTGGGTGGTGTGAGTGGGAATGCATGGGATGTGAACATGGATGTAGTTTGGAGACAACAGTCGCAGGCCTTTGTACACATTCTAGAGGATGGCACGTTGCCCAGAAGGCACAGAGCCCTTTCGGAAGGAGCAAGAGATGTCTTGGGAAGGACCCTGCTGCCCTCCGTGCCTCCCCCAGACCATGTCAGTGAGCACATGGAGCTGAGGCCGGGCGGGGCTGCTTGCTGCTGTCAGGAGCTGAGCTGCGAGAAACCCGCAGTGAGAAGAGGGGCTGAGAGTGGTGGGTGACTCCGAGTGGGAGCTGGAGGTGCCGATGGCGGTGTAAGTGTCGGTTCTGGACCCGGTTTCGGTATCGGTGTCGGTTCCCTTTTCGGTTCCGGTGTCGGTGTCGGTTCCGGTGTCGGTTCCGATGTTGGTGTCAGCGCCGGTTCCGGTGTCGGTGTCACTGTTTGTGCCAGTGTCGGTTCCGGTGTCGGTTCCGATGTTGATGTCAGCGCCGTTTCCGGTGTCGGTGTCACTGTTTGTGCCTGTGCCGGTTCCTCTGTCGGTGATGATGTTCGTGCCGGTGTCGGTTCCGGTGTCGGTTCCGGTGTCGGTGTCACTGTTTGTGCCGGTGTCGCTGCCGGTGTCGGTTCCGGTGTCGGTGTCACTGTTCGTGCCGGTGTCGGTTCCCTTTTCGGTGATGCTGTTCGTGCCGGTGTCGCTGCCGGTGTCGGTTCCGGTGTCGGTGTCACTGTTCGTGCCGGTGTCGGTTCCCTTTTCGTTGATGCTGTTTGTGCCGGTGTCGCTGCCGGTGTCGGTTCCGGTGTCGGTGTCACTGTTTGTGCCGGTTTCGGTTCCGGTTTCGGTTCCGGTGTCGGTTCCGGTGTCGGTGTCGCCCCCCGAGCCCGGGCCCCGGCGGGCGGAGCGGCAGCGCCCCCTGCTGTCCGCGGGCGGAGCTGTGCCCCCGGCCCCGCCCGGCCCCGCCCGCGGCGGTTCGTGCCCGGCCGCAGCCCCGGCTCCTCTGCCCGTGGCCCCAGCGCGCAGTAATACACGGCCGCGTCCCCGCGCCGGGGCCGCCCGAGCCACAGCGCGCTCGAACGCCCGTCCTCCGACACCAAAAGCTTTCCTCCAATGCCCGGCACATCCTTGGAGCCTCTAGCAGTGAATACGAGGAATTCGGGACTTTGGCCCGGCAGCTGACGGTAGAAGTGGATGTAATCGCCGCTCACTTTGCTGGGGTGAGAGCAGCTGATATTGATGCTGATGCCCTCCGTGGTCTCCAGGAATGGGTCCTGCTGTACCTGGGCTCTGCCTGAAGCCACTGCCGGGAACAGAAAAAGGACAAACCTGAAATCCTAGATTGCCCTACAGCAGAGAAGAAAACACTCAAGAAGAGTCAGGACCGTACAGAGCCGGTGAAGAAAACAGTTCCTAGAGGATTTAAAGGCAGGCAGGGACTGAAGTGTGCATTCATCGTTCGCCGGCAGATGAATGCCTAAACGACAGGACAACTAAGGAAAGTCACTTCAGAAAGGGAGGATGTGGGAGAAAGCACAAAAAGACAGAAGTCTGAAGGCATAAGGACTGACACGGTGAGTTACAAAGAAGAAATGCTGCTGAAGGGTTGAACAAATAATTGATTGCTGAGATCTCTGAAAGACTATGGCTCAGAGAAGAGGGAGGGATGAAGAGGAGAACAGTTTCGCGGGATGACGAGTCTAAAGAAGCCAGGCAGGACGGCAGCCTCCAGGGACGTGCGGGAGAAGCCCAGCCCCGGCCGCGGCCCCTCGTCCGCCCCCCTCGCACCGAGCAGCACCGCGGCCAGCGCCGCCAGCCCCGCGCCCCGACCCCGCCGCATCGCGCCGCTCCGCCGGCCGAGCATCGCTGTGCCCTCAGCCCCGGCTCTCTGCTGCGGCCGTGCCGCCTCCTCTCCGACGCCGCCAGCTCCGCCCCGGCCGGCCTCAGCCCCCGCCTCTGCCGGCACCGGCACAACGAGCGCCACCAGGACGTTTGGCACGGCCAGCGACAGGAGACGGCTGTGTCCCATCCCGCACACCACCCACACTGCATCCCGAGCACATCCTTGCTGCACACATCCCTCGCGGCCAGGTGCTGTCAGCACTCAGCTGCACTCGGGCTCCTTCTGAGCCGGGGAATCTGATGTTCTGTTCTGTGCAGGGCCAGAGCAGTGCTCGGTGTCCCTGGCATCGGCAGGGAATTCCCTCCTGATGAGGGACACACACGGACTGACACAGGCTCGTGCACAGCAGTGTGGAGCCATCCACCAATTTGTGCTTCACGTGTGTCCATGCAAACGGGGCTGCTGCAAGAGCACACAGGGCAGGAGCACAGAACCAGCCATGGGCTCTACTGAGAACAAGTGGGGCTAAAATACGCAGGGCTGGAGTGTGCAAGGACAAGGTGCCAGCTACGCACAGGAATGTTGTTTTTCACTTCCAGTCTGCAGTATGTGCAAATGAGTAAAAATTGCCGAAACGACTTTCCCAAGGGAAAGGTTTGAACGGATGGTGGCAAAAGCTTCTGACCATTGTGCAAACATGGGTAAGTCCTGGTGAACACTTGGGTAGATGTGTGTCTCTTCCCCAGTCTCTGCCCCTCATGACACCTCCCCTCCCTCCCTCCGCTGGGTTCTTGCACAGCCGAGGAAGCTCCCTGCACCAGGGTGTCTCGCACAGCACAGAGGTACAGGGCACTGTCAGAGCCCTCCACTTCCTCCACCTTCAGGACACTGTATTTCCCCGTGGTGTTCAGGTGCGTGCTGATACGGCCGATGTGCCTGGGGCCAGTCCCTGCTTGATAGGAGAGCAGCTGGGGGGCTTGGCCTTTCCGCAGCTGGTACCAGAATAGTCCGCCAAAATTACTGCTCTGGTATTTGCAGGTGGTGTGGAATGTGTGTCCCTGTTTCACCATGACTTGTCCATCTTCCTGGGTGACCGTGATCTGCCCCATGGTGCCTGGAAGAAAGGCAATGTCAGCAGGTGCACAGGGAAGGACTACAGGCAGGAAAAGGAAATTGGGTGCAAATCCCTCGAGCAGTAAACCCTCTGTCATGCAGGGAAGTCCTGAGATGGGCGGACAAACAGGCGAGAATTACTTTGGTCAAGGCTTCAGAGCTGTCAGGATCCTGAGAAGAGCTGCTCAGTGGCCCTTCTCCTACTTGACTGCTCAGACGACCTGGGAACAACCTGAATTTTGTGTGCTCAAGCAGACTGAGGATCCCAATGAGGCACAGCAGAAAGTTTCATCCTGCTTCCCCCTCCCTGTCACCTCTGAGAGCTCCTCGATTCTTGAGTAGAATACAAAGCTGAGCTTGGAAAGAGGGAGCCCTGGTTGTGCTGCCAGCCCAGAGAACCCTGGAAGCCGTGGCAGAGCAGTATCAGCCTGGAGGCACAAAAGGACACCCTGTTAATGTCAGTGAAATGAGAACTGTGAGGTGCCTTGGGCAGGTTTGATAGGATCTGAGAATTTACATATAAATGGGAACAATGCAGGATAATAGAGACTGCTTAGACCTTCTGAGGTGTCAGCAGGAGGATGAGAAGAGAGAGGTAGAGAAAGATGGATTGAAGGCCAGAGAAACGATAGAGAAGTGGTCGGAGTTTTCACTCTCTTCCGTTCAAAATCCATGTGTTCTTTGAGGAAACACTCAGAAAACCGCAAAGAGGAAGAGATTTTTCTCAGCCTTTTCACTCTAGCCACTGACATTTCCCAACACGTCCCTAAATGGGCTTTGGGGAGTTTCTTGGGGAAAGAAGAAGAATGAGAGGAGTGCCTTGGGGAGAAGGCAGGACTTACCCAGGAGCTGTGCCAGGAAGACGCTGAGGATGAGATGTGCGAGGTGCATGGCGAGAGCAAGCTGCGTGTTCGCTGAGTGAGGAAGAGTCGGAGAGGACGTGGCAGCCCCGAGATAAGAGAGCTGCCGGAATCGACTGTGGGCGGGAGCAAAGGAAGCAGCAGCGGGAGCGGGCAGAGCGATGGGCTGTCCTTGCCGTGCCTGAAATGCTCCTGCTGGCTTTCTCGCTCGTCCAGCAGCAGCCCCCGTGGCTCGCTCAGCCGCTGGCATTCGGAGCATTCCGTGCCTCTGGGGCCTCAGCCATGGCAAGGGGCTGTTCCCGCTCAGCTCGCACTGCAGTCCTCACCTCCCCGGCTGCAATCGCCAGCTCTGCTGCACACCCCGTGCTGGGCATTTGCGAGCTCAGGGGCTTCTTCCCCGCTGAGATTTCTCACCTGCCTGGGCTCATGGCAGTTTTCTCTGGGAACAGGGGACTCCCGTGTCTCTGCCCCTTCTCCCCCTGCCCTTCTTCATCGGCCTGGGACAAATGCCTCTCTCCCAGGTCCCTCACTCCCAGCGTGGTTTTCTTCTTTCCTCATATCCACTACTGAGTGATCACATACAGGTTATTTTGGTTTCCTCTGAAACGGGTTGGTCACACGAAACTCTTTGGAACGATGTGAACAATGATGCAGGCAATGATAATGGGTGTAATGGGAACATTCTCAGGCAGGTGTTGCCCTGCTCCATGGTTTAGAAGGAGGTATCGAGAGAAGTGGAGGGACCTGAGATGGTCAAAGATTTTCCTGTTCAACGGGCAGGATCAAGCTTTCCCTGCTAAGTCCTTTTTCTAAGGTTGTGCCTTCTTAAGGCATCACAGCAGAGATAAAACGATCAGACATGTTCAGGGAGATGAGCGTTCTGCATTTGTGCTGAGTCAAGAAACCTGCAGCCATCCTTGCTGACCCCAGGGCCACAGCACTGCCGATTGTGCTTTCCTGGGTCTTCCTTTTCCTCTTTCATCATCCCCAACCCTTTGGCTGGTTTGGCTGCACGTGGCTCCATCTCTGTGTCTGCATTCACAGCGTCTTCAGCACATCTGACTCCCTTCTCTCTCCATCCTCCAAGGAACGCTTTGAAGATTCAAATCTCTCACTTTCACGTCTCCTTTGAAGGCTCGGTCGTTCTTCTTATCCTCTCCTCACGTCTCAGATTATGGAGTCACATCATGGTTTCCCATGCAAGGGATCACTTTTGGGGCAATTTGATCCAAGCCCCTGCTCAGAAAGTCTAATAGAGAGCACAACACCCAGGTCATGTTGCGAGGGTTTTTGGAGAACTCCAAGGCTGGAGGCACCACAACTCCACAGGCATTCCTTGGTGAGTGCTCCCTAATCCCACAAGACCGCCTCAAACCTCCATTTTCCTCAAGCTCCTCTTGTCAATTCCTGTCACTGACAAAGTTCAGCCTGAGGCAATTCACAGCAGGTTGCTAATGGCCCTTTAATTAGAAACTGGAGAGCTCTGGGCTCCCTCCTTCTCTCCCTTATCACCTACTGCTACATTGGTGTCATTGTGTGATTTGATCATCGCTTTCCCTTTTCCCTTTCTCTTGGGAAGGTAAATGGGCGTGATGTGAGTCGTGGAGAACCAGACAGTCTGGCCTTTCCCATGGCCTGACTGCGGCCTCTGCTGAACTTGCTCCTTCCACTGAGTTCCTGAAGATGCGGAAAGGCTCCTGTCCCCTAAGGAAATGGGGTCTCTAGGGCAAGTCTCTGGAGTGAAACCTCATGTGTAACTCAGCCTTTACAGTTTCTTCCTCTAGCACTTGCAGCATTGCTCAATTGTGGCATTTGTTCTTCTGGATGTTTGACAGGTTGCTATCGTGAAGGAAAGGGGACCAAGCAGTTTAAGGTGGAAGGTAGGTGTGACAGACCTTTCTGATCCTTTGAAACGCTCGTCAGTTCTAGGAGATTTATTGTATTCCCTCGCAGATATTGTGTAATTTCTGTGGTTCCAGGGACGGCTCGGTGCCGGTGCCGCGCAGCAGCGTCAGCCGGGAGAGGAGCGGCCCCTGCCGGCCCCGCCCGGCCCCGCCCGCGGCGGTTCGTGCCCGGCCGCAGCCCCGGCTCCTCTGCCCGTGGCCCCAGCGCGCAGTAATACACGGCCGCGTCCCCGCGCCGGGGCCGCCCGAGCCACAGCGCGCTCCAGCTCCGGTCTGCCGACACCCACAGCTTTCCTCCGATGTCCGGCAGCTCTTTGGAATTTTTCAAAATGACTGCAAGCGGTTGGGGTCCTCGGCCGGGCAGCTGACGGTACCAGTGGATATAATCATTGATCTGGATTTTGGGATGCGAGCAGTTGATGTTGATTCCGGTACCCTCGGTGGTCTCCAGGAATGGGTCCTGCTGTACCTGAGCTCTGGCCACAGCCACTGTGTGGAAGAAAAGAACAATTATTTTTCTGTAAAAAAGAATGACATGCAGGGCGTGATGGGAGAGGAAGACAGGTCAGAGCGAACCGGGGTATGTTCTGATAAGAAAGTTGGGAGGGATTGTCTCACTGAGCATGTTTGTGTGAGGTCAAGAATCTGTGAGCGTGTTTTGAGGACAAATCAGAACGAAATGAGAAAATACACTGGAAGAGGGGAGCGGACGGATGGATGGATGGAGGGAGCGATGGATGGAGGGAGGGGGGGAGGGAGGGAGGGAGGGAGGGATGTATAAATAAGTGATGTAAAGAACACACAGTTGGAAGCAATCACTTCAAGTAGGGAAGAACGTATGAAGGTACAGAACGGGACAAAGGGTAGATAGGAACTGAAAGAGAACACGAGGGTAAGAGATGAATGTCGGGCTGGGCCGATCTCACATATCCCGCTGCCCCGGACCCCCCGGCCGCCCCCCTCGCACCGAGCAGCACCGCGGCCAGCGCCGCCAGCCCCGCGCCCCGACCCCGCCGCATCGCGCCGCTCCGCCGGCCGAGCATCGCTGTGCCCTCAGCCCCGGCTCTCTGCTGCGGCCGTGCCGCCTCCTCTCCGACGCCGCCAGCTCCGCCCCGGCCGGCCTCAGCCCCCGCCTCTGCCGGCACCGGCACAACGAGCGCCACCAGGACTTTTGGCACGGCCAGCGACAGGAGACGGCTGTGTCCCATCCCGCACACCACCCACACTGCATCCCGAGCACATCCTTGCTGCACACATCTCTCGCGGCCAGGTGCTGTCAGCACTCAGCTGCACTCGGGCTCCTTCTGAACCTGGGAATCTGCTGCTCTGTGCTGTGCAGGGCCAGAGCAGTGCTAGGTGTCCCTGGCATGGTCAGGGAATTCCTTTCCCATGACGGAACACACATGGACGCACTAAGATACAGAAAGGCAGGCGCACATCAGTGTGGAGTCTTTCAGAAATTTGTGCTTCTCACGTGTCGCTGCAAACTCGGCTGCTCCAAGAGCTTGCCAGGCAGGAACACCGTAAGCAGTAATATCAGCACGTGGCTTTGCTAAGGGCACACACGGTGCCAGAAGCAGCAGGGCAGCAGAATTATTTGGAAGGCTGAGCTCCCAGTCAAGTAGTGGACAAAATTTTTGTTGTGCACAGAATGGAGCTGAATCAAAATAGACCAGCACAATTTCCTGAGGGCAATAACAGCAGGATAGGCACACCCACGGGGAGAAAACCAGAACTGAACATCGGCATGCGCTGGGGGCAGAAGGCCACACAAAACTGAGAGGTGGCATCCAGCACAATAGACTATGAGGCTATGAGACTATGAGACATTGGGGATGGCTGGAGCTTCTTCCTGGCAATGATAAAATCAGAGGCACCCTGGCTGACACATCACTTTCTCTTGTGGATCCATCCAGCACTGCAGCTGAGGCTTCTGCCTTCAGTGCTGCGTTCCTGCCCAATATATCCTGGTGCCTTTCATAGCAATGTTAGCAGAAGAATCCTTCTGTTTGGAATGGGCATGGCCCAAACCTGGAAATGAAATGCAGCAGTGCAGGAGATGAAAGCACAGCCCCCAGCATTAGGTGTTTGCACGCACATGAGCTTGTGGGGAAATTGTTCCCTCTGCAAAGATGTCCTCTAGGCCTGTGGAAATGAAGGGCAGGTAAAAAATGCAGCTCAAATCCCTGGGATGTTCCCAATTTTTCTTGAGTATTTCTATGGCTACTACATGGATGGAAATACCTAGAAAAATCGAGCTAGAATTAAACCAGAATCATTTATAGAGAGACTATACATGCCAAAGTGTAATCAAGACCTCCCACTGACTCCCAACATTGAGAGTGGAACCCCTTGATTTCTGCATACCTGCGGGAGCTTTGGTGCATTGAACCTTAGTCTCAGACTGAGACAACCGTTTATGTCTGAAGGAATCAACTGCATGGATTTCATGAGTATTGATCTGTCATGAAATCTTGTGATGAACTGTTGCTGATAAGGAGTCTCTCCATATTGGGAAAGAAAACGTCTCTCAGCTCCAGGTATGAAATTTCAAACCCAGAGAGTTGTGTGCGAGTCAGCACTGGCAGACAGACAGAACAATCACCCAGACACAGCTGGAATGAAAAACGTGTTTCCCTTCCCTCCCGTAGCACGGGATCCCTGAAGGCACCTGTGTGCAGAATTGCACAACAGAGATGCAGGCACAGTGAAACTCGGTGCACGCTAAAGGATCCCCATCGGCTCTTCACACCTCTTTCCCAAGGGCTCTTTCCAGCTGCCAGGACACTTGATGAACGACAATCCTCCTCACCACTGCCTCACTCTTCACCTATTGCTCCCAACGCCATGGCCACAATGCTCAGGCACAGACACATAGCAGGGAAGGGCTTTAGTGTGGGCGAGTGGGCTCAGGATGGGCATCTCCCACTCTCAGCAAACTCCAATCGGTCTTTTCCCTGCCACACGGAAACCTTGGAAACACGAGTTGCACAAGCTGACTCTGCCAAGCCCAGCAGCAGCGCTGTGGCCATGGACAGTGCAAGCAGCCTCTCTTTGGCTGCCTTGAGGCTTCTCAACGAGCTCGAGAGGACTAGAGGTGTAGATTTGTGGATGTCTGTGTATCTGTGCGACCTAAGCAAGCTGTTTGTTCTGTCACGAGCGGTGTTTCTGATGAAACCCCGCACTTGCGAGGCTAAAGCAGCAACACATTGCATTGATGTGAAGTAGTGAGTGAACAAAGTTACTAAGATGCTGGTTTACCTAGATTTGAGAGCAAAGTCCACTTGATTATTTCCAGGGTCAGCTAAAGCTGTCACGGAGACTGCCACTGAGTCAAGAGGTTCACAAAGGACTCCCCTGCAATCCAAACTGCTTCTCATTTGGGCAGTTTACGTGCAGCTGCATCCTGGCTTTGTCGCAGCCTTGGTGAATGCTTTTAGTCTAACCAATTCTCTATGCACCATCCATCCTTTCTATCGTTTAGCTAAGATTTCAGGGTTTCCGTGCTCTTCTTGCCAGCTGACACACCAAGTATAAGATGCAGTCAGGATTCCTCAGCCTTGAGGAGTGACCTTGAGTGGTATCCCTGCTAAAGGGAAGATCCTGGTGGGCAGCCCAGGGGCACACAGGAGAGCTGAGTGAGACCTGATGTGTGCACTCTTTCTGGAATGAGATGGCTGAGTGGGAGGCTCAGCCCAGCTGTATTTCCATTGGCAAATGTTGGAACAGGCCTGAGGAGGTGAGCAAGATGGGTGTCTCTGAGCTGTGCTGGTGTTCTGTGTGTGCCCGGAGTGCACGTTAAGAGAGGTGGAGCCGTCATTTCCCAGGTGGGTGGTGTGAGTGGGAATGCATGGGATGTGAACATGGATGTAGTTTGGAGACAACAGTCGCAGGCCTTTGTACACATTCTAGAGGATGGCACGTTGCCCAGAAGGCACAGAGCCCTTTCGGAAGGAGCAAGAGATGTCTTGGGAAGGACCCTACTGCCCTCCATGCCTCCCCCAGACCATGTCAGTGAGCACATGGAGCTGAGGCCGGGCGGGGCTGCTTGCTGCTGTCAGGAGCTGAGCTGCGAGAAACCCGCAGTGAGAAGAGGGGCTGAGAGTGGTGGGTGACTCCGAGTG
Organism: Cinclus cinclus; assembly: GCF_963662255.1. Classification (NCBI taxonomy): domain Eukaryota; kingdom Metazoa; phylum Chordata; class Aves; order Passeriformes; family Cinclidae; genus Cinclus; species Cinclus cinclus. The sequence goes on along the minus strand of NC_085069.1, from coordinate 2,346,995 downwards.
GGAGCTGGAGGTGCCGATGGCGGTGTAAGTGTCGGTTCTGGACCCGGTTTCGGTATCGTTGTCGGGGCCAGTGTCGGTTCCGGTGTCGATTCCTCTTCTGGTGTCACTGTCCGTTGTGGGGGCGGTTTTTGGTATCGGTGTCGGTTCACTTTTCGGTTCCGGTGTCGGTGTCGGTTCCGGTGTCGGTTCCGATGTTGATGTCAGCGCCGTTTCCGGTGTCGGTGTCACTGTTTGTGCCAGTGTCGGTTCCGGTGTCGGTGTCGGTTCCGGTGTCACTGTTTGTGCCGGTGTCGGTGTCATTTTTGCGCCGGTGTCGGTTCCGGTGTCGGTTCCGGTGTCGGTGTCACTGTTTGTGCCCGTGTCGGTTCCGGTGTCGGTTCCGGTGTCGGTGTCACTGTTTGTGCCGGTGTCGGTTCCGGTGTCGGTTCCGGTGTCGGTGTCACTGTTTGTGCCGGTTTCGGTTCCGGTGTCGGTTCCGGTGTCGGTGTCGCCCCCCGAGCCCGGGCCCCGGCGGGCGGAGCGGCAGCGCCCCCTGCTGTCCGCGGGCGGAGCTGTGCCCCCGGCCCCGCCCGGCCCCGCCCGCGGCGGTTCGTGCCCGGCCGCAGCCCCGGCTCCTCTGCCCGTGGCCCCAGCGCGCAGTAATACACGGCCGCGTCCCCGCGCCGGGGCCGCCCGAGCCACAGCGCGCTCGAACGCCCGTCCTCCGACACCAAAAGCTTTCCTCCAATGCCCGGCACATCCTTGGAGCCTCTAGCAGTGAGTGCGAGGAATTCGGGACTTTGGCCCGGCAGCTGACGGTAGAAGTGGATGTAATCGCCGCTCACTTTGCTGGGGTGAGAGCAGCTGATATTGATGCTGATGCCCTCCGTGGTCTCCAGGAATGGGTCCTGCTGTACCTGGGCTCTGCCTGAAGCCACTGCCGGGAACAGAAAAAGGACAAACCTGAAATCCTAGATTGCCCTACAGCAGAGAAGAAAACACTCAAGAAGAGTCAGGACCGTACAGAGCCGGTGAAGAAAACAGTTCCTAGAGGATTTAAAGGCAGGCAGGGACTGAAGTGTGCATTAATCGTTCGCCGGCAGATGAATGCCTAAACGACAGGACAACTAAGGAAAGTCACTTCAGAAAGGGAGGATGTGGGAGAAAGCACAAAAAGACAGAAGTCTGAAGGCATAAGGACTGACACGGTGAGTTACAAAGAAGGAATGCTACTGAAGGGTTGAACAAATAATTGATTGCTGAGATCTCTGAAAGACTATGGCTCAGAGAAGAGGGAGGGATGAAGAGGAGAACAGTTTCGCGGGATGACGAGTCTAAAGAAGCCAGGCAGGACGGCAGCCTCCAGGGACGTGCGGGAGAAGCCCAGGCCCGGCCGCGGCCCCTCGGCCGCCCCCCTCGCACCGAGCAGCACCGCGGCCAGCGCCGCCAGCCCCGCGCCCCGACCCCGCCGCATCGCGCCGCTCCGCCGGCCGAGCATCGCTGTGCCCTCAGCCCCGGCTCTCTGCTGCGGCCGTGCCGCCTCCTCTCCGACGCCGCCAGCTCCGCCCCGGCCGGCCTCAGCCCCCGCCTCTGCCGGCACCGGCACAACGAGCGCCACCAGGACGTTTGGCACGGCCAGCGACAGGAGACGGCTGTGTCGCATCCCGCACACCACCCACACTGCATCCCGAGCACATCCATCCACTCCGCCACTGGCAGCACACGGCTGCAGCATTGCCGAGCCTGTCTCCACGGCCGCAAGGCAAAGCTCCTCCTTTTGCCCTCTGCAGCGCTGCTGCGAGCGGCTCTGTCCCGCCTGGGGCCCAGGCCACGGGAGCTGCCAGCCCTGCTGAGCCCCCGCCCGTGTTGTTGGTCCTCACTTCAAGTGAGCATCCAAGCCGGACCGAAACAGCCCTTGCTGGGGCTGACATCTGCATCAGCGGAGCGGGAGCTTTGCAATAGCACGAAAGGGAGGCCTCGGGACACAGGGGCTGCATTTCAGCACCTCTTCCCTGCACACATCTGCAGCGAGCAGCTGCCGTCAGCGCTCAGCTGCACTCGGGCTCCTTCTGAGCCTGGCAAGCTGCTGCTCTGTGCTGTGCAGGGCCAGAGCAGTGCTCGGTGTCCCTGGCATCGGCAGGGAATTCCCTCCTGATGAGGGACACACACGGACTGACACAGGCTCGTGCACAGCAGTGTGGAGCCATCCACCAATTTGTGCTTCACGTGTGTCCATGCAAACGGGGCTGCTGCAAGAGCACACAGGGCAGGAGCACAGAACCAGACATAGGCTCTGCTGAGAACATGGGGGGCCAAAATCAGCAGGGCTGGAGTGTGCAAGGACAAGGTGCCAGCCATGGACAGGGCATATTTTTCTTAAATTCGAGATTGAACGATGTGGAAATGAGTCAAAATAGATTACAATACTTTCCCAAGGGAAATGTCTGGATGGATGGTGGAAAAATTATGAGACCATTGTTCAAACATGGGATGCAACTTGTGGTGAACACTTGGGTGGAGGTGTGTCTCTTCCCCAGTCTCTGCCCCTCATGACACCTCCCCTCCCTCCCTCCCCTGGGTTGTTGCACAGCCGAGGAAGCTCCCTGCACCAGGGTGTCTCGCACAGCACAGAGGTACAGGGCACTGTCAGAGCCCTCCACTTCCTCCACCTTCAGGACACTGTATTTCCCCGTGGTGTTCAGGTGCGTGCTGATACGGCCGATGTGCCTGGGGCCAGTCCCTGCTTGATAGGAGAGCAGCTGGGGGGCTTGGCCTTTCCGCAGCTGGTACCAGAATAGTCCGCCAAAATTACTGCTCTGGTATTTGCAGGTGGTGTGGAATGTGTGTCCCTGTTTCACCATGACTTGTCCATCTTCCTGGGTGACCGTGATCTGCCCCATGGTGCCTGGAAGAAAGGCAATGTCAGCAGGTGCACAGGGAAGGACTACAGGCAGGAAAAGGAAATTGGGTGCAAATCCCTCGAGCAGTAAACCCTCTGTCATGCAGGGAAGTCCTGAGATGGGCGGACAAACAGGCGAGAATTACTTTGGTCAAGGCTTCAGAGCTGTCAGGATCCTGAGAAGAGCTGCTCAGTGGCCCTTCTCCTACTTGACTGCTCAGACGACCTGGGAACAACCTGAATTTTGTGTGCTCAAGCAGACTGAGGATCCCAATGAGGCACAGCAGAAAGTTTCATCCTGCTTCCCCCTCCCTGTCACCTCTGAGAGCTCCTCGATTCTTGAGTAGAATACAAAGCTGAGCTTGGAAAGAGGGAGCCCTGGTTGTGCTGCCAGCCCAGAGAACCCTGGAAGCCGTGGCAGAGCAGTATCAGCCTGGAGGCACAAAAGGACACCCTGTTAATGTCAGTGAAATGAGAACTGTGAGGTGCCTTGGGCAGGTTTGATAGGATCTGAGAATTTACATATAAATGGGAACAATGCAGGATAATAGAGACTGCTTAGACCTTCTGAGGTGTCAGCAGGAGGATGAGAAGAGAGAGGTAGAGAAAGATGGATTGAAGGCCAGAGAAACGATAGAGAAGTGGTCGGAGGTTTCACTCTCTTCCGTTCAAAATCCATGTGTTCCTTGAGGAAACACTCAGAAAACCGCAAAGAGGAAGAGATTTTTCTCAGCATTTTCACTCTAGTCACTGACATTTCCCAACACGTCCCTAAATGGGCTTTGGGGAGTTTCTTGGGGAAAGAAGAAGAAGAAGAATGAGAGGAGTGCCTTGGGGAGAAGGCAGGACTTACCCAGGAGTTGTGCCAGGAAGACGCTGAGGATGAGATGTGCGAGGTGCATGGCGAGAGCAAGCTGCGTGTTCGCTGAGTGAGGAAGAGTCGGAGAGGACGTGGCAGCCCCGAGATAAGAGAGCTGCCGGAATCGACTGTGGGCGGGAGCGAAGGAAGCAGCAGCGGGAGCGGGCAGAGCGATGGGCTGTCCTTGCCGTGCCTGAAATGCTCCTGCTGGCTTTCTCGCTCGTCCAGCAGCAGCCCCCGTGGCTCGCTCAGCCGCTGGCATTCGGAGCATTCCGTGCCTCTGGGGCCTCAGCCATGGCAAGGGGCTGTTCCCGCTCAGCTCGCACTGCAGTCCTCACCTCCCCGGCTGCAATCGCCAGCTCTGCTGCACACCCCGTGCTGGGCATTTGCGAGCTCAGGGGCTTCTTCCCCGCTGAGATTTCTCACCCGCCTGGGCTCATGGCAGTTTCCTCTGGGAACAGGGGACTCCCGTGTCTCTGCCCCTTCTCCCCCTGCCCTTCTTCAGCGGCCTGGGACAAATGCCTCTCTCCCAGGTCCCTCACTCCCAGCGTGGTTTTCTTCTTTCCTCATATCCACTAATGAGTGATCACATACAGGTTATTTTGGTTTCCTCTGAAACGGGTTGGTCGCACGAAACTATTTAGAACGATGTGAACAAATGATGCAGGCAATGATAATGGGTGTAATGGGAACATTCTCAGGCAGGTGTTGCCCTGCTCCATGGTTTAGAAGGAGGTATCGAGAGAAGTGGAGGGTCCTGAGATGGTCAAAGATTTTCCTGTTCAACGGGCAGGATCAAGCTTTCCCTGCTAAGTCCTTTTTCTAAGGTTGTGTCTTCTTAAGGCATCACAGCAGAGATAAAACGATCAGACATGTACAGGGAGATGAGCGTTCTGCATTTGTGCTGAGTCAAGAAACCTGCAGCCATCCTTGCTGACCCCAGGGCCACAGCACTGCCGATTGTGCTTTCCTGGGTCTTCCTTGTCGTCTCTCATCATCCCAACCCTTTGGCTGGTTTGGCTGCACCTGGCTGCATCTCTGTGTCTGCATTCACAGCGTCTTCAGCACATCTGACTCCCTTCTCTCTCCATCCTCCAAGGAACGCTTTGAAGATTCAAATCTCTCACTTTCACGTCTCCTTTGAAGGCTCGGTCGTTCTTCTTATCCTCTCCTCACGTCTCAGATTATGGAGTCACATCATGGTTTCCCTTGCAAGGGATCACTTTTGGGGCAATTTGATCCAAGCCCCTGCTCAGAAAGCCTAATAGAGAGCACAACACCCAGGTCATGTTGAGAGGGTTTTTGGAGAACTCCAAGGCTGGAGGCACCACAACCCCACAGGCATTCCTTGGTGACTGCTCCCTAATCCCACAAGACCGCCTCAAACCTCCATTTTCCTCAAGCTCCTCATGTCAATTCCTGTCACTGACAAAGTTCAGCCTGAGGTAATTCACAGCAGGTTGCTAATGGCCCTTTAATTAGAAACTGGAGAGCTCTGGGCTCCCTCCTTCTCTCCCTTATCACCTACTGCTACATTGGTGTCATTGTGTGATTTGATCATCGCTTTCCCTTTTCCCTTTCTCTTGGGAAGGTAAATGGACGTGATGTGAGTCGTGGAGAACCAGACAGTCTGGCCTTTCCCATGGCCTGACTGCGGCCTCTGCTGAACTTGCTCCTTCCACTGAGTTCCTGAAGATGCGGAAAGGCTCCTGTCCCCTAAGGAAATGGGGTCTCTAGGGCAAGTCTCTGGAGTGAAACCTCATGTGTAACTCAGCCTTTAGAGTTTCTCCCTCTAGCACTTGCAGCATTGCTCAATTGTGACATTTGTTCTTCTGGATGTTTGACAGGTTGCTATCGTGCAGGAAAGGGGACCAAGCAGTTTAAGGTGAAAGGTAGGTGTGACGGACCTTTCTGATCCTTTGAAACGCTCGTCAGTTCTAGGAGATTTATTGTATTCCCTCGCAGATATTGTGTAATTTCTGTGGTTCCAGGCGCGGCTCGGTGCCGGTGCCGCGCAGCAGCGTCAGCCGGGAGAGGAGCGGCCCCTGCCGGCCCCGCCCGGCCCCGCCCGCGGCGGTTCGTGCCCGGCCGCAGCCCCGGCTCCTCTGCCCGTGGCCCCAGCGCGCAGTAATACACGGCCGCGTCCCCGCGCCGGGGCCGCCCGAGCCACAGCGCGCTCCAGCTCCGGTCTGCCGACACCCACAGCTTTCCTCTGATGTCCGGCACATCCTTGGAGCCTCTAGCAATGAGTGCGAGGAATTCGAGTCCTCGGCCGGGCAGCTGACGGTACCAGTAGATCGATTCGCTAGTCTGGATTTTGGGATGTGAGCAGGTGATGTTGATTCCGGTGCCCTCGGTGGTCTCTAGTGACGGCTCCTGCTGTACCTGAGCTCTGGACACGGCCACTGTAGGGGGGGAAAAAAAAACACTCATTCTTTTTAGTAGAAAATAACATGCAGGGGCAAATGGGATAGGAAGAACTACCAGAGCTCACCGGGATTATGGTGTGATAATAAAGTATGGAGTGATTATTTCAATGAGAATAATTCTGCGAGGACAACAATGTATAAGGGGTGTTTTGAAGAGAATCAGAACGAAATAAGAAAAATAGACTGACTGAGGTAGACGGACAGACGGATGGATGGATGAATGGATATAGACGTGAAATAAAGATCGCGCATTTGGAAGCAATGACTTCACGGAGGGAACAAAGCATGAGGGTACAGAAACGGACAGAGGTTAAAAAAGAACCGAAAAGGAACAGGAGGGTAAGAGATGAATGTCGGGCTGGGCCGATCTCACATATCCCGCTGCCCCGGACCCCTCGGCCGCCCCCCTCGCACCGAGCAGCACCGCGGCCAGCGCCGCCAGCCCCGCGCCCCGACCCCGCCGCATCGCGCCGCTCCGCCGGCCGAGCATCGCTGTGCCCTCAGCCCCGGCTCTCTGCTGCGGCCCTGCCGCCTCCTCTCCTCCTCTCGCACGTGTCCACTCCTCTTCTGGTCTCTCCGCCGCCCCCCGCTCCGCCCCGGGGCAGAGCCCTGAGCCGCCGCTGCTCGGCGAGTCCGGGCAGGGCTCGCAGCGGAGACGAGCGCGGTGGGAGTGCGGCTGCGGTCCAGTCTCTGAAAGTCGGAAGCGGCGGGTCGGGATGGATGGCAGGGGTTGGGCTGGTGTCATGAAGCTCAAGATTGACAGTTCCTTGTGTTTCTTTCACTCCCATCATCTTTTTCCTGACATCCCCCCTTGGCTGTCATGTGGGGACTCCTGAATTGTCCTTCAGGGCACTGAAAAGAAATCCACTCTCACAGGATACAGGAGGTGGGCATAAAACCTCAGCCTTACTCCGTGTCTGCGAAACAAATCTGATGCAGCAGAGGGGGGAGCAGCTGTGCACAGGCTGGAGAGTCCTGTCTGTCTGTCTGTGTATCCGTACGTCTCTGTGTCTGTCTTTGTGCGAGCACTCAGTGGCATGATGAAACACTGCAAACGTTTTAAAGAGATGAAGCTAAAACCCCAGCTTGACTCATACCATCGTTGTTGGGGCCGGCAATTGGCAGTAGCAGAACATGATGTTTAGAGCAGCTGGAAAAGGAGGGCCCAGGAAGCAGGGAGTGCATTTCAGCGCCTCTTCCCTGGACAAATCTCCTGCAGGCTGCTACATCGTTGGTCAGCTGCACTCGGGCTCCTTCTGAGTCTGGGAAAATGCTGCTCGGTGATGCTCAGGGCAGAGCAGCAGAGAGCGTGTCCAGTGCAATCAACGCATTTCACTTGTTCATTAACACAATAGGACACACACACACAGGCACACGCACACACACGGACACACGCTCCTGCACACCGGGGTGGATTCATGCACGAATCTGTGCTCCCACATGGATTCCTGTGGACCCTGCCTGGAAACAAGCACACACAAATCAGGAGCACAGGCAAGGACACAAGCAGCCATGGATGCTGCTGAGGAAACCTGGGACCAAGAGCAGCAGGGCTGGAGCCTTGTGGGGAAGGACAAGGAGTCAGGCCAGCCCATGACATAGTTTGTGTACTCGCAGGCTGAACGGAGAGTAAGATGTCCAATGAGGCCTGAACACTTTCCTGAAGGCAGTTTTAACAGGGCAGGATCAAAACCAGCAGCCCAATGCTGACCCATCAGGAGGCAAAAACCGGTCAGCATCAGGGTGAGCAGAGGAGGGAAGAAGGGAGCGTGTATGTGTGTGAATAGAGACGTCTTGGGATGTGCTTCATGCGTGCACATGTCTGGACAGGAATGTTCACGTAGATGGGCGTGCAAAGACTTGGGTGCGGGAGCAGGAATAGGAGTGAGTGTGTGTGTTTGCACATCGGTGGGGACATGCCAGAAGGAGAAGTGTCAGTGCTTGGGTGTGCTTTGGAGATGTGTGTGCACCCACACCTCTTCATAAATGCGGAGCTATGAGTTACTCTTGGGGTGTGTGCAAGCTCCAGAGTGTCTTTGTGATACTGTGAACTCGTGTGTGTGCAGTAGGAGTTCTTTAATTACTTCTTCTTCTACACTTTGTGCTCATTTATTCCCAGGAAGGCTTCAGGGAGGCTCAGCGATGGGATGGAACTGAGGAGAAGCGACTCCATTTCAAATGAGGGCAAATAGGCACGGGGAGTGAGAGCCCTTTCCCTGTTATTTGATCAGGTCCCCTTCCTCACCGAGCAAGGAGCCGAAATCTCCGGAGCGTTTCTTTGGCCGCCAATACGCTGAGAACTACCTTGCCAGATTGCCGTGACCGCAGATGAGATGTTCCTGTCCAGCAGAATCGTTTTGTACTCCTTGCAGGGCAGCATCCCCGTGCTCGGAGGGGGCTGTCGTGGAAGGCCAAGCCGTGTGCCGGGGCCGTGGTGTCTCCGGGCCGGGGTCCCGCGGGTTCAAGACGCGGCTCGGTGCCGGTGCCGCGCAGCAGCGTCAGCCGGGAGAGGAGCGGCCCCTGCCGGCCCCGCCCGGCCCCGCCCGCGGCGGTTCGTGCCCGGCCGCAGCCCCGGCTCCTCTGCCCGTGGCCCCAGCGCGCAGTAATACACGGCCGCGTCCCCGCGCCGGGGCCGCCCGAGCCACAGCGCGCTCCAGCTCCGGTCTGCCGACACCCACAGCTTTCCTCCGATGTCCGGCAGCTCTTTGGAATTTTTCAAAATGACTGCAAGCGGTTGGGGTCCTCGGCCGGGCAGCTGACGGTACCAGTGGATATAATCATTGATCTGGATTTTGGGATGCGAGCAGTTGATGTTGATTCCGGTACCCTCGGTGGTCTCCAGGAATGGGTCCTGCTGTACCTGAGCTCTGGCCACAGCTACTGTGTGGAAGAAAAGAAAAATCCCTTTTCTTTAGAAAAGAATGACACGCAGGACTTGATGGGAGAGGAAGACAGGTCAGAGCGAACCGGGGTATGTTCTGATAAGAAAGTTGGGAGGGATTGTCTCACTGAGCATGTTTGTGTGAGGGCAAGAATCTGTGAGCGTGTTTTGAGGAAAAATCAGAACGAAATGAGAAAATACACTGGCAGAGGGGAGCGGATGGATGGATGGAGGGAGCGATGGATGGAGGGAGGGAGGGATGCATAAAGAAGTGATGTAAGGAACACACAGTTGGAAGGAATGACTTCAAGTAGGGAAGAACGTATGAAGGTACAGAACGGGACAAAGGGTAGATAGGAACTGAAAGAGAACACGAGGGTAAGAGATTAATGTCGGGCTGGGCCGATCTCACATATCCCGCTGCCCCGGAACCCCCCGGCTGCCCCCCCTCGTACCGAGCAGCACCGCGGCCAGCGCCGCCAGCCCCGCGCCCCGACCCCGCCGCATCGCGCCGCTCCGCCGGCCGAGCATCGCTGTGCCCTCAGCCCCGGCTCTCTGCTGCGGCCGTGCCGCCTCCTCTCCGACGCCGCCAGCTCCGCCCCGGCCGGCCTCAGCCCCCGCCTCTGCCGGCACCGGCACAACGAGCGCCACCAGGACTTTTGGCACGGCCAGCGACAGGAGACGGCTGTGTCGCATCCCGCACACCACCCACACTGCATCCCGAGCACATCCTTGCTGCACACATCTCTCGCGGCCAGGTGCTGTCAGCGCTCAGCTGCACTCGCGCTCCTTCTGAACCTGGGAATCTGCTGCTCTGTGCTGTGCAGGGCCAGAGCAGTGCTCGGTGTCCCTGGCATGGTCAGGGAATTCCTTTCCCATGACGGAACACACATGGACGCACTAAGATACAGAAAGGCATGCGCACATCAGTGTGGAGTCTTTCAGAAATTTGTGCTTCTCACGTGTCGCTGCAAACTCGGCTGCTCCAAGAGCTTGCCAGGCAGGAACACCGTAAGCAGTAATATCAGCACGTGGCTTTGCTAAGGGCACACACGGTGCCAGAAGCAGCAGGGCAGCAGAATTATTTGGAAGGCTGAGCTCCCAGTCAAGTAGTGGACAAAATTTTTGTTGTGCACAGAATGGAGCTGAATCAAAATAGACCAGCACAATTTCCTGAGGGCAATAACAGCAGGATAGGCACACCCACGGGGAGAAAACCAGAACTGAACATCGGCATGCGCTGGGGGCAGAAGGCCACACAAAACTGAGAGGTGGCATCCAGCACAATAGACTATGAGGCTATGAGACTATGAGACATTGGGGATGGCTGGAGCTTCTTCCTGGCAATGATAAAATCAGAGGCACCCTGGCTGACACATCACTTTCTCTTGTGGATCCATCCAGCACTGCAGCTGAGGCTTCTGCCTTCAGTGCTGCGTTCCTGCCCAATATATCCTGGTGCCTTTCATAGCAATGTTAGCAGAAGAATCCTTCTGTTTGGAATGGGCATGGCCCAAACCTGGAAATGAAATGCAGCAGTGCAGGAGATGAAAGCACAGCCCCCAGCATTAGGTGTTTGCACGCACATGAGCTTGTGGGGAAATTGTTCCCTCTGCAAAGATGTCCTCTAGGCCTGTGGAAATGAAGGGCAGGTAAAAAATGCAGCTCAAATCCCTGGGATGTTCCCAATTTTTCTTGAGTATTTCTATGGCTACTACATGGATGGAAATACCTAGAAAAATCGAGCTAGAATTAAACCAGAATCATTTATAGAGAGACTATACATGCCAAAGTGTAATCAAGACCTCCCACTGACTCCCAACATTGAGAGTGGAACCCCTTGATTTCTGCATACCTGCGGGAGCTTTGGTGCATTGAACCTTAGTCTCAGACTGAGACAACCGTTTATGTCTGAAGGAATCAACTGCATGGATTTCATGAGTATTGATCTGTCATGAAATCTTGTGATGAACTGTTGCTGATAAGGAGTCTCTCCATATTGGGAAAGAAAACGTCTCTCAGCTCCAGGTATGAAATTTCAAACCCAGAGAGTTGTGTGCGAGTCAGCACTGGCAGACAGACAGAACAATCACCCAGACACAGCTGGAATGAAAAACGTGTTTCCCTTCCCTCCCGTAGCACGGGATCCCTGAAGGCACCTGTGTGCAGAATTGCACAACAGAGATGCAGGCACAGTGAAACTCGGTGCACGCTAAAGGATCCCCATCGGCTCTTCACACCTCTTTCCCAAGGGCTCTTTCCAGCTGCCAGGACACTTGATGAACGACAATCCTCCTCACCACTGCCTCACTCTTCACCTATTGCTCCCAACGCCATGGCCACAATGCTCAGGCACAGACACATAGCAGGGAAGGGCTTTAGTGTGGGCGAGTGGGCTCAGGATGGGCATCTCCCACTCTCAGCAAACTCCAATCGGTCTTTTCCCTGCCACACGGAAACCTTGGAAACACGAGTTGCACAAGCTGACTCTGCCAAGCCCAGCAGCAGCGCTGTGGCCATGGACAGTGCAAGCAGCCTCTCTTTGGCTGCCTTGAGGCTTCTCAACGAGCTCGAGAGGACTAGAGGTGTAGATTTGTGGATGTCTGTGTATCTGTGCGACCTAAGCAAGCTGTTTGTTCTGTCACGAGCGGTGTTTCTGATGAAACCCCGCACTTGCGAGGCTAAAGCAGCAACACATTGCATTGATGTGAAGTAGTGAGTGAACAAAGTTACTAAGATGCTGGTTTACCTAGATTTGAGAGCAAAGTCCACTTGATTATTTCCAGGGTCAGCTAAAGCTGTCACGGAGACTGCCACTGAGTCAAGAGGTTCACAAAGGACTCCCCTGCAATCCAAACTGCTTCTCATTTGGGCAGTTTACGTGCAGCTGCATCCTGGCTTTGTCGCAGCCTTGGTGAATGCTTTTAGTCTAACCAATTCTCTATGCACCATCCATCCTTTCTATCGTTTAGCTAAGATTTCAGGGTTTCCGTGCTCTTCTTGCCAGCTGACACACCAAGTATAAGATGCAGTCAGGATTCCTCAGCCTTGAGGAGTGACCTTGAGTGGTATCCCTGCTAAAGGGAAGATCCTGGTGGGCAGCCCAGGGGCACACAGGAGAGCTGAGTGAGACCTGATGTGTGCACTCTTTCTGGAATGAGATGGCTGAGTGGGAGGCTCAGCCCAGCTGTATTTCCATTGGCAAATGTTGGAACAGGCCTGAGGAGGTGAGCAAGATGGGTGTCTCTGAGCTGTGCTGGTGTTCTGTGTGTGCCCGGAGTGCACGTTAAGAGAGGTGGAGCCGTCATTTCCCAGGTGGGTGGTGTGAGTGGGAATGCATGGGATGTGAACATGGATGTAGTTTGGAGACAACAGTCGCAGGCCTTTGTACACATTCTAGAGGATGGCACGTTGCCCAGAAGGCACAGAGCCCTTTCGGAAGGAGCAAGAGATGTCTTGGGAAGGACCCTACTGCCCTCCATGCCTCCCCCAGACCATGTCAGTGAGCACATGGAGCTGAGGCCGGGCGGGGCTGCTTGCTGCTGTCAGGAGCTGAGCTGCGAGAAACCCGCAGTGAGAAGAGGGGCTGAGAGTGGTGGGTGACTCCGAGTGGGAGCTGGAGGTGCCGATGGCGGTGTAAGTGTCGGTTCTGGACCCGGTTTCGGTATCGTTGTCGGGGCCAGTGTCGGTTCCGGTGTCGATTCCTCTTCTGGTGTCACTGTCCGTTGTGGGGGCGGTTTTTGGTATCGGTGTCGGTTCACTTTTCGGTTCCGGTGTCGGTGTCGGTTCCGGTGTCGGTTCCGATGTTGATGTCAGCGCCGTTTCCGGTGTCGGTGTCACTGTTTGTGCCAGTGTCGGTTCCGGTGTCGGTGTCGGTTCCGGTGTCACTGTTTGTGCCGGTGTCGGTGTCATTTTTGCGCCGGTGTCGGTTCCGGTGTCGGTTCCGGTGTCGGTGTCACTGTTTGTGCCCGTGTCGGTTCCGGTGTCGGTTCCGGTGTCGGTGTCACTGTTTGTGCCGGTGTCGGTTCCGGTGTCGGTTCCGGTGTCGGTGTCACTGTTTGTGCCGGTTTCGGTTCCGGTGTCGGTTCCGGTGTCGGTGTCGCCCCCCGAGCCCGGGCCCCGGCGGGCGGAGCGGCAGCGCCCCCTGCTGTCCGCGGGCGGAGCTGTGCCCCCGGCCCCGCCCGGCCCCGCCCGCGGCGGTTCGTGCCCGGCCGCAGCCCCGGCTCCTCTGCCCGTGGCCCCAGCGCGCAGTAATACACGGCCGCGTCCCCGCGCCGGGGCCGCCCGAGCCACAGCGCGCTCGAACGCCCGTCCTCCGACACCAAAAGCTTTCCTCCAATGCCCGGCACATCCTTGGAGCCTCTAGCAGTGAGTGCGAGGAATTCGGGACTTTGGCCCGGCAGCTGACGGTAGAAGTGGATGTAATCGCCGCTCACTTTGCTGGGGTGAGAGCAGCTGATATTGATGCTGATGCCCTCCGTGGTCTCCAGGAATGGGTCCTGCTGTACCTGGGCTCTGCCTGAAGCCACTGCCGGGAACAGAAAAAGGACAAACCTGAAATCCTAGATTGCCCTACAGCAGAGAAGAAAACACTCAAGAAGAGTCAGGACCGTACAGAGCCGGTGAAGAAAACAGTTCCTAGAGGATTTAAAGGCAGGCAGGGACTGAAGTGTGCATTAATCGTTCGCCGGCAGATGAATGCCTAAACGACAGGACAACTAAGGAAAGTCACTTCAGAAAGGGAGGATGTGGGAGAAAGCACAAAAAGACAGAAGTCTGAAGGCATAAGGACTGACACGGTGAGTTACAAAGAAGGAATGCTACTGAAGGGTTGAACAAATAATTGATTGCTGAGATCTCTGAAAGACTATGGCTCAGAGAAGAGGGAGGGATGAAGAGGAGAACAGTTTCGCGGGATGACGAGTCTAAAGAAGCCAGGCAGGACGGCAGCCTCCAGGGACGTGCGGGAGAAGCCCAGGCCCGGCCGCGGCCCCTCGGCCGCCCCCCTCGCACCGAGCAGCACCGCGGCCAGCGCCGCCAGCCCCGCGCCCCGACCCCGCCGCATCGCGCCGCTCCGCCGGCCGAGCATCGCTGTGCCCTCAGCCCCGGCTCTCTGCTGCGGCCGTGCCGCCTCCTCTCCGACGCCGCCAGCTCCGCCCCGGCCGGCCTCAGCCCCCGCCTCTGCCGGCACCGGCACAACGAGCGCCACCAGGACGTTTGGCACGGCCAGCGACAGGAGACGGCTGTGTCGCATCCCGCACACCACCCACACTGCATCCCGAGCACATCCATCCACTCCGCCACTGGCAGCACACGGCTGCAGCATTGCCGAGCCTGTCTCCACGGCCGCAAGGCAAAGCTCCTCCTTTTGCCCTCTGCAGCGCTGCTGCGAGCGGCTCTGTCCCGCCTGGGGCCCAGGCCACGGGAGCTGCCAGCCCTGCTGAGCCCCCGCCCGTGTTGTTGGTCCTCACTTCAAGTGAGCATCCAAGCCGGACCGAAACAGCCCTTGCTGGGGCTGACATCTGCATCAGCGGAGCGGGAGCTTTGCAATAGCACGAAAGGGAGGCCTCGGGACACAGGGGCTGCATTTCAGCACCTCTTCCCTGCACACATCTGCAGCGAGCAGCTGCCGTCAGCGCTCAGCTGCACTCGGGCTCCTTCTGAGCCTGGCAAGCTGCTGCTCTGTGCTGTGCAGGGCCAGAGCAGTGCTCGGTGTCCCTGGCATCGGCAGGGAATTCCCTCCTGATGAGGGACACACACGGACTGACACAGGCTCGTGCACAGCAGTGTGGAGCCATCCACCAATTTGTGCTTCACGTGTGTCCATGCAAACGGGGCTGCTGCAAGAGCACACAGGGCAGGAGCACAGAACCAGACATAGGCTCTGCTGAGAACATGGGGGGCCAAAATCAGCAGGGCTGGAGTGTGCAAGGACAAGGTGCCAGCCATGGACAGGGCATATTTTTCTTAAATTCGAGATTGAACGATGTGGAAATGAGTCAAAATAGATTACAATACTTTCCCAAGGGAAATGTCTGGATGGATGGTGGAAAAATTATGAGACCATTGTTCAAACATGGGATGCAACTTGTGGTGAACACTTGGGTGGAGGTGTGTCTCTTCCCCAGTCTCTGCCCCTCATGACACCTCCCCTCCCTCCCTCCCCTGGGTTGTTGCACAGCCGAGGAAGCTCCCTGCACCAGGGTGTCTCGCACAGCACAGAGGTACAGGGCACTGTCAGAGCCCTCCACTTCCTCCACCTTCAGGACACTGTATTTCCCCGTGGTGTTCAGGTGCGTGCTGATACGGCCGATGTGCCTGGGGCCAGTCCCTGCTTGATAGGAGAGCAGCTGGGGGGCTTGGCCTTTCCGCAGCTGGTACCAGAGCAAGGCATTAAAACCACTGCTCTGGTATTTGCAGGTGGTGTGGAATGTGTGACCATGCTTCACCATGACTTGTCCATCTTCCTGGGTGACGGCGATCTGCCCCTTGGTGCCTGGAAGAAAAGTTAATGTCAGCAGGTGCACAAGAAAGGACTACAGGCAGGAAAAGCAAACTAGGTGCAAAAGCCTGCTGGAGAAAACCCTCTACTCTGTAAGGGAATTCCTGAGATGGGCAGACAGACAAGAGACAATGATTTTGGGTAAGGTTTCAAATCTCTCAGGATCCTGAGAAGAGCTGCGCAGTGTCCCTGCTCCTACTTGACTGCTCAGACGACCTGGGAACAACCCGCATTTTGTGTGCTCAAGCAGATTGAGGAGCCCACTGAGGCACAGCAGAAACGTTCATTCTGCTTCCTCCTCCCTGTCACCTCTGACGGGTGCTCCAGCCCTGAGTAGAACACAAAGCTGAGCTTGGAAAGAGGGAGCCCTGGTTGTGCTGCCAGCCCAGAGAACCCTGGAAGCCGTGGCAGAGCTGTGTCCGCCTGGAGGCAAACGTGATACCCTGTTAATGTCAGTGAAATGAGAACCTCGGGGTGCCTAGGGCACGTTTGATAGGATCTGGGAATTTACATATATGTACCATCAGTGCAGGATAGTAGAGACTGCTGAGATTTTATAAGGTGACGGTGGGGGAGAAGAGAGGGGCAGAGGAAGAGGGATTGAAGGGGAGAGAAAAGACAGAGAAGAAGTCATGGGGTTCACTCTCTTCCTTTTAAAAATCCAAGAGCTTCTTGAGTGTACAGTCGAAACACCACAAAGAGGAACTATATTTTCTCAGTGTTTTTGCACTCCAACCACAAACATTCCCAACACGTCCCTAAATGGGCTTTTGGGATTTTCTTGGGGAAAGAAGAAGAATGAGAGGAGTGCCTTGGGGAGAAGGCAGGACTTACCCAGGAGCTGTGCCAGGAAGACGCTGAGGATGAGATGTGCGAGGTGCATGGCGAGAGCAAGCTGCGTGTTCGCTGAGTGAGGAAGAGTCGGAGAGGACGTGGCAGCCCCGAGATAAGAGAGCTGCCGGAATCGACTGTGGGCGGGAGCGAAGGAAGCAGCAGCGGGAGCGGGCAGAGCGATGGGCTGTCCTTGCCGTGCCT
This sequence comes from Cinclus cinclus, assembly GCF_963662255.1. Taxonomy (NCBI): domain Eukaryota; kingdom Metazoa; phylum Chordata; class Aves; order Passeriformes; family Cinclidae; genus Cinclus; species Cinclus cinclus. The sequence goes on along the minus strand of NC_085069.1, from coordinate 2,330,411 downwards.
GAAATGCTCCTGCTGGCTTTCTCGCTCGTCCAGCAGCAGCCCCCGTGGCTCGCTCAGCCGCTGGCATTCGGAGCATTCCGTGCCTCTGGGGCCTCAGCCATGGCAAGGGGCTGTTCCCGCTCAGCTCGCACTGCAGTCCTCACCTCCCCGGCTGCAATCGCCAGCTCTGCTGCACACCCCGTGCTGGGCATTTGCGAGCTCAGGGGCTTCTTCCCCGCTGAGATTTCTCACCCGCCTGGGCTCATGGCAGTTTCCTCTGGGAGCAGGGGACACCCGTGTCTCTGCCCCTTCTCCCCTGCCCTTCTTCATCGGCCTGGGACAAATGCCTCTCTCCCAGGTCCCTCACTCCCACCCTCTTTTATTCCCCATATCCAATCCAGAGTGATCCCATATTGGTCATTTTGTTTTCCTCTGAAAAGGGCTGGTCACACGAAACTCTTTGGAACGATGTGAACAATGATGCAGGCAATGATAATGGGTGTAATGGGAACATTCTCATGCAGGTGTTGCCCTGCTCCATGGTTTAGAAGGAGGTGTCGAGAGAAGTGGAGGGTCCTGAGGAGGTCAAAGATTTTCCTGTTCAACGGGCAGGATCAAGCTTTCCCTGCTAAGTCCTTTTTCTAAGGTTGTGCCTTCTTAAGGCATCACAGCAGAGATAAAACGATCAGACATGTTCAGGGAGATGAGCGTTCTGCATTTGTGCTGAGTCAAGAAACCTGCAGCCATCCTTGCTGACCCCAGGGCCACAGCACTGCCGATTGTGCTTTCCTGGGTCTTCCTTGTCGTCTCTCATCATCCCAACCCTTTGGCTGGTTTGGCTGCACCTGGCTGCATCTCTGTGTCTGCATTCACAGCGTCTTCAGCACATCTGACTCCCTTCTCTCTCCATCCTCCAAGGAACGCTTTGAAGATTCAAATCTCTCACTTTCACGTCTCCTTTGAAGGCTCGGTCGTTCTTCTTATCCTCTCCTCACGTCTCAGATTATGGAGTCACATCATGGTTTCCCTTGCAAGGGATCACTTCTGGGGCAATTTGATCCAAGCCCCTGCTCAGAAAGCCTAATAGAGAGCACAACACCCAGGTCATGTTGAGAGGGTTTTTGGAGAACTCCAAGGCTGGAGGCACCACAACCCCACAGGCATTCCTTGGTGAGATCTCCCTAATCCCACAAGACCGCCTCAAACCTCCATTTTCCTCAAGCTCCTCATGTCAATTCCTGTCACTGACAAAGTTCAGCCTGAGGCAATTCACAGCAGGTTGCTAATGGCCCTTTAATTAGAAACTGGAGAGCTCTGGGCTCCCTCCTTCTCTCCCTTATCACCTACTGCTACATTGGTGTCATTGTGTGATTTGATCATCGCTTTCCCTTTTCCCTTTCTCTTGGGAAGGTAAATGGACGTGATGTGAGTCGTGGAGAACCAGACAGTCTGGCCTTTCCCATGGCCTGACTGCGGCCTCTGCTGAACTTGCTCCTTCCACTGAGTTCCTGAAGATGCGGAAAGGCTCCTGTCCCCTAAGGAAATGGGGTCTCTAGGGCAAGTCTCTGGAGTGAAACCTCATGTGTAACTCAGCCTTTAGAGTTTCTCCCTCTAGCACTTGCAGCATTGCTCAATTGTGGCATTTGTTCTTCTGGATGTTTGACAGGTTGCTATCGTGCAGGAAAGGGGACCAAGCAGTTTAAGGTGGAAGGTAGGTGTGACGGACCTTTCTGATCCTTTGAAACGCTCGTCAGTTCTAGGAGATTTATTGTATTCCCTCGCAGATATTGTGTAATTTCTGTGGTTCCAGGGACGGCTCGGTGCCGGTGCCGCGCAGCAGCGTCAGCCGGGAGAGGAGCGGCCCCTGCCGGCCCCGCCCGGCCCCGCCCGCGGCGGTTCGTGCCCGGCCGCAGCCCCGGCTCCTCTGCCCGTGGCCCCAGCGCGCAGTAATACACGGCCGCGTCCCCGCGCCGGGGCCGCCCGAGCCACAGCGCGCTCCAGCTCCGGTCTGCCGACACCCACAGCTTTCCTCCGATGTCCGGCAAATCCTTGGAGCCTCTAGCAGTGAGCGCGAGGAACTTGGGTCCTCGGCCGGGCAGCTGACGGTACCAGTAGATATAATCGTTGGTCTGGATTTTGGGATGTGAGCAGGTGATGTTGATTCCGGTGCCCTCGGTGGTCTCTAGTGACGGCTCCTGCTGTACCTGAGCTCTGGACACGGCCACTGTAGGGGGGGAAAAAAACAATCATTCTTTTTAGTAGAAAATAACATGCAGGGGCAAATGGGGTAGGAAGAACTACCAGAGCTCACCGGGATTATGGTGTGATAATAAAGTATGGAGTGATTATTTCACTGAGAATAATTCTGCGAGGACAACAATGTATAAGGGGTGTTTTGAAGAGAATCAGAACGAAATAAGAAAAATAGACTGACTGAGGTGGACGGACAGACGGATGGATGGATGAATGGATATAGACGTGAAATAAAGATCGCGCATTTGGAAGCAATGACTTCACGGAGGGAACAAAGCATGAGGGTACAGAAACGGACAGAGGTTAAAAAAGAACCGAAAAGGAACAGGAGGGTAAGAGATGAATGTCGGGCTGGGCCGATCTCACATATCCCGCTGCCCCGGACCCCCCGGCCGCCCCCCTCGCACCGAGCAGCACCGCGGCCAGCGCCGCCAGCCCCGCGCCCCGACCCCGCCGCATCGCGCCGCTCCGCCGGCCGAGCATCGCTGTGCCCTCAGCCCCGGCTCTCTGCTGCGGCCGTGCCGCCTCCTCTCGCACGTCTCCACTCCTCTTCTGGTCTCTCCGCCGCCCCCCGCTCCGCCCCGGGGCAGAGCCCTGAGCCGCCGCTGCTCGGCGAGTCCGGGCAGGGCTCGCAGCGGAGACGAGCGCGGTGGGAGTGCGGCTGCGGTCCAGTCTCTGAAAGTCGGAAGCGGCGGGTCGGGATGGATGGCAGGGGTTGGGCTGGTGTCATGAAGCTCAAGATTGACAGTTCCTTGTGTTTCTTTCACTCCCATCATCTGTTTCCTGACATCCCCCCTTGGCTGTCTTGTGGGGACTCCTGAATTGTCCTTCAGGGCACTGAAAAGAAATCCACTCTCACAGGATACAGGAGGTGGGCATAAAACCTCAGCCTTACTCCGTGTCTGCGAAACAAATCTGATGCAGCAGAGGGGGGAGCAGCTGTGCACAGGCTGGAGAGACCTGTCCGTCTGTCTGTGTATCCGTACGTCTGTGTGTCTGTCTTTGTGCGAGCACTCAGTGGCATGATGAAACACTGCAAACGTTTTAAAGAGATGAAGCTAAAACCCCAGCTTGACTCATACCATCGTTGTTGGGGCCGGCAATTGGCAGTAGCAGAACATGATGTTTAGAGCAGCTGGAAAAGGAGGGCCCAGGAAGCAGGGAGTGCATTTCAGCGCCTCTTCCCTGGACAAATCTCCTGCAGGCTGCTACATCGTTGGTCAGCTGCACTCGGGCTCCTTCTGAGTCTGGGAAAATGCTGCTCGGTGATGCTCAGGACAGAGCAGCAGAGAGCGTGTCCAGTGCAATCAACGCATTTCACTTGTTCATTAACACAATAGGACACACACACACAGGCACACGCACACACACGGACACACGCTCCTGCACACCGGGGTGGATTCATGCACGAATCTGTGCTCCCACATGGATTCCTGTGGACCCTGCCTGGAAACAAGCACACACAAATCAGGAGCACAGGCAAGGACACAAGCAGCCATGGATGCTGCTGAGGAAACCTGGGACCAAGAGCAGCAGGGCTGGAGCCTTGTGGGGAAGGACAAGGAGTCAGGCCAGCCCATGACATAGTCTGTGTACTCGCAGGCTGAACGGAGAGTAAGATGTCCAATGAGGCCTGAACACTTTCCTGAAGGCAGTTTTAACAGGGCAGGATCAAAACCAGCAGCCCAATGCTAACCCATCAGGAGGCGAAAACCGGTCAGCATCAGGGTGAGCAGAGGAGGGAAGATGGGAGCGTGTATGTGTGTGAATAGAGACGTCTTGGGATGTGCTTCATGCGTGCACATGTCTGGACAGGAATGTTCACGTAGATGGGCGTGCAAAGACTTGGGTGCGGGAGCAGGAATAGGAGTGAGTGTGTGTGTTTGCACATCGGTGGGGACATGCCAGAAGGAGAAGTGTCAGTGCTTGGGTGTGCTTTGGAGATGTGTGTGCACCCACACCTCTTCATAAATGCGGAGCTATGAGTTACTCTTGGGGTGTGTGCAAGCTCCAGAGTGTCTTTGTGATACTGTGAACTCGTGTGTGTGCAGTAGGAGTTCTTTAATTACTTCTTCTTCTACACTTTGTGCTCATTTATTCCCAGGAAGGCTTCAGGGAGGCTCAGCGATGGGATGGAACTGAGGAGATGAGGGCAAATAGGCACGGGGAGTGAGAGCCCTTTCCCTGTTATTTGATCAGGTCCCCTTCCTCACCGAGCAAGGAGCCGAAATCTCCGGAGCGTTTCTTTGGCCGCCAATACGCTGAGAACTACCTTGCCAGATTGCCGTGACCGCAGATGAGATGTTCCTGTCCAGCAGAATCGTTTTGTACTCCTTGCAGGGCAGCATCCCCGTGCTCGGAGGGGGCTGTCGTGGAAGGCCAAGCCGTGTGCCGGGGCCGTGGTGTCTCCGGGCCGGGGTCCCGCGGGTTCAAGACGCGGCTCGGTGCCGGTGCCGCGCAGCAGCGTCAGCCGGGAGAGGAGCGGCCCCTGCCGGCCCCGCCCGGCCCCGCCCGCGGCGGTTCGTGCCCGGCCGCAGCCCCGGCTCCTCTGCCCGTGGCCCCAGCGCGCAGTAATACACGGCCGCGTCCCCGCGCCGGGGCCGCCCGAGCCACAGCGCGCTCCAGCTCCGGTCTGCCGACACCCACAGCTTTCCTCCGATGTCCGGCAGCTCTTTGGAATTTTTCAAAATGACTGCAAGCGGTTGGGGTCCTCGGCCGGGCAGCTGACGGTACCAGTGGATGTATTCGATGGTCTGGATTTTGGGATGTGAGCAGTTGATGTTGATTTCGGTACCCTCGTTGGTCTCCAGGAATGGGTCCTGCTGTACCTGAGCTCTGGCCACAGCCACTGTGTGGAAGAAAAGAAAAATCCCTTTTCTTTAGAAAAGAATGACATGCAGGACGCGATGGGAGAGGAAGACAGGTCAGAGCGAACCGGGGTATGTTCTGATAAGAAAGTTGGGAGGGATTGTCTCACTGAGCATGTTTTTGTGAGGGCAAGAATCTGTGAGCGTGTTTTGAGGAAAAATCAGAACGAAATGAGAAAATACACTGGCAGAGGGGAGCGGACGGATGGATGGAGGGAGCGATGGATGGAGGGAGGGAGGGATGTATAAAGAAGTGATGTAAGGAACACACAGTTGGAAGGAATGACTTCAAGTAGGGAAGAACGTATGAAGGTACAGAACGGGACAAAGGGTAGATAGGAACTGAAAGAGAACACGAGGGTAAGAGATGAATGTCGGGCTGGGCCGATCTCACATATCCCGCTGCCCCGGACCCCCCGGCCGCCCCCCTCGCACCGAGCAGCACCGCGGCCAGCGCCGCCAGCCCCGCGCCCCGACCCCGCCGCATCGCGCCGCTCCGCCGGCCGAGCATCGCTGTGCCCTCAGCCCCGGCTCTCTGCTGCGGCCGTGCCGCCTCCTCTCCGACGCCGCCAGCTCCGCCCCGGCCGGCCTCAGCCCCCGCCTCTGCCGGCACCGGCACAACGAGCGCCACCAGGACGATTGGCACGGCCAGCGACAGGAGACGGCTGTGTCCCATCCCGCACACCACCCACACTGCATCCCGAGCACATCCATCCACTTCGCCACTGGCAGCACACGGCTGCAGCATTGCCGAGCCTGTCTCCACGGCCGCAAGGCAAAGCTCCTCCTTTTGCCCTCTGCAGCGCTGCTGCGAGCGGCTCTGTCCCGCCTGGGGCCCAGGCCACGGGAGCTGCCAGCCCTGCTGAGCCCCCGCCCGTGTTGTTGGTCCTCACTTCAAGTGAGCATCCAAGCCGGACCGAAACAGCCCTTGCTGGGGCTGACATCTGCATCAGCGGAGCGGGAGCTTTGCAATAGCACGAAAGGGAGGCCTCGGGACACAGGGGCTGCATTTCAGCACCTCTTCCCTGCACACATCTGCAGCGAGCAGCTGCCGTCAGCGCTCAGCTGCACTCGGGCTCCTTCTGAGCCTGGCAAGCTGCTGCTCTGTGCTGTGCAGGGCCAGAGCAGTGCTCGGTGTCCCTGGCATCGGCAGGGAATTCCCTCCTGATGAGGGACACACACGGACTGACACAGGCTCGTGCACAGCAGTGTGGAGCCATCCACCAATTTGTGCTTCACGTGTGTCCATGCAAACGGGGCTGCTGCAAGAGCACACAGGGCAGGAGCACAGAACCAGACATAGGCTCTGCTGAGAACATGGGGGGCCAAAATCAGCAGGGCTGGAGTGTGCAAGGACAAGGTGCCAGCCATGGACAGGGCATATTTTTCTTAAATTCGAGATTGAACGATGTGGAAATGAGTCAAAATAGATTACAATACTTTCCCAAGGGAAATGTCTGGATGGATGGTGGAAAAATTATGAGACCATTGTTCAAACATGGGATGCAAATTGTGGTGAACACTTGGGTGGATGTGTGTCTCTTCCCCAATCTCTGCCCCTCATGACACCTCCCCTCCCTCCCTCCCCTGGGTTGTTGCACAGCCGAGGAAGCTCCCTGCACCAGGGTGTCTTGCACAGCACAGAGGTACAGGGCACTGTCAGAGCCCTCCACTTCCTCCACCTTCAGGACACTGTATTTCCCCGTGGTGTTCAGGTGCGTGCTGATACGACCGATGTGCCTGGGGCCAGTCCCTGCTTGATAGGAGAGCAGCTGGGGGGCTTGGCCTTTCCGCAGCTGGTACCAGAATAGTCCGTCAAAATTACTGCTCTGGTATTTGCAGGTGGTGTGGAATGTGTGTCCATGTTTCACCATGACTTGTCCATCTTCCTGGGTGACCGTGATCTGCCCCATGGTGCCTGGAAGAAAGGCAATGTCAGCAGGTGCACAGGGAAGGACTACAGGCAGGAAAAGGAAATTGGGTGCAAATCCCTCGAGCAGTAAACCCTCTGTCATGCAGGGAAGTCCTGAGATGGGCGGACAAACAGGCGAGAATTACTTTGGTCAAGGCTTCAGAGCTGTCAGGATCCTGAGAAGAGCTGCTCAGTGGCCCTTCTCCTACTTGACTGCTCAGACGACCTGGGAACAACCTGAATTTTGTGTGCTCAAGCAGACTGAGGATCCCAATGAGGCACAGCAGAAAGTTTCATCCTGCTTCCCCCTCCCTGTCACCTCTGAGAGCTCCTCGATTCTTGAGTAGAATACAAAGCTGAGCTTGGAAAGAGGGAGCCCTGGTTGTGCTGCCAGCCCAGAGAACCCTGGAAGCCGTGGCAGAGCAGTATCAGCCTGGAGTCACAAAAGGACACCCTGTTAATGTCAGTGAAATGAGAACTGTGAGGTGCCTTGGGCAGGTTTGATAGGATCTGAGAATTTACATATAAATGGGAACAATGCAGGATAATAGAGACTGCTTAGACCTTCTGAGGTGTCAGCAGGAGGATGAGAAGAGAGAGGTAGAGAAAGATGGATTGAAGGCCAGAGAAACGACAGAGAAGTGGTCGGAGTTTTCACTCTCTTCCGTTCAAAATCCATGTGTTCTTTGAGCAAACACTCAAAAAACCGCAAAGAGGAAGAGATTTTTCTCAGCATTTTCACTCTAGTCACTGACATTTCCCAACACGTCCCTAAATGGGCTTTTGGGAGTTTCTTGGGGGAAGAAGAAGAAGAATGAGAGGAGTGCCTTGGGGAGAAGGCAGGACTTACCCAGGAGCTGTGCCAGGAAGACGCTGAGGATGAGATGTGCGAGGTGCATGGCGAGAGCAAGCTGCGTGTTCGCTGAGTGAGGAAGAGTCGGAGAGGACGTGGCAGCCCCGAGATAAGAGAGCTGCCGGAATCGACTGTGGGCGGGAGCGAAGGAAGCAGCAGCGGGAGCGGGCAGAGCGATGGGCTGTCCTTGCCGTGCCTGAAATGCTCCTGCTGGCTTTCTCGCTCGTCCAGCAGCAGCCCCCGTGGCTCGCTCAGCCGCTGGCATTCGGAGCATTCCGTGCCTCTGGGGCCTCAGCCATGGCAAGGGGCTGTTCCCGCTCAGCTCGCACTGCAGTCCTCACCTCCCCGGCTGCAATCGCCAGCTCTGCTGCACACCCCGTGCTGGGCATTTGCGAGCTCAGGGGCTTCTTCCCCGCTGAGATTTCTCACCCGCCTGGGCTCATGGCAGTTTTCTCTGGGAACAGGGGACTCCCGTGTCTCTGCCCCTTCTCCCCCTGCCCTTCTTCATCGGCCTGGGACAAATGCCTCTCTCCCAGGTCCCTCACTCCCAGCGTGGTTTTCTTCTTTCCTCATATCCACTACTGAGTGATCACATACAGGTTATTTTGTTTTCCTCTGAAACGGGTTGGTCACACGAAACTCTTTGGAACGATGTGAACAATGATGCAGGCAATGATAATGGGTGTAATGGGAACATTCTCAGGCAGGTGTTGCACTGCTCCATGGTTTAGAAGGAGGTATCGAGAGAAGTGGAGGGACCTGAGATGGTCAAAGATTTTCCTGTTCAACGGGCAGGATCAAGCTTTCCCTGCTAAGTCCTTTTTCTAAGGTTGTGCCTTCTTAAGGCATCAGAGCAGAGATAAAACGATCAGACATGTACAGGGAGATGAGCGTTCTGCATTTGTGCTGAGTCAAGAAACCTGCAGCCATCCTTGCTGACCCCAGGGCCACAGCACTGCCGATTGTGCTTTCCTGGGTCTTCCTTGTCGTCTCTCATCATCCCAACCCTTTGGCTGGTTTGGCTGCACCTGGCTGCATCTCTGTGTCTGCATTCACAGCGTCTTCAGCACATCTGACTCCCTTCTCTCTCCATCCTCCAAGGAACGCTTTGAAGATTCAAATCTCTCACTTTCACGTCTCCTTTGAAGGCTCGGTCGTTCTTCTTATCCTCTCCTCACGTCTCAGATTATGGAGTCACATCATGGTTTCCCATGCAAGGGATCACTTCTGGGGCAATTTGATCCAAGCCCCTGCTCAGAAAGCCTAATAGAGAGCACAACACTCAGGTCATGTTGAGAGGGTTTTTGGAGAACTCCTAGGCTGGAGGCACCACAACCTCACAGGCATTCCTTGGTGAGTGCTCCCTAATCCCACAAGACCGCCTCAAACCTCCATTTTCCTCAAGCTCCTCATGTCAATTCCTGTCACTGACAAAGTTCAGCCTGAGGCAATTCACAGCAGGTTGCTAATGGCCCTTTAATTAGAAACTGGAGAGCTCTGGGCTCCCTCCTTCTCTCCCTTATCACCTACTGCTACACTGGTGTCATTGTGTGATTTGATCATCGCTTTCCCTTTTCCCTTTCTCTTGGGAAGGTAAATGGGCGTGATGTGAGTCGTGGAGAACCAGACAGTCTGGCCTTTCCCATGGCCTGACTGCGGCCTCTGCTGAACTTGCTCCTTCCACTGAGTTCCTGAAGATGCGGAAAGGCTCCTGTCCCCTAAGGAAATGGGGTCTCTAGGGCAAGTCTCTGGATTGAAACCTCATGTGTAACTCAGCCTTTAGAGTTTCTCCCTCTAGCACTTGCAGCATTGCTCAATTGTGGCATTTGTTCTTCTGGATGTTTGACAGGTTGCTATCGTGCAGGAAAGGGGACCAAGCAGTTTAAGGTGAAAGGTAGGTGTGACAGACCTTTCTGATCCTTTGAAACGCTCGTCAGTTCTAGGAGATTTATTGTATTCCCTCGCAGATATTGTGTAATTTCTGTGGTTCCAGGCGCGGCTCGGTGCCGGTGCCGCGCAGCAGCGTCAGCCGGGAGAGGAGCGGCCCCTGCCGGCCCCGCCCGGCCCCGCCCGCGGCGGTTCGTGCCCGGCCGCAGCCCCGGCTCCTCTGCCCGTGGCCCCAGCGCGCAGTAATACACGGCCGCGTCCCCGCGCCGGGGCCGCCCGAGCCACAGCGCGCTCGAACGCCGATCTGCCGATACCCACAAACGCCCTTCTGGGTTTCGCACTTCCTTGGGCGCTTTAGCAGTGACCGCCAGGAGCTGGGGTCTTTGGCCCGGGAGCTGACGGTAGAAATGGATGAAATCGCCAGTCCGTATATTGGGGTGTGAGCAGCTGATTCTGATACTCGTGCCTTCGGTGGTCTCCAGGAATGGGTCCTGCTGCACCTGGGCTCTGCCCGCAGCCGCTGCCAGGAAAGAAGTTAGAAAGTCCGAAGATCAGCTATGATGGCTCAACTTTGTTGCCTGTTTTCCCACAGAGACAGTCTGCAGTATGTCTCACAGTCTGCAGTGAGACAGAACCAGGCTGAAAAAAAATGGGAGTGAATGAACATTACCAGGCATGGAGCGTGATACTGATGTGGGTGAGAATTTGAAATTGGTGCATGATATAATAAGAATGTTGGCTGCATGGAGGAAGGGGCAACAAGAAAGAAAAGGGACAGGAGGTTTGAGTCTTCAACAGGGTAGAATGGAGGGCTGAATTCAGAAGAAAAATAACTTCGGATGCACAGGGTATGTGTGGATGATGGAATAATGGAGACATTAACGAGATAACGATTGTATCTACAGATATGAAACAATCAAAGGGAGAGATGAGAGAAGTCTCCAAGTGGAAAGAGAAGTGCGGGATGATGCTTGGAGAGCAGGGTGACGATGAGTGGGTGGATGGATGAAGAATAGACAGGGAAAGTTGTTACAATGAAGGGTAGAGGGCTACAATCAGCGCAATGATAAGTTGAACAGGCAGGAGAAGGAGAACGGTTCATGGAAAAGCAGGCACAGATGCAACCTGGCTCATGCCAAGAGAGATGGGTACTACGAGGATTTGGAAAGGGGGCTGAGAGATGACAGAGACGCAAAGAAGGCGGGATGAGACGTTGAAAGACACAGAGGACCAGGCGCCGTGATCCCTGGGGAACATCCCAGCCCCAGCCCCGACCCTCATTCTCCGCCGCCCCCCCTCGCACCGAGCAGCACCGCGGCCAGCGCCGCCAGCCCCGCGCCCCGACCCTGCCGCATCGCGCCGCTCCGCCGGCCGAGCATCGCTGTCCCGGCCGGTCCCGGCTCCCCTCTCTTTCCCTTCTCTCGCCTCCCGTCCCCGCCGCTCCGTTCAGCTCCGCCCCGGGGCTGAACCCTGCGCCGGTGCCGCTCGTGCTCTCGCGCCGGCTCAGAGCAGTCAGAGGCTCTGCACGGGTACAGCTTGGTGTCCTGGTGAATGGACTCTTCCCGTCCTCCAGCAAGGACATCCCAGGGGGAATCAGCTGGCATAGAAATAGCTACAGTCTGAGGCAGCAGGGAGATCCTTAACCAAGAGTAGAGCAGGGTCCCCAAGCTCTCTCCGTGCTCAGGGGCTGGAAACAGCAGCCAGAGATTTTCTGCAGATGGCTGTGAGGAGCCTGAGAGCCCCATGTTCCAGCAGCTGTTGGTAGCCTAGTCTCCTGTTATAGAGAACTTCCAGAGTCTGATCTGTATTCCCTGTTTCCTTTGCACAGGTGGTTCCAGGATTCTCTGGGAACAACTTGGGAAAGAGATGCCAGTTCACTGCCTGCTCTTTGTCTTTCAATGTCACTTCCAAATTTGTGGAATGTCTTCCTTCCCAAAATTTATGACCTTCATGGTAACATGCAAATCTAGTGGTCCTGCTGCTGATCCCTGAGAGACACTAGAGTTGTCTGCCAGCTGGACTTTGAAGCAATGGCCACAACTCTTTGGGCCTGGTAGCCCAGACAATTTTCCACTCACCTTACCGCTCTTACTGATCCATTTTGTCACCAATGTGGTGGCAGAGGAGGCCACTGCAGCTGTATCTCCCCAGTGCTGCACAAAGGGGAGCAGTCACCTCTCTTGAGCTCCTGGCAACACCTGGTCTAATGGAGCTGAGGATACTGTTGGACTTCTTGACAGAAGGGAATTTGTACTTTCCCTTGTTTGATTGCATGAGTTTCCCATCAGGCCATTTCTCCTGCTTGCTGAGGTCCCTCTGGATGCTGGCCTGACTGATGCATAAGCCTCTCCTCCCAGTTTGGTGCTGTCTGCAAACCTGCTGAGGGCCCACTCTGTCCCATCACCCACATCATCAATGAAGTTGTTAAACAGGACCCATCAAGTCTTGACCCTTTGGATGCACCACCAGTCACTGGTCTCCAACTTTATTTTGTGCTGCTGATCACTGATCCCTGTGCCTGGCCAGTCAGTTTTCATTCTACCTCACTGTCTGCTCATCCAACATCAAGAGCTTCTCTGTGAGGCTCCTACAGGAATCCACACAAAAGTGTCACAGACCTTTCTCACATCCAGGTAGAGAAGATCTACCATTCTTTCTTTCTCTCCTGAACCTGTCACATCACCACAGCACATTGTCAAGAAGATCAGGCATAACTTCCCCTTGGTGAAGCCACACTGATCTGTTCCTAGTGACTTTCTCATCACTGACATGCCTTGATTAGAAGAGCTTTTCAGGATTAGCTGCTCCATCACCTAAGGGGCTAAGGTGAGGCTGTGAAGGCTGTAGCTCCCTGGGTTCTCCTTTCCCCCTTCTTGAAGACAGAAGTGGCATTTGCTTTGCTTCAGTACCCGATCACCCTGCTCAGCTGAAGGTAACCACAAGTGACCTGACAATGACAGGACCTGGTTCCCTTACCACTTGTGTGTACATTCTAACAGGGCCTAAATATGTGCAGTTTGCTAAGGATTCACTGAGCTGATCTCCTTCCATCAACGGTGCATGTTCCCTGATCCTGACTTTTATCATGGACCTTTACTGCCCCAGGCTGCCAGAGGTATCTCTTCTAGAGGTAGTAATTTTCTGACAAATTCATCTTGAATGCAAAACATCTCATTTAATGCTGTGAGCTGTGATTTGGCTTCTTAAATGGTTGTGTTTTCACTTCCTGCTTTATTTCTGGCACACTCCTCAATGAAAGCATCTTTTGCATGACAAGATGAGAGGCCCAAGCATTTCTGGGTCAAAACACATCAGCGTCAGTCCAGGACTCATGCCACGTGCTGCAGGAGTCCATTAAAAGTAAATTATGTCAGTCTGGGTCACTCCACTGGGATCTTCGGGGCCTTTGTCTCAAAAAAGTGGCCTTGTTCCTGGGTTTGACTTTCTAGCACTGCTTCCACACATTGAAACATCACAGAATTTCATAGAATTTTGGGTTGGATCTTTTAAATTTCTCCTCGTCCAGTCTCCCTACAATGAGTAGTGACACCTTCCACTAGACCAGGTTGTTCAAAGCCTCACACAAGCCTGACCTAGAACATGTTCAGCTATCTATCATCTTTCTGGGGAACATATTCCTCTCTATTATCACCCTCTTTGTAAAAAATCTCTTCATAGCTGGTCTGAATTTACCCTCTTCTAGTTTAAAACTGTATCCCCTGACCTATCACAACAAACCCTGCTAAAATATTTATTTAAGCTTTACATTCTGAAAGGCTGCAACAAAATCTCCTTAAAGCCTTGTCTTCTCCAGGCTGAATGAGCCCAATTGTCTCAGCCTGTCCTCATAACAGTAGTGCTCCTGCCCTCAGATCATTTTTGTGGCCTCCTCTGGGCTTGCTCCAAAAGATCCATGTCCTCCCTGTGCTGAGGACTCCAGAGCTAGAGACAGTATTTGAGATGGGGTCTCAGCGTAGAGGGGCAAAATCAGGAAACAGACAGTTTTCTGGGCTGCAAGAGCACATTTACAACTCTTATCCAGCCTTTCATCTATGGAGGAAGACATCCCTTGTTATTCCACTGCCAATGGCTTGTGTCTGTCAGAAATACCGCTTGAACCTGAAACACATCTTGCAGTCACAACTCCTGAAAACTGCTATTCTCTAGAAGAGAACTGCAGGCATGTGGGAAGCCCTGAGGAGGTCAGCATTTCCACAGGTTCTTAGGGAAGAGTGTTTCTCTTGCTTTGTGTGAAGCTGTGCTGAAGGTGCAAGAAGGTTCACAAGCCAAAGAATGGCAGGAATTGGAAATGGGTTAATAGTCTTGGAATGGCCTACATTCCCTACTCCACTGCTCCTCTCCTCCATCAACTAATCCAGGGGCCAATCTCAGCATGCCTGGTCATGGGCAGCAGAGACAACTTCTCCATACAACCCTCTCCCCCTGCAGCACAGCCTCTGGCCTGGCTCACCTGGTGCTCCAGGTGTAGGGCTGAGGTGTTCCCAGGTCAGCCGTGGGATCAGCTATGGCAAGCCCCATGCTGGAGTCCTTCTCCCTTTGAACACAGCACCCAGCAGGTGAAGCCAGCCCCAGGACAGGGAGTGGTGGCAAAACACACAGCAGGGCTTTGTTCTGCCTTGCCTTGCTCCAGGACAGAGCAGCTGTCCTGAGGCCCAAGAACTCTAGGACCCCACAGGTGTCACAACCCAGCCACAAGTGCACTTCTACCCCAGACAGAGTCTGTGGGAGGCAGAGCAGAGTCAGCAGGTAACCCCAGGATAGGGAGCACCAAGCCCAAGATCACCTGGACCCAATTCAGCCATGGGCTCAGCTCCATCTTGGTCCCTGCCAGGGGCTCTGACAGCCCAAGCTTAGCACAGGCCTGCCTCAGCTCTGCCCTCTCAGTGCCTGCATCTGGCCTGAGCTGCTATTGTTCTCCAAGAACAAGAGTACTCTTATTCTTATTTTGTACTCTTGTTCTGGCCAGGTCCCTTCACCACCCATTGCAGTCACAGGATGGATCCTGCTGATGGGTCTCTCTTGAGTCTGGCCCTGGCACTCCTACTTAGATCTGGTCCTCCTGGGACCTCCGCCACATCTGCAGAACAGATTAAGGTAATAATTAACAGAAACTTCAGGGGCAGAATTTTCTCCTAAGACAGAGATCTGAGATGGATGAGATCTCTTGAATTTTCTCAGTAGTCCTACACCAAGAACATATCTCTGGGCACTTCCCTCAACAACTGGGTCCCTAAGGCCCACACTTCCTCAGCATTGCTGATGAATCCACAGCCTGGAGAGCACTGGCCAGCACTTTTCTTGGCACATCTGAACTCTGCAGGATTTTGATTTCTACGGCTCCCCTCTGAACAGTGCTCCCTTTCCTGAAAGAGTCATGACCTTTTAAAGCACATTTCTATGGATGTTGCTTCCCAGAGGAAGTACTGTGTTATTGCTCCTCCAAGGTCTGTAAGCACCACTGTGATTTTTCCCTGCGTCACTGCAAAAAGGTTTTCTTTTTGAACAGGTTTGCAAACTTCATTTTAGCAATCCAGATAAAAAATAATTGGATGCTGGTTCTTTTTGAAAAATATGAAGATGGATTTTTCCCATGACCACAGCTACTCAAAATATGTTTCAGATGATTCAGACTAACATCTCTTGCAGCAATTTTCCTTAATGTGTTTTTTCAATAAAACTTATAACCCAATTGGAAGTGTGTGTGTGGTCTTTCAGCTCAGACCAGGTCAGGCGGCTTCACCCCACTCCAATGTGTGTTTTTAACTGCACACTAAAAAGAAAAAAGTTTTAAGTTTTTTAAATACAACTTCTTTACCCCCTCCACACACCTTATAGTTGAAGGGGTTGGATTGGATGACCTTTTAAATGTCCGTTCTAACCTAAACCAACCCATGATTTCATATTCTATGAGTATTATAGTCTCACCAGTACACATTACGGAGTGTGCCACTGTGTTTAGGGATTTTTCTTTTATTAGGTGCTGTAAGTGATACTTCTCAGCCCTCATCAATCACTTTCACTTTGCTCCCAGTAAACTTGGTTGTTGTCCTCTGATGCAAGATGTGACAATCATCACGGGTTCTCATAATAACATAAGTCTCTTGGTGTTCTTAGGCTCGATGTGCTCTAAGACTGAAAATCACACTGGACTAAATCAAGCAGACTGGACCCTTCAATGCTATCTTACTTGTATAAAAAACTTCGATTTTTCTCCCAAGAAGAAATACATTTGTTCTGCCCTTGTTTACTGAGGAGCACTTGATCATTCTTACAGTACTGTGGATGCTACCTTTCAGAGGGACTTCAACAGGCTGAAGAAGTGGCCTGACAGGAACCTTCTGCAGTTCAGCATGGGGAAGGGCAAAGTCCTGCATGTGGGGAGGAACAACCCTGTGCATCAGTATGTGTTGTATGTACCCTCAGCTGTAAAGCCTTTTGCAGAAGACATGGGTTGTCCTGCTGGACACCGAGTTGACAATGAGCCAGCAATGGGCACTTGCCTCAAAGAAAGTCAACAGTGTTCTGGGCTGCAGTGGAAGGAATGCTGCCAGAAGGTCCAGGAAGAGGACTGTTCCTCTCTCTTCATCGCTGGTGAGGCTGCTTCTGGAGTACTGGATCTTATTCTAGACTCCCTAGTACAGGGGGGTTATGGAAGTGCTGGACAGAATCCAATGAAGGGACCAAAAAAATGATGAATGAACTCTCTTACAGCAGCATCTCTCCTATAAGGAAAGGCTGAGAGAACTGGGACTCTTCATTACAGAGAAGAAAAGGCTTAGATGAATTTTACCAACATATATAAATACCTGAAAGGAGGGTGTGGTGCTTTGACACTGGCTGGATGCCAGATACCCACCAAAGCTGTTCCATCACTCCCCCTCCTCAGCTGGATAGAGGCTCCTGGGTCTAGATAAGGACAGGAAGGATCACTCACCAATTACCCTTATGAGAAAAAACAACTGAGATTGGGGAAATTTACTTGATTTATTGCAATCCAGTCAGAGTAGGGTAATGAGAAATAAATCTAAAATCTAAAACCACCTTCCCCCCCACCCCTTCCTTTTTCTTCGGCTCAACTTCACTCCTGATTTTCTCCCCTCCAAAGGGGTAGGGAATAGGAGTTGTGGTCAGTTCAACATATGTCTGTGTGGCTCTTCTGTCCTTAGGAGAAGGAGCTCTCACATTCTTTATTTACGCCAGCATGGGTTCCCTCTCATGAGAAGACAGTATCCCATAAACTTCTCCAATGTGAGTTCTTCATATGGGCTACAGCCCTTCACAGGTCCTGCCTGCAAACCTGTTCTAGCACAGGCCTGTCACTCACATGGCCACAGCTCCTGATAGGAGCCTGATCCCGTATCAGCTTTTATGGGTCATCTGGAGCACCTGTCTCCCCTCTTCACTGAGATTGGTGTCTGCATGGTTGTTTCTCTCACATCTTCTCTCACCTCTCTTCTGGCTGGTGTTTCACAGTAGGTGTTTTCTCCCTTCTTAAGCATGTTATTCCAGAGGTGCTTTCACCATTGCTGATGAGCTCAGCCTTGGCCAGTGGTGGATCAGTCATAAAGCCATCTGGTGTTGGCTCCCCCACAACCAAAACCTTGCCATGCAACTCAAATCCAGAGGGTGCAAGGCAAACAGAGCCAGATGCTCCTCTGAGGTGCCCAGTGATGGGACCAGAAGCAACAAGCACAAGCTGGAACCCTGGAGGCTCTCTGTGAAACATAGAAAAGACCTTCTTATTGTTGAGGATAACCAAGCACTGGCTCACATTGCCCAAGATGACTTGAGGATTCTCCCTCCTTGGAGCTATTGGAAGGACATAAGGACAGCCTTAGGAGCAAGAAGATGAAACCCATATGCCCAAGATTCTAAACACAAACAAGCACTGGAGCAAGTTGGGAGGCATGAAGGAAAGAGACATGGCATGTCCTTTTGCAATCGTATCATGGCTTGTCCTTGAGTGACCAGTCAAGGGTTGACTGGGAGCAGCTGGGTCCCTTCCTATCAACAAGGCCACAGGCAACACCACAAGTGAGCTCCAGACCAACCTCACTTCCCCACACTGCACCCATCCAGCACCTGAGCAGAGTATTCTGCAGACACTGACACATTCCTGCCCTGGAAATCCTGAGGCATCTCAATCTCAGCACTTAGAAGAAGCTTCCATGAAGAAATGTCTATGACAGAAGCCAGGAAATGAAAAGGTGGCAACGCAGAAAAGAAGCACCCAGCCCATTCATTAGCTGGGATGTTTTCCATACATCATGAGCACCTTTAGGAAATTACCACTTGCATAGAAGCCACCTCTGGGCCTGGGGCAACTCAGAGCAACCATAAAAGCCAGCCCAACTTCATACTTTCTCATCCACTTCTCCTGCCTCCTTCTCCTTTGTACCCAGGTGAGTCTGAAGCTCTTTTCCCTGTCCTTTTTTGGTAAAGCAGATGTGTGTTCCTATAGCCTGTGAGGGGTCTTAGTGCTGCTGCTGCTGAGGGGTCAGAGAAGAATTAAATTCTTACTTAGTGCCAGGGATTTGGCTGAGGGAGCTCTTTATTTAAGAAATGAGATGAAACTTTGCAGTACTATGTCAGGATGAGGCTGAAAACCCCTTTCACTGCCTAGTTTCTCTCTTCTGGCACAAGCAGGTACCATTGCAATTCTTGCAGTGGGATGATGGACTCATGGCAGATGGCTCCTCACAGTGCCTATGCTTTGCTTCCTTCCTTCCCTTCCCTCTCTTTCAGGTGCATCTCCAGCCCCAAGACATGTCCTGCTACACCCCGTGCCGGCCCTGCCAGCCCTGCGGCCCCACCCCGCTGGCCAACAGCTGCAATGAGCCCTGTGTCAGGCAGTGCCAGGACTCCACCGTCATCATCGAACCCTCTCCCGTGGTGGTGACCCTGCCTGGCCCCATCCTCAGCTCCTTCCCTCAGAACACCGTGGTGGGATCCTCCACCTCTGCTGCTGTTGGCAGCATCCTCAGCTGTGATGGAGTGCCCATCAACTCTGGGGGCTTTGACCTCTCCTGCATCACCAACCGCTATGGTGGCAGCAGATGCCGTCCCTGTTAAAGTCATGGTGCAGCCATCAAAAGGACCCCCAGGAACCCAGAAGCTGATTCTGGACTGAGGACAGAGCTCCTGGCCATTAAATTCAGAGGTGCTGAGCAACCAGTGCTGCCCTTCTGAAGGAGGGCAGGTGGGGCTCTCTGAAACCATGGCCCCTGTTTGCTTTCCCTGCCTTACTCTCTCTCGTCTTCCATACTTCTGGACTGTAAGACTTTCAGAGCCTCTCTGGGGGATCTGCTAACCCCTGCCCACAGTGAAGCAGGCAGATGGATGCCCCACTGGCTCTCCAGTGGCTCTCCAGTGTCTGTGCCAAAGTGGGCACAGACTTTCCTCGGTTACATGTGGTCTCCCACCACCACCAGTAGCCTCCTCTATAAGGGAACTCATTTCCCACTTCAATGACAATAAAGCTTTCAGCATCTCACCCTTAGCCTCCATGTAATCTTTTTTTGGTGTCCTTGTCTCAAGTTGCTGAGACCAAAAGGCATTGCCATGGGTGGTGGAGGGAAAGGTGTGAACACAAGTGGATCACTGATTATACCCAGAGGAGGGGAGGGTGGGAAACACAGAAATTGGGCCCTTTCAGGCACTATCCCTTGGAGCTGAGGAAGGCATCCCTGACTTCTCCACAGACAGCAGGGAACAGGTTTAGCCTTCCAACATTTCTGCTCAGATATGACTCCTTGGCCTCAGAACATGCCCTGCAGATGGGGAGTACAACCCCTATCAAACTCTGTAGATTCTTCCCACAGTGAGTGATGGGAGATCTTATCACCCATATTACCCCATCCCAAAGCATTTGTGCACAGGAAATGGCATGAATGATCTTTCTGGAGACACAAATTCTGCAGCTGACCAGTGGTGGCCTCTGAACTCCTTAACTAGGACAGACTCACAGCAGGGCCTCCATACCTGGTCATGTGTGCATGGCTTGCTTTGTTAAGTGATCACAAGTGAACCCACAGGCTCCAACACCTCCATCCCATGGCTTAACCCTACATCCATTTCCATGGATAGGACAGATAGATAGTGGGGAGATGGTTTCATGGTCAGCAAATAGGCTCAGGCTAAGCACTTCACTCCCATTAGCTGCATCTCCACCTCACACCAAGTACAGGTCAGTTTTCTCTCAACCACACTGAAGCCTGGGACACAGAAAACATCTGTGTCAAGTCAGAAAACATCTGTGTCAAATCAGAAAACATCTCTGTCAAGTCCAACACATGTGTGGTGGTGCTGGACAGTGCAGGCAGACTCCCTCTGGAGGATAAGTGTGTGTATTTGTGTGTGTGTGAGGTCTAAGCCAGCTGACTAGTTTATCTTGAGTGTCTTGAGAGGAAAAATAGGTGTCTGTAAGGCCTGTATTGACTGATAGGGTAGAACTAAGTCTTGAGAGTATTGCTCTCAGCTGATGATGAATAGAGCAAAGATGAGTACCTCTACAGAGGGCATCTTTTCTGAGTCAAGGGAAATGAATTTTCCCCTACTAATGTCTTGTCTGATTTTGAGCTTACATCTTTACTTAGTTCTTCAATTAAAGGTGAAGACAGAGGCCTTAACTGCATTTAGAGGCTCTGAAATGAAGGCTGGGGAAGCCCTTACCTTACAGTCTCTGTATTCATGTGCCCATAGTTGCCTTTTGTTACTTCCCACCCTGGAGGTTGCATGGCCACCTTAACACTACCAGTCTCTTGGAACACGACTATTTCAGACATCTCCGTGTCAGCTGAGTTCCTGACAAGGTTCTCATACCACAGGAGCAGGTAGGAGGCAAACAGCCAGCCTAGCAGCCCCATAAGTATTTGCATTGCTGTTCTTTAATTGGCCTGTGTAAAGAGAGAGTACTATTATCTAAGACCTCCCAGAGGTCAAACTCCCTGGGGCACACCAGAGGGAAAACAGAAAACAGTCTCCTAGGCGTGGCCAGCTGGAGCTTCATTGTGTTAATGAGGTGGGTGTGGGAATGTTCTTATGCTAATGATGCTGGCACTCTGTAGTCTATGATCTCACTGTATGAAGCTAAGCTGAAGAGAGTTTGCACTTTGTGTGTGTGCACACAAAGCTCCCTTTAGTGGAATTACTGTGGTGGCTGTGAGAGGGAAAAGATCAGGACTGGAAGCTGTCAGATCCTACTGGATGGAGAGGAAACCAGGTCAGGCAGCTGCCATCAGCTTAAAGTGAGTCAGCAGGGGGAGAGCTGCTCATCAACACACCTTCACCTGAATCCAGAGTTCCCCCCAGTAAATCTTCCTCTTTCTAATGCTCTCCATCAGCCAAGGGGACCATGGCAACCTTGGGAGGATAGTGCATCAGAAAATGTCATTTGGATCATTTCCACGGGCAAATCTGGTGAGTGAAGCCTGCCCAAGACATATAGCACAGACTTCCAATGCCTTGCATGTTTAAGGAGAGCTGATTTAAGGGAGATTTCTTTACCCTTTTAGTACATAAGATGTCTGGAATACATTGCTGTGGAGGAAGATAGGAGAGAAAGATATTCAGATGGTGATTTAGTCCATCTCTCTTCCACATCCACCTGAAGATATGTTCTCTCTAGAGAACTGATCAAGAATCTTCCCTCGTCTGCAGGAACAGCTCAGCAGAGCTACCTTTAATGGGATTAAACTCAGAGGATTTTGCCTTCAGTTGCTGAGACGAATATCTCTGCCCAAGTTGAGATGTCTAACATCCAGATGCTTACCAGACTCCTGCCTGAGACCTCAGAGACAACCTGGCACTTCTAAAGTGCTTTTTAGCCATGTTTATAAGACAAAATGAGCCATGTCTCCCTCACGTTTTTTCTCTCTCTGTGAAGAAAGAAAGGGGGTAAGCTGAGGAGCTGAGATAGTATTTCACTGCTGATATTTCAGCTTGGTCAGCAGAAATCCTTCCCCTGACTGAGATGGCAAAATTGCAAAGAGGTGAATTGCAACCCTAGCATGTATGCTGAGAAGCAGACACCAGTGAGGGAAATGGAAGTATTTGCAAAGGATTCCTGTTCTGAGGCTTGGAAGAAAGCAAGTATAGGAGACCTTGAGTAGTGACTGTCATGCTTACCTAGTGCCCTATGTGGCTGCAGCTCAGTCTCCATCCCTTGTGAGGGGCAAATCTCTTGCAGTGTCACATTATCATGAGAGTATTTGTATTCCTCAGTTGCATTTACTGATATCACACATCAGTATTGCCTGCCTTGGAGACTACAGGTTATGTTATTCCCCTCCTACTTGTAACAGCTTGGTTTTTTTTTGTCCATAATTTCCTAAGTGGGATTTTCATCTTAGAGATGTGACTACCTTCCCCATGCTGTAAAGGAGGTGCACAATCTGATAAATACTTATCCAAGTGTTCATTTGTTGGGGTATGCCTGATCTAGTTGTACAAATGAGTTTCATCAGGGAAGGATTTCTTTGACAATTTTAACATAGGATAAATGCCATTTTCCCATGTTGTGCACCAACTGCATTTTCAGGGATGGTGACCTTTTTCACTACTTGTAGCACCTGAAGGACCAGCACAGGCATGCAAACTTTTACAGAATCTTATCTTTCTTTGCAGACAGATCTCAACATTTGGAAGGACATGGCAAATGGGACAAGTGTGGAAGAATTCATCCTTCTTGGCTTCCCAGGCACATGGCAATTCCGAGTTTCCTTTGTGGTGGTATTTGCACTGATATACACCCTGACAATAATAGGCAATGCATCCATTATAGCCCTTGTGTGGAGAAGCAGCAACCTACACACCCCAATGTACTTTTTCCTCTGTAATCTCTCCTTTCTGGAGATCTGGTATACTACGGGTGTTGTTCCCAAAGCCATAGGAGTCCTGCTGGGGACTAGCCAGACCATCTCCTTCAGTGTCTGTATCCTCCAGTTGTTCTTTCTTCTCTCTCTAGGCTCAACTGAGTGTTTTCTCCTGTCTGTAATGGCCTATGACCGCTACTTAGCCATATGCTACCCCCTGAGGTATTGCTCCCTCATGAGCAGTGTCCTCTCTGTTCGGCTGGCACTCAGCTCCTGGCTGGGAGGCTTTTTGGCCATTTCCCTGCTGGCCTTTCTGACATCCAGGCTGACTTTCTGTGGGCCAGATATCATCAATCATTTTCTATGTGACATAGATTCCTGCCTTGCCCTCTCCTGCAGTGATACATGGCCTGTGGAGCTGGCAACCTTTCTCATCTCCATAATTGTTGTGGTGGCCTCCTGTGTGGTCACCCTGGTCTCCTACATGTACATAATCTCTTCCATCCTGCGGATCCAGTCAGCCCATGGCCGGAAAAAGGCCTTTTCCACCTGCTCTGCCCATCTCAGTGTTGTCACCATCTGGTATGGCTCCACCATGTTCCTGTATGTCAAGCCATCAGCCCAGAACTCCCTGGATCTGAACAAAATTGTGAATACCTTTAACACAGTGGTAACTCCTTTGTTGAACCCCTTCATTTACACACTCAGAAACAAAGAGGTGAAGCTTGCTCTGGGACAGGCTTTCCGGAAAAAGTGAAGTGACTTTTCACAGGGCATCAGTTGAACAAACAGATTCATCCCCACCCTCTCATGACTTCTTGCCCTGTACAAGATCCCCACTGAAGTGTCTGTGTGGGCATCCCAGGCATCAAGAATCTGCCAATTCCCCAGTGAGCTCTTATCACCTTACAGCCATCTCTGGCTGGGCTGGGCCTCAGTTCTGCTGCTCCTACCATCATCTGTTCATTCCCTGTGAATTCAGAATTCTTCCCAGTCCTTTAAAGTCCCGTGCTTGGATAGGGTCACAAACCCCAACCACAAATGGTTCTGTAACTGAGCCAGAGGAGTGGTACTCCCACAGGTTTCTACCCCAGTTTACCAAGTGCTTCATTTTGTCAGGGTTTGTCTGAATCTCCTAAAGAAATCCCAGCAACTTGAGGAAACATTGCTTTAGGAAGTAGATGTGTTTTTCCATTTAGCCTGATGTTTTGTGATATATCTATGCCACATTCTTGTAGCTATTTCATCAAATCATACTCTGATTAAGGATAAAATTTGGCAATGTCTGATATCTCTACCCACAGCCATTATTCATAACATAAGATATAACATATAATAAAATAGTATCTGAATCTACTCTCTTATTTTTCATTAAAATTATGCAAAATGGTGTGCTTCATAGAAGATGTGTCAGGGCATTTCCACATCTAAAACCCCACATCATTTTTAGCAGTACATTGTTCCACCCATTTTGGTCTTTGTTGTGGAAAAACTTTAATGGGATTGGCAAAGCAGTCAAAGTGTAGAGCTGTGGAAGGCTGGCTGGGAAGCAAGTCTCTCTTTACACTCATTGGGAGGATATTAGCACCTCCAAACAACACTTGTTTTTCCCCTCCCAATTTTTATTTCAGAACAGATTAATCATGTTCTCAAAGCTTTTCTTTCTGTACACTGAGAGTAAAGACAGTCCATGTAACCACTTCATAAGGAGGAGGCATCCACATGATAGACACACCTTTATGGAGAGTGTGGGATTAATTTCACTTGAGTGTAGAGCTCTCCAAGGGAGGTGATTGAGTCTGAACTGAACATCTACTTTTCTCTTCTAGAAGCAATGGAATTTCTGGAGGAGATTCACATATCTTCTGCCTCCACCTGGGCACTTGGCACTTAGTCCTGTATCCAGGCACCATTGCCCAAGGCATAGGCTGATTCCCACTGTTTGTCAGCTGTGCTCTTTTTCAGTGGTATTTGGGAAAATGCCTGGGACAGCAGAAAGAGTCTGAGACTACTGGATTTATCCTCAGGCAGACATCACTGTTGTCATTTCTGCTAAGAATGATGCATTTTGGAGAGAAATGTATATTTGGAGTGTTCAAGCTCTCTACAATCCTGGAAAGCAACAAAAAGCAGGACCTGAAATGTCCAAGAAATCCAAGACACAGCAGAGTGCAGGACACTGAGACCTGCTGTGAATTCCTCGTCAATACTGCTTAGAGCCCTCTGAGATAAACAGGGGCATACAAAGCCTCAGACAGGACTGTCAGAGCAGACCCTTGTCACTTGGGAGAGGCAGGCTATTCTTGAAGAACAGCAGAAGAACAAGTAAGTACCCTGAGATTTCTCAGGCAAAGGGGATGCTACTTCATAAGCAACAGATTCCAGTTCACAGGGTGAATTCCAGGGATCCATCTGGAAACTCAGCACCCTTGAGCTGAGTGCTGTAGTGGGGTTGCCTGAAAATAGGTCTCCAGAACCCTTTCTTCAGCTCATGAGAGGAAGGGAGATCACTGAGATGTTACCAGCTGTTGGACAGAGAAATTGGCATGGACTTAAGAACATGGGAGCTCCCTCCAGCACTGGTCATTTCCCTGAAAAGGAGAGACATGAAAAAGAGTGGGACCACTCTCTGGCACTGGATGAATGCAGGAAAATTCTTGTCCAGAATCTGGCTGATGGCCATTTTCCAGTTACTGATGCAGGGTAAGGAAGAGCCCTTCCCATCTTGGGCTTCTCTGACCACAGTGGCAAAACTGTAAGAGCAATTGTGCCTCCTTACCAAAGGCCTCATTTTCCAGATGTGCCCATCAGTGGAGGCCCATGGAGATGAAACAGGAAGAAGAGCCAATAGGCAACTTGCTATGAGAATTCTGGTGTTATTTTGAGGAGGGAACATTGACAAGGCTGGTTTAGCTTGTTTATGCTGTAGCCTCCAATGCACCTGCCCCAAGTCAGATCTATTGGATAGTTTTTAGTATCAAAATCCATGACCTAGAAGCAGCTGTGAGTCACACAAGTATGTGCTTCACAGCAGCACAGAATCCACTTAAAAGGATGTGGCAGCCAGAGCTTCTCTGGACAACCTGTGCCAGGGTCTCACTATCCTCAGAGGGAAGAATTTTTTCTTAGTAACTAGGATGAATCTGCCCAGTTTCAGTGGTAAGCCATTCCCCCTTGTCCTGTCACTCCATGCCCTTATAAAAAAGACCCTCTTCATCTCCCTTGGATCCTTTTTGGGCACTGGAATGTGATCTAAGGAAACCCTAGAATAATTTTCAGGCTAAACATGTTTATCTTTCTCAGTCCTGTCTCCATAGCAGAAGGGCTGCAGCCCTCTGAGCATCTTCATGGTCCCTTCTGGACCTGCTTCAGCACCTTCACATTGTGGGCTCCAGAACTGGACCCAGCACTCCAGCTCACAAGTGCAGAGTACTGGGGGACAACCACTTCTCTATACCTGGTAGTCACTCTTCTTTTGGTGCAATACAATTCTGGGATACAATTCCAGGGCTGCACATGAACATTGCAGGTCGTGTCCATCCTCTCATTCACCAGTATACCCAAGTTCTTCTTGGCTGGGCTGCTCTCAGTTTACTCATTACCCAGTCTGTGTCCATCCTTGGGAATGACCCTACCCAAATTCAGGACCTTACACTTGGCGTTCTTGAGCTTCATGAGGATTACATGGGCCCACCTCTCTATCCTGCAGAAGTTAAAGTTGTAGGAACACAACACACTGTGAACTCTGCTGAGGTCACCTGAGGACAACTGCAGAAGGGCTGGAGCATTGTGAGGGAGGAAAAGGAGCCAGACAAGGCTGTCTGTGCTGCATTAAAAGGGAATGAGGTAAAAAACAGCTAGAATTTTCTCCTGAAACAGAGTTAGGTAGGTTAGTGCCAAAAACAGCTGCAGAGTCCATGGATCACTCCACCATGGGGAGGGCAGAAGTGACTATAGGAAGGGAAGAGAAGGATAGGATATATCCTCATGCACAGGAGTCCTTGGGCAGCCAGCTGAGGATTGCTGAAACTCAAAAAGCCCCACCAGAGCAAGACAGACTGTAATATCACTTGCCTGGTCTGGGCCCATGTAGTACATAAACTGAGTCTTCTGCCTGCACTGCTACATTCCTGCCTTAGAAATGCTGGGGCCTTTAATCCCAGGGATCAGAAGAAGCCTTCATTGGGGAACGGGCATGGAACAAACCTGGAAATGAAAAGGCAGCAGTGCAGGAAATGAAAGCACAGCCCATATCATTAGGTGTGCTGGTTTGCATTCAAGATGAGCTTGCTGGGAAATTGTTACCTCTGCAAAGGCTGCCCCTGGTCCCGCGGCAGTGAAAGGCACGTATAAAAGGCAGGCCAAGTCTCTGCTCTCTCATCCACTTCTCTTGCTTCCTTCAACTTGGGAACCAGGTAAGTCTGAAGCCCCTTCTCTTTCTCTTCCAAAGTGAGATCTCCACTTGGAGGGCATCTCAACTGATGTTGGCTTTCTCATATTTGGGGATTGGAGCATCTGGTCAAGAGAGAAGAAAGCAGGGAGGAGGCTGGCATAGAGAGAGGCTGGTGATGGTGGTGCCTTTTGCTTTATGCCCTGGGAGAGAACTTCCTGCTGCTCTTTGTAGGACTCCTGGCCCAGTCTCCAGCTTCCCACTCCTGATGGCCTTGGCTCTTTCGTGATGGGGTAACCAGGCTGCTCCTCACCCATCCACCCACCCAGCCTTGTGTTCTCTTTCCTGTCTGCTCTATCTGCCAGGTGCACCTGCGGCCTCAAGACATGTCCTGCAACACACAGTGCCGTCCCTGCCAGCCCTGTGGCCCCACCCCGCTGGCCAACAGCTGCAATGAGCCCTGTGTCAGGCAGTGCCAGGACTCCACCGTTGTCATTGAGCCTCCTGCTGTGGTGGTGACCCTGCCTGGCCCCATCCTCAGCTCCTTCCCTCAGAACACCGTGGTGGGATCCTCCACCTCCGCTGCCGTTGGAAGCATCCTCAGCTGTGATGGAGTGCCCATCAACTCCGGGGGCTTTGACCTCTCCTGCATCACCAGGCGCTATGGTGGAAGGAGGGGCCTCCCCTGCTAAAGGTGCTGAGCATATATAGGTCTTGCAAAGTGTCCCCAGGATCTCCAGGCATGGTGCTGGACAAAGGAAGGATCTTCATGCCATTTCTTTCCAAGGAACTGGCCATCTTTCCTCCTGAAAATGCTGGAAGGAAGGGCTGAGCTCAGGCACTTCAAAATCATGCCCTATGTCTTCCTACATGTCTTTCTGTCTCTATTTTCATTGTGTCCTTCTTCTCCCCTGGGCTGCAAGGCTCCTCCAAGCCAGCCTTCACTCTACAGGCAAGGCAAATGGATGCCCTGCATGGACTTCACCATGGTCAAGAGGTGAAGTGTTGAAGTGTCTTGCTTGTCTCTCTGCATCCCTGCACTGAGGGCCTGTGCTTGTAACAACCTTGATTCCCTCTTTAAACTCAATAAAGATTTTTGCATCTCAGGCTGGGTCTCCAGCTGGTCCTTCCCTCCGCTTTTTAGCTGCCAGAGTAGAATGGTGTTGTTCCTGAGGGATAAGGTGACAATGTAGTGAGACTCTTCATCCAGAAAAATGTGAGGTTGGGATACACTGCAGAGGGTCCTATGTGGGGAACAATCCTGGGGAAGGATGCAAAACATCCCCTGCTACCCCAGGGTGAACAGCTCTTTCCCTTCAGTGTCTCTGCACAGATATACCCCCCAACACCTCCTGCAGAAACCTCTGCTGTCCTCATGTAACAACTATAATTCTGTGGGAGGTCCTGGAGACAAACCAACCTGCAGGATCATGGGAATGCAGCATCTCTTGCTCTGGTCAGTGCTGTGCTGGGGTAGATGGAAAATGTTCCCAAAGAATGTCAGAGGTGTGGTTGTGTAGAATAGTCTCAGAGCTGACCCATGGCCTCATCTCTATCTTCACTCAACTGCCCAGTCTCAGACCATGCCCAGCATAAATCAGGAGCTGTTTCTGGGATCAGTTGGGATCAGTTCCTTGTTGTAACCCTACCACCACACAAAAGGCCCATGGAAGGGCCCAGGTTTTGGCAGGTATGCCGGCCTGGCATCATTCACAAGTCAGTGCTGGCATTAACCATGCTGGGTCTTACACTGGAGTCCCCTTGACCCCTCGTGGGCCAGGGCAGTCCAAGGACAGCAAGAGATGCCCACAGACCCTTCACTGCTCGGTGGTACCCTGTGACTCCCAATCACAGATTGACCAGCTCTGCTCAGGCTCAGGGTCTCAAAGGCCCTGCTGTGTCAGGATCAGCGCTGCTCCAGAAAAGCTCTGTGCAAAGTCATTCTGGACACATTCAGCAGTATCTCTGATCTGTCTGTGGCAGACAAGTTTTGTTTTCAAATGTCCCTCTTGCTTTGTTTGATGCTCTTGAGCGCTGTTTTGATCAAAAGCACATCAGAGGCCTCAGTCAGGAAGGGCTGGATAAACAGAATCCATCCATCTATCTATCTATCTATCTATCTATCTATCTATCTATCTATCTATCTATCCATCCATCCATCCATCCATCCATCCATCCATCCTTGTTGAAGGCTGTGTAAATTGCCCTTTCCCCATCTGGGAGTCTGGAATGCAGACTGATGTCCTTTTCTTCAGAAAATGAGGTTGTGAAGTCCTTTGATGACATTGCCTTATCTTGCCTGTTTTACCAATAGTCAGTCAGGGTGACAGAGGTATCAGGCCACTGAACACATCTCTCTTGGCAATCAGGTTGATGGGCACTGTGTAAGCAAAGTTCTGCAGGCTGCAGTTCTAATGAATGACTGCACCCTGTGCATACCTGTTGGAAATTCCTGCTTTTCAGCCATCCCTTCACTGTTTAGAGATGGTGGGTAACAAGGCTGATGACAGCATGGCCCAGAGAAAGTTGAGCCTAGTAGTGTACAACATTCTTCTTCCTTTTCATGACAGAGTCATGGCATTAATCTCTGAGTTTCCATGAAGAACATCTGGCTTCACTATTCATGCAGACATTAAGGGTTTTGTTTGTTTGTTTTTTTTCTGTGATACTCCAAAACTTCTTTTTGAACTTCCACCCTCAGTTTGAGTGATTAAAAGGTTGGGACACCTCAGACATCTGCAGTTCCCTAAATGTAGGGAAGGAGCTGATGAAGGCAAAGCTAAGCTCATAGCAGGGGCTGAAGCATGAAGGGACCAACAGGGAAAGTTCCCTGCACATTCTTCCTGCTGGAGATTTAGGGAAGAATCTCTGAACTCCTCCATCTCTTTGGAGGCAAATGGACATGTTCTAGTGATGCCCAGCCTCACCTTTTCACCCACAAGACCTGCACTGCTGTCATGGGGTAAATTGCTAATGCAGTGCAATCCAGCTCCTTGCTCTGCCTGGCACCCTTGGAATGCCCCACTCTCTCTCTCTGCTCCACAAGCAGACCCAGGGTACAAGCACCACTCCTACATGGGGACACTGTGACATCTGCACCACAGAACAACTGCTGGGGCATCCCCCACTGGTGCCCATCTGCCCAGTAACCCTGTTCATTGGCTTTCCCTGTGAGAGACACAGTGTCTCTGTCCTTCCAGTCCAGTGCACACCAATAATATGTACTGTAATTCTTTAATTCAGTACATGTTTGGGCCAAGACCTCAGCCTGACACAGCACCAGGTCAATGAGCTGGATGAATACATTTGACTTTGGCTTTGCCATGAAGGAAGGCTGTGTCCCACACCTGGAAACAACAACAATTCACTGGAAACAGATCCATTTGGACACAGTCTGAATAAGGAGACTAAATAAGATTCCTTATTCTTTCTCCAGGATAAAGCAAACCCCATCCTTTTGAACTCTAGCAGCTGTGTCCTGACCTGGTGAGGCAGGGAGAGGGGGACTGCCCATCATCCTGAGGCAATTCCAATCCTGTTACACTGAACTAAATTAAGGATCTAAATTGGGAGTCCTTGGTGGGACTTGACATCGTTATCAGTGGAGTATGAGTTTTGGAGCATCATGAGAAGGAGGGCTCAGTAAGCGGGTTGATTACAGTGCTTCTTTTTGGAGAGATTTCTAGGAGACTGATGCCATTACATTTCAGCTGCACTTGAGCTCCTGCTGAGCTTGTGAACAGAGCCTGGAGAGCGTCCCTGCCATGAGCAACACAGTCTGTTTGTGAGGAGAGACTCAAAAGGACATGTGTTCATATACACCTGTCAAATATGCACCTGTGGTACATTTACACAAGTCTGGTTGCACACAAGAGCACCAAAGGTATGAACACATGTAGGAGCACACCCTCCTGTGAACTCTACTGAGGACACCAGGAGACAGCCACAGCAGGGCTGGAGCCTTGTGGGGAAGGGCAAGGCCCCAGGCAAGCTCACAGCATTGTTTATGTACACACAGACTCACACTTATAGAGAGTGGACAAGTCAAAACAAGCCAGAAGTTTTTCCTGAGGGCAGAGTTAGGTAGGACAGGGTCAGATAGCCCAATGAACACACATGGGGAAACAACAACAAATAACCTTCAGGATGAGCTGAGGAGGGAGGGATAGGGAAGGACATGGCCCATCCTCATACACAGGAGTCCTTGGGCATCCAACAGCAGATTGGATTTTTAAAGAGATAATACGAAAACCCGAGGAATCACAGACTGGTAAACCTCACCTCTGTGCCTGGGGAGATCATGGAGCAGATTCTCATGAAAGCAACTGTGAGTCATATTCAGGACAAGGAAGTGATCCAAAACAGCCAGCAGGGCTTCTCCTAGGGCAAGTTATGTCTGAGCAATCTGGTGGCCTCCAGTGATGGAGTGACTGAAACAGTCATCAAGGGAAGGCTGTCCAGTGTCATCTACCTAAACTTCTGTTAGGCCTTCAACATAGTCCACACAACATCCTTATCTCCAAATTGGAGAGACGTTGTAGGGGTTGACCCTGACTGGATGCCAGGCACCCACCAAAGCCACTCTATCACTCTCCTCTGCAAGTGCACAGGGGAGAGAAAATATAACAATGGTTCATGAGTTAAGGACCAAAAGAGATCCCTCACCAAATACTGTCACAGGCAAAACAGACTCAACTAAGACATATTAATTGAATTTATTATCAGCACAATCAGAGAAGGATAATGAGAAGTAAAATAAGTCTTATTTAAAAAAAAACAAAAAACCAAACATCTTTCCCTTACCTCCCTCTCCTTCCCAGCTTTACTTCCTCCTCCCCCCCAGCAGAGCAGTGCGACAGGAATGCGGCTCATGGTCAATTCATCACAGGTTGTTCCTGCTGCTGGTCAGAGAGAGGAGTGGGAGCCCTTCCCCTGCTCTATGGTGGGGTCTCTCCCATGGGAGAAGTTCTCCATGAACTCCAAAATGAGTCTTTCCCACACGTACTCCTACAATGTGGGTCACTCTTCCACAGGGTCAGTCCTTCAGGAACCCTCACAGAGTCATAAGTCATTTCAGCAAACCTGCTCCAGCACGGGCTCCTCTCTCCACAAACCCCTACCAGGACTCTGCTCCATCACAGGTTTCCCTCAGGGTCATGGCCTCCTCTCAGCCATCCACCTGCTCTGGTGTCAGCTCCTCCAGGAGCTGCAGGTGTGTCTCTGGCCCCCCCATGCCCTCTGTGGGCTGCAGGGGCACAACTGTTTCACCATGGTCTTCACCATGGGCTGCAGAGGAATGTCAGCTCTGGAGCCTGGAGCAATACCTGCTCCTCCTTCTCCACTGACTTCAATGTCTGCAGAGCTGTTTCTTTCACATATTCTCACTCAGCTTTTCTCTGGCTACAACTACACCTGTGCAATAACTTTTTTCCTTCTTTAACATGTTATTCCTGAGGCATCACTTCCATCTCTGATGGGCTGACCTTGGCCAGTGGTGGGTCTGTCCTGGAGCCAGCTGGCTTTGGCTTTGCTGGACACCAAGGAAACTTCCAGCAACTTCTCACAGAAGCCACCCCTGTGGCCCATCCACTACAAAAACAGGCCATGCAAACCCAATACATGTAGATTTGAAAGGTGTACTATTGTGAATATGAAAATGTCTGGATGGACACAGCTTTTGTCTGTGGCTTTATGACCACATGGAAGTAAGGGAAGAGGGACATGTCTCAAGGCTCTGTCTTGGGACTGGTACTTTTTAGTATCTTTTTCAATCACAGGGATATTAGATTGAGTGTTCTCTTGGCATGTTTGCAGATAACACAAAGCTGAGCAGTGCAATTGACACTACAGAAGAAGATTTCCATCCAGGGAGACCTGGAGAAACTTGAGAAGTGGGCCCATGAGAACTTGATGAATTTTAAGAAATTCAAGTGCAGCACCTGCATCAGGAAATCCCAGACATGAGTACAGACTGGTAGATGAATTCACTGAGAGCAGACCTGTGAAGAAAGACTTGTGAGCGCTGGTGGATGAAAACCTGGACATGAGCCAACACTTTGCATTTGCAGCCCAGAAAGCCAACTGCATCCTGGGCTCCATGACAAAAAGCATGACTGGCAGGTTGAAGGCAGTGATTCTCCTCATCTACTCGGATCTTCTGAGTCCCCACCTGGGCTCAGACATGGAGTCTTCAGCCCAAGAAAGACATGGACCTGTTAGAGCAGGTTTGTAGGAGGCCACAAAGATGCTCAAAGGGCTGGAGCAACTCTCCTATGAAGACAGGCTGAGAGTTGGGGTTGTTCCATATGCAGAAGAGAAGGCTTTGAGTGAATCACATTGAGGCATGTCAGTATGTGAACAGGACTTACAAGAAGATGCATGCTGACTTTTTACACAGGCAGACACTGATAGGACAAGGTGGAATGGTTTAAACTAAAAGAGGAAAGACAGATATTAGATGTAAGGAAAAATTCCTTACTCAAAGGGTGGTGAGGAAATGGAACTTCTCATAGAAGCTGTGGCTGCCACATCCCTGGAAGCATTCAAGGCCAGCTTGGATAGGGCTTGGAACAATCTCATCTACTAAGTGTCACTGCTTCTCTTTATGAAGGAGTTCCAACCAGACCAAGCCATTCTATGATTATAAGATTCTATGTTTTTATGAGTACTGCAGCTTCTTCCTGAAAACAACACTTCAAACAACTCCAGAAGAGTGATCAGGATAGCATCACTTACCTAGTCTGGGCCCATGTAGTACATAAACCGAGTCTTCTGCCTGCACTGCTACATTCCTGCCTTAGAAATGCTGGGGCCTTTAATCCCAGGGATCAGAAGAAACCTTCATTGGGGAACGGGCATGGAACAAACCTGGAAATGAAAAGGCAGCAGTGCAGGAAATGAAAGCACAGCCCATATCATTAGGTGTGCTGGTTTGCATTCAAGATGAGCTTGCTGGGAAATTGTTACCTCTGCAAAGGCTGCCCCTGGTCCCGCGGCAGTGAAAGGCACGTATAAAAGGCAGGCCAAGTCTCTGCTCTCTCATCCACTTCTCTTGCTTCCTTCAACTTGGGAACCAGGTAAGTCTGAAGCCCCTTCTCTTTCTCTTCCAAAGTGAGATCTCCACTTGGAGGGCATCTCAACTGATGTTGGCTTTCTCATATTTGGGGATTGGAGCATCTGGTCAAGAGAGAAGAAAGCAGGGAGGAGGCTGGCATAGAGAGAGGCTGGTGATGGTGGTGCCTTTTGCTTTATGCCCTGGGAGAGAACTTCCTGCTGCTCTTTGTAGGACTCCTGGCCCAGTCTCCAGCTTCCCACTCCTGATGGCCTTGGCTCTTTCGTGATGGGGTAACCAGGCTGCTCCTCACCCATCCACCCACCCAGCCTTGTGTTCTCTTTCCTGTCTGCTCTATCTGCCAGGTGCACCTGCGGCCTCAAGACATGTCCTGCAACACACAGTGCCGTCCCTGCCAGCCCTGTGGCCCCACCCCGCTGGCCAACAGCTGCAATGAGTGCTGTGTCAGGCAGTGCCAGAACTCCACCGTTGTCATTGAGCCTCCTGCTGTGGTGGTGACCCTGCCTGGCCCCATCCTCAGCTCCTTCCCACAGAACACCGTGGTGGGATCCTCCACCTCTGCTGCTGTTGGCAACATCCTCAGCTGTGATGGAGTGCCCATCAACTCCGGGGGCTTTGACCTCTCCTGCATCACCAGGCGCTATGGTGGCAACAGATGTCGTCCCTGCTAAAGCTCCTGGGGAAACTCCAGTGAGACGTCTTGAGGAACTCAGAACATGATGTTGGACAGAGGATCTAGGTTTTGGGTGCTGTTTGCAGGATAGCTGACCGAACTTGCCTTTCTCTCCCTTTTCATTGTTTGCATTGGTTCCTATGTGCTGCAATGTTCCCCAAAGGCCAGCTTGGTAGGGACGATTAGGTTTCTCCCCTTTGTGGGACATGTAGACCAAGATTATGCAGGAACTATTCCAGAGCCAAGGAATTCAGACTCTCTGCTGCCCTGGGTGCCGTCTGTGCTGCTGACCTTCACTTTCAGTGGCTTTGTTTCCTTCTTTCATTTCATTAAAGTTCTGCTGCATTCAAGTCTGGCTTCTGTGTGGTCCTTCCCCCCGCTGCACTTCTGAATGCCAAAGATAACGTTATGACTTAGTCATGGAAGTGGGTGAGGGCATAAGGAGACCCTTCTCCATTCACAGAGGAATGGAATTTTGGGGCACCATGGATGGGAAACTATTAAGGTAAAATCTCTTGGAGCTGAGGAAGACGTCTCCTGGCTGCTCTGCTTCTGGACAACATGAAGCCTTGTCTTGATATGACTTTGCCCACAAATGCCCAGAAAGTTGGGGGATCTTGAAGTAATAGCAGCTCCATGATCTCCTGAGGAATGGTGTTCCTGTCAGTATGGTCAGAGCTGCACTGGGATCATTGGTATGAGGGTCCTGGACACAGTTTCTTCCGCAGAATAATGAGGGTTGGAATGCAGAGAACAGTCTTTGCATTCAACCATGGTTTCTTCTCCATTTTCCTCTCCCATTCATTACTCATTAAAAAGTGAGGACCAATACCCATTGAGCACTTTATTTCCCCTGTGCCATGGTCCTTTAGATGAGACCATGTTGAATCTGAGGTCTCAGCCTCTGCCGGGCACAGCACCAGGCTGATGGACTGTGCTGGCACATTTAGCATTGGCTTGAACACGAGGCAGAGATGTGTCTCACACCAGACAGCATTGACATCATAGTGAAAGCAAACTCATTTGACATTGCCTGGATGAAGCTGGCAGGACTTCTTAACCTTTCTGCTGTCCATAAAGCAAGCCTCATCTTTTTGAAGTCCCTAGAGCTTGGGAGAGCTCTGTCCTGACCTGGAGAAGCAGGGAATGAGGACTGCAAGCCATGTTTAAACATTCTTAATATTGTTTACAGTGAATTAAAATAAGGATCCAAACTGTATGAAATCAATCTAATTTGGTTCAGGAATCATCATCATCAGAGTGTGAGCTTTGAAGCAGTAGGAAAAGCAGGACTGAAGATAGACAAGACTGCATTTCAGTGCCTGTGGTGAGGATAATTCTGTGCCAGGTTTGTTCTGTTATTGCTCAGCTACACTGAAGTTCCTTCAGACTCCGGGTGCTCTGTGGAGCTTATTGGTA
This sequence comes from Cinclus cinclus, assembly GCF_963662255.1. NCBI lineage: Eukaryota > Metazoa > Chordata > Aves > Passeriformes > Cinclidae > Cinclus > Cinclus cinclus. Next base: position 2,294,273 of record NC_085069.1, on the reverse strand, counting down.
GAACAGTGAAGAATGTCACTGCTGTAAGTAGAGCAACCCATCATGAGGAGGGACACACACACACGCACACACACTTACGCACATCAGAAAGGAATCATGCACAAATTTTGGCACCTATGTGCCAGATTCACACAGTCCCAGCTGCACACAAGTGCATATGACATAAGAACATGCAAAGTCACAGCCAGCACAGCTTCATGAGATAGAAGTCCTTCTTGTCAGATCTGATTTCCTTTTATGACAAGGTAACCCACCTGCTTAATCAAGGGAAGGCAGTTAATCTAATTTTTTTCACTTCAGTGAAGCTTTTGATACTGTCTCCCCCTGGATTCTTCTGGACAATATGTCCGGCTCACAGCTGGATAAACATATCATGTGATGGGTAAGCAACTGGCTCACAGGTCAGGCACAAAACATGATAGTGATTTGGGTGACATCAGACCAGTGACCTGTCACTATTGGGGTTCTGTAGTGCTTCATCCTCGGCCCTGTTCTCTTCATCATCTACATAAATGACTGGAATGCAGGACTAGAAGGGAAACTAAGCAAGTTCATGGATGATACAAAACTGGGAGGAGCCGTCAACTCCCTCAAGGGCAGGGACACCCTGCAGAGAGACCTCCATTAATTAGAGGGCTGGGCAATCACCAATCATATGAAGTTTAAGAAAGACAAGTGCTGGATTCTGTGCTGGAATGGGGCATCCCTGGATCTATAGCCAGACTGGGGAACAAGAGCCTGGAAAGCAGTATCATGGAAAGGGATCTGGGGGTCCTGGTTGATAACAAGTTCGATATGAGTCAGCAATGCCCTGGCAGCCAGGATGGACAACAGTGTCCTGGGGAGGCATCAGGTCCAGAATTGCTAGCTGAGAAAGGGAGAGGATTGTCCCACTCTGCTCAGCACTGGGGTGGTCTCACCCTGAGTTCTGGATGCAGCTGTGGGCATCACAGTTTAAAAGGAGACATTAAGCTACCAGAGAGTGTCCAAAGGAAGCCACAAGGATTGGGAAGGGCCTTAAGGGGAAGCTGTATGAGGAGCATCTGAGGTCACTCGATCTGTTCAGCCTAAGGAGGAGGAGATTGAGGTTAGACCTCATTTCAGTCTACAACTTCCTTGTGAGGAGAAGAGGAGGGGAAGGCACTGATCTCTGCTCTGTGGTAGCAGGACTAGAAAGAATAGGCTGAAGTTGTGCCAGAAGAAGTTTAGGTTGGATATTAGAAAAACGTTCTTTGTCCAGAGGGTGGTCAGGTACTGGACTAGGCTCCCCAGGGCAGTGGGCACAGCACCAAGCCTGACAGAGTTCAACAAAAGGTTAAACAACATTCTCAGGCTCATAAGGTGACTCTTGGCAATTCCCTGTGCAGGGCTACGAGTTGGACAATATGATCCTTGTGTGTCCCTTCCAACTCAGCATATTCTGTGATTCTGTGAAAGAATGAACTGTGGCCTCTGCTGTGGACATGTGGAGATGATGGTGACTGGACTGGAGCATTCTGAAGAGGAACAAGGCCCCAGACATGGTCTCCACACACTTCTCTCAGGAAGAGAAGGAGGAGCAGAATTTGTTTGGGTTCATTGTTATGCAGGACAGCATAAAATCCTGGAGATGAGTCATTCCTTGCCAACAGGGCCACTAAAGGTCCCCAAAGCAGTGATCCAGACTGACATAATTTGCTTTTACTACACTTGTCCAGTATGTCACATGAGTCCTCTGCCCTAGCTGATGAGTTTTGATCCAGATGTGAATTGATTGGGCCTCAAATCTTGCCACAAAAAAAAAAAAAATCACGGAAATGTGCCTGAAATAAAAAATAACACAGGAAATAAAAACATGGTCATTCAGGAAGCCAAGCCACTGTCCATAGCATTAAAGGGTACGTTTTGCATTTCAAATGTGATATTTTGCATTCAAGATGAGTCTGACAGAAAATAACTCAGCATAGCAGCTGGTAGCTCTTTTGGAGCCAGGCAGGATTAGGCCAACAAGCCCTCATACATCTCTGCAGAGCCTCTACCTCCCTGCTCAGCATGTTCTTCTACTTACTCCTGACACAGTGCTCCTCATGTATCCTTATGTTTTTCTTCCTCCCTGCCCTCTTTCCAAGTGCCCGTTGTGCCCCAAGACATGTCCTGCATACAGCAGTGCCAGCCTTGCAGCCCCACCACAGTGGACAACAGGTGCAATGAGTGATGGGGTTTTGAGAGAAGATCAGGGAACTAAATGAAGACCTTTTACTAAAAAAGAAAATAAACACAAAAGCACCAGACCTTTTCCACATGAACTGACTACGAGGCTGTGCATGTTTTGTGTTAATTGACACTTCAGTAGCAACCACGGAAGGAAACTTCCTCCGTGACTTGATGGGAACAATTGGAGGCTGGTTAGGGTGTTGATAGCTTGGGAAACCAACTGGAGGATTTGGTCCGCCTCTGTGAATTGCCATTTTGAAGCGAGCAAACCCCAGGAACGGCCCTTTTCTCTTCCAGCAAGAGTGCAGATAACAGGGCCCGGGCCCTGCTCCACTGCGGCCTGTGGGCCTGGCGGGGGCAGGGCTGGGCCCCCTGTCTGGGAGGCTGGCATGTCCCGGCAGGGAGGAGGGGTGGCCACCGGCAGTGGGTGCCAGCTGAGCCCAGGGAGGCTGACTGAGGTCCTGGCCGTACCACTGCCCCCCTCCTTTCTGGAGCGGCCGCTGCCGTTTCTGTCCCAGGCCAGCCCCCTGAGCCTCCTGAGATCCAGGCACAGCTCCGGCATGGCCTGGCCACAGCCGCTGCATTCCCCGTGTGAAATCTTAACTCTTTCAATGCTCAGATAAAACTTGCAGACCTTCAATCCTCCCTTGAGTGAGAGGAAAAAAGAACAGAAAGAAGACACCAAGGTCAGGGAAGCAGGAGTCAGATCCCAGATGGAAGGAGAATGAGGAGACACTGTGAATTTAGGCTGAAAATCCTTTTGTAAGCCATAGGAATGAACTGCACTACAGTCAAGATTCCTATAAACCATGGGAAAAGACATGGGGGGTTGGAGTATTCCACTTGTAGATCATGAGCACAGGTACCTGTGCATGAACTGAGAGAGAAGAGTGACCCTTTGAAGAGGACCCTTTGACCCGAGGGGAGAAGAAAATCTCTGTTCTTAGAGATGAGGATGATTTTAAAGATAGATGAAGCAAACTTTTGTTTTTGAACAGCTCGTCCTTAAAAGTAATACCCCCTGAGTCTGACACGGCCTATAAGCACAGCTCTGGGAAGGATGTGGAGATGGGAGGAGTTTCACAAGTGCAGTTTCCCAGGCAGCTGCTATTTGTGAAAAGTGAAGCCATGAGAGAACTGGTTTCTTCTCTTGTGGAAAAGTCCCCATAGCCTAACAAGGGAAGACTCCTCTCCCTAGAGTGAACTGAAAAAAAAGACTTTTCTTAAGTTGGTAATTGACTGAAGTGTTTCTGTATGTTGTTGTTGAGAAGAAGCGGGTGTGGGAGAGAGGAGGAGGGGTGGTCTGAAGGTTTTATTCTGCATTCTATTATTCTTTTCAGTTGCTAATAAAAGTTTTCTTTATGCCCTTTAACTTTTAAGCCTGCCTTTCTTTTGTTCCTAATCCTATCCCACAGCAGGAAATGAGTATATTGAAATTCACGAATCAAAAGCACTACAGAAGCTCAGGTGAGTTTCTGGTTGGTTCCTGCCAGCCCTTGGTGTTGTATGCAGCACACAGAGAGGAGAATGGGCAAGTGTTCCCTGCACAGCATATGGCAAATACTTTCCTGTCCTAGGATGCAGAGGGAAACCAGTTCTAAAGCAGGGGTTTTCCACCACTCTTTCCCTCAGCATGTATCCCACAGCAAAATTATGCCATTTGCCTCCCATAGGGATACTCCAGAGAGAACCAGGTCTTCCATACCTAATATTATGCTGCCCAGAATCTCCAGGGAACACCTTGTAGTCCCTGGTCCTTCTGTGCTGGCTCCAGGACTCCTCCAGCAGGATGAGGGACCTGTGAGATGTTTAATCCTGCTCCTTGTTTCTTGTCCTTTTGGAAGTCTCCAAGTGTAAGGGAGAGAGAAAAAAAAAAAAAAAAAAAGCAAGCCCTGGCTCTGCAAACATGCAGGAGAAGTGGAGAGTCAGGGCATGCTCCACTAAACCTGCCAGGCAGAGGAGAGACTGAGACACCCTAAGAATGAGTGGGATGAGAGAGCTTTTGTGTCCCTGAATCACCTATCAAAGGTCCTGTCTGTTTGGGATAAAAGGCAAGAAAATGTTTACTGCACAGAGAGAAAGAGCTTCTGCAATATTTTTCTTCACATATGTCTGTGAAAGACCAGGCTGAGACAGATCAGAAAGAAGAGGCCGAAGAAATGGAAGAATGGAGGAAGAAAAATAAAATAAGGGGTTTGACATGATCAGGACAGGAGATAGTTTTCCTCTCCCTCACTATTTCTAAATTTTCAAGTACTAACAAAATCTAGACAAAACAGGCACAAACCAACATATTAACTGATGTTTCCCATAATTTGACCATAATTCAAGGCATAATTCAAGGCTTCAGTCAGGAAGACATTGACGGACAGGTTGTATCCATTCATACATGGGAATAATGTTGTGATTTAATAGTGAAGCCATAAGTCCTTTGCACAAACTCAACCAAAAGTCTTTTACCAGACTGTATCCTGAGTATATGACTGGCACCAATCCTAACTTCTGCATTACCTCAGCCCTGCATGTCTGGACAGCTTTGCCTGCCTTGCTGAGGGAGTCCATCACATCTGCCTGTGCTCTTGTGGGAGAGCCATGGACCCTAGACTAGGTAAAAGAGTGGAGGAGAAGGAAGAGATGAACCTGTGGGCTGGACTCAGGAATTCTTGTTTGCCTTAACAGCTGTTGCCTGATGTCTCCCTGACGATCTTTAGCTGCTGAGTAGCCAGGGGTAACTTTGTCAGCTCCATGGAAAAGGGCAGGAAGAAAAATCCACAACTGTAGGGAATCCCACTCTCTGCTTCCTCCAGATATTTTCCCTGAGTGGACAGAAAGGTTTGCGAAAGAACAAAGTAGGACTTAGAGACCAAGACTTGGATGCAAAACAACTTTATTGAGTGTAAAGAAGAAAAGGAGGTGGCTCACAGAGATCATCAGTTGCAACCACTAAGATGCAGTGGAGCTCCTGCAGGGTATCCATCTGCCTGCCCTAAAGAGGGAGGGACAGAGGGCAGCACAGCCTGCTAGGCTGGCCTGGGGAAACATGGAGAGCAAAGGGAAGACCAAAAAAAAGTGGAGGAAGGGAACAATGGCTTGATGTTGTAAGGAAAATGTCCCAAAGCTTCATCTCCTTCCCAGAATCATGTTCTGAGACCGTGGAGGTTCTTGCCCAAGGATGTTGCCAGCAGATTTAGCAGGGACGACATCTGTTGCCACCATAGCAGTTGGTGATGCAGGAGAGGTCAAAGCCCCCAGAGCTGATGGGCACTCCCCCACAGCTGAGGATGTTGCCAACAGCAGCAGAGGTGGAGGATCCCACGGCAGTGTTCTGTGGGAAGGTGCTGAGGATGGGGCCAGGCAGGGTCACCACCACGGGAGAGGGTTGGATGGCCACGTGGGAGTCCTGGCACTGCCTGACACAGCACTCATTGCAGCTGTTGGCCAGCGGGCAGGGGCCGCAGGGCTGGCAGCAAGGGTTGCAGGGCTGGCAGCTGGACATGGCTCACGGTCACAGGTGCACCTGGCACAGAGCGCAGGGAGAAGCAGAAAGTGGGGACACATGAGGAGCAGCACTGCACCCAAACAGCCTGCAGCCAAGGCAGCTGCTGGCCCACATTGCCCTGCCCAGCTCAAAGCCCAGGAGCCACCCCCGCCATGTCCCAGCCTCTCTGTGTCTGCACAAGACCTTCTCTCCCATGCCCTGTCCCAGCACAAGCAGCTCCCAGCCCTGGGACAGCCCTGACAGCCCCTGTCAGCTGAGACCTACAGCCAGGAAAGAGCTGATCTTGAATCAGCAGCAGTAGTAGGAGGAAGAGAAGGAAAAGAGGCCTCCCACTCACCTGATTCCTGAGGAGAAGGAGGTGAGAGAAGTGGATGAGAGCACAAGAACTTGGTGTGCCTTTTATAGCAGTCCTGCACTGCCCCAGGCCCTGAGGCACCTCAGTGGAAGTCATAATTTTGTGTCCAGCTCATGTCAAATGTGCACCATCCCAGCTAATGGTAGGGGCTGTGTCCTGGTTTCCTGCATTGCTGCCTTTTCATTTCCTGGCTTCTGCCATGTGCTTTCCTATATGAACACCCTTTTCTGTAAGTGCTGGGATGAGAGGCTCAAGAATTTCTGAGGCAGAAGTCTCAGATCAAGGGCTGTTGGCATTACTTGTGGGCAGGTGATGTTCACTTGGGTCATTTCTGAGCATTTTGTTTTTATCCAAGTTGTTAGGAAATGGGCAACCCTTTTGTGCTACTTGCCTGCACACCCAAGGACTGACATGCGAGCGGACATGACAGAGCTTCTACCACTCTGCTCTTTCTTACCACCTGTTCTCTGTTTCTCCCCAGGCCAGTCTAGTGGGGATATTTTGCCCTCTCTGCTTCTGCATGGAAGGCAGATGGACACCCTGCAGGAGCTCCACTGCATCTTAGTGACTGCCTTGGTGGTCTCCTTTTCTTCCTTAGACTCATTAAAGTTGTTGTGCTCTCATGTCTTGGCCTCCAAATTCTCCTTTCTTGTGTAGCAGCTCTTCCAATCTGTTCATGCACAAAGTTAAAAAAAAGCAGATGGTGGAAGTCCCTGCAGTGGATTTTGCCCTGTGCTCTTTCTCTTAGAGCTAATGAAGACATCCTTGACTACTGCACAGAGGTCACCAGTGAAACCACAAGGTCAAAGGACGGCAGCAGTGGGGATGGGCTCTAATCCATGTAATCCCTCAGATATCCATGGTCTCCTATATGCCGAAAAAGAACTCTTAAAGGCACTGCTGGGCTCAGAATAACCACTCAGGTACAAAGTGTCCCATTCTCCTGCTCTCAGTTCAGGGCAGACATGATCTTTCTCCATCTTACAGGCCCCTGTGCACATCTTGCTATACTTAGAAAGGAAGGTTTCACCTTCTTCTGCTGAGACCTAAGCACTTGAGTCTCAGTGGCCAACATTCAATTCATCTCCAGTTCTTCTTCACTCAGTGTGTGACCCTCATGGACAGCCCCTCCATGTGGATCCTTGTGCTGAAAAACTCTCAGTGCTCTTGGTAGATCCCATTTGATCACTGAAATACTGTGATAAGGTCCCTCTCCAAGACTCCTGTTCTCCAGGGAGAAAAGGCTACACTCCTTGTCTTTCCTCATTGCACAGGTTCTCCAACTGTTTGCTTTTCTTTGACACACACAGTGGGGTGGGAGCAGCTGCTGGATCAGGATCAGCAGAAGCCACATCAGGGGACTTGGACTAAGCAGTGGCTTTCCTGGGTGTGGGTGGGCCAGTCAGCAGAACCACCTGGGTGAACACGACCACATACCCAATGGAAACATGACCAGGGCTTGCAGGAAGCAATGGTTTTCCTGGTGACAAGGAAGGTCTTCATCGGCTTTGATGTAGCAGTGGAGGAGTGCCAGATCTTCACAAAGGAAACATGATGAGGAAGAGCAAATGCAGTAAGGTCTGTAGGTACTGATTGTTCCATGCAGGGACAATGAGAAGGCCATTCTTTACCAGGGTTAGAAGATACGTAGAGAAGACAAGGTTCATTGTATCTGTGGTAATTGCTAGTTACACTGACCTTTTGATTGTCTCATTCTAAATTGTCTAATTCAAATGCTCAAGACTCCTGATAGCTGTACCGTCACAGAGTCATGAAAATGCCTTCAAGGTCATCAAGTCCAGCCATAAACCTAACACTGCCCACTCTACCACTAACCCATGTTCCTATGTGCCATATCTACACTTCTTTGAAATTGCCTCCAGGAGCAGTGACTCAACCACCGCCCTCACCAGTGTGTTCCAATGCTTGATAATCCTTTCAGGGAAGAATTTTTCCCTAACAGCCAATCTAAACCTCCCCTAGTGCAACTTGAGGCCAATTCCTCCTGTCCTATCACTTGTTACCTGGAAGCAGAGTAACCCACCTTGCTACAGCCTACTTCCAGGCAGTGCTAGAGTGATAAACTTTCCCCTTGGCGTCCTTTTCTCCAGACAAAACAAATCCAGTTCTCTCTGTAAGCTAGATCACAGGTGGAGGTTTTATCACATGTCATTGGGAAGAGGAGAGAACAGCAGTTGATATCTGCTATGGTTTGTACCCAAGGGAGCTAAAGTTTTGGTGGGACACATAACTGAGCTGAGCATTCCTCCACAGGAATTAATTTATTCATGAAAACACGAAATTAATTTACCATATTGTCAAGTGAAGCTGTTGTTTTGTCTCCAGGGAAACAAGCCTGAATTGGGAATGGATGGAAATCTGTCCCTTCTCGGTTTGACAAATTCTTGAGGTGAGCCTGGCTCACCTTTACGGGCATCACTGAACATGCTCCATAGAGAGCATAGGGACCTTGGTGAACTTTGAGACTTAGGCCTGCGCAAAACTCATGAAGTCTAAGAAGCTCATGTGAATGGTTCTGCACTTGGGTTCAGGGCAGGACCAAAGAAAAATACAGTATGGATGGGGAGTGGATTGAGATCTGCCCTGCAGAGAAGGACCTTGGGTTTTGGTAGACATGAAGCTTGACATGACCAACAATGTGTCATGTGTTTGGGGAGCAGACCAAAAAAATGACCATATCCTGGGTTGCATAAAAAGAAATGTGGCCAACAGGCTGAGGGAAGCTATATTCCCCCTCTAGTTACCTCTCCTGAGACCCCACCTGGAGACCTGCTTCCAGCTCTGGGACCCTCAATAGAAAAGGCACGTAGGAAAGATATGGACCTGCTGGAAAGAATGAGAAGAGGCCTTTGAAGATGATGAGAGGAGTGGAACACCTTTGCTACAAAGAGTTGGGTTTGTTCATCACAGAAAAGAAAAGGCTCTGGAGAGAGAAAATCTTCCAGTACTTAAATAAAGTTAGTGGGACCTTTTATGGCAGGATGTAGCAGTAAGATAAAGGGGAATGGCTTTAAACTGAAAAAAAAAAAAGTTAAATTAAATATTAGGAAGACATTATTTATTGGGATGGTGGTAAGGCTCTGCAAGAGGTCCAGAGAAGCTGTGGATGCCCCTTCCCCAAAAGTGTTCAAGGGCATGTTGGACAGAGCTTGAATCAACCTGGTCTAGTGGAAGGTCTAGCTGGTTCTGGCTGAAGCCTCTCAGCAGAACCGCCTGGCAATGGTCTCAGCAAGGCCAGCAAAGGGAAGGGAGAAACTCTCAGCTATGTTGTGTTGATCCAACTGTCCTACATGTCTCAGCAGAGCAACACCTGAACATGGGTAAGGTCCAAGACCCATTTGCTGGGAGGTCTCAGCCCTGCCTCACTCCGCACCAAGCTGCTGGATTGTAGAAGTGCATCAGGCACTGGCCTGGACATGAGGACCCTGTGTACCTCCTGTGTCATCAGCAATATCACACCAGAAGCAATTGACTAGGGATTACATCCTGCAGGAGCAGACAGACATTCTTGTCATTTCTACCTAAACATAAAGCAAAATGGAGGGTGCAGGAGGCAGAGGTGGCATTTCAATTCTCAGGACACTTCTCTGCAAGGTTGAAGACAGCACTGTTGAGCTGTAAATTGTCTCCTTCCAGCAAGGGCAGCTGCAACACTGTGGGACTCAAGGACACAACAGGAGAGAGTGTCCCACAGTGATCTGCACATGCTTTCAGGATGAAGGTCTCACAAGCCCACACATGTGCTCTGCATGGAACCTTCACACTGACAGAGTAGACTCAAGTGCATCAGAGAAGGTCAGAGGACCTAAAGAGAGTGCACAGAGATGGGATGAAGTCAATGAGACAGCACAATTTTTCTCAGTACTCTTAGTACAACACTAGGGTCAAACCCTTCCAGCAGAAGCCCACCTGAGTATAAATCTGAATGTTGATCACAGAGTGATGAAGGAAGCAAAAGAAAAGATGTGCCATGTCACATGCAGACCTTGGGCCAGCGTACAAGAAAGAAGCACAAGAGCAGGGTTGATTTCTGGCCATCAGAGGAGTCCAGACGAATGACACAGGTGCAAATCACCTGCTTACATGGGATACTGATGGCCCTTGATCTAAATTTCTTTGTCCACTGATGTCTTTCTGCCTTGAAATCCTTTATGCTCTCATCCTGGCACTTTGAGAAATGACCCTTCATATAGGAAAGCACGTGGCAAAAGCCAGGAAATGAAAAAGCAGCAATGCAGGAAACCAGGACACAGCCCCTACCATTAACTGGGATAGTGCACATTTGACATGAGCTGGTCAGAAAATTATTACTGTCACAAAGGTGCTACTGGGCCTGAGGCAGTGCAGGACTGCCATAAAAGGCATCCCAAGTCCCTGTGCTCTCATCCTCTTCTCTCACCTCCTTCTCAAGAATCAGGTGAGTGGGAAACCTCTTCTCCCGCTGATGATTCAAGACCAGCTCTTTCCTGGCTGTAGGTCTCAGCTGACAGGGGCTGTCATAGCCCAGGGCTGGGAGCTGCTTGTGCTGGGACAGGGCAGGGGAGAGAAGGTCTTGTGCAGACACAGTGAGGCTGGGACATGGCTGGGGTGGCTCCTGGGCTTTGAGCTGGGCAGGGCAATGTGGGCCAGCAGCTGCCTTGGCTGCAGGCTGTTTGGGTGCAGTGCTGCTTCTCATGTGTCCCCACTTTCTGCTTCTCCCTGTGCTCTGTGCCAGGTGCACCTGTGACCGTGAGCCATGTCCAGCTGCAAGCCCTGCAACCCTTGCTGCCAGCCCTGCGGCCCCTGCCCGCTGGCCAACAGCTGCAATGAGTGCTGTGTCAGGCAGTGCCAGGACTCCCACGTGGTCATTGAGCCGCCTGCTGTGCTGGTGACCCTGCCTGGCCCCATCCTCAGCTCCTTCCCACAGAACACTGCCGTGGGATCCTCCACCTCTGCTGCTGTTGGCAACATCCTCAGCTGTGGGGGAGTGCCCATCAGCTCTGGGGGCTTTGATCTCTCCTGCATCACCAACTGCTATGGTGGCAACAGATGTCGTCCCTGCTAAATTTGCTGGCAACATCCTTGGGCAAGAACCTGCACGGTCTCAGAACATGGTTCTGGTCAGAACATGATTCTGGGCAGGAGACAGAGCTTCTGGACATTCTATTTACAGCTTTAGGATGATGTTTCTTTCTCCTACTATTCCATCTTCTTTCTCTGCTGTCCATGTGTCCCCAGGTCAGCCCAGGGGGATCTGCTGCCCTCCCTTTCTCTTTAGGGCTGGCGGTTGGACACCTTTCAGGAGCTCCACTGCAACTTAGTGACTGCTCCTGGTACTCTCTGTGAGCCATGCCATTTTCTTTGCACTCAATAAAATACTTTTGCATCCATGCCTTGGCCTCTGAGTCATCCTTAATTTTATGGCAAGCCTTCCATATTGCCTAATGAAAATGGTGGAGGAAGAAGAGGGTTCAACTCCCTTGAAGCTGACAAGGTCATCCCTGGCTATTCAACAGCCAAAAATCATCAGCAAGATCATGTCTCCAAAATTTGGCAACAGTTGTGAAGGGGTCTGGGGACAGCCTACAACCTCACCTCTTCCTTCTCCTCCCCTCCATTGCCTGGTTTACAGTCCATGGCCTGCACACAGCAGCACAGGTAGATGAGATATACTCCTTCAGCACAGGCAGGACTCAGCTGGTATCCAGACATACAGGGCTGAGGTAATTCACAAGTTTGCTATCAGCCGTACTTGGGTTAATGCAGTGGTAAATGACTTCCAGCTGCATTTGTGCAAATGTCTTATGGCTTTATTACAAATTTGCAACATTTCTTGTATATATGAATATATGTAATATGTCCATTGAGTTCTTCTTGGATGAGGCCTTTGATCAAACCAATGCCCACTGCTGCTGGATCAACCTTTGGTTGACAGCCCATGCTCACTTTGTCACCTCATTCCTGTGTTTGCATCATACAGTGTTGTGCTTGTTTCCAGGAGAGAGAACAAGGATGTTTGTTGCAAAGATGAGCTGCCTACCTCTGTATGGCCCCTTCTCCAGCCACAGCCTGTTTTTTCTCACATTGCCTTCTTACCAACAGTTCTTGGTTGGCTCCATGTCTATCTGGTTATTGGTGTTTGAGACACCTTATCATCTGGGCTTCTGCACCACCTGTGGCTCAAACATCAATATGGACTTGGACTGAAAAATGAGAATTAGAGAAAGAGCGAGAGAGAAAGGGGAAAAGCTATATAAGCTATCTCTGAATTTAGGGGTTAATGTCTCTATAATCCCCACATTTTAATATACAATCTGATTATGAATATAAAAGACAAAAAGGTTAACATCAGGACAGTCACAGGGTGAAACATTTTATTAAGGACTTCAGTTGCTCTTGGTGACCATCCAAATAAAATGTCCCAGTAATGATATTCCTTGTCTTTCTTTGGTTGCTCCATCAGTCAGTAGATTTTTCTACATCAGGATGCATGGCAATCAAAAATTTCTGTCTGTTTTTCCAAGCTTCCTTAAGTAGTATTTTTCACATTGAAGTGCGATTCATTCAGTAGGAATAGGCTGCTGGTCTTAAGTCAGTGCGTAGTTAAATAATAACAACTGGTGAGATACAAGACAAACTGAATAACCAAAATCACATCCTATAATATCAACCAAGATACAACCACAAATATTAGGCTACTTGTACGTACAATAATGTTGTCTACAAATACAAAATCACAAGCAGTTCTCACACAAGCACATCCATTGCATCAGGCCCATACTCTATGCTCTAGGGGCTGGAGTACATCTCCATTGGGATTTAATCCTGACACAATGATTTGGTATATGGTATATACCGAGGCACCATGTACCGTTAAAACAAAAACTGCAGTTTACAATTAGGGGGATCATAAAGGAAAATTAATCGTTGTTACTATTATCTAGCTGCTAGAAGTAGAATTCCCTTTCGTATTATCGCCGGTTACCTTTTGAATGCCATCTTCCTTCGTAATTGCTGCTGCAGTAAATTGTACCCACAAGAGAGAAGTGTGTGTAGTCCAGAATGCATATGTTTACCATACTGATTAGCATGAACAAAAGAAGCAAGGCTTTCAACCTTGTAGGTTGAGCTTGTTGATGTGTGAACCAAATTTGGTTCCTGCTGGCAATGACTGCTCCTACAAAAATGATAAGCAGTTCTTTGATAAGTAAGTCAATCTTCAGTGGGATGTGCTGGCACAATTCCCAGTAATGTTCCTGGAAAGATAAAACACTACAAGTCTCAGCAGAGTTGGCCTAGGCAGGTTACCACTTGGTTGCTCAAGGTGTATAACAGCTTGGAATAATGACAAAAGTGCCTTTTCTTACTCAGAAGATCTGTGTCCTGCCTCTTTACATGCAGTTAGTCAAGTAATTAAGATGTCTTTGGTCCATCAGGACCAGTTTAGCCTCAGGTGTGTAATCTCAACTTCTAGCTCATGAACTGCTTGCCACACTACTGTTGCTGCTTTACCTGCTTTCTCAGAGGAGGTAGTGGTGTCTCCTGCAATTAGAATATTACATAATTTCATATCCAGAGAAAATGAGACTGTCTGTAAATGTTTGGCAAGCACAGACTGTACAATTGTGGGGAAATGTTTATCCCGATATGAGAGTCTGATAAAGGTGTATTGTCCACCCTTCCAGGCAAGTGCATATTGAGCCTTGTTGTGTTCCTGGCATGGAATCATAAAAAACCCATTTATTTTACATGCATTTTACATGCGATACGAGAGTGGGAGGCTCTCTAAATTTGAGTTACCCGTTCAGCAGAATTTAGCACAGCAGGGGAGAAGTTTTGGTCATGTCTTTTCCTTAACTTAATGAACTGTGACCTTTTCTACACCGGATCTCACTGGGAGGAACCCTCACCCTCTGCTTGGGTGCCTCAGGGGAAGCCTGGGACCCTGATGTGCTGCTCCCTCTCTCTGGAGGGAGCATCTCCCGGCTGCTTGCAGGAGCCTGGCTGCCTCTGCCATCCCCAAGACATCACATGGGAGATGTGAGAGCCAGGGGAAACCCAAAACAAGCCCCTCTCACTGCCTTCTTTCACCTTTTGGAGCCACCCAGCCTGACTGTTTTCTGCCTCTGCTTTGGTGTTTTTTGCTACATTTTAATTCAACACCCACATCTGCCTGGACACCTGCTGCTCCTGCCATGGCTTTGGGGTTTTTGCTATGATTCGTTTGCCTCCCTGAACCTGTTCACCTCTGCGGTTCCAGCTCGCCACTCCGAGGTTCCTGCTACAGCACATTCCGCCACTCGGCGCGGCTCTGAGACTGGCTGCTCCCCGTGAGTTTCGCAAAGGAGCCGCCTCCCTCAGCTCCACCGCCGGAGCCGCCATTACCGCGTGAGGGAGACACGGCCGAGCTCGCTCCACAGCGCCCCCTGCAGGCGCGGGGGAATCATCGCACCCGCCCTGCCCGGCCGGGAGCCAGCAGCGCCCCTGCTGGCTGTGCCCGGAACTGCACCCGAGGGGAAAGTGCCTGCAGCCGAGAGCAGGCTGGGACTGGGGTCTGCTTCTGATGGAGCTGCTGCCGGTGGTGCTGTTTGTTTGCTATACATACATTTATTAGTAAAGGATTGTTATTCCTTCTCCTATATCTTTGCGTGAAAGCCCTGTAATATCAAAGATATCATAAATTGGAGGGAAGGGGGTAATATTTTCCATTTCATGAAGGCTCCCGCATTCCTTGGCAGACATCTGGCTTTTAAAAAAACATGCTGCACATGGGGCCTAGACTGGGTAATGCAGGGGAGGAGAAGGAAGAGATGAGGCTGTGGGATGTTCCTGCACATTGCTGTTTCATTTCCTCATTTCTGCCACCTTTTGGAACCATCTTTTCCCTGTTTGCCATTGGCTGTGGAGTAGCCAGGCATGTTCTTCAACAGAACCAAAGGAAAAGGCAGAAGATTAAATCCACTACAGGTGGTCTCACATTCTGTGCCTTCACCTTTTACCCCGACTACACCAGACTGCAAGAATTGCCATGGAAACAAGGACAACTTAGAGGCCAAGGCTTGGATGCACAACTTTAATGAATATAAGGTAGAAACAGAGGTGGCTCACAAAGAGCACCAGAAGCAGCCACTAAGATGCAGTGGAACCTCTGAAGGGTCTCCATCTGCCTGCCCTAAAGAGGGAAGGAGGGCAACACATCCCCCTAGGCTGGCCTGGGGACAGCAAAGGAAAGACAAACAAAGGTAAAAGGGAACAATGACTCAGACACTAAATACAATGTCTTAAGGCTCTAGCTCTGCTCAGAGCTAGGTGGTGAGGTTGTGGAGGTTCGTGCCTAAAGACTTCAGGCAGCTTTAACAGGGACGACATCTGTTGCCACCATAGCAGTTGGTGATGCAGGAGAGGTCAAAGCCCCCGGAGCTGATGGGCACTCCCCCACAGCTGAGGATGTTGCCAACAGCAGCAGAGGTGGAGGATCCCACGGCAGTGTTCTGTGGGAAGGTGCTGAGGATGGGGCCAGGCAGGGTCACCACCACAGGCGAGGGCTGGATGGCCACATGGGAGTCCTGGCACTGCCTGACACAGCACTCATTGCAGCTGTTGGCCAGCGGGCAGGGGCCGCAGGGCTGGCAGCAAGGGTTGCAGGGCTGGCAGCAGGACATGGCTCACGGTCACAGGTGCACCTGGCACAGAGCGCAGGGAGAAGCAGAAAGTGGGGACACATGAGGAGCAGCACTGCACCCAAACAGCCTGCAGCCAAGGCAGCTGCTGGCCCACATTGCCCTGCCCAGCTCAAAGCCCAGGAGCCACCCCAGCCACGTCTCAGCCTCTCTGTGTCTGCACAAGACCTTCTCTCCCATGCCCTGTCCCAGCACAAGCAGCTCCCAGCCCTGGGCTATGACAGCCCCTGTCAGCTGAGACCTACAGCCAGAAAGAGCTGATCTTGAATCAGCAGCAGTAGTAGGAGGAAGAGGAGGAAAAGAGGCCTCCCACTCACCTGATTCCTGAGGAGAAGGAGGTGAGAGAAGTGGATGAGAGCACAAGAACTTGGTGTGCCTTTTATAGCAGTCCTGCACTGCCCCAGGCCCTGAGGCTCCTCAGTCGAAGTCATAATTTTGTGTCCAGCTCATGTCAAATGTGCACCATCCCAGCTAATGGTAGGGGCTGTGTCCTGGTTTCCTGCATTGCTGCCTTTTCATTTCCTGGCTTCTGCCATGTGCTTTCCTATATGAACATCCTTTTCTGTAAGTGCTGGGATGAGAGGCTCAAGAATTTCTGAGGCAGAAGTCTCAGATCAAGGGCTGTTGGCATTACTTGTGGGCAGGTGATGTTCACTTGGGTCATTTCTGAGCATTTTGTTTTTATCCAAGTTGTTAGGAAATGGGCAACCCTTTTGTGCTACTTGCCTGCACACCCAAGGACTGACATGCGAGCGGACATGACAGAGCTTCTACCACTCTGCTCTTTCTTACCACCTGTTCTCTGTTTCTCCCCAGACCAGTCTAGTGGGGATATTTTGCCCTCTCTGCTTCTGCGTGGAAGGCAGATGGACACCCTGCAGGAGCTCCACTGCATCTTAGTGACTGCCTTGGTGGTCTCCTTTTCTTCCTTAGACTCATTAAAGTTGTTGTGCTCTCATGTCTTGGCCTCCAAATTCTCCTTTCTTGTGTAGCAGCTCTTCCAATCTGTTCATGCACAAAGTTAAAAAAAAGCAGATGGTGGAAGTCCCTGCAGTGGATTTTGCCCTGTGCTCTTTCTCTTAGAGCTAATGAAGACATCCTTGACTACTGCACAGAGGTCACCAGTGAAACCACAAGGTCAAAGGACGGCAGCAGTGGGGATGGGCTCTAATCCATGTAATCCCTCAGATATCCATGGTCTCCTATATGCCGAAAAAGAACTCTTAAAGGCACTGCTGGGCTCAGAATAACCACTCAGGTACAAAGTGTCCCATTCTCCTGCTCTCAGTTCAGGGCAGACATGATCTTTCTCCATCTTACAGGCCCCTGTGCACATCTTGCTATACTTAGAAAGGAAGGTTTCACCTTCTTCTGCTGAGACCTAAGCACTTGAGTCTCAGTGGCCAACATTCAATTCATCTCCAGTTCTTCTTCACTCAGTGTGTGACCCTCATGGACAGCCCCTCCATGTGGATCCTTGTGCTGAAAAACTCTCAGTGCTCTTGGTAGATCCCATTTGATCACTGAAATACTGTGATAAGGTCCCTCTCCAAGACTCCTGTTCTCCAGGGAGAAAAGGCTACACTCCTTGTCTTTCCTCATTGCACAGGTTCTCCAACTGTTTGCTTTTCTTTGACACACACAGTGGGGTGGGAGCAGCTGCTGGATCAGGATCAGCAGAAGCCACATCAGGGGACTTGGACTAAGCAGTGGCTTTCCTGGGTGTGGGTGGGCCAGTCAGCAGAACCACCTGGGTGAACACGACCACATACCCAATGGAAACATGACCAGGGCTTGCAGGAAGCAATGGTTTTCCTGGTGACAAGGAAGGTCTTCATCAGCTTTGATGTAGCAGTGGAGGAGTGCCAGATCTTCACAAAGGAAACATGATGAGGAAGAGCAAATGCAGTAAGGTCTGTAGGTACTGATTGTTCCATGCAGGGACAATGAGAAGGCCATTCTTTACCAGGGTTAGAAGATACGTAGAGAAGACAAGGTTCATTGTATCTGTGGTAATTGCTAGTTACACTGACCTTTTGATTGTCTCATTCTAAATTGTCTAATTCAAATGCTCAAGACTCCTGATAGCTGTACCGTCACAGAGTCATGAAAATGCCTTCAAGGTCATCAAGTCCAGCCATAAACCTAACACTGCCCACTCTACCACTAACCCATGTTCCTATGTGCCATATCTACACTTCTTTGAAATTGCCTCCAGGAGCAGTGACTCAACCACCGCCCTCACCAGTGTGTTCCAATGCTTGATAATCCTTTCAGGGAAGAATTTTTCCCTAACAGCCAATCTAAACCTCCCCTAGTGCAACTTGAGGCCAATTCCTCCTGTCCTATCACTTGTTACCTGGAAGCAGAGTAACCCACCTTGCTACAGCCTACTTCCAGGCAGTGCTAGAGTGATAAACTTTCCCCTTGGCGTCCTTTTCTCCAGACAAAACAAATCCAGTTCTCTCTGTAAGCTAGATCACAGGTGGAGGTTTTATCACATGTCATTGGGAAGAGGAGAGAACAGCAGTTGATATCTGCTATGGTTTGTACCCAAGGGAGCTAAAGTTTTGGTGGGACACATAACTGAGCTGAGCATTCCTCCACAGGAATTAATTTATTCATGAAAACACGAAATTAATTTACCATATTGTCAAGTGAAGCTGTTGTTTTGTCTCCAGGGAAACAAGCCTGAATTGGGAATGGATGGAAATCTGTCCCTTCTCGGTTTGACAAATTCTTGAGGTGAGCCTGGCTCACCTTTACGGGCATCACTGAACATGCTCCATAGAGAGCATAGGGACCTTGGTGAACTTTGAGACTTAGGCCTGCGCAAAACTCATGAAGTCTAAGAAGCTCATGTGAATGGTTCTGCACTTGGGTTCAGGGCAGGACCAAAGAAAAATACAGTATGGATGGGGAGTGGATTGAGATCTGCCCTGCAGAGAAGGACCTTGGGTTTTGGTAGACATGAAGCTTGACATGACCAACAATGTGTCATGTGTTTGGGGAGCAGACCAAAAAAATGACCATATCCTGGGTTGCATAAAAAGAAATGTGGCCAACAGGCTGAGGGAAGCTATATTCCCCCTCTAGTTACCTCTCCTGAGACCCCACCTGGAGACCTGCTTCCAGCTCTGGGACCCTCAATAGAAAAGGCACGTAGGAAAGATATGGACCTGCTGGAAAGAATGAGAAGAGGCCTTTGAAGATGATGAGAGGAGTGGAACACCTTTGCTACAAAGAGTTGGGTTTGTTCATCACAGAAAAGAAAAGGCTCTGGAGAGAGAAAATCTTCCAGTACTTAAATAAAGTTAGTGGGACCTTTTATGGAAGGATGTAGCAGTAAGATAAAGGGGAATGGCTTTAAACTGAAAAAAAAAAAAAAAGTTAAATTAAATATTAGGAAGACATTATTTATTGGGATGGTGGTAAGGCTCTGCAAGAGGTCCAGAGAAGCTGTGGATGCCCCTTCCCCAAAAGTGTTCAAGGGCATGTTGGACAGAGCTTGAATCAACCTGGTCTAGTGGAAGGTCTAGCTGGTTCTGGCTGAAGCCTCTCAGCAGAACCGCCTGGCAATGGTCTCAGCAAGGCCAGCAAAGGGAAGGGAGAAACTCTCAGCTATGTTGTGTTGATCCAACTGTCCTACATGTCTCAGCAGAGCAACACCTGAACATGGGTAAGGTCCAAGACCCATTTGCTGGGAGGTCTCAGCCCTGCCTCACTCCGCACCAAGCTGCTGGATTGTAGAAGTGCATCAGGCACTGGCCTGGACATGAGGACCCTGTGTACCTCCTGTGTCATCAGCAATATCACACCAGAAGCAATTGACTAGGGATTACATCCTGCAGGAGCAGACAGACATTCTTGTCATTTCTACCTAAACATAAAGCAAAATGGAGGGTGCAGGAGGCAGAGGTGGCATTTCAATTCTCAGGACACTTCTCTGCAAGGTTGAAGACAGCACTGTTGAGCTGTAAATTGTCTCCTTCCAGCAAGGGCAGCTGCAACACTGTGGGACTCAAGGACACAACAGGAGAGAGTGTCCCACAGTGATCTGCACATGCTTTCAGGATGAAGGTCTCACAAGCCCACACATGTGCTCTGCATGGAACCTTCACACTGACAGAGTAGACTCAAGTGCATCAGAGAAGGTCAGAGGACCTAAAGAGAGTGCACAGAGATGGGATGAAGTCAATGAGACAGCACAATTTTTCTCAGTACTCTTAGTACAACACTAGGGTCAAACCCTTCCAGCAGAAGCCCACCTGAGTATAAATCTGAATGTTGATCACAGAGTGATGAAGGAAGCAAAAGAAAAGATGTGCCATGTCACATGCAGACCTTGGGCCAGCGTACAAGAAAGAAGCACAAGAGCAGGGTTGATTTCTGGCCATCAGAGGAGTCCAGACGAATGACACAGGTGCAAATCACCTGCTTACATGGGATACTGATGGCCCTTGATCTAAATTTCTTTGTCCACTGATGTCTTTCTGCCTTGAAATCCTTTATGCTCTCATCCTGGCACTTTGAGAAATGACCCTTCATATAGGAAAGCACGTGGCAAAAGCCAGGAAATGAAAAAGCAGCAATGCAGGAAACCAGGACACAGCCCCTACCATTAACTGGGATAGTGCACATTTGACATGAGCTGGTCAGAAAATTATTACTGTCACAAAGGTGCTACTGGGCCTGAGGCAGTGCAGGACTGCCATAAAAGGCATCCCAAGTCCCTGTGCTCTCATCCTCTTCTCTCACCTCCTTCTCAAGAATCAGGTGAGTGGGAAACCTCTTCTCCCGCTGATGATTCAAGACCAGCTCTTTCCTGGCTGTAGGTCTCAGCTGACAGGGGCTGTCATAGCCCAGGGCTGGGAGCTGCTTGTGCTGGGACAGGGCAGGGGAGAGAAGATCTTGTGCAGACACAGTGAGGCTGGGACATGGCTGGGGTGGCTCCTGGGCTTTGAGCTGGGCAGGGCAATGTGGGCCAGCAGCTGCCTTGGCTGCAGGCTGTTTGGGTGCAGTGCTGCTCCTCATGTGTCCTCACTTTCTGCTTCTCCCTGTGCTCTGTGCCAGGTGCACCTGTGACCGTGAGCCATGTCCAGCTGCAAGCCCTGCAACCCTTGCTGCCAGCCCTGCGGCCCCTGCCCGCTGGCCAACAGCTGCAATGAGTGCTGTGTCAGGCAGTGCCAGGACTCCCACGTGGTCATTGAGCCGCCTGCTGTGCTGGTGACCCTGCCTGGCCCCATCCTCAGCTCCTTCCCACAGAACACTGCCGTGGGATCCTCCACCTCTGCTGCTGTTGGCAACATCCTCAGCTGTGGGGGAGTGCCCATCAGCTCTGGGGGCTTTGATCTCTCCTGCATCACCAACTGCTATGGTGGCAACAGATGTCGTCCCTGCTAAATCTGCTGGCAACATCCTTGGGCAAGAACCTGCACGGTCTCAGAACATGGTTCTGGTCAGAACATGATTCTGGGCAGGAGACAGAGCTTCTGGACATTCTATTTACAGCTCTAGGATGATGTTTCTTTCTCCTACTATTCCATCTTCTTTCTCTGCTGTCCGTGTGTCCCCAGGTCAGCCCAGGGGGATCTGCTGCCCTCCCTTTCTCTTTAGGGCTGGCGGTTGGACACCTTTCAGGAGCTCCACTGCAACTTAGTGACTGCTCCTGGTACTCTCTGTGAGCCATGCCATTTTCTTTGCACTCAATAAAATACTTTTGCATCCATGCCTTGGCCTCTGAGTCATCCTTAATTTTATGGCAAGCCTTCCATATTGCCTAATGAAAATGGTGGAGGAAGAAGAGGGTTCAACTCCCTTGAAGCTGACAAGGTCATCCCTGGCTATTCAACAGCCAAAAATCATCAGCAAGATCATGTCTCCAAAATTTGGCAACAGTTGTGAAGGGGTCTGGGGACAGCCTACAACCTCACCTCTTCCTTCTCCTCCCCTCCATTGCCTGGTTTACAGTCCATGGCCTGCACACAGCAGCACAGGTAGATGAGATATACTCCTTCAGCACAGGCAGGACTCAGCTGGTATCCAGACATACAGGGCTGAGGTAATTCACAAGTTTGCTATCAGCCGTACTTGGGTTAATGCAGTGGTAAATGACTTCCAGCTGCATTTGTGCAAATGTCTTATGGCTTTATTACAAATTTGCAACATTTCTTGTATATATGAATATATGTAATATGTCCATTGAGTTCTTCTTGGATGAGGCCTTTGATCAAACCAATGCCCACTGCTGCTGGATCAACCTTTGGTTGACAGCCCATGCTCACTTTGTCACCTCATTCCTGTGTTTGCATCATACAGTGTTGTGCTTGTTTCCAGGAGAGAGAACAAGGATGTTTGTTGCAAAGATGAGCTGCCTACCTCTGTATGGCCCCTTCTCCAGCCACAGCCTGTTTTTTCTCACATTGCCTTCTTACCAACAGTTCTTGGTTGGCTCCATGTCTATCTGGTTATTGGTGTTTGAGACACCTTATCATCTGGGCTTCTGCACCACCTGTGGCTCAAACATCAATATGGACTTGGACTGAAAAATGAGAATTAGAGAAAGAGCGAGAGAGAAAGGGGAAAAGCTATATAAGCTATCTCTGAATTTAGGGGTTAATGTCTCTATAATCCCCACATTTTAATATACAATCTGATTATGAATATAAAACACAAAAAGGTTAACATCAGGACAGTCACAGGGTGAAACATTTTATTAAGGACTTCAGTTGCTCTTGGTGACCATCCAAATAAAATGTCCCAGTAATGATATTCCTTGTCTTTCTTTGGTTGCTCCATCAGTCAGTAGATTTTTCTACATCAGGATGCATGGCAATCAAAAATTTCTGTCTGTTTTTCCAAGCTTCCTTAAGTAGTATTTTTCACATTGAAGTGCGATTCATTCAGTAGGAATAGGCTGCTGGTCTTAAGTCAGTGCGTAGTTAAATAATAACAACTGGTGAGATACAAGACAAACTGAATAACCAAAATCACATCCTATAATATCAACCAAGATACAACCACAAATATTAGGCTACTTGTACGTACAATAATGTTGTCTACAAATACAAAATCACAAGCAGTTCTCACACAAGCACATCCATTGCATCAGGCCCATACTCTATGCTCTAGGGGCTGGAGTACATCTCCATTGGGATTTAATCCTGACACAATGATTTGGTATATGGTATATACCGAGGCACCATGTACCGTTAAAACAAAAACTGCAGTTTACAATTAGGGGGATCATAAAGGAAAATTAATCGTTGTTACTATTATCTAGCTGCTAGAAGTAGAATTCCCTTTCGTATTATCGCCGGTTACCTTTTGAATGCCATCTTCCTTCGTAATTGCTGCTGCAGTAAATTGTACCCACAAGAGAGAAGTGTGTGTAGTCCAGAATGCATATGTTTACCATACTGATTAGCATGAACAAAAGAAGCAAGGCTTTCAACCTTGTAGGTTGAGCTTGTTGATGTGTGAACCAAATTTGGTTCCTGCTGGCAATGACTGCTCCTACAAAAATGATAAGCAGTTCTTTGATAAGTAAGTCAATCTTCAGTGGGATGTGCTGGCACAATTCCCAGTAATGTTCCTGGAAAGATAAAACACTACAAGTCTCAGCAGAGTTGGCCTAGGCAGGTTACCACTTGGTTGCTCAAGGTGTATAACAGCTTGGAATAATGACAAAAGTGCCTTTTCTTACTCAGAAGATCTGTGTCCTGCCTCTTTACATGCAGTTAGTCAAGTAATTAAGATGTCTTTAGTCCATCAGGACCAGTTTAGCCTCAGGTGTGTAATCTCAACTTCTAGCTCATGAACTGCTTGCCACACTACTGTTGCTGCTTTACCTGCTTTCTCAGAGGAGGTAGTGGTGTCTCCTGCAATTAGAATATTACATAATTTCATATCCAGAGAAAATGAGACTGTCTGTAAATGTTTGGCAAGCACAGACTGTACAATTGTGGGGAAATGTTTATCCCGATATGAGAGTCTGATAAAGGTGTATTGTCCACCCTTCCAGGCAAGTGCATATTGAGCCTTGTTGTGTTCCTGGCATGGAATCATAAAAAACCCATTTATTTTACATGCATTTTACATGCGATACGAGAGTGGGAGGCTCTCTAAATTTGAGTTACCCGTTCAGCAGAATTTAGCACAGCAGGGGAGAAGTTTTGGTCATGTCTTTTCCTTAACTTAATGAACTGTGACCTTTTCTACACCGGATCTCACTGGGAGGAACCCTCACCCTCTGCTTGGGTGCCTCAGGGGAAGCCTGGGACCCTGATGTGCTGCTCCCTCTCTCTGGAGGGAGCATCTCCTGGCTGCTTGCAGGAGCCTGGCTGCCTCTGCCATCCCCAAGACATCACATGGGAGATGTGAGAGCCAGGGGAAACCCAAAACAAGCCCCTCTCACTGCCTTCTTTCACCTTTTGGAGCCACCCAGCCCGACTGTTTTCTGCCTCTGCTTTGGTGTTTTTTGCTACATTTTAATTCAACACCCACATCTGCCTGGACACCTGCTGCTCCTGCCATGGCTTTGGGGTTTTTGCTATGATTCGTTTGCCTCCCTGAACCTGTTCACCTCTGCGGTTCCAGCTCGCCACTCCGAGGTTCCTGCTACAGCACATTCCGCCACTCGGCGCGGCTCTGAGACCGGCTGCTCCCCGTGAGTTTCGCAAAGGAGCCGCCTCCCTCAGCTCCACCGCCGGAGCCGCCATTACCGCGTGAGGGAGACACGGCCGAGCTCGCTCCACAGCGCCCCCTGCAGGCGCGGGGGAATCATCGCACCCGCCCTGCCCGGCCGGGAGCCAGCAGCGCCCCTGCTGGCTGTGCCCGGAACTGCACCCGAGGGGAAAGTGCCTGCAGCCGAGAGCAGGCTGGGACTGGGGTCTGCTTCTGATGGAGCTGCTGCCGGTGGTGCTGTTTGTTTGCTATACATACATTTATTAGTAAAGGATTGTTATTCCTTCTCCTATATCTTTGCGTGAAAGCCCTGTAATATCAAAGATATCATAAATTGGAGGGAAGGGGGTAATATTTTCCATTTCATGAAGGCTCCCGCATTCCTTGGCAGACATCTGGCTTTTAAAAAAACATGCTGCACATGGGGCCTAGACTGGGTAATGCAGGGGAGGAGAAGGAAGAGATGAGGCTGTGGGATGTTCCTGCACATTGCTGTTTCATTTCCTCATTTCTGCCACCTTTTGGAACCATCTTTTCCCTGTTTGCCATTGGCTGTGGAGTAGCCAGGCATGTTCTTCAACAGAACCAAAGGAAAAGGCAGAAGATTAAATCCACTACAGGTGGTCTCACATTCTGTGCCTTCACCTTTTACCCCGACTACACCAGACTGCAAGAATTGCCATGGAAACAAGGACAACTTAGAGGCCAAGGCTTGGATGCACAACTTTAATGAATATAAGGTAGAAACAGAGGTGGCTCACAAAGAGCACCAGAAGCAGCCACTAAGATGCAGTGGAACCTCTGAAGGGTCTCCATCTGCCTGCCCTAAAGAGGGAAGGAGGGCAACACATCCCCCTAGGCTGGCCTGGGGACAGCAAAGGAAAGACAAACAAAGGTAAAAGGGAACAATGACTCAGACACTAAATACAATGTCTTAAGGCTCTAGCTCTGCTCAGAGCTAGGTGGTGAGGTTGTGGAGGTTCGTGCCTAAAGACTTCAGGCAGCTTTAACAGGGACGACATCTGTTGCCACCATAGCAGTTGGTGATGCAGGAGAGGTCAAAGCCCCCGGAGCTGATGGGCACTCCCCCACAGCTGAGGATGTTGCCAACAGCAGCAGAGGTGGAGGATCCCACGGCAGTGTTCTGTGGGAAGGTGCTGAGGATGGGGCCAGGCAGGGTCACCACCACAGGCGAGGGCTGGATGGCCACATGGGAGTCCTGGCACTGCCTGACACAGCACTCATTGCAGCTGTTGGCCAGCGGGCAGGGGCCGCAGGGCTGGCAGCAAGGGTTGCAGGGCTGGCAGCAGGACATGGCTCACGGTCACAGGTGCACCTGGCACAGAGCGCAGGGAGAAGCAGAAAGTGGGGACACATGAGGAGCAGCACTGCACCCAAACAGCCTGCAGCCAAGGCAGCTGCTGGCCCACATTGCCCTGCCCAGCTCAAAGCCCAGGAGCCACCCCAGCCACGTCTCAGCCTCTCTGTGTCTGCACAAGACCTTCTCTCCCATGCCCTGTCCCAGCACAAGCAGCTCCCAGCCCTGGGCTATGACAGCCCCTGTCAGCTGAGACCTACAGCCAGAAAGAGCTGATCTTGAATCAGCAGCAGTAGTAGGAGGAAGAGGAGGAAAAGAGGCCTCCCACTCACCTGATTCCTGAGGAGAAGGAGGTGAGAGAAGTGGATGAGAGCACAAGAACTTGGTGTGCCTTTTATAGCAGTCCTGCACTGCCCCAGGCCCTGAGGCTCCTCAGTCGAAGTCATAATTTTGTGTCCAGCTCATGTCAAATGTGCACCATCCCAGCTAATGGTAGGGGCTGTGTCCTGGTTTCCTGCATTGCTGCCTTTTCATTTCCTGGCTTCTGCCATGTGCTTTCCTATATGAACATCCTTTTCTGTAAGTGCTGGGATGAGAGGCTCAAGAATTTCTGAGGCAGAAGTCTCAGATCAAGGGCTGTTGGCATTACTTGTGGGCAGGTGATGTTCACTTGGGTCATTTCTGAGCATTTTGTTTTTATCCAAGTTGTTAGGAAATGGGCAACCCTTTTGTGCTACTTGCCTGCACACCCAAGGACTGACATGCGAGCGGACATGACAGAGCTTCTACCACTCTGCTCTTTCTTACCACCTGTTCTCTGTTTCTCCCCAGACCAGTCTAGTGGGGATATTTTGCCCTCTCTGCTTCTGCGTGGAAGGCAGATGGACACCCTGCAGGAGCTCCACTGCATCTTAGTGACTGCCTTGGTGGTCTCCTTTTCTTCCTTAGACTCATTAAAGTTGTTGTGCTCTCATGTCTTGGCCTCCAAATTCTCCTTTCTTGTGTAGCAGCTCTTCCAATCTGTTCATGCACAAAGTTAAAAAAAAGCAGATGGTGGAAGTCCCTGCAGTGGATTTTGCCCTGTGCTCTTTCTCTTAGAGCTAATGAAGACATCCTTGACTACTGCACAGAGGTCACCAGTGAAACCACAAGGTCAAAGGACGGCAGCAGTGGGGATGGGCTCTAATCCATGTAATCCCTCAGATATCCATGGTCTCCTATATGCCGAAAAAGAACTCTTAAAGGCACTGCTGGGCTCAGAATAACCACTCAGGTACAAAGTGTCCCATTCTCCTGCTCTCAGTTCAGGGCAGACATGATCTTTCTCCATCTTACAGGCCCCTGTGCACATCTTGCTATACTTAGAAAGGAAGGTTTCACCTTCTTCTGCTGAGACCTAAGCACTTGAGTCTCAGTGGCCAACATTCAATTCATCTCCAGTTCTTCTTCACTCAGTGTGTGACCCTCATGGACAGCCCCTCCATGTGGATCCTTGTGCTGAAAAACTCTCAGTGCTCTTGGTAGATCCCATTTGATCACTGAAATACTGTGATAAGGTCCCTCTCCAAGACTCCTGTTCTCCAGGGAGAAAAGGCTACACTCCTTGTCTTTCCTCATTGCACAGGTTCTCCAACTGTTTGCTTTTCTTTGACACACACAGTGGGGTGGGAGCAGCTGCTGGATCAGGATCAGCAGAAGCCACATCAGGGGACTTGGACTAAGCAGTGGCTTTCCTGGGTGTGGGTGGGCCAGTCAGCAGAACCACCTGGGTGAACACGACCACATACCCAATGGAAACATGACCAGGGCTTGCAGGAAGCAATGGTTTTCCTGGTGACAAGGAAGGTCTTCATCGGCTTTGATGTAGCAGTGGAGGAGTGCCAGATCTTCACAAAGGAAACATGATGAGGAAGAGCAAATGCAGTAAGGTCTGTAGGTACTGATTGTTCCATGCAGGGACAATGAGAAGGCCATTCTTTACCAGGGTTAGAAGATACGTAGAGAAGACAAGGTTCATTGTATCTGTGGTAATTGCTAGTTACACTGACCTTTTGATTGTCTCATTCTAAATTGTCTAATTCAAATGCTCAAGACTCCTGATAGCTGTACCGTCACAGAGTCATGAAAATGCCTTCAAGGTCATCAAGTCCAGCCATAAACCTAACACTGCCCACTCTACCATAACCCATGTTCCTATGTGCCATATCTACACTTCTTTGAAATTGCCTCCAGGAGCGGTGACTCAACCACCGCCCTCACCAGTGTGTTCCAATGCTTGATAATCCTTTCAGGGAAGAATTTTTCCCTAACAGCCAATCTAAACCTCCCCTAGTGCAACTTGAGGCCAATTCCTCCTGTCCTATCACTTGTTACCTGGAAGCAGAGTAACCCACCTTGCTACAGCCTACTTCCAGGCAGTGCTAGAGTGATAAACTTTCCCCTTGGCGTCCTTTTCTCCAGACAAAACAAATCCAGTTCTCTCTGTAAGCTAGATCACAGGTGGAGGTTTTATCACATGTCATTGGGAAGAGGAGAGAACAGCAGTTGATATCTGCTATGGTTTGTACCCAAGGGAGCTAAAGTTTTGGTGGGACACATAACTGAGCTGAGCATTCCTCCACAGGAATTAATTTATTCATGAAAACACGAAATTAATTTACCATATTGTCAAGTGAAGCTGTTGTTTTGTCTCCAGGGAAACAAGCCTGAATTGGGAATGGATGGAAATCTGTCCCTTCTCGGTTTGACAAATTCTTGAGGTGAGCCTGGCTCACCTTTACGGGCATCACTGAACATGCTCCATAGAGAGCATAGGGACCTTGGTGAACTTTGAGACTTAGGCCTGCGCAAAACTCATGAAGTCTAAGAAGCTCATGTGAATGGTTCTGCACTTGGGTTCAGGGCAGGACCAAAGAAAAATACAGTATGGATGGGGAGTGGATTGAGATCTGCCCTGCAGAGAAGGACCTTGGGTTTTGGTAGACATGAAGCTTGACATGACCAACAATGTGTCATGTGTTTGGGGAGCAGACCAAAAAAATGACCATATCCTGGGTTGCATAAAAAGAAATGTGGCCAACAGGCTGAGGGAAGCTATATTCCCCCTCTAGTTACCTCTCCTGAGACCCCACCTGGAGACCTGCTTCCAGCTCTGGGACCCTCAATAGAAAAGGCACGTAGGAAAGATATGGACCTGCTGGAAAGAATGAGAAGAGGCCTTTGAAGATGATGAGAGGAGTGGAACACCTTTGCTACAAAGAGTTGGGTTTGTTCATCACAGAAAAGAAAAGGCTCTGGAGAGAGAAAATCTTCCAGTACTTAAATAAAGTTAGTGGGACCTTTTATGGAAGGATGTAGCAGTAAGATAAAGGGGAATGGCTTTAAACTGAAAAAAAAAAAAAAGTTAAATTAAATATTAGGAAGACATTATTTATTGGGATGGTGGTAAGGCTCTGCAAGAGGTCCAGAGAAGCTGTGGATGCCCCTTCCCCAAAAGTGTTCAAGGGCATGTTGGACAGAGCTTGAATCAACCTGGTCTAGTGGAAGGTCTAGCTGGTTCTGGCTGAAGCCTCTCAGCAGAACCGCCTGGCAATGGTCTCAGCAAGGCCAGCAAAGGGAAGGGAGAAACTCTCAGCTATGTTGTGTTGATCCAACTGTCCTACATGTCTCAGCAGAGCAACACCTGAACATGGGTAAGGTCCAAGACCCATTTGCTGGGAGGTCTCAGCCCTGCCTCACTCCGCACCAAGCTGCTGGATTGTAGAAGTGCATCAGGCACTGGCCTGGACATGAGGACCCTGTGTACCTCCTGTGTCATCAGCAATATCACACCAGAAGCAATTGACTAGGGATTACATCCTGCAGGAGCAGACAGACATTCTTGTCATTTCTACCTAAACATAAAGCAAAATGGAGGGTGCAGGAGGCAGAGGTGGCATTTCAATTCTCAGGACACTTCTCTGCAAGGTTGAAGACAGCACTGTTGAGCTGTAAATTGTCTCCTTCCAGCAAGGGCAGCTGCAACACTGTGGGACTCAAGGACACAACAGGAGAGAGTGTCCCACAGTGATCTGCACATGCTTTCAGGATGAAGGTCTCACAAGCCCACACATGTGCTCTGCATGGAACCTTCACACTGACAGAGTAGACTCAAGTGCATCAGAGAAGGTCAGAGGACCTAAAGAGAGTGCACAGAGATGGGATGAAGTCAATGAGACAGCACAATTTTTCTCAGTACTCTTAGTACAACACTAGGGTCAAACCCTTCCAGCAGAAGCCCACCTGAGTATAAATCTGAATGTTGATCACAGAGTGATGAAGGAAGCAAAAGAAAAGATGTGCCATGTCACATGCAGACCTTGGGCCAGCGTACAAGAAAGAAGCACAAGAGCAGGGTTGATTTCTGGCCATCAGAGGAGTCCAGACGAATGACACAGGTGCAAATCACCTGCTTACATGGGATACTGATGGCCCTTGATCTAAATTTCTTTGTCCACTGATGTCTTTCTGCCTTGAAATCCTTTATGCTCTCATCCTGGCACTTTGAGAAATGACCCTTCATATAGGAAAGCACGTGGCAAAAGCCAGGAAATGAAAAAGCAGCAATGCAGGAAACCAGGACACAGCCCCTACCATTAACTGGGATAGTGCACATTTGACATGAGCTGGTCAGAAAATTATTACTGTCACAAAGGTGCTACTGGGCCTGAGGCAGTGCAGGACTGCCATAAAAGGCATCCCAAGTCCCTGTGCTCTCATCCTCTTCTCTCACCTCCTTCTCAAGAATCAGGTGAGTGGGAAACCTCTTCTCCCGCTGATGATTCAAGACCAGCTCTTTCCTGGCTGTAGGTCTCAGCTGACAGGGGCTGTCATAGCCCAGGGCTGGGAGCTGCTTGTGCTGGGACAGGGCAGGGGAGAGAAGATCTTGTGCAGACACAGTGAGGCTGGGACATGGCTGGGGTGGCTCCTGGGCTTTGAGCTGGGCAGGGCAATGTGGGCCAGCAGCTGCCTTGGCTGCAGGCTGTTTGGGTGCAGTGCTGCTCCTCATGTGTCCCCACTTTCTGCTTCTCCCTGTGCTCTGTGCCAGGTGCACCTGTGACCGTGAGCCATGTCCAGCTGCAAGCCCTGCAACCCTTGCTGCCAGCCCTGCGGCCCCTGCCCGCTGGCCAACAGCTGCAATGAGTGCTGTGTCAGGCAGTGCCAGGACTCCCACGTGGTCATTGAGCCGCCTGCTGTGCTGGTGACCCTGCCTGGCCCCATCCTCAGCTCCTTCCCACAGAACACTGCCGTGGGATCCTCCACCTCTGCTGCTGTTGGCAACATCCTCAGCTGTGGGGGAGTGCCCATCAGCTCTGGGGGCTTTGATCTCTCCTGCATCACCAACTGCTATGGTGGCAACAGATGTCGTCCCTGCTAAATCTGCTGGCAACATCCTTGGGCAAGAACCTGCACGGTCTCAGAACATGGTTCTGGTCAGAACATGATTCTGGGCAGGAGACAGAGCTTCTGGACATTCTATTTACAGCTCTAGGATGATGTTTCTTTCTCCTACTATTCCATCTTCTTTCTCTGCTGTCCGTGTGTCCCCAGGTCAGCCCAGGGGGATCTGCTGCCCTCCCTTTCTCTTTAGGGCTGGCGGTTGGACACCTTTCAGGAGCTCCACTGCAACTTAGTGACTGCTCCTGGTACTCTCTGTGAGCCATGCCATTTTCTTTGCACTCAATAAAATACTTTTGCATCCATGCCTTGGCCTCTGAGTCATCCTTAATTTTATGGCAAGCCTTCCATATTGCCTAATGAAAATGGTGGAGGAAGAAGAGGGTTCAACTCCCTTGAAGCTGACAAGGTCATCCCTGGCTATTCAACAGCCAAAAATCATCAGCAAGATCATGTCTCCAAAATTTGGCAACAGTTGTGAAGGGGTCTGGGGACAG
Source organism: Cinclus cinclus (assembly GCF_963662255.1). Taxonomy (NCBI): domain Eukaryota; kingdom Metazoa; phylum Chordata; class Aves; order Passeriformes; family Cinclidae; genus Cinclus; species Cinclus cinclus. The sequence continues at coordinate 2,262,610 of NC_085069.1, read as the reverse complement.
CCTACAACCTCACCTCTTCCTTCTCCTCCCCTCCATTGCCTGGTTTACAGTCCATGGCCTGCACACAGCAGCACAGGTAGATGAGATATACTCCTTCAGCACAGGCAGGACTCAGCTGGTATCCAGACATACAGGGCTGAGGTAATTCACAAGTTTGCTATCAGCCGTACTTGGGTTAATGCAGTGGTAAATGACTTCCAGCTGCATTTGTGCAAATGTCTTATGGCTTTATTACAAATTTGCAACATTTCTTGTATATATGAATATATGTAATATGTCCATTGAGTTCTTCTTGGATGAGGCCTTTGATCAAACCAATGCCCACTGCTGCTGGATCAACCTTTGGTTGACAGCCCATGCTCACTTTGTCACCTCATTCCTGTGTTTGCATCATACAGTGTTGTGCTTGTTTCCAGGAGAGAGAACAAGGATGTTTGTTGCAAAGATGAGCTGCCTACCTCTGTATGGCCCCTTCTCCAGCCACAGCCTGTTTTTTCTCACATTGCCTTCTTACCAACAGTTCTTGGTTGGCTCCATGTCTATCTGGTTATTGGTGTTTGAGACACCTTATCATCTGGGCTTCTGCACCACCTGTGGCTCAAACATCAATATGGACTTGGACTGAAAAATGAGAATTAGAGAAAGAGCGAGAGAGAAAGGGGAAAAGCTATATAAGCTATCTCTGAATTTAGGGGTTAATGTCTCTATAATCCCCACATTTTAATATACAATCTGATTATGAATATAAAAGACAAAAAGGTTAACATCAGGACAGTCACAGGGTGAAACATTTTATTAAGGACTTCAGTTGCTCTTGGTGACCATCCAAATAAAATGTCCCAGTAATGATATTCCTTGTCTTTCTTTGGTTGCTCCATCAGTCAGTAGATTTTTCTACATCAGGATGCATGGCAATCAAAAATTTCTGTCTGTTTTTCCAAGCTTCCTTAAGTAGTATTTTTCACATTGAAGTGCGATTCATTCAGTAGGAATAGGCTGCTGGTCTTAAGTCAGTGCGTAGTTAAATAATAACAACTGGTGAGATACAAGACAAACTGAATAACCAAAATCACATCCTATAATATCAACCAAGATACAACCACAAATATTAGGCTACTTGTACGTACAATAATGTTGTCTACAAATACAAAATCACAAGCAGTTCTCACACAAGCACATCCATTGCATCAGGCCCATACTCTATGCTCTAGGGGCTGGAGTACATCTCCATTGGGATTTAATCCTGACACAATGATTTGGTATATGGTATATACCGAGGCACCATGTACCGTTAAAACAAAAACTGCAGTTTACAATTAGGGGGATCATAAAGGAAAATTAATCGTTGTTACTATTATCTAGCTGCTAGAAGTAGAATTCCCTTTCGTATTATCGCCGGTTACCTTTTGAATGCCATCTTCCTTCGTAATTGCTGCTGCAGTAAATTGTACCCACAAGAGAGAAGTGTGTGTAGTCCAGAATGCATATGTTTACCATACTGATTAGCATGAACAAAAGAAGCAAGGCTTTCAACCTTGTAGGTTGAGCTTGTTGATGTGTGAACCAAATTTGGTTCCTGCTGGCAATGACTGCTCCTACAAAAATGATAAGCAGTTCTTTGATAAGTAAGTCAATCTTCAGTGGGATGTGCTGGCACAATTCCCAGTAATGTTCCTGGAAAGATAAAACACTACAAGTCTCAGCAGAGTTGGCCTAGGCAGGTTACCACTTGGTTGCTCAAGGTGTATAACAGCTTGGAATAATGACAAAAGTGCCTTTTCTTACTCAGAAGATCTGTGTCCTGCCTCTTTACATGCAGTTAGTCAAGTAATTAAGATGTCTTTAGTCCATCAGGACCAGTTTAGCCTCAGGTGTGTAATCTCAACTTCTAGCTCATGAACTGCTTGCCACACTACTGTTGCTGCTTTACCTGCTTTCTCAGAGGAGGTAGTGGTGTCTCCTGCAATTAGAATATTACATAATTTCATATCCAGAGAAAATGAGACTGTCTGTAAATGTTTGGCAAGCACAGACTGTACAATTGTGGGGAAATGTTTATCCCGATATGAGAGTCTGATAAAGGTGTATTGTCCACCCTTCCAGGCAAGTGCATATTGAGCCTTGTTGTGTTCCTGGCATGGAATCATAAAAAACCCATTTATTTTACATGCATTTTACATGCGATACGAGAGTGGGAGGCTCTCTAAATTTGAGTTACCCGTTCAGCAGAATTTAGCACAGCAGGGGAGAAGTTTTGGTCATGTCTTTTCCTTAACTTAATGAACTGTGACCTTTTCTACACCGGATCTCACTGGGAGGAACCCTCACCCTCTGCTTGGGTGCCTCAGGGGAAGCCTGGGACCCTGATGTGCTGCTCCCTCTCTCTGGAGGGAGCATCTCCTGGCTGCTTGCAGGAGCCTGGCTGCCTCTGCCATCCCCAAGACATCACATGGGAGATGTGAGAGCCAGGGGAAACCCAAAACAAGCCCCTCTCACTGCCTTCTTTCACCTTTTGGAGCCACCCAGCCCGACTGTTTTCTGCCTCTGCTTTGGTGTTTTTTGCTACATTTTAATTCAACACCCACATCTGCCTGGACACCTGCTGCTCCTGCCATGGCTTTGGGGTTTTTGCTATGATTCGTTTGCCTCCCTGAACCTGTTCACCTCTGCGGTTCCAGCTCGCCACTCCGAGGTTCCTGCTACAGCACATTCCGCCACTCGGCGCGGCTCTGAGACCGGCTGCTCCCCGTGAGTTTCGCAAAGGAGCCGCCTCCCTCAGCTCCACCGCCGGAGCCGCCATTACCGCGTGAGGGAGACACGGCCGAGCTCGCTCCACAGCGCCCCCTGCAGGCGCGGGGGAATCATCGCACCCGCCCTGCCCGGCCGGGAGCCAGCAGCGCCCCTGCTGGCTGTGCCCGGAACTGCACCCGAGGGGAAAGTGCCTGCAGCCGAGAGCAGGCTGGGACTGGGGTCTGCTTCTGATGGAGCTGCTGCCGGTGGTGCTGTTTGTTTGCTATACATACATTTATTAGTAAAGGATTGTTATTCCTTCTCCTATATCTTTGCGTGAAAGCCCTGTAATATCAAAGATATCATAAATTGGAGGGAAGGGGGTAATATTTTCCATTTCATGAAGGCTCCCGCATTCCTTGGCAGACATCTGGCTTTTAAAAAAACATGCTGCACATGGGGCCTAGACTGGGTAATGCAGGGGAGGAGAAGGAAGAGATGAGGCTGTGGGATGTTCCTGCACATTGCTGTTTCATTTCCTCATTTCTGCCACCTTTTGGAACCATCTTTTCCCTGTTTGCCATTGGCTGTGGAGTAGCCAGGCATGTTCTTCAACAGAACCAAAGGAAAAGGCAGAAGATTAAATCCACTACAGGTGGTCTCACATTCTGTGCCTTCACCTTTTACCCCGACTACACCAGACTGCAAGAATTGCCATGGAAACAAGGACAACTTAGAGGCCAAGGCTTGGATGCACAACTTTAATGAATATAAGGTAGAAACAGAGGTGGCTCACAAAGAGCACCAGAAGCAGCCACTAAGATGCAGTGGAACCTCTGAAGGGTCTCCATCTGCCTGCCCTAAAGAGGGAAGGAGGGCAACACATCCCCCTAGGCTGGCCTGGGGACAGCAAAGGAAAGACAAACAAAGGTAAAAGGGAACAATGACTCAGACACTAAATACAATGTCTTAAGGCTCTAGCTCTGCTCAGAGCTAGGTGGTGAGGTTGTGGAGGTTCGTGCCTAAAGACTTCAGGCAGCTTTAACAGGGACGACATCTGTTGCCACCATAGCAGTTGGTGATGCAGGAGAGGTCAAAGCCCCCGGAGCTGATGGGCACTCCCCCACAGCTGAGGATGTTGCCAACAGCAGCAGAGGTGGAGGATCCCACGGCAGTGTTCTGTGGGAAGGTGCTGAGGATGGGGCCAGGCAGGGTCACCACCACAGGCGAGGGCTGGATGGCCACATGGGAGTCCTGGCACTGCCTGACACAGCACTCATTGCAGCTGTTGGCCAGCGGGCAGGGGCCGCAGGGCTGGCAGCAAGGGTTGCAGGGCTGGCAGCAGGACATGGCTCACGGTCACAGGTGCACCTGGCACAGAGCGCAGGGAGAAGCAGAAAGTGGGGACACATGAGGAGCAGCACTGCACCCAAACAGCCTGCAGCCAAGGCAGCTGCTGGCCCACATTGCCCTGCCCAGCTCAAAGCCCAGGAGCCACCCCAGCCACGTCTCAGCCTCTCTGTGTCTGCACAAGACCTTCTCTCCCATGCCCTGTCCCAGCACAAGCAGCTCCCAGCCCTGGGCTATGACAGCCCCTGTCAGCTGAGACCTACAGCCAGAAAGAGCTGATCTTGAATCAGCAGCAGTAGTAGGAGGAAGAGGAGGAAAAGAGGCCTCCCACTCACCTGATTCCTGAGGAGAAGGAGGTGAGAGAAGTGGATGAGAGCACAAGAACTTGGTGTGCCTTTTATAGCAGTCCTGCACTGCCCCAGGCCCTGAGGCTCCTCAGTCGAAGTCATAATTTTGTGTCCAGCTCATGTCAAATGTGCACCATCCCAGCTAATGGTAGGGGCTGTGTCCTGGTTTCCTGCATTGCTGCCTTTTCATTTCCTGGCTTCTGCCATGTGCTTTCCTATATGAACATCCTTTTCTGTAAGTGCTGGGATGAGAGGCTCAAGAATTTCTGAGGCAGAAGTCTCAGATCAAGGGCTGTTGGCATTACTTGTGGGCAGGTGATGTTCACTTGGGTCATTTCTGAGCATTTTGTTTTTATCCAAGTTGTTAGGAAATGGGCAACCCTTTTGTGCTACTTGCCTGCACACCCAAGGACTGACATGCGAGCGGACATGACAGAGCTTCTACCACTCTGCTCTTTCTTACCACCTGTTCTCTGTTTCTCCCCAGACCAGTCTAGTGGGGATATTTTGCCCTCTCTGCTTCTGCGTGGAAGGCAGATGGACACCCTGCAGGAGCTCCACTGCATCTTAGTGACTGCCTTGGTGGTCTCCTTTTCTTCCTTAGACTCATTAAAGTTGTTGTGCTCTCATGTCTTGGCCTCCAAATTCTCCTTTCTTGTGTAGCAGCTCTTCCAATCTGTTCATGCAAAGTTAAAAAAAAGCAGATGGTGGAAGTCCCTGCAGTGGATTTTGCCCTGTGCTCTTTCTCTTAGAGCTAATGAAGACATCCTTGACTACTGCACAGAGGTCACCAGTGAAACCACAAGGTCAAAGGACGGCAGCAGTGGGGATGGGCTCTAATCCATGTAATCCCTCAGATATCCATGGTCTCCTATATGCCGAAAAAGAACTCTTAAAGGCACTGCTGGGCTCAGAATAACCACTCAGGTACAAAGTGTCCCATTCTCCTGCTCTCAGTTCAGGGCAGACATGATCTTTCTCCATCTTACAGGCCCCTGTGCACATCTTGCTATACTTAGAAAGGAAGGTTTCACCTTCTTCTGCTGAGACCTAAGCACTTGAGTCTCAGTGGCCAACATTCAATTCATCTCCAGTTCTTCTTCACTCAGTGTGTGACCCTCATGGACAGCCCCTCCATGTGGATCCTTGTGCTGAAAAACTCTCAGTGCTCTTGGTAGATCCCATTTGATCACTGAAATACTGTGATAAGGTCCCTCTCCAAGACTCCTGTTCTCCAGGGAGAAAAGGCTACACTCCTTGTCTTTCCTCATTGCACAGGTTCTCCAACTGTTTGCTTTTCTTTGACACACACAGTGGGGTGGGAGCAGCTGCTGGATCAGGATCAGCAGAAGCCACATCAGGGGACTTGGACTAAGCAGTGGCTTTCCTGGGTGTGGGTGGGCCAGTCAGCAGAACCACCTGGGTGAACACGACCACATACCCAATGGAAACATGACCAGGGCTTGCAGGAAGCAATGGTTTTCCTGGTGACAAGGAAGGTCTTCATCAGCTTTGATGTAGCAGTGGAGGAGTGCCAGATCTTCACAAAGGAAACATGATGAGGAAGAGCAAATGCAGTAAGGTCTGTAGGTACTGATTGTTCCATGCAGGGACAATGAGAAGGCCATTCTTTACCAGGGTTAGAAGATACGTAGAGAAGACAAGGTTCATTGTATCTGTGGTAATTGCTAGTTACACTGACCTTTTGATTGTCTCATTCTAAATTGTCTAATTCAAATGCTCAAGACTCCTGATAGCTGTACCGTCACAGAGTCATGAAAATGCCTTCAAGGTCATCAAGTCCAGCCATAAACCTAACACTGCCCACTCTACCACTAACCCATGTTCCTATGTGCCATATCTACACTTCTTTGAAATTGCCTCCAGGAGCGGTGACTCAACCACCGCCCTCACCAGTGTGTTCCAATGCTTGATAATCCTTTCAGGGAAGAATTTTTCCCTAACAGCCAATCTAAACCTCCCCTAGTGCAACTTGAGGCCAATTCCTCCTGTCCTATCACTTGTTACTTGGAAGCAGAGTAACCCACCTTGCTACAGCCTACTTCCAGGCAGTGCTAGAGTGATAAACTTTCCCCTTGGCGTCCTTTTCTCCAGACAAAACAAATCCAGTTCTCTCTGTAAGCTAGATCACAGGTGGAGGTTTTATCACATGTCATTGGGAAGAGGAGAGAACAGCAGTTGATATCTGCTATGGTTTGTACCCAAGGGAGCTAAAGTTTTGGTGGGACACATAACTGAGCTGAGCATTCCTCCACAGGAATTAATTTATTCATGAAAACACGAAATTAATTTACCATATTGTCAAGTGAAGCTGTTGTTTTGTCTCCAGGGAAACAAGCCTGAATTGGGAATGGATGGAAATCTGTCCCTTCTCGGTTTGACAAATTCTTGAGGTGAGCCTGGCTCACCTTTACGGGCATCACTGAACATGCTCCATAGAGAGCATAGGGACCTTGGTGAACTTTGAGACTTAGGCCTGCGCAAAACTCATGAAGTCTAAGAAGCTCATGTGAATGGTTCTGCACTTGGGTTCAGGGCAGGACCAAAGAAAAATACAGTATGGATGGGGAGTGGATTGAGATCTGCCCTGCAGAGAAGGACCTTGGGTTTTGGTAGACATGAAGCTTGACATGACCAACAATGTGTCATGTGTTTGGGGAGCAGACCAAAAAAATGACCATATCCTGGGTTGCATAAAAAGAAATGTGGCCAACAGGCTGAGGGAAGCTATATTCCCCCTCTAGTTACCTCTCCTGAGACCCCACCTGGAGACCTGCTTCCAGCTCTGGGACCCTCAATAGAAAAGGCACGTAGGAAAGATATGGACCTGCTGGAAAGAATGAGAAGAGGCCTTTGAAGATGATGAGAGGAGTGGAACACCTTTGCTACAAAGAGTTGGGTTTGTTCATCACAGAAAAGAAAAGGCTCTGGAGAGAGAAAATCTTCCAGTACTTAAATAAAGTTAGTGGGACCTTTTATGGAAGGATGTAGCAGTAAGATAAAGGGGAATGGCTTTAAACTGAAAAAAAAAAAAAAGTTAAATTAAATATTAGGAAGACATTATTTATTGGGATGGTGGTAAGGCTCTGCAAGAGGTCCAGAGAAGCTGTGGATGCCCCTTCCCCAAAAGTGTTCAAGGGCATGTTGGACAGAGCTTGAATCAACCTGGTCTAGTGGAAGGTCTAGCTGGTTCTGGCTGAAGCCTCTCAGCAGAACCGCCTGGCAATGGTCTCAGCAAGGCCAGCAAAGGGAAGGGAGAAACTCTCAGCTATGTTGTGTTGATCCAACTGTCCTACATGTCTCAGCAGAGCAACACCTGAACATGGGTAAGGTCCAAGACCCATTTGCTGGGAGGTCTCAGCCCTGCCTCACTCCGCACCAAGCTGCTGGATTGTAGAAGTGCATCAGGCACTGGCCTGGACATGAGGACCCTGTGTACCTCCTGTGTCATCAGCAATATCACACCAGAAGCAATTGACTAGGGATTACATCCTGCAGGAGCAGACAGACATTCTTGTCATTTCTACCTAAACATAAAGCAAAATGGAGGGTGCAGGAGGCAGAGGTGGCATTTCAATTCTCAGGACACTTCTCTGCAAGGTTGAAGACAGCACTGTTGAGCTGTAAATTGTCTCCTTCCAGCAAGGGCAGCTGCAACACTGTGGGACTCAAGGACACAACAGGAGAGAGTGTCCCACAGTGATCTGCACATGCTTTCAGGATGAAGGTCTCACAAGCCCACACATGTGCTCTGCATGGAACCTTCACACTGACAGAGTAGACTCAAGTGCATCAGAGAAGGTCAGAGGACCTAAAGAGAGTGCACAGAGATGGGATGAAGTCAATGAGACAGCACAATTTTTCTCAGTACTCTTAGTACAACACTAGGGTCAAACCCTTCCAGCAGAAGCCCACCTGAGTATAAATCTGAATGTTGATCACAGAGTGATGAAGGAAGCAAAAGAAAAGATGTGCCATGTCACATGCAGACCTTGGGCCAGCGTACAAGAAAGAAGCACAAGAGCAGGGTTGATTTCTGGCCATCAGAGGAGTCCAGACGAATGACACAGGTGCAAATCACCTGCTTACATGGGATACTGATGGCCCTTGATCTAAATTTCTTTGTCCACTGATGTCTTTCTGCCTTGAAATCCTTTATGCTCTCATCCTGGCACTTTGAGAAATGACCCTTCATATAGGAAAGCACGTGGCAAAAGCCAGGAAATGAAAAAGCAGCAATGCAGGAAACCAGGACACAGCCCCTACCATTAACTGGGATAGTGCACATTTGACATGAGCTGGTCAGAAAATTATTACTGTCACAAAGGTGCTACTGGGCCTGAGGCAGTGCAGGACTGCCATAAAAGGCATCCCAAGTCCCTGTGCTCTCATCCTCTTCTCTCACCTCCTTCTCAAGAATCAGGTGAGTGGGAAACCTCTTCTCCCGCTGATGATTCAAGACCAGCTCTTTCCTGGCTGTAGGTCTCAGCTGACAGGGGCTGTCATAGCCCAGGGCTGGGAGCTGCTTGTGCTGGGACAGGGCAGGGGAGAGAAGGTCTTGTGCAGACACAGAGAGGCTGGGACATGGCTGGGGTGGCTCCTGGGCTTTGAGCTGGGCAGGGCAATGTGGGCCAGCAGCTGCCTTGGCTGCAGGCTGTTTGGGTGCAGTGCTGCTTCTCATGTGTCCTCACTTTCTGCTTCTCCCTCTGCTCTGTGCCAGGTGCACCTGTGACCGTGAGCCATGTCCAGCTGCAAGCCCTGCAACCCTTGCTGCCAGCCCTGCGGCCCCTGCCCGCTGGCCAACAGCTGCAATGAGTGCTGTGTCAGGCAGTGCCAGGACTCCCACGTGGTCATTGAGCCGCCTGCTGTGCTGGTGACCCTGCCTGGCCCCATCCTCAGCACCTTCCCACAGAACACTGCCGTGGGATCCTCCACCTCTGCTGCTGTTGGCAACATCCTCAGCTGTGGGGGAGTGCCCATCAGCTCTGGGGGCTTTGATCTCTCCTGCATCACCAACTGCTATGGTGGCAACAGATGTCGTCCCTGCTAAATCTGCTGGCAACATCCTTGGGCAAGAACCTGCACGGTCTCAGAACATGGTTCTGGTCAGAACATGATTCTGGGCAGGAGACAGAGCTTCTGGACATTCTATTTACAGCTCTAGGATGATGTTTCTTTCTCCTACTATTCCATCTTCTTTCTCTGCTGTCCATGTGTCCCCAGGTCAGCCCAGGGGGATCTGCTGCCCTCCCTTTCTCTTTAGGGCTGGCGGTTGGACACCTTTCAGGAGCTCCACTGCAACTTAGTGACTGCTCCTGGTACTCTCTGTGAGCCATGCCATTTTCTTTGCACTCAATAAAATACTTTTGCATCCATGCCTTGGCCTCTGAGTCATCCTTAATTTTATGGCAAGCCTTCCATATTGCCTAATGAAAATGGTGGAGGAAGAAGAGGGTTCAACTCCCTTGAAGCTGACAAGGTCATCCCTGGCTATTCAACAGCCAAAAATCATCAGCAAGATCATGTCTCCAAAATTTGGCAACAGTTGTGAAGGGGTCTGGGGACAGCCTACAACCTCACCTCTTCCTTCTCCTCCCCTCCATTGCCTGGTTTACAGTCCATGGCCTGCACACAGCAGCACAGGTAGATGAGATATACTCCTTCAGCACAGGCAGGACTCAGCTGGTATCCAGACATACAGGGCTGAGGTAATTCACAAGTTTGCTATCAGCCGTACTTGGGTTAATGCAGTGGTAAATGACTTCCAGCTGCATTTGTGCAAATGTCTTATGGCTTTATTACAAATTTGCAACATTTCTTGTATATATGAATATATGTAATATGTCCATTGAGTTCTTCTTGGATGAGGCCTTTGATCAAACCAATGCCCACTGCTGCTGGATCAACCTTTGGTTGACAGCCCATGCTCACTTTGTCACCTCATTCCTGTGTTTGCATCATACAGTGTTGTGCTTGTTTCCAGGAGAGAGAACAAGGATGTTTGTTGCAAAGATGAGCTGCCTACCTCTGTATGGCCCCTTCTCCAGCCACAGCCTGTTTTTTCTCGCATTGCCTTCTTACCAACAGTTCTTGGTTGGCTCCATGTCTATCTGGTTATTGGTGTTTGAGACACCTTATCATCTGGGCTTCTGCACCACCTGTGGCTCAAACATCAATATGGACTTGGACTGAAAAATGAGAATTAGAGAAAGAGCGAGAGAGAAAGGGGAAAAGCTATATAAGCTATCTCTGAATTTAGGGGTTAATGTCTCTATAATCCCCACATTTTAATATACAATCTGATTATGAATATAAAAGACAAAAAGGTTAACATCAGGACAGTCACAGGGTGAAACATTTTATTAAGGACTTCAGTTGCTCTTGGTGACCATCCAAATAAAATGTCCCAGTAATGATATTCCTTGTCTTTCTTTGGTTGCTCCATCAGTCAGTAGATTTTTCTACATCAGGATGCATGGCAATCAAAAATTTCTGTCTGTTTTTCCAAGCTTCCTTAAGTAGTATTTTTCACATTGAAGTGCGATTCATTCAGTAGGAATAGGCTGCTGGTCTTAAGTCAGTGCGTAGTTAAATAATAACAGCTGGTGAGATACAAGACAAACTGAATAACCAAAATCACATCCTATAATATCAACCAAGATACAACCACAAATATTAGGCTACTTGTACGTACAATAATGTTGTCTACAAATACAAAATCACAAGCAGTTCTCACACAAGCACATCCATTGCATCAGGCCCATACTCTATGCTCTAGGGGCTGGAGTACATCTCCATTGGGATTTAATCCTGACACAATGATTTGGTATATGGTATATACCGAGGCACCATGTACCGTTAAAACAAAAACTGCAGTTTACAATTAGGGGGATCATAAAGGAAAATTAATCGTTGTTACTATTATCTAGCTGCTAGAAGTAGAATTCCCTTTCGTATTATCGCCGGTTACCTTTTGAATGCCATCTTCCTTCGTAATTGCTGCTGCAGTAAATTGTACCCACAAGAGAGAAGTGTGTGTAGTCCAGAATGCATATGTTTACCATACTGATTAGCATGAACAAAAGAAGCAAGGCTTTCAACCTTGTAGGTTGAGCTTGTTGATGTGTGAACCAAATTTGGTTCCTGCTGGCAATGACTGCTCCTACAAAAATGATAAGCAGTTCTTTGATAAGTAAGTCAATCTTCAGTGGGATGTGCTGGCACAATTCCCAGTAATGTTCCTGGAAAGATAAAACACTACAAGTCTCAGCAGAGTTGGCCTAGGCAGGTTACCACTTGGTTGCTCAAGGTGTATAACAGCTTGGAATAATGACAAAAGTGCCTTTTCTTACTCAGAAGATCTGTGTCCTGCCTCTTTACATGCAGTTAGTCAAGTAATTAAGATGTCTTTGGTCCATCAGGACCAGTTTAGCCTCAGGTGTGTAATCTCAACTTCTAGCTCATGAACTGCTTGCCACACTACTGTTGCTGCTTTACCTGCTTTCTCAGAGGAGGTAGTGGTGTCTCCTGCAATTAGAATATTACATAATTTCATATCCAGAGAAAATGAGACTGTCTGTAAATGTTTGGCAAGCACAGACTGTACAATTGTGGGGAAATGTTTATCCCGATATGAGAGTCTGATAAAGGTGTATTGTCCACCCTTCCAGGCAAGTGCATATTGAGCCTTGTTGTGTTCCTGGCATGGAATCATAAAAAACCCATTTATTTTACATGCATTTTACATGCGATACGAGAGTGGGAGGCTCTCTAAATTTGAGTTACCCGTTCAGCAGAATTTAGCACAGCAGGGGAGAAGTTTTGGTCATGTCTTTTCCTTAACTTAATGAACTGTGACCTTTTCTACACCGGATCTCACTGGGAGGAACCCTCACCCTCTGCTTGGGTGCCTCAGGGGAAGCCTGGGACCCTGATGTGCTGCTCCCTCTCTCTGGAGGGAGCATCTCCTGGCTGCTTGCAGGAGCCTGGCTGCCTCTGCCATCCCCAAGACATCACATGGGAGATGTGAGAGCCAGGGGAAACCCAAAACAAGCCCCTCTCACTGCCTTCTTTCACCTTTTGGAGCCACCCAGCCCGACTGTTTTCTGCCTCTGCTTTGGTGTTTTTTGCTACATTTTAATTCAACACCCACATCTGCCTGGACACCTGCTGCTCCTGCCATGGCTTTGGGGTTTTTGCTATGATTCGTTTGCCTCCCTGAACCTGTTCACCTCTGCGGTTCCAGCTCGCCACTCCGAGGTTCCTGCTACAGCACATTCCGCCACTCGGCGCGGCTCTGAGACCGGCTGCTCCCCGTGAGTTTCGCAAAGGAGCCGCCTCCCTCAGCTCCACCGCCGGAGCCGCCATTACCGCGTGAGGGAGACACGGCCGAGCTCGCTCCACAGCGCCCCCTGCAGGCGCGGGGGAATCATCGCACCCGCCCTGCCCGGCCGGGAGCCAGCAGCGCCCCTGCTGGCTGTGCCCGGAACTGCACCCGAGGGGAAAGTGCCTGCAGCCGAGAGCAGGCTGGGACTGGGGTCTGCTTCTGATGGAGCTGCTGCCGGTGGTGCTGTTTGTTTGCTATACATACATTTATTAGTAAAGGATTGTTATTCCTTCTCCTATATCTTTGCGTGAAAGCCCTGTAATATCAAAGATATCATAAATTGGAGGGAAGGGGGTAATATTTTCCATTTCATGAAGGCTCCCGCATTCCTTGGCAGACATCTGGCTTTTAAAAAAACATGCTGCACATGGGGCCTAGACTGGGTAATGCAGGGGAGGAGAAGGAAGAGATGAGGCTGTGGGATGTTCCTGCACATTGCTGTTTCATTTCCTCATTTCTGCCACCTTTTGGAACCATCTTTTCCCTGTTTGCCATTGGCTGTGGAGTAGCCAGGCATGTTCTTCAACAGAACCAAAGGAAAAGGCAGAAGATTAAATCCACTACAGGTGGTCTCACATTCTGTGCCTTCACCTTTTACCCCGACTACACCAGACTGCAAGAATTGCCATGGAAACAAGGACAACTTAGAGGCCAAGGCTTGGATGCACAACTTTAATGAATATAAGGTAGAAACAGAGGTGGCTCACAAAGAGCACCAGAAGCAGCCACTAAGATGCAGTGGAACCTCTGAAGGGTCTCCATCTGCCTGCCCTAAAGAGGGAAGGAGGGCAACACATCCCCCTAGGCTGGCCTGGGGACAGCAAAGGAAAGACAAACAAAGGTAAAAGGGAACAATGACTCAGACACTAAATACAATGTCTTAAGGCTCTAGCTCTGCTCAGAGCTAGGTGGTGAGGTTGTGGAGGTTCGTGCCTAAAGACTTCAGGCAGCTTTAACAGGGACGACATCTGTTGCCACCATAGCAGTTGGTGATGCAGGAGAGGTCAAAGCCCCCGGAGCTGATGGGCACTCCCCCACAGCTGAGGATGTTGCCAACAGCAGCAGAGGTGGAGGATCCCACGGCAGTGTTCTGTGGGAAGGTGCTGAGGATGGGGCCAGGCAGGGTCACCACCACAGGCGAGGGCTGGATGGCCACATGGGAGTCCTGGCACTGCCTGACACAGCACTCATTGCAGCTGTTGGCCAGCGGGCAGGGGCCGCAGGGCTGGCAGCAAGGGTTGCAGGGCTGGCAGCAGGACATGGCTCACGGTCACAGGTGCACCTGGCACAGAGCGCAGGGAGAAGCAGAAAGTGGGGACACATGAGGAGCAGCACTGCACCCAAACAGCCTGCAGCCAAGGCAGCTGCTGGCCCACATTGCCCTGCCCAGCTCAAAGCCCAGGAGCCACCCCAGCCACGTCTCAGCCTCTCTGTGTCTGCACAAGACCTTCTCTCCCATGCCCTGTCCCAGCACAAGCAGCTCCCAGCCCTGGGCTATGACAGCCCCTGTCAGCTGAGACCTACAGCCAGGAAAGAGCTGATCTTGAATCAGCAGCAGTAGTAGGAGGAAGAGGAGGAAAAGAGGCCTCCCACTCACCTGATTCCTGAGGAGAAGGAGGTGAGAGAAGTGGATGAGAGCACAAGAACTTGGTGTGCCTTTTATAGCAGTCCTGCACTGCCCCAGGCCCTGAGGCTCCTCAGTGGAAGTCATAATTTTGTGTCCAGCTCATGTCAAATGTGCACTATCCCAGCTAATGGTAGGGGCTGTGTCCTGGTTTCCTGCATTGCTGCCTTTTCATTTCCTGGCTTCTGCCATGTGCTTTCCTATATGAACATCCTTTTCTGTAAGTGCTGGGATGAGAGGCTCAAGAATTTCTGAGGCAGAAGTCTCAGATCAAGGGCTGTTGGCATTACTTGTGGGCAGGTGATGTTCACTTGGGTCATTTCTGAGCATTTTGTTTTTATCCAAGTTGTTAGGAAATGGGCAACCCTTTTGTGCTACTTGCCTGCACACCCAAGGACTGACATGCGAGCGGACATGACAGAGCTTCTACCACTCTGCTCTTTCTTACCACCTGTTCTCTGTTTCTCCCCAGACCAGTCTAGTGGGGATATTTTGCCCTCTCTGCTTCTGCGTGGAAGGCAGATGGACACCCTGCAGGAGCTCCACTGCATCTTAGTGACTGCCTTGGTGGTCTCCTTTTCTTCCTTAGACTCATTAAAGTTGTTGTGCTCTCATGTCTTGGCCTCCAAATTCTCCTTTCTTGTGTAGCAGCTCTTCCAATCTGTTCATGCACAAAGTTAAAAAAAAGCAGATGGTGGAAGTCCCTGCAGTGGATTTTGCCCTGTGCTCTTTCTCTTAGAGCTAATGAAGACATCCTTGACTACTGCACAGAGGTCACCAGTGAAACCACAAGGTCAAAGGACGGCAGCAGTGGGGATGGGCTCTAATCCATGTAATCCCTCAGATATCCATGGTCTCCTATATGCCGAAAAAGAACTCTTAAAGGCACTGCTGGGCTCAGAATAACCACTCAGGTACAAAGTGTCCCATTCTCCTGCTCTCAGTTCAGGGCAGACATGATCTTTCTCCATCTTACAGGCCCCTGTGCACATCTTGCTATACTTAGAAAGGAAGGTTTCACCTTCTTCTGCTGAGACCTAAGCACTTGAGTCTCAGTGGCCAACATTCAATTCATCTCCAGTTCTTCTTCACTCAGTGTGTGACCCTCATGGACAGCCCCTCCATGTGGATCCTTGTGCTGAAAAACTCTCAGTGCTCTTGGTAGATCCCATTTGATCACTGAAATACTGTGATAAGGTCCCTCTCCAAGACTCCTGTTCTCCAGGGAGAAAAGGCTACACTCCTTGTCTTTCCTCATTGCACAGGTTCTCCAACTGTTTGCTTTTCTTTGACACACACAGTGGGGTGGGAGCAGCTGCTGGATCAGGATCAGCAGAAGCCACATCAGGGGACTTGGACTAAGCAGTGGCTTTCCTGGGTGTGGGTGGGCCAGTCAGCAGAACCACCTGGGTGAACACGACCACATACCCAATGGAAACATGACCAGGGCTTGCAGGAAGCAATGGTTTTCCTGGTGACAAGGAAGGTCTTCATCAGCTTTGATGTAGCAGTGGAGGAGTGCCAGATCTTCACAAAGGAAACATGATGAGGAAGAGCAAATGCAGTAAGGTCTGTAGGTACTGATTGTTCCATGCAGGGACAATGAGAAGGCCATTCTTTACCAGGGTTAGAAGATACGTAGAGAAGACAAGGTTCATTGTATCTGTGGTAATTGCTAGTTACACTGACCTTTTGATTGTCTCATTCTAAATTGTCTAATTCAAATGCTCAAGACTCCTGATAGCTGTACCGTCACAGAGTCATGAAAATGCCTTCAAGGTCATCAAGTCCAGCCATAAACCTAACACTGCCCACTCTACCACTAACCCATGTTCCTATGTGCCATATCTACACTTCTTTGAAATTGCCTCCAGGAGCGGTGACTCAACCACCGCCCTCACCAGTGTGTTCCAATGCTTGATAATCCTTTCAGGGAAGAATTTTTCCCTAACAGCCAATCTAAACCTCCCCTAGTGCAACTTGAGGCCAATTCCTCCTGTCCTATCACTTGTTACTTGGAAGCAGAGTAACCCACCTTGCTACAGCCTACTTCCAGGCAGTGCTAGAGTGATAAACTTTCCCCTTGGCGTCCTTTTCTCCAGACAAAACAAATCCAGTTCTCTCTGTAAGCTAGATCACAGGTGGAGGTTTTATCACATGTCATTGGGAAGAGGAGAGAACAGCAGTTGATATCTGCTATGGTTTGTACCCAAGGGAGCTAAAGTTTTGGTGGGACACATAACTGAGCTGAGCATTCCTCCACAGGAATTAATTTATTCATGAAAACACGAAATTAATTTACCATATTGTCAAGTGAAGCTGTTGATTTGTCTCCAGGGAAACAAGCCTGAATTGGGAATGGATGGAAATCTGTCCCTTCTCAGTTTGACAAATTCTTGAGGTGAGCCTGGCTCACCTTTACGGGCATCACTGAACATGCTCCATAGAGAGCATAGGGACCTTGGTGAACTTTGAGACTTAGGCCTGCGCAAAACTCATGAAGTCTAAGAAGCTCATGTGAATGGTTCTGCACTTGGGTTCAGGGCAGGACCAAAGAAAAATACAGTATGGATGGGGAGTGGATTGAGATCTGCCCTGCAGAGAAGGACCTTGGGTTTTGGTAGACATGAAGCTTGACATGACCAACAATGTGTCATGTGTTTGGGGAGCAGACCAAAAAAATGACCATATCCTGGGTTGCATAAAAAGAAATGTGGCCAACAGGCTGAGGGAAGCTATATTCCCCCTCTAGTTACCTCTCCTGAGACCCCACCTGGAGACCTGCTTCCAGCTCTGGGACCCTCAATAGAAAAGGCACGTAGGAAAGATATGGACCTGCTGGAAAGAATGAGAAGAGGCCTTTGAAGATGATGAGAGGAGTGGAACACCTTTGCTACAAAGAGTTGGGTTTGTTCATCACAGAAAAGAAAAGGCTCTGGAGAGAGAGAATCTTCCAGTACTTAAATAAAGTTAGTGGGACCTTTTATGGAAGGATGTAGCAGTAAGATAAAGGGGAATGGCTTTAAACTGAAAAAAAAAAAAGTTAAATTAAATATTAGGAAGACATTATTTATTGGGATGGTGGTAAGGCTCTGCAAGAGGTCCAGAGAAGCTGTGGATGCCCCTTCCCCAAAAGTGTTCAAGGGCATGTTGGACAGAGCTTGAATCAACCTGGTCTAGTGGAAGGTCTAGCTGGTTCTGGCTGAAGCCTCTCAGCAGAACCGCCTGGCAATGGTCTCAGCAAGGCCAGCAAAGGGAAGGGAGAAACTCTCAGCTATGTTGTGTTGATCCAACTGTCCTACATGTCTCAGCAGAGCAACACCTGAACATGGGTAAGGTCCAAGACCCATTTGCTGGGAGGTCTCAGCCCTGCCTCACTCCGCACCAAGCTGCTGGATTGTAGAAGTGCATCAGGCACTGGCCTGGACATGAGGACCCTGTGTACCTCCTGTGTCATCAGCAATATCACACCAGAAGCAATTGACTAGGGATTACAGCCTGCAGGAGCAGACAGACATTCTTGTCATTTCTACCTAAACATAAAGCAAAATGGAGGGTGCAGGAGGCAGAGGTGGCATTTCAATTCTCAGGACACTTCTCTGCAAGGTTGAAGACAGCACTGTTGAGCTGTAAATTGTCTCCTTCCAGCAAGGGCAGCTGCAACACTGTGGGACTCAAGGACACAACAGGAGAGAGTGTCCCACAGTGATCTGCACATGCTTTCAGGATGAAGGTCTCACAAGCCCACACATGTGCTCTGCATGGAACCTTCACACTGACAGAGTAGACTCAAGTGCATCAGAGAAGGTCAGAGGACCTAAAGAGAGTGCACAGAGATGGGATGAAGTCAATGAGACAGCACAATTTTTCTCAGTACTCTTAGTACAACACTAGGGTCAAACCCTTCCAGCAGAAGCCCACCTGAGTATAAATCTGAATGTTGATCACAGAGTGATGAAGGAAGCAAAAGAAAAGATGTGCCATGTCACATGCAGACCTTGGGCCAGCGTACAAGAAAGAAGCACAAGAGCAGGGTTGATTTCTGGCCATCAGAGGAGTCCAGACGAATGACACAGGTGCAAATCACCTGCTTACATGGGATACTGATGGCCCTTGATCTAAATTTCTTTGTCCACTGATGTCTTTCTGCCTTGAAATCCTTTATGCTCTCATCCTGGCACTTTGAGAAATGACCCTTCATATAGGAAAGCACGTGGCAAAAGCCAGGAAATGAAAAAGCAGCAATGCAGGAAACCAGGACACAGCCCCTACCATTAACTGGGATAGTGCACATTTGACATGAGCTGGTCAGAAAATTATTACTGTCACAAAGGTGCTACTGGGCCTGAGGCAGTGCAGGACTGCCATAAAAGGCATCCCAAGTCCCTGTGCTCTCATCCTCTTCTCTCACCTCCTTCTCAAGAATCAGGTGAGTGGGAAACCTCTTCTCCCGCTGATGATTCAAGATCAGCTCTTTCTGGCTGTAGGTCTCAGCTGACAGGGGCTGTCATAGCCCAGGGCTGGGAGCTGCTTGTGCTGGGACAGGGCAGGGGAGAGAAGATCTTGTGCAGACACAGTGAGGCTGGGACATGGCTGGGGTGGCTCCTGGGCTTTGAGCTGGGCAGGGCAATGTGGGCCAGCAGCTGCCTTGGCTGCAGGCTGTTTGGGTGCAGTGCTGCTCCTCATGTGTCCCCACTTTCTGCTTCTCCCTGTGCTCTGTGCCAGGTGCACCTGTGACCGTGAGCCATGTCCAGCTGCAAGCCCTGCAACCCTTGCTGCCAGCCCTGCGGCCCCTGCCCGCTGGCCAACAGCTGCAATGAGTGCTGTGTCAGGCAGTGCCAGGACTCCCACGTGGTCATTGAGCCGCCTGCTGTGCTGGTGACCCTGCCTGGCCCCATCCTCAGCTCCTTCCCACAGAACACTGCCGTGGGATCCTCCACCTCTGCTGCTGTTGGCAACATCCTCAGCTGTGGGGGAGTGCCCATCAGCTCTGGGGGCTTTGATCTCTCCTGCATCACCAACTGCTATGGTGGCAACAGATGTCGTCCCTGCTAAATCTGCTGGCAACATCCTTGGGCAAGAACCTGCACGGTCTCAGAACATGGTTCTGGTCAGAACATGATTCTGGGCAGGAGACAGAGCTTCTGGACATTCTATTTACAGCTCTAGGATGATGTTTCTTTCTCCTACTATTCCATCTTCTTTCTCTGCTGTCCATGTGTCCCCAGGTCAGCCCAGGGGGATCTGCTGCCCTCCCTTTCTCTTTAGGGCTGGCGGTTGGACACCTTTCAGGAGCTCCACTGCAACTTAGTGACTGCTCCTGGTACTCTCTGTGAGCCATGCCATTTTCTTTGCACTCAATAAAATACTTTTGCATCCATGCCTTGGCCTCTGAGTCATCCTTAATTTTATGGCAAGCCTTCCATATTGCCTAATGAAAATGGTGGAGGAAGAAGAGGGTTCAACTCCCTTGAAGCTGACAAGGTCATCCCTGGCTATTCAACAGCCAAAAATCATCAGCAAGATCATGTCTCCAAAATTTGGCAACAGTTGTGAAGGGGTCTGGGGACAGCCTACAACCTCACCTCTTCCTTCTCCTCCCCTCCATTGCCTGGTTTACAGTCCATGGCCTGCACACAGCAGCACAGGTAGATGAGATATACTCCTTCAGCACAGGCAGGACTCAGCTGGTATCCAGACATACAGGGCTGAGGTAATTCACAAGTTTGCTATCAGCCGTACTTGGGTTAATGCAGTGGTAAATGACTTCCAGCTGCATTTGTGCAAATGTCTTATGGCTTTATTACAAATTTGCAACATTTCTTGTATATATGAATATATGTAATATGTCCATTGAGTTCTTCTTGGATGAGGCCTTTGATCAAACCAATGCCCACTGCTGCTGGATCAACCTTTGGTTGACAGCCCATGCTCACTTTGTCACCTCATTCCTGTGTTTGCATCATACAGTGTTGTGCTTGTTTCCAGGAGAGAGAACAAGGATGTTTGTTGCAAAGATGAGCTGCCTACCTCTGTATGGCCCCTTCTCCAGCCACAGCCTGTTTTTTCTCACATTGCCTTCTTACCAACAGTTCTTGGTTGGCTCCATGTCTATCTGGTTATTGGTGTTTGAGACACCTTATCATCTGGGCTTCTGCACCACCTGTGGCTCAAACATCAATATGGACTTGGACTGAAAAATGAGAATTAGAGAAAGAGCGAGAGAGAAAGGGGAAAAGCTATATAAGCTATCTCTGAATTTAGGGGTTAATGTCTCTATAATCCCCACATTTTAATATACAATCTGATTATGAATATAAAAGACAAAAAGGTTAACATCAGGACAGTCACAGGGTGAAACATTTTATTAAGGACTTCAGTTGCTCTTGGTGACCATCCAAATAAAATGTCCCAGTAATGATATTCCTTGTCTTTCTTTGGTTGCTCCATCAGTCAGTAGATTTTTCTACATCAGGATGCATGGCAATCAAAAATTTCTGTCTGTTTTTCCAAGCTTCCTTAAGTAGTATTTTTCACATTGAAGTGCGATTCATTCAGTAGGAATAGGCTGCTGGTCTTAAGTCAGTGCGTAGTTAAATAATAACAGCTGGTGAGATACAAGACAAACTGAATAACCAAAATCACATCCTATAATATCAACCAAGATACAACCACAAATATTAGGCTACTTGTACGTACAATAATGTTGTCTACAAATACAAAATCACAAGCAGTTCTCACACAAGCACATCCATTGCATCAGGCCCATACTCTATGCTCTAGGGGCTGGAGTACATCTCCATTGGGATTTAATCCTGACACAATGATTTGGTATATGGTATATACCGAGGCACCATGTACCGTTAAAACAAAAACTGCAGTTTACAATTAGGGGGATCATAAAGGAAAATTAATCGTTGTTACTATTATCTAGCTGCTAGAAGTAGAATTCCCTTTCGTATTATCGCCGGTTACCTTTTGAATGCCATCTTCCTTCGTAATTGCTGCTGCAGTAAATTGTACCCACAAGAGAGAAGTGTGTGTAGTCCAGAATGCATATGTTTACCATACTGATTAGCATGAACAAAAGAAGCAAGGCTTTCAACCTTGTAGGTTGAGCTTGTTGATGTGTGAACCAAATTTGGTTCCTGCTGGCAATGACTGCTCCTACAAAAATGATAAGCAGTTCTTTGATAAGTAAGTCAATCTTCAGTGGGATGTGCTGGCACAATTCCCAGTAATGTTCCTGGAAAGATAAAACACTACAAGTCTCAGCAGAGTTGGCCTAGGCAGGTTACCACTTGGTTGCTCAAGGTGTATAACAGCTTGGAATAATGACAAAAGTGCCTTTTCTTACTCAGAAGATCTGTGTCCTGCCTCTTTACATGCAGTTAGTCAAGTAATTAAGATGTCTTTGGTCCATCAGGACCAGTTTAGCCTCAGGTGTGTAATCTCAACTTCTAGCTCATGAACTGCTTGCCACACTACTGTTGCTGCTTTACCTGCTTTCTCAGAGGAGGTAGTGGTGTCTCCTGCAATTAGAATATTACATAATTTCATATCCAGAGAAAATGAGACTGTCTGTAAATGTTTGGCAAGCACAGACTGTACAATTGTGGGGAAATGTTTATCCCGATATGAGAGTCTGATAAAGGTGTATTGTCCACCCTTCCAGGCAAGTGCATATTGAGCCTTGTTGTGTTCCTGGCATGGAATCATAAAAAACCCATTTATTTTACATGCATTTTACATGCGATACGAGAGTGGGAGGCTCTCTAAATTTGAGTTACCCGTTCAGCAGAATTTAGCACAGCAGGGGAGAAGTTTTGGTCATGTCTTTTCCTTAACTTAATGAACTGTGACCTTTTCTACACCGGATCTCACTGGGAGGAACCCTCACCCTCTGCTTGGGTGCCTCAGGGGAAGCCTGGGACCCTGATGTGCTGCTCCCTCTCTCTGGAGGGAGCATCTCCTGGCTGCTTGCAGGAGCCTGGCTGCCTCTGCCATCCCCAAGACATCACATGGGAGATGTGAGAGCCAGGGGAAACCCAAAACAAGCCCCTCTCACTGCCTTCTTTCACCTTTTGGAGCCACCCAGCCCGACTGTTTTCTGCCTCTGCTTTGGTGTTTTTTGCTACATTTTAATTCAACACCCACATCTGCCTGGACACCTGCTGCTCCTGCCATGGCTTTGGGGTTTTTGCTATGATTCGTTTGCCTCCCTGAACCTGTTCACCTCTGCGGTTCCAGCTCGCCACTCCGAGGTTCCTGCTACAGCACATTCCGCCACTCGGCGCGGCTCTGAGACCGGCTGCTCCCCGTGAGTTTCGCAAAGGAGCCGCCTCCCTCAGCTCCACCGCCGGAGCCGCCATTACCGCGTGAGGGAGACACGGCCGAGCTCGCTCTACAGCGCCCCCTGCAGGCGCGGGAATCATCGCACCCGCCCTGCCCGGCCGGGAGCCAGCAGCGCCCCTGCTGGCTGTGCCCGGAACTGCACCCGAGGGGAAAGTGCCTGCAGCCGAGAGCAGGGCTGGGACTGGGGGTCTGCTTCTGATGGAGCTGCTGCCGGTGGTGCTGTTTGTTGCTATACATACATTTATTAGTTAAAGGATTGTTATTCCTTCTCCTATATCTTTGCGTGAAAGCCCTGTAATATCAAAGATATCATAAATTGGAGGGAAGGGGGTAATATTTTCCATTTCATGAAGGCTCCCGCATTCCTTGGCAGACATCTGGCTTTTAAAAAAACATGCTGCACATGGGGCCTAGACTGGGTAATGCAGGGGAGGAGAAGGAAGAGATGAGGCTGTGGGATGTTCCTGCACATTGCTGTTTCATTTCCTCATTTCTGCCACCTTTTGGAACCATCTTTTCCCTGTTTGCCATTGGCTGTGGAGTAGCCAGCATGTTCTTCAACAGAACCAAAGGAAAAGGCAGAAGATTAAATCCACTACAGGTGGTCTCACATTCCTGTGCCTTCACCTTTTACCCCGACTACACCAGACTGCAAGAATTGCCATGGAAACAAGGACAACTTAGAGGCCAAGGCTTGGATGCACAATTTTAATGAATATAAGGTAGAAACAGAGGTGGCTCACAAAAGAGCACCAGAAGCAGCCACTAAGATGCAGTGGAACCTCTGAAGGGTCTCCATCTGCCTGCCCTAAAGAGGGAAGGAGGGCAACACATCCCCCTAGGCTGGCCTGGGGACAGCAAAGGAAAGACAAACAAAGGTAAAAGGGAACAATGACTCAGACACTAAATACAATGTCTTAAGGCTCTAGCTCTGCTCAGAGCTAGGTGGTGAGGTTGTGGAGGTTTCGTGCCTAAAGACTTCAGGCAGCTTTAACAGGGACGACATCTGTTGCCACCATAGCAGTTGGTGATGCAGGAGAGGTCAAAGCCCCCGGAGCTGATGGGCACTCCCCCACAGCTGAGGATGTTGCCAACAGCAGCAGAGGTGGAGGATCCCACGGCAGTGTTCTGTGGGAAGGTGCTGAGGATGGGGCAGGCAGGGTCACCACCACAGGCGAGGGCTGGATGGCCACATGGGAGTCCTGGCACTGCCTGACACAGCACTCATTGCAGCTGTTGGCCAGCGGGCAGGG